>NC_090444.1:1324078686-1324803853 GCF_031143425.1 Pleurodeles waltl
CAGCTGGGATTTAAAGTGCAACTTAAAATACCAAGTTATTCAAATGTTTTTAAATGTAACAATGCTGGTTTTTGCAGTTTCATCAAAATCAACAGTCTGGTTAAATTACTGGTGAAGTTGAAAAATTTCATATTCAGGGAGATGGTTCGCGATTTACATTTTCAATAATATTACATAGCTTTTGTTCTTTAGCTGCAAGCTGAACATAATGTAATGAAAGACGTAGCTTTGAAACTTCAGTATTCCGTCTGAGGTCTCAACCATAAATGACTACATTAGGGTTGCCTGTTTTTTTTTTTTTTTTTTTTTTTAAGGAAAACATGGTTTAATTAAAAATGTCTTGTATTTGATGAAAAGTGCACTAGTCCTCTTGATAAGTGATATAGGCATACCAAATTTTAGTTCTTTTGCTTAGAAAACTTTAATATTTTCAACTTGGAACATTCTTTGCAGCCTTTTTCACTCAGTTTCTAGTGGCATTCCATATGCTTAGCCTAACCTATGAACAAATGCTTTAGAAAAAGTGAGCAAAAAGAAAAATTATAAGTTGTCTAGCAATCTACATGTTCATAAACAAATTCAAGGCTTTTTGAAAATATTTCTGTAAGTGAATATGAACTTTCCAGTAAAACAACAGTCGTTGATTGAGGGTAATTTGGTCTTTCTGTTTTCAGGGCAGCGCTGGAGCATTTTATGTGCATGAACATGTAACTGTATTAAGCTGGTGTCTACTTAAAATTTCCAGGAGATATTTGCTTAATTTAAATTATACAAAATGGTGTGTATTTTTTTTTTTTTTCTTCTTTTTTTTTTTTTTTTAGTTCAGCAAGTGTACTGATTTGGTAAGGTGTAAAAACCACATTGCATTAACTTTCAGTTTTATTGTCATGCGGAAAGAGATTGATTACTTCAGACTGAAACACCATTTCAGACACAGATCCATCTTGGCCACGATATTTAAATCAGCCCTCTTTTGATTGTTTCATATATTTGACAAGGATCTGCCTTGATAGAGTGAGATTGACGTTTGTTTCCATTATAGCAGAATATGTCGAGTTTAGGGTATTGGACACCTGAATAATTTGAATGTAATTTCTTCCTGTGCCTATTGCCATATGTCTTACATTTAAAACAATACTGTACTGCAACAAAATGGTTCCAAGCCATACATATGAAAAACAGCAGAAATCAAGAGGTGTTAGTCCTTGCAGGATATTGTATTGACAAAAATGTCTCTTGAATAGGCTTTTAAGTGGAGGATAATTTTGTCTAAGCTGATTTGGTGAGACTAGTGGGCAGCATAATCTGAGCACCAATGCCCATAGTGACTCAATTATAAATATCATGTTTTATATAAAAAAAAGTTACATTATCTTGTAATTGGCATTTTAATTATTTTTGTGTTTTCTGGCATGTTTGGTTAACTGCTTGACAAAAAGGCATGTCACCAACATCATATAAAATTTTTGTAGTTATTCGAAGGTAAAATGCTGGAGTGTTACATTGTAATCTGAACATGAAACATAAGTTTAAGATATAAAATTGAAGAAAAAGGATTTGCCATTGTTATTACAATTAATAGTATTTAGTGTGTTTAGATATTGTCTCAACTCCTCCCTCACCTAAAACATTTGATGTTTTCTTGGTTGTGGAAGCTTGGATAGATTGTTTAAAAAAAAAAAAAAAAAAAGTGTCTGTATCAAACCTGAGGACTGTTGGCATAACTTCTGTCAAACATTGTTATTCAACTTGCCATACCAGTGGGACAGTTTTGGGAAGGTAGTGTACAGATATATTGAGGGAATCAATTTTTGGGACTGCACCAGTAAATGCATTTTACTGGACATGAACTATCCAGCATTTTTTTTAAATGTGTACAAAAAATAAAGCTATTTACAAAATAAAATACAACCTTATGTGTATATATGTACAAATGACTCATTCAAGAAAAGGCTTGCAAGATTTGTTATGATTTTCTTAACATTCCTTTCAAAAAACAGATGTTCTGTTAGCAGCAGTTTGCCAATTTGAAGATAATTTTTCCAATAAATTGATTTTTGCCAAACAGGTTTCATACTTCTCAAGATATCACTAGTTAAGTTAAAAGGATTTCTTATTTGGTGTGTCATTGAGTTGCCCGCACACACAGATTGTGAAGTATGGTAATTCCATTGATGAATTCTGGTAACTAATGGGTTGAGAATGTCAACAAATATCAAGTTGGCATTGTTGGAACCTAACAAAACTGTCCTATATTTAGCATGTCTATTTTGTTTAACTTACCAATAAAGAAGGCTTTATCTGATAAGAGATTTCTACTTCCAGATTCCTTACCTTTGAATTTCCCCTGGCGTCAGACTGGATCCAGAGACCTTTCTTGGAGCAGGTCCTCTGTGCGCTGTCAGGTGGCATCTGTGGACTCTGAGGGCGTTCTTGGCGTTGTCACCGTGATGACATCGCGGTCGTATATAGGCGCCACCCCGGCGCACTGACGTAGTTTTTTTCTTTTGGACCCAGCCTATGCACAGATCCGGAGAGAGCTACCTCAGTCATTTTTTTGACTACGACGACATTTTTGTCGAATTCTTTTTGAAGAGGTCGTGGATGCGTCAAGGGATGTCCTGCAGACTGGTTTAAGTCCTGCAACTCCTGTCACCGAACAATGTCTGTGACAGATCCGCACCTCGTGTCTGTGATGCCAGTAGCGCGATCACGACCCGAAGTTGTGCTCAGAGTGTCGGCCCATGAACCCGAAAGCGCTGAGGGAGCGGACCCTAAAGCTAATGGCAGCCCGACACTCACCACTCTTCGTCCTCAGTCATCGGGATAATCGGGTCACAAAAAGAAGTCATCAAAGGACAAGCGTTCTTTGACTTCACCCCGTCACTCGGACGATGCGGCGCCTCTGTCCTCGGAACCTTCATCTGGGTTGGCTCTGTGCCTACCCAACTTCCCGGTAGCCGGAGCCACCCCTGCCCAGCTCAAAGTTTTTTATGAGGCAATGTGCCTCATTTTTGGGCAGTCAGACCCGCCTTCGGCACCCTCGGGCACAGGTGAGTTGGTGGGCCGTCCCCCCCCCCCCCCCCCCCCCCCCCCTCTGGTTCGAAGTTGTCTGCTTCGGCCATGGCTCCAGAGCGCTCCTCTGGATCCAGTCGCATATCCGTCCAGACACCGGTCGTGCCACAGTGATCTTCCCTGGCATCTGGTTAGACGTTGACGCTCCCGACGTCGGTTGGGGCCACAATCGACGTCGATCCCATCCTCATACCTGACGAGCCAGAACGACGTCGCTCGGTGCTGATTACGTTATGTACCCATCCAAACCCATGTGCTTATGGGTATGGATACGGTGAGAGTTTGGCGGTGATACTGGACCTTTTAGAATACCAGCTTGTAAGGAAATGCCTCCTTGGCATGGTTACCCCCTGACTTTTTGCCTTTGCTGATGCTATGTTTTGAATTGAAAGTGTGCTGAGGCCTGCTAACCAGGCCCCAGCACCAGTGTTATTTCCCTAACCTGTACTTTTGATTCCACAATTGGCACACCCTGGCATCCAGATAAGTCCCTTGTAACTGGTACCTCTGGTACCAAGGGCCCTGATGCCAGGGAAGGTCTCTAGGGGCTGCAGCATGTATTATGCCACCCTAGAGACCCCTCACCCAGCACAGACACACTGCTTACCAGCTTGTGTGTGCTAGTGAGAACAAAATGAGTAAGTCGACATGGCACTCCCCTCAGGGTGCCATGCCAGCCTCTCACTGCCTATGCAGTATAGGTAAGACACCCCTCTAGCAGGCCTTACATCCCTAAGGCAGGGTGCACTATACCATAGGTGAGGGTACCAGTGCATGAGCACTGTGCCCCTACAGTGTCTAAGCAAAACCTTAGACATTGTAAGTGCAGGGTAGCCATAAGAGTATATGGTCTGGGAGTCTGTTTTACACGAACTCCACAGCACCATAATGGCTACACTGAAAACTGAGAAGTTTGGTATCAAACTTCTCAGCACAATAAATGCACACTGATGCCAGTGTACATTTTATTGTAAAATGCACCACAGAGGGCACCTTAGAGGTGCCCCCTGAAACTTAACCGACTATCTGTGTAGGCTGACTGGTTCCAGCAGCCTGCCACACTAGAGACATGTTGCTGGCCCCATGGGGAGAGTGCCTTTGTCACTCTGAGGCCAGTAACAAAGCCTGCACTGGGTGGAGATGCTAACACCTCCCCCAGGCAGGAGCTGTAACACCTGGCGGTGAGCCTCAAAGGCTCACCCCTTTGTCACAGCACCGCAGGACACTCCAGCTAGTGGAGTTGCCCGCCCCCTCCGGCCCCGGCCCCCACTTTTGGCGGCAAGGCCGGAGAAAATAATGAGAATAACAAGGAGGAGTCACTGGCCAGTCAGGACAGCCCCTAAGGTGTCCTGAGCTGAGGTGACTCTAACTTTTAGAAATCCTCCATCTTGCAGATGGAGGATTCCCCCAATAGGATTAGGGATGTGACCCCCTCCCCTTGGGAGGAGGCACAAAGAGGGTGTACTCACCCTCAGGGCTAGTAGCCATTGGCTACTAACCCCCCAGACCTAAACACGCCCTTAAATTTAGTATTTAAGGGCTCTCCCTGAACCTAGAAATTAGATTCCTGCAACAACAAGAAGAAGGGCTGCCTAGCTGAAAACCCCTGCAGAGGAAGACCAGAAGACAACAACTGCCTTGGCTCCAGAAACTCACCGGCCTGTCTCCTGCCTTCCAAAGAACTCTGCTCCAGCGACGCCTTCCAAAGGGACCAGCGACCTCGGAATCCTCTGAGGACTGCCCTGCTTCGACGACGACAAGAAACTCCCGAGGACAGCGGACCTGCTCCAAAAAGACTGCAACTTTATCCAAAGGAGCAGCTTTAAAGAACCCTGCAATCTCCCCGCAAGAAGCGTGAGACTTGCAACACTGCACCCGGCGACCCCGACTCGGCTGGTGGAGAACCAACACCTCAGGAAGGACCCCCGGACTACTCTACCACTGTGAGTACCAAAACCTGTCCCCCCTGAGCCCCCACAGCGCCGCCTGCAGAGGGAATCCCGAGGCTTCCCCTGACCGCGACTCTCTGAAACCTAAGTCCCGACGCCTGGAAACGACCCTGCACCCGCAGCCCCCAGGACCTGAAGGACCGGACTTACACTGCAGAAGTGACCCCCAGGAGTCCCTCTCCCTTGCCCAAGTGGAGGTTTCCCCGAGGAAGCCCCCCCTTGCCTGCCTGCAGCGCTGAAGAGATCCCTTGATCTCTCATTGACTTCCATTGCGAACCCGATGCTTGTTCTAACACTGCACCCGGCCGCCCCCGCGCCGCTGAGGGTGAAATTTCTGTGTGGGCTTGTGTCCCCCCCGGTGCCCTATAAAACCCCCCTGGTCTGCCCTCCGAAGACGCGGGTACTTACCTGCTGGCAGACTGGAACCGGGGCACCCCCTTCTCTCCATTGAAGCCTATGCGTTTTGGGCACCACTTTGAACTCTGCACCTGACCGGCCCTGAGCTGCTGGTGTGGTAACTTTGGGGTTGCTCTGAACCCCCAACGGTGGGCTACCTTGGACCAAGAACTGAACCCTTTAAGTGTCGTACTTACCTGGTAAAACTAACAAAAACTTACCTCCCCCAGGAACTGTGAAAATTGCACTGTGTCCACTTTTAAAATAGCTATTTGTGAATAACTTGAAAAGTATACATGCAATTGAAATGATTCAAAGTTCCTAATGTACTTACCTGCAATACCTTTCAAACAAGATATTACATGTTAAATTTGAACCTGTGGTTCTTAAAATAAACTAAGAAAATATATGTTCGATGGCATCTGTCGCTGTAGATACGCATGTTCTGCAATAGCTCGCCATCTGGTGTTGGGCCGGAGTGTTACAAGTTGTTTTTCTTCGAAGAAGTCTTTCGAGTCACGGGACCGAGTGACTCCTCCTTTTGTCTCCATTGCGCATGGGCGTCGACTCCATCCTCGATTGTTTTTTTTCCGCCATCGGGTTCGGACGTGTTCCTGTCGCTCCGAGTTTCGGAACGGAAAATTAGCTAATTTCAGAAGATTTTCGTCGGTATTGTTGCGTTCGGGATCGGCGTACTTAGATTCCACACCGCATCGAAGATCGAAGAGCTCCGGTGCCCTTCGGGGTAGTTTTTCGATCCTCCGTCGGGGCCTGGTCGGCCCGACCGCGTGCTGAAGAACGCCGATGGAACGGACCCCGTTCCGTTTCTGCCCCAAATGCCACAATAAATACCCCTACACAGACCAACACTTGGTCTGCAACCTGTGCCTGTCACCTGAGCACAGCGAAGACACCTGCGAGGCCTGTCGTGCGTTCCGGTCCCGAAAAACACTCCGAGACCGTCGAGCCAGAAGACTTCAAATGGCGTCCGCACCGACAGCCCAACGGGAGTTCGAGGAACAGGAAGAAGAAGGTACCTTCTCAATCCAAGACTCAGACTCCGAAGGATTCGACGATACACAAACCGTGAGTAAGACGTCGAAAACCACACAAAGAAACATTTACAAGGCCCAGGGGACGCCACTGCCACCAGGCCATGGCTCAACCCATAAATTCGGTGACCGACCGTCGGCACCGAAAAAGGCCCAAACAGTGCCGAGATCGTCCGACTCCGGTCGAGACACCGGCACGCAGCCTTCTCGGGACCGAGAAAGTGCTGGAGACAAGCCTCGACACCGAGATGCCGGTGTGGACACGGCTCGACGTCGAGACAGCGGCACCGAAACAGATCGACGCCGAGAGGTTTCGGCCCCGAAAAGGAAAAAAGTCACCTCGGAGCCGAAAAAACACGCAGACAAAGTTTCGACGCCGAAACAAACTGCAAGCGACCCAGCTTCAGGCTCTTATACAGAAGAGCACTCGCTAACCTCCCAAATGCAAAAGCATAGGTTTGAGGAAGAGCTACAAGCAACTGATGTGGACCATACGCAAAAGCGTATCTTCATTCAGCAGGGGACAGGAAAAATAAGCACCCTTCCCCCCATTAGGAGAAAGAGAAGGTTGGAGTTCCAGACGGAACAAGCACCACAACCAAAAGTGGTGAAAAGAGTTACACCACCACCCTCTCCTCCGCCCGTGATTCACGTTTCACCAGCACAAACTCCATCACACTCCCCAGCTCACACCACCATGAGCCAGGGTGACCAAGATCAGGACGCATGGGACCTATACGACGCCCCAGTGTCAGATAACAGCCCGGAGGCATACCCTACAAAGCCATCTCCACCAGAAGACAGCACCGCGTACTCTCAGGTGGTGGCTAGAGCAGCACAATTTCATAACGTAAGCCTCCACTCAGAACAGGTCGAGGATGATTTCTTGTTCAACACACTCTCCTCCACCCACAGCTCCTACCAAAGCCTGCCTATGCTCCCTGGTATGCTCCGGCACGCAAAAGACATATTTAAGGAGCCGGTCAAAAGTAGGGCAATCACACCAAGGGTGGAAAAAAAGTATAAGCCGCCTCCTACGGACCCGGTTTTCATCACTACACAGCTGCCACCAGACTCTGTTGTTGTAGGAGCAGCTAGGAAAAGGGCCAACTCACACATCTGGAGATGCACCACCCCCAGATAAAGAAAGCCGCAAGTTCGATGCAGCTGGTAAGAGAGTCGCAGCACAAGCTGCAAACCAGTGGCGCATCGCGAACTCCCAGGCACTACTTGCGCGCTATGACAGAGCCCACTGGGACGAGATGCAACATCTCATTGAACATCTGCCCAAGGACTTCCAAAATAGGGCAAAACAAGTGGTTGAGGAGGGACAGACCATCTCCAACAACCAAATACGTTCCTCCATGGACGCTGCAGATACAGCTGCACGGACAATTAATACATCTGTAACTATCAGAAGGCATGCATGGCTCCGAACGTCTGGATTTAAACCAGAGATTCAACAAGCAGTTCTCAATATGCCTTTTAATGAAAAACAACTGTTCGGTCCAGAAGTGGACACAGCGATTGAGAAACTCAAAAAAGATACGGACACTGCCAAAGCCATGGGCGCACTCTACTCCCCGCAGAGCAGAGGGAATTACAGCACATTCTGTAAAACGCCCTTTCGAGGGGGGTTTCGGGGTCAAAGCACACAAGCCAGCACCTCACAAGCAACACCGTCCACTTACCAGGGACAGTATAGAGGAGGTTTTCGGGGACAATATAGAGGAGGGCAATTCCCTAGAAATAGAGGGAGATTTCAAAGCCCCAAAACCCCTACTACTAAACAATGACTCACATGTCACTCACCCCCTCCACACAACACCAGTGGGGGGAAGAATAGGTCATTATTACAAAGCATGGGAGGAAATCACTACAGACACTTGGGTTCTAGCAATTATCCAACATGGTTATTGCATAGAATTTCTACAATTCCCTCCAAACATACCACCAAAAGCACAAAATTTAACAACACACCATTCCAATCTCCTGGAGATAGAAGTGCAGGCACTGTTGCAAAAGAATGCAATCGAATTAGTGCCAAACACACAAATAAACACAGGAGTTTACTCACTGTACTTTCTGATACCAAAGAAGGACAAAACGCTGAGACCAATCCTAGACCTCAGAGTAGTGAACACTTTCATCAAATCAGACCACTTCCACATGGTCACACTACAAGAAGTATTGCCATTGCTAAAACTACACGACTACATGGCAACTTTAGACCTCAAGGATGCTTATTTCCATATACCAATACACCCATCGCACAGGAAATACCTAAGGTTTGTATTCAAAGGAATACATTACCAATTCAAGGTACTGCCTTTCGGATTAACAACCGCACCAAGAGTCTTTACCAAATGTCTAGCGGTAGTCGCTGCACACATAAGAAGGCAGCAAATACATGTGTTCCCATATTTGGACGACTGGCTAATCAAGGCCCATTCGTTCATACAGTGCTCAAATCACACAAATCAGATCATACAAACCCTCTTCAAACTCGGGTTCACCGTCAATTTCACAAAATCCAAAATTCTGCCACGCAAGGTACAACAATACCTGGGAGCCATAATAGACACATCAAAGGGAGTAGCCACTCCAAGTCCACAAAGAATTCAAAATTTCAACACCATCATACAACGCATGTATCCAACACAAAAAATACAGGCAAAGATGGTATTACAACTCCTAGGCATGATGTCATCATGCATAGCCATTGTCCCAAACGCAAGACTGCACATGAGGCCCTTACAACAATGCCTAGCATCACAGTGGTCTCAAGCACAGGGTCACCTTCTAGATCTGGTGTTAATAGACCGCCAAACTTACCTCTCGCTTCTGTGGTGGAACAACATAAATTTAAACAAGGGGCGGCCTTTCCAAGACCCAGTGCCACAATACGTAATAACAACAGATGCTTCCATGACAGGGTGGGGAGCACACCTCGATCAACACAGCATACAAGGACAATGGAACGTACATCAAACAAAACTGCATATCAATCACCTAGAACTTCTAGCAGTTTTTCAAGCACTAAAAGCTTTCCAACCAATAATAGTTCACAAATACATTCTCGTCAAAACAGACAACATGACAACAATGTATTATCTAAACAAGCAGGGAGGGACGCACTCCACGCAGTTAAGCCTGCTAGCACAAAAAATTTGGCATTGGGCAATTCACAACCAAATTCGCCTAATTGCACAGTTTATACCAGGGATACAAAATCAACTCGCAGACAATCTCTCTCGAGATCACCAACAGGTCCACGAATGGGAAATTCACCCCCAAATTCTGAACACTTATTTCAAACTCTGGGGAACACCTCAGATAGACTTGTTTGCGACAAGGGAGAACGCAAAATGCCAAAACTTCGCATCCAGGTACCCACACAAACAATCCCAAGGCAATGCCCTATGGATGAACTGGTCAGGGATATTTGCTTACGCTTTTCCTCCTCTCCCTCTCCTTCCTTACCTGGTAAACAAACTCAGTCAAAGCAAACTCAAACTCATATTGATAGCACCAACTTGGGCAAGGCAACCCTGGTACACAACGCTGCTAGACCTATCAGTGGTACCCTGCATCAAATTGCCCAACAGGCCAGATCTGTTGACACAGCACAACCAAAAGATCAGACACCCAGATCCAGCATCGCTGAATCTAGCAATCTGGCTCCTGAAATCCTAGAATTCGGGCACTTACAACTTACCCAAGAATGTATGGAAGTCATAAAACAAGCAAGAAGGCCATCCACCAGGCACTGCTATGCAAGTAAATGGAAGAGGTTTGTTTGCTACTGCCATACTAATCAAATACAACCATTACACACAACTCCAGAACATGTAGTGGGTTACTTGCTTCACTTACAAAAATCTAACCTAGCTTTCTCTTCCATTAACATTCACCTTGCAGCAATATCTGCATACCTGCAGACTACCTATTCAACTTCCCTATATAAAATACCAGTCATTAAAGCATTCATGGAGGGCCTTAGGAGAATTATACCACCAAGAACACTACCTGTTCCTTCATGGAACCTAAATGTTGTCCTAACTAGACTTATGGGTCCACCTTTTGAACCCATGCACTCCTGCGACATACAGTTCCTAACCTGGAAGGTGGCATTTCTCATCGCCATTACTTCCCTGAGAAGAGTAAGCGAGATTCAGGCGTTTACTATACAGGAACCTTTTATACAACTACACAAAAATAAAGTTGTCCTAAGGACCAATCCTAAATTTTTGCCAAAGGTTATTTCACCGTTCCATCTAAATCAAACAGTGGAACTTCCAGTGTTCTTTCCACAGCCAGATACCGTAGCTGAAAGGGCACTACATACATTAGATGTCAAAAGAGCATTGATGTATTACATTGACAGAACAAAGAACATCAGAAAGACTAAACAACTCTTTATTGCATTTCAAAAACCTCATGCAGGAAACCCAATTTCAAAACAAGGTATAGCCAGATGGATAGTTAAATGCATCCAAATCTGCTACCTTAAAGCTAAACGACAGCTGCCCATTACACCAAGGGCACACTCAACCAGAAAGAAAGGTGCTACCATGGCCTTTCTAGGAAACATCCCAATGCAAGAAATATGTAAGGCAGCCACATGGTCTACGCCTCACACATTCACCAAGCACTACTGTGTAGACGTGTTATCCGCACAACAAGCCACAGTAGGTCAAGCCGTATTAAGGACATTATTTCAAACTACTTCCACTCCTACAGGCTGATCCACCGCTTTTGGGGAAATAACTGCTTACTAGTCTATGCAGAACATGCGTATCTACAGCGACAGATGCCATCGAACTGAAAATGTCACTTACCCAGTGTACATCTGTTCGTGGCATCAGTCGCAGTAGATTCGCATGTGCCCACCCGCCTCCCCGGGAGCCTGTAGCAGTTTGGAAGTTACCTTCAATTATTTATATATGTATCCTCTCAACCTTAAATAGGTGCATACTTAGTCACTCCATTGCATGGGCACTATTACTACAATTCAACTCCTAACTCACCCTCTGCGGGGAAAAACAATCGAGGATGGAGTCGACGCCCATGCGCAATGGAGACAAAAGGAGGAGTCACTCGGTCCCGTGACTCGAAAGACTTCTTCGAAGAAAAACAACTTGTAACACTCCGGCCCAACACCAGATGGCGAGCTATTGCAGAACATGCGAATCTACTGCGACTGATGCCACGAACAGATGTACACTGGGTAAGTGACATTTTCATTTTCTATACAAAACCTATTGGCTGGATTTGTCTCCGAGTGTGTGTTCCTCATTTATTGTCCATGTGTATGTACAACAAATGCTTAACACTACTCCTTGGATAAGCCTACTGCTCGACCACACTACCACAAAATAGAGCATTAGTATTATCTCTTTTTACCACTATTTTACCTCTAAGGGGAACCCTTGGACTCTGTGCATGCTATTCCTTACTTTGAAATAGCACATACAGAGCCAACTTCCTACACAGCTTGACCCCCAAATGGACTGGGTGCAGGATTTGTGTGATGCCAGTGGCCTAGACACCTCCCCTGACAATGGTATGCTCTCTGCTTCTACCGTGGCTGCAGAGGAGGGTGCCTCACATTCCATGGTGTTGAGAAGGGGGCTGAGGTCTTGGACCTCGAGCTACCTTCTGTCCTAACCGACGTTCTTCAGCCAGGGTCTTCGTCTTCCGATCCCCTTCTTCCCTTTAATGAGGCAATGACAGGCGTCCTTTTGGGTACTGGTCCAGACCCTGCACAGGGGCTCCTGTGAATAGGACGATTGCCAGCCGACATCAGCCTGCGCTGACAGACCCAAAGTTCCTCACCCAACACCCCACGCCTGAGAGCCTTGTCATCCAGGCTTCCTCTTCATCTGGCGCATTCCCTACTGCACCCCCAGCTAGGGAATCAAAAAGACTAGACAACTTGTGGAAGAAGATGTTTTCTATCAACAGTCTAGCGCTGCAGTCTGTGAAAACCGCATGCCTTTTGGGCCGCTATTCCCATACTTTCAGGGATATGGTCGCCCAGGTGCTGCCTAGAGTTCCGGAGGAGGCCCAGACTATCCTTTCCAAAGCCGTAACAGATGGTAGGGATGCGGCGAAGATTGTGATTCGTTGTGGACTGTATACAACCGACTCTCTGGGCAGATTGGTTGCATCGACGGTGGCATTGAGATGCCACGCCTGGCTGAAAACATCTGGCTTCTCAGGGGATGTCCAGCAATCCTTGATGGACATGTCCTTTGATGGCACGCGTCACTTCGGCTCAAGCGCTTTAAGGAATCCCGAGCCCCTGCCCGGTCCCTTGGCCTCGCGCCTGCTTAGACCCCAGCAGTCCACCTTTTGCCCCTTTCGTGGCTATGGAAGGGGCACCCAACTGCGGCCTTTCCCCTCTGGCCATCAACCCACACATGCTGTACGGCCCCTGCGTATCTGCTGACGGGGGATCCCATGCCCTCGGGGATCAGGGAGCCAACGGGTCGTCCAGTCCGCCCCTGCTTTAGCCTCCAAACCTTCCTAGTCCGTGGGTACATCAGGAACCAGTTGGCGGCAGGATTCGTCATCACCTGCCCCGATGGCAATCCATTACCTCGGAGAGGTGGGTTCTCCAGATTGTCCGAAAGGGCTACTCCCTCCCCTTCGAGACACCTCCAGCCATGCCACCTTCATACAGTGAATATCGGAGGATCATATGGCGCTTCTCTGCGAGGAAGTCCAAGCCCTGTTGGCCAAAGGAGCTATAGAGAGGGTTCCGTTGCCAGAAGTAGGTCGTGGCTGCTATTCCTGTGACTTTCTGGTGCCTAAAAAGGGCAAGGGTCTTCGCCCTATTATGTCTTCGGTCCCTCAACCTCTTCCTCAAAAAGGAGAAGTTCAAAATGTTGACATTGGCTCAGGTCCTATCTGCCTTGGATCGTGGAGATTGGATGGTAGCGTTAGACTTGGAGGACGCATACTTTCACATTCATGTCCTGCTGGCCCACAGACGTTACCTACGATTTGTGGAAGGTCACAAGCACTTTCAGTTTACCATGCTTCTTTTGGCCTTACCAATGCCCCTCAGGTGTTCACGAAATTGATGATAGTGGTGGCAGTTCATCTGTGCAGGTTAGGGCTCCCAGTCTTCCCCTACCTCGACATTTGGCTGTTGACGGCGAGCTCCCTCCTCCAGACTACGGCGAACCTTTTACATTCGCTGGAGTTCAAAATTAGTGTGCCGAAGTCACAGCTGACTCCTTCTCGGACGCTCCCTTTCATCAAAGCTGTTCTGGATACAGTGCAGTTTCAGGCATATCCTCCCGAAAAGCGGATCCAGCATATTTGGGCTATGATGCTGATGTTTCAGCCTCTGTCCTGGATTTCGGTGAGAATGACTGAGGCTGCTGGTCCTCATGGCATCCTGCTAGTAGTTCAAAAGGCCAGGTGGCATATCCGGGCTCTGCAGTGGGACCTGAAGTTCCAGTGGGCTCAGCATCAGGGGAATCTCTCCGACAAGGTCCAGATCTCGGAAGGAACTGCAAGAGACCTGCCGTGGTGGTTAACGAATCAGGTTTGGGTCAAGGGCAGATCCCGCTCCTTTTCCCAACCATATCTTATTCGTGACAGCTGTCACTCCTGGGATGGGGCGGCCACATAGGAGGGGCAAAGATCAGAGGCTTCTGGTCTCCAGCGGAAACCGGGCTCCAGATCAATCATCTCGAGCTCCGAGCGATTCGACTAGCATTAAAAGCATTGCTTCCCTCCCTCAAGGGGAAAGCAGTGCAAGTGTTGACAGACCACAATACCCACAATTTGGTACTGCAACAAACAAGGCAGAGTGGGGTCGTGGACCCTTTGTCAAGTGGCTCTTCGCCTCTGGCCTTGGCTGGAACATCGGGGCATTTCCCTGGTGGTTCAACATCTAGCGGGCTCCTTGAATGCCAGAGCAGATTAACTCAGCCGACTATGCGTGGTCGATCACGAATGGTGCCTCCATCTAGAGGTGGCGCAATGTATTTTCCTTTAGTGGAGAGAACCTTGGTTAGACTTGTTCACCTCCGTGGAGAACACGCAATGTCAGCGGTTTTGCACTTTGGAGTTTCCAAGGCAGCACTTGCTCGGCGATGCCTTTTGTCGCGAGTGGAACTCAGGTCTCCTGTACGCCTTTCCGCCCATACCACTTCTGCCTAGAGTTATGAAGAAGATTAGGCAAGACCGGGCCCAAGTTATCCTGGTGGCTCTGGACTGGGCACGAAGAGTCTGGTATCCCAACCTGTTGAGCATGGCCATAGCTCCTCCGATCGGACTGCCTCTTCGGGAGGATCTTCTGTCGCAGCAGCAGGGGAGGGTCCTCCATCCGAACCTGTCCATCCTCCGCCTCCTGGCATGGAGATTGAGCGGCAACAGTTGACGTCTTTTGACCTGCTACCTGAAGTCTGTAACGTTATCTTGGCAGCCATGTGTCCCTCAACCAAGCCCATATATGCCTGTCGTTGGAAGAAATTTGTGACATGGTGCATCGACAAATCTGTCGATCCTCTTATCTGCTCCTCTTTCTCAAGTCCTCTTCTTTATTCTTTCCCTTGCTCAGCAGGGTTACACCCTGGGCACTGTTAAGGGATATCTTTCCGCTATCTCTGCTTTCTTGAGGTTACCAGATCAGCCTTCCTTACTGAAATCTCCTATTGTTGGGAGGTTTCTTAAACTCCTCACACATCTCTTTTCTTCTATCCCATTCATCATGCCCCAATGGGATCTAAACCTGATATTAACATACCTTGTGTGCACCCCGTTTGAGCTGCTTCACAACTGCCCTTTATGACTTTTAACCATCAAGACTCTTTTTAGTTGCCATTACCTCTGCCTGCAGAGTAAGTGAGCTCCAGGCTTTGTCATCTAAGCCACTTTTCCTAGCCATAAATCCTGACAAAGTGGTACTTTGCACAAGGGCTACTTTTCTACCTAAAGTAGCGACACCATTCCATGTTGGACAGTCCATCACCTTGCCTACCTTTTATGCCCCCACACATCCCTCCCATGAAGAGGAGAGTCTCCACCGCCTGGACTCAAAAAGAGGGTTGGTGTTGTACCTTGGTCGTACCAAAGACTTCTGGGTGGACGATCAACTCTTTGTGGGATATGTGGGTGCAAAGAAGGGGAAGGCGGTGCAGAAGACAACCATTTCACAATGGGTGCTCTTATGCATCAAAAGGTGCTACGCTCTGGCTAAGAAGCAACCACCTGAAGGTTTGCGTGCTCACTCCACCAGAGCTACTGCTGCTACCACAGCGCCAGCACGGGGCGTACCAGTCGTGGACTTCTGTCAGGCAGTGACGTGGGCATCTCTGCATACTTTTACCAAACACTACTGCTTGGACATTCCGGTCCGAAGGGACAGCTACTTTGGCCGTTCGGTCCTGACGGAGTTTTTGAAGTGATATTGGTTCGCAGCTCACCACCGGGGATGGTATTGCTTGGTTATCTATTCAAAGGTAAGGAATCTGCCACTAGAAGTCTATATCAGATGTACGAGTTACTTACCTTTGGTAACGATATGTTCGATGGCATATGTTGCTGCAGATACACATGTTGAGCACAGTCCGCTGCCTGGTGTTGGGCTCGGAGTATTACAAGTTGTTTTTCTTCGAAGAAGTCTTTTTTGGTCACGGGACCGAAGGACTCCTCCCTCTTCGGCTCCATTGCGCATGGGCGTCGACTCCATCTTAGATTGTTTTTTTTCCGCTGTCGGGTTCGGACGTATTCCTTTTCGCTCCGTGTTTCGGTTCGGAAAGTTAGTCAGAATCTCGGAAGAAAGCGTCGGTATTGTTCCGTTCGATATCGGGATAGTTAGGTACATCGACACCGATCATCGGAAGACTTTGGGGTAGCTTCGATCCCCCATCGGGGCCTGGTCGGCCCGACCGCGTGCGACATCGAAGCCGATGGAACAGACCCCGTTCCGTTTCTGCCCAAAATGTCACAGTAAGTATCCTTATACAGATCAGCACTTGGTCTGTAACTTGTGCTTGTCCCCCGAGCACAAGGAGGATACCTGTGAGGCCTGTCGAGCCTTCCGGTCCAGAAAAACACTCCGGGACCGAAGAGCCAGGCGTCTACAAATGGCGTCCACGCCGACAAAACAACGTTTCGACGACGAAGAGGAAACATTCTCGGTTCCAGACTCAGAATCCGGAGACTACGACGTCGAACAACAACAACAAACAGTGAGTAAGACGTCGAAAATAAAAACCATCGAAAAAACAAAAGCCCAGGGGACGCCACTGCCAACAGGCCATGGCTCGACCCATAAAACCGTCGAGCCGTCGAAGGCGCCGAAAAAGGGCACGCCCATAGCGAAGACACCCGACTCCGGTCGAGGGACCGCCATGGAGCAACCTCTGAGCCGAGGTAGCGGCTCCGAGAAGCAAAAACAAGATGCCGGCACCGAAAAACATCGGCACCGAGACACACTGCCGAAAGCCACAAAAATTCAGTCGGTACCGAAGCCGAAAAAAGATTCACTCTCGGCGCCGAAAAGTTCCATACCTCCTTCCTACACAGAGGAACAAGGAATAAGTGGCCAGATGCAAAGATTTGGACAAGAGCTCCAAAGTGTAGAATCAGACTACACACAAAAGAGACTGTACATCCAACAAGACACAGGGAAGATATCAACCCTTCCCCCAATAATGAGAAAAAGAAGGATCGGATTTCTCAAGGATGACGCACAAGCCAAAGTGGTTAAAAAAGTCACGCCTCCGCCCTCTCCACCACAACAGGCATCGACGGCACAAACACCGCCACAAATGCACTCACCAGCGCAAACTACTATAAGTCAAGATAATCAGGATCAAGACGCTTGGGACCTATACGACACCCCAGTGCCGGACAATGATCCCGATTCATACCCCACAAAGCCGTCACCGCCAGAGGACAGTACCTCATACTCTCAACTGGTGGCTAGGGCAGCAGAATTCCACAATGTCCAACTGCATTCCGATCCTATAGAGGATGATTTTTTATTTAACACCCTCTCGGCTACACATAGCCAATATCAATGTCTCCCAATGCTACCAGGGATGTTACGGCACGCAAAACAAATTTTTGAAGAGCCCGTAAAATCAAGAGCCATCACCCCAAGGGTGGATAAGAAATACAAACCACCACCCACAGACCCAGTGTTTATTACTTCGCAGTTACCACCTGACTCCGTAGTAGTAGGGGCAGCTCGCAAAAGAGCAAATTCCCATACATCTGGCGACGCCCCACCTCCGGACAAAGAAAGCCGAAAATTTGATGCAGCAGGAAAAAGAGTTACATCACAGGCAGCCAACCAATGGCGCATCGCAAATTCCCAAGCGCTGCTAGCCCGATATGACCGCGCACACTGGGATGAGATGCAACTTCTCATAGACCATCTTCCCCAGGAATACCAAAAAAGGGCGCAGCAAATAGTTGAAGAGGGACAAACGATCTCAAACAATCAAATCCGCTCTTCAATGGACGCAGCCGATACTGCAGCAAGAACAGTCAACACTGCTGTCACCATAAGGAGACACGCTTGGCTCCGCACTTCAGGGTTCGAACCTGAAATCCAGCAGGCTGTCCTTAATATGCCCTTCAACGAAAAACAACTTTTTGGCCCTCAAGTGGACACAGCCATTGAAAAACTTAAAAAGGACACAGACACGGCCAAAGCCATGGGCGCACTCTACTCCCCGCAGAGCAGAGGCTCTTTTAGAAAAACGCCATTTAGAGGGGGGTTTCGTGGCCAACCCACAGACACCACCAGCCAACAAACAAGAACCACACCATATCAGGGTTCATTCCAAAGGGGAGGTTTCAGGGGATATAGAGGGGGTCAATTCCCAAGGAGTAGGGGAAGATTCCAGACTCCAAAAACACCTCCACCTAAACAGTGACTTTCAAGTCACACAACCCCTTCACTCACCACCGGTGGGGGGAAGACTAAGCCAATTCTACCAATCTTGGCAGCAGATTACAACAGACAATTGGGTACTAGCAATAATCCAACATGGCTATTGCATAGAATTCCACAAATTCCCACCAAACATCCCTCCAAAAACACGCAAAATGTCACCACAACATTTAGAACTTTTAGGACTAGAAGTTCAAGCACTACTGCAAAAGGATGCAATAGAGTTAGTACCAGTACAACAAAAAAACACAGGAGTTTACTGTAGGAAGTTGGCTCTGTATGTGCTATTTCAAAGTAAGGAATAGCATGCACAGAGTCCAAGGGTTCCCCTTAGAGGTAAAATAGTGGTAAAAAGAGATAATACTAATGCTCTATTTTGTGGTAGTGTGGTCGAGCAGTAGGCTTATCCAAGGAGTAGTGTTAAGCATTTGTTGCACATACACAAGACAATAAATGAGGTACACACACTCAGAGACAAATCCAGCCAATAGGTTTTTATATAGAAAAATATCTTTTCTTAGTTTATTTTAAGAACCACAGGTTCAAATTCTACATGTAATATCTCATTCGAAAGGTATTGCAGGTAAGTACTTTAGGAACTTCAAATCATCAAAATTGCATGTATACTTTTCAAGTTATTGACAAATAGCTGTTTTAAAAGTGGACACTTAGTGCAATTTTCACAGTTCCTGGGGGAGGTAAGTTTTTGTTAGTTTTACCAGGTAAGTAGGACACTTACAGGGTTCAGTTCTTGGTCCAAGGTAGCCCACCGTTGGGGGTTCAGAGCAACCCCAAAGTCACCACACCAGCAGCTCAGGGCCGGTCAGGTGCAGAGTTCAAAGTGGTGCCCAAAACACATAGGCTAGAATGGAGAGAAGGGGGTGCCCCGGTTCCGGTCTGCTTGCAGGTAAGTACCCGCGTCTTCGGAGGGCAGACCAGGGGGGTTTTGTAGGGCACCGGGGGGGACACAAGCCCACACAGAAATTTCACCCTCAGCAGCGCGGGGGCGGCCGGGTGCAGTGTAGAAACAAGCGTCGGGTTCGCAATGTTAGTCTATGAGAGATCTCGGGATCTCTTCAGCGCTGCAGGCAGGCAAGGGGGGGATTCCTCGGGGAAACCTCCACTTGGGCAAGGGAGAGGGACTCCTGGGGGTCACTTCTCCAGTGAAAGTCCGGTCCTTCAGGTCCTGGGGGCTGCGGGTGCAGGGTCTCTCCCAGGCGTCGGGACTTTAGGTTCAAAGAGTCGCGGTCAGGGGAAGCCTCGGGATTCCCTCTGCAGGCGGCGCTGTGGGGGCTCAGGGGGGACAGGTTTTGGTACTCACAGTATCAGAGTAGTCCTGGGGTCCCTCCTGAGGTGTCGGATCTCCACCAGCCGAGTCGGGGTCGCCGGGTGCAGTGTTGCAAGTCTCACGCTTCTTGCGGGGAGCTTGCAGGGTTCTTTAAAGCTGCTGGAAACAAAGTTGCAGCTTTTCTTGGAGCAGGTCCGCTGTCCTCGGGAGTTTCTTGTCTTTTCGAAGCAGGGGCAGTCCTCAGAGGATGTCGAGGTCGCTGGTCCCTTTGGAAGGCGTCGCTGGAGCAGGATCTTTGGAAGGCAGGAGACAGGCCGGTGAGTTTCTGGAGCCAAGGCAGTTGTCGTCTTCTGGTCTTCCGCTGCAGGGGTTTTCAGCTAGGCAGTCCTTCTTCTTGTAGTTGCAGGAATCTAATTTTCTAGGGTTCAGGGTAGCCCTTAAATACTAAATTTAAGGGTGTGTTTAGGTCTGGGGGGTTAGTAGCCAATGGCTACTAGCCCTGAGGGTGGGTACACCCTCTTTGTGCCTCCTCCCAAGGGGAGGGGGTCACAATCCTAACCCTATTGGGGGAATCCTCCATCTGCAAGATGGAGGATTTCTAAAAGTTAGAGTCACCTCAGCTCAGGACACCTTAGGGGCTGTCCTGACTGGCCAGTGACTCCTCCTTGTTATTCTCATTTTCTCCGGCCTTGCCGCCAAAAGTGGGGCCTGGCCGGAGGGGGCGGGCAACTCCACTAGCTGGAGTGTCCTGCTGGGTTGGCACAAAGGAGGTGAGCCTTTGAGGCTCACCGCCAGGTGTGACAATTCCTGCCTGGGAGAGGTGTTAGCATCTCCACCCAGTGCAGGCTTTGTTACTGGCCTTAGAGTGACAAAGGCACTCTCCCCATGGGGCCAGCAACATGTCTCGGTTTGTGGCAGGCTGCTAAAACTAGTCAGCCTACACAGATAGTCGGTTAAGTTTCAGGGGGCACCTCTAAGGTGCCCTCTGTGGTGTATTTTACAATAAAATGTACACTGGCATCAGTGTGCATTTATTGTGTTGAGAAGTTTGATACCAAACTTCCCAGTTTTCAGTGTAGCCATTATGGTGCTGTGGAGTTCCTGTTTGACAGACTCCCAGACCATATACTCTTATGGCTACCCTGTACTTACAATGTCTAA
This sequence comes from Pleurodeles waltl, assembly GCF_031143425.1. Lineage (NCBI taxonomy): Eukaryota > Metazoa > Chordata > Amphibia > Caudata > Salamandridae > Pleurodeles > Pleurodeles waltl. The sequence goes on from NC_090444.1 coordinate 1,324,099,537, forward strand.
GGTTTTGTTTAGACACTGTAGGGGTACCATGCTCATGCACTGGTACCCTCACCTATGGTATAGTGCACCCTGCCTTAGGGCTGTAAGGCCTGCTAGAGGGGTGTCTTACCTATACTGCATAGGCAGTGAGAGGCTGGCATGGCACCCTGAGGGGAGTGCCATGTCGACTTACTCGTTTTGTCCTCACTAGCACACACAAGCTGGCAAGCAGTGTGTCTGTGCTGAGTGAGAGGTCTCCAGGGTGGCATAAGACATGCTGCAGCCCTTAGAGACCTTCCTTGGCATCAGGGCCCTGGGTACTAGAAGTACCAGTTACAAGGGACTTATCTGGATGCCAGGGTCTGCCAATTGTGGATACAAAAGTACAGGTTAGGGAAAGAACACTGGGGCTGGGGCCTGGTTAGCAGGCCTCAGCACACTTTCAATTGTAAACATAGCATCAGCAAAGGCAAAAAGTCAGGGGGCAACCATGCCAAGGAGGCATTTCCTTACACAACCCCCCCCCCCAAACGAAAGAGGATGAGACTAACCTTTCCCAAGAGAGTCTTCATTTTCTAAGTGGAAGAACCTGGAAAGGCCATCTGCATTGGCATGGGCAGTCCCAGGTCTGTGTTCCACTATAAAGTCCATTCCCTGTAGGGAGATGGACCACCTCAACAGTTTAGGATTTTCACCTTTCATTTGCATTAGCCATTTGAGAGGTCTGTGGTCAGTTTGAACTAGGAAGTGAGTCCCAAAGAGGTATGGTCTCAGCTTCTTCAGGGACCAAACCACAGCAAAGGCCTCCCTCTCAATGGCACTCCAACGCTGCTCCCTGGGGAGTAACCTCCTGCTAATGAAAGCAACAGGCTGGTCAAGGCCATCATCATTTGTTTGGGACAAAACTGCCCCTATCCCATGTTCAGAGGCATCAGTCTGCACAATGAACTGCTTAGAATAATCTGGAGCTTTGAGAACTGGTGCTGAGCACATTGCCTGTTTCAGGGTGTCAAAGGCCTGTTGGCAGTCCACAGTCCAGTTTACTTTCTTGGGCATTTTCTTGGAGGTGAGTTCAGTGAGGGCTGTCACAATGGATCCATATCCCTTCACAAACCTCCTGTAATACCCAGTCAAGCCAAGGAATGCCCTGACCTGAGTCTGGGTTTTTGGAGCTACCCAGTCCAGAATAGTCTGGATCTTGGGTTGGAGTGGCTGAACTTGGCCTCCACCTACAAGGTGTCCCAAGTAAACCACAGTTCCCTGCCCTATCTGGCATTTGGATGCCTTGATAGAGAGGCCTGCAGATTGCAGAGCCTTCAAAACCTTCCTCAGGTGGACCAGGTGATCCTGCCAGGTGGAGCTAAAGACAGCAATATCATCAAGATAAGCTGTGCTAAAGGACTCCAAGCCAGCAAGGACTTGATTCACCAACCTTTGGAAGGTGGCAGGGGCATTCTTTAAACCAAAGGGCATAACAGTAAACTGATAATGCCCATCAGGTGTGGAGAATGCTGTCTTTTCTTTTGCTCCAGGTGCCATTTTTATTTGCCAGTACCCTGCTGTCAAGTCAAAGGTACTTAGAAATTTGGCAGCACCTAATTTATCAATGAGCTCATCAGCTCTTGGAATTGGATGAGCATCTGTCTTGGTGACAGAATTGAGCCCTCTGTAGTCCACACAAAACCTCATCTCTTTCTTTCCATCTTTGGTGTGAGGTTTGGGGACTAAGACCACTGGGCTAGCCCAGGGGCTGTCAGAGCGCTCAATTACTCCCAATTCCAGCATCTTGTGGACTTCCACCTTGATGCTTTCTTTAACATGGTCAGATTGTCTAAAGATTTTGTTCTTGACAGGCATGCTGTCTCCTGTGTCCACATCATGGGTACACAGGTGTGTCTGACCAGGGGTTAAGGAGAAGAGTTCAGGAAACTGTTGTAGGACTCTCCTACAATCAGCTTGCTGTTGGCCAGAGAGGGTGTCTGAGTAGATCACTCCATCTACTGTACCATCTTTTGGGTCTGATGACAGAAGATCAGGGAGAGGTTCACTCTCTGCCTCCTGATCCTCATCTGTTACCATCAACAGATTGACATCAGCCCTGTCGTGGAAGAGCTTAAGGCGGTTTACATGGATCACCCTCTTGGGGCTCCTGCTTGTGCCCAGGTCCACCAAGTAGGTGACCTGACTCTTCCTCTCTAGTACTGGGTAAGGGCCACTCCATTTGTCCTGGAGTGCCCTGGGAGCCACAGGCTCCAGAACCCAGACTTTCTGCCCTGGTTGGAACTCAACCAGTGCAGCCTTTTGGTCATACCAAAACTTCTGGAGCTGTTGGCTGGCCTCAAGGTTTTTGGTTGCCTTTTCCATGTACTCTGCCATTCTAGAGCGAAGGCCAAGTACATAGTCCACTATGTCCTGTTTAGGCTCATGGAGAGGTCTCTCCCAGCCTTCTTTAACAAGGGCAAGTGGTCCCCTTACAGGATGACCAAACAGAAGTTCAAAGGGTGAGAATCCTACTCCCTTCTGTGGCACCTCTCTGTAAGCGAAAAGCAGACATGGCAAGAGGACATCCCATCTCCTTTTGAGCTTTTCTGGGAGCCCCATGATCATGCCTTTTAATGTCTTGTTGAATCTCTCAACCAAGCCATTAGTTTGTGGATGGTATGGTGTAGTGAATTTATAAGTCACTCCACACTCATTCCACATGTGCTTTAGGTATGCTGACATGAAGTTGGTACCTCTGTCAGACACCACCTCCTTAGGGAAACCCACTCTGGTAAAGATACCAATGAGGGCCTTGGCTACTGCAGGGGCAGTAGTCGACCTAAGGGGAATAGCTTCAGGATACCTGGTAGCATGATCCACTACTACCAGGATATACATATTTCCTGAGGCTGTGGGAGGTTCCAGTGGACCAACTATGTCCACACCCACTCTTTCAAAGGGAACCCCCACCACTGGAAGTGGAATGAGGGGGGCCTTTGGATGCCCACCTGTCTTACCACTGGCTTGACAGGTGGGGCAGGAGAGGCAAAACTCCTTAACCATGTTGGACATATTGGGCCAGTAGAAGTGGTTGACTAACCTCTCCCACGTCCTGGTTTGTCCCAAATGTCCAGCAAGGGGAATGTCATGGGCCAATGTTAGGATGAACTCTCTGAACAGCTGAGGCACTACCACTCTCCTAGTGGCACCAGGTTTGGGGTCTCTGGCCTCAGTGTACAGGAGTCCATCCTCCCAATAGACCCTATGCGTTCCATTTTTCTTGCCTTTGGACTCTTCAGCAGCTTGCTGCCTAAGGCCTTCAAGAGAGGGACAGGTTTCTTGTCCCTTACACAGCTCCTCCCTTGAGGGTCCCCCTGGGCCTAAGAGCTCAACCTGGTAAGGTTCAAGCTCCAAAGGCTCAGTTCCCTCAGAGGGCAGAACTTCTTCCTGAGAAGAGAGGTTCCCTTTCTTTTGCTGTGTTGCAGTTGGTTTCCCAACTGACTTTCCTGTTCTCTTGGTAGGCTGGGCCATTCTTCCAGACTCCAGCTCTACTTGTTCACCCTGTGCCTTGCACTGTGCTCTTGTTTTCACACACACCAGTTCAGGGATACCCAGCATTTCTGCATGGGTTTTTAGTTCTACCTCAGCCCATGCTGAGGACTCCAGGTCATTTCCAAGCAGACAGTCCACTGGGATATTTGAGGAGACCACCACCTGTTTCAGGCCATTGACCCCTCCCCATTCTAAAGTAACCATTGCCATGGGATGTACTTTTCTCTGATTGTCAGCGTTGGTGACTGTGTAAGTTTTTCCAGTCAGGTATTGGCCAGGGGAAACCAGTTTCTCTGTCACCATGGTGACACTGGCACCTGTATCCCTCAGGCCCTCTATTCTAGTCCCATTAATTAAGAGTTGCTGTCTGTATTTTTGCATGTTAGGCGGCCAGACAGCTAGTGTGGCTAAATCCACCCCACCCTCAGAAACTAGAGTAGCTTCAGTGTGGACCCTGATTTGCTCTGGGCACACTGTTGATCCCACTTGGAGACTAGCCATACCAGTGTTACCTGGATGGGAGTTTGGAGTGGAACCTTTCTTGGGACAGGCCTTGTCTCCAGTTTGGTGTCCATGCTGTTTACAGCTATGACACCAGGCCTTTTTGGGATCAAAGTTTTTACCCTTGTACCCATTGTTTTGTGAAGAGGCTCTGGGCCCACCCTCCTGTGCAGGTTTTTGGGGGCCTGTAGAAGACTCTTGACTATTTTTAGTTTTGGTTGTCTCATCACCCTTCCCCTGGGGAGTCTTTGTGACCCCTTTCTTTTGGTCACCCCCTGTTGAAGTCTTGGACACCCTTGTCTTGACCCAATGGTCCGCCTTCTTTCCCAATTCTTGGGGAGAAATGGGTCCTAGGTCTACCAGATGCTGATGCAGTTTATCATTGAAACAATTACTTAACAGGTGTTCTTTCACAAATAAATTGTACAGCCCATCATAATTACTTACACCACTGCCTTGAATCCAACCATCTAGTGTTTTCACTGAGTAGTCTACAAAGTCAACCCAGGTCTGGCTCGAGGATTTTTGAGCCCCCCTGAACCTAATCCTGTACTCCTCAGTGGAGAATCCAAAGCCCTCAATCAGGGTACCCTTCATGAGGTCATAAGATTCTGCATCTTGTCCAGAGAGTGTGAGGAGTCTATCCCTACACTTTCCTGTGAACATTTCCCAAAGGAGAGCACCCCAGTGAGATCTGTTCACTTTTCTGGTTACACAAGCCCTCTCAAAAGCTGTGAACCATTTGGTGATGTCATCACCATCTTCATATTTAGTTACAATCCCTTTAGGGATTTTCAACATGTCAGGAGAATCTCTGACCCTATTTATGTTGCTGCCACCATTGATGGGTCCTAGGCCCATCTCTTGTCTTTCCCTCTCTATGGCTAGGATCTGTCTTTCCAAAGCCAATCTTTTGGCCATCCTGGCTAACTGGATGTCCTCTTCACTGGGGCTATCCTCAGTGATTTCAGAGGTGTTGGTCTCTCCTGTGAGGGAACCAGCATCTCTGACTATTATTTTAGGAGTCAGGGTTTGAGGGACCCTGTTCTCCCTAGATAGGACTGGTAGGGGGGAATTGTCCTCCAAGTCACTATCCTCTTCCTCTGAGTTGCCACCCTCAGAGGGGTTGGCCTTTTCAAACTCTGCCAAAAGCTCCTGGAGCTGTATTTTGGTAGGTTTGGGGCCCATTGTTATTTTCTTTATTTTACAGAGTGACCTTAGCTCCCTCATCTTAAGATGGAGGTAAGGTGTGGTGTCGAGTTCCACCACAGTCACATCTGTGCTAGACATTTTGCTTCTAAAAGTTGGAATACTTTTTAAGAATCTACAACTGGTTCTAGAATCTAATTCAAACTTTTACAAACTTTTAAACTCTAAAAGAAATGCTAAACAGGGACTTAACACACAAGGCCCTAGCAGGACTTTTTAAGAATTTAGAAAACTTTTCAAATTGCAAAAATCAATTTCTAATGACAATTTTGGAATTTGTCGTGTGATCAGGTATTGGCTGAGTAGTCCAGCAAATGCAAAGTCTTGTACCCCACCGCTGATCCACCAATGTAGGAAGTTGGCTCTGTATGTGCTATTTCAAAGTAAGGAATAGCATGCACAGAGTCCAAGGGTTCCCCTTAGAGGTAAAATAGTGGTAAAAAGAGATAATACTAATGCTCTATTTTGTGGTAGTGTGGTCGAGCAGTAGGCTTATCCAAGGAGTAGTGTTAAGCATTTGTTGCACATACACAAGACAATAAATGAGGTACACACACTCAGAGACAAATCCAGCCAATAGGTTTTTATATAGAAAAATATCTTTTCTTAGTTTATTTTAAGAACCACAGGTTCAAATTCTACATGTAATATCTCATTCGAAAGGTATTGCAGGTAAGTACTTTAGGAACTTCAAATCATCAAAATTGCATGTATACTTTTCAAGTTATTGACAAATAGCTGTTTTAAAAGTGGACACAGTGCAATTTTCACAGTTCCTGGGGGAGGTAAGTTTTTGTTAGTTTTACCAGGTAAGTAGGACACTTACAGGGTTCAGTTCTTGGTCCAAGGTAGCCCACCGTTGGGGGTTCAGAGCAACCCCAAAGTCACCACACCAGCAGCTCAGGGCCGGTCAGGTGCAGAGTTCAAAGTGGTGCCCAAAACACATAGGCTAGAATGGAGAGAAGGGGGTGCCCCGGTTCCGGTCTGCTTGCAGGTAAGTACCCGCGTCTTCGGAGGGCAGACCAGGGGGGTTTTGTAGGGCACCGGGGGGGACACAAGCCCACACAGAAATTTCACCCTCAGCAGCGCGGGGGCGGCCGGGTGCAGTGTAGAAACAAGCGTCGGGTTCGCAATGTTAGTCTATGAGAGATCTCGGGATCTCTTCAGCGCTGCAGGCAGGCAAGGGGGGGATTCCTCGGGGAAACCTCCACTTGGGCAAGGGAGAGGGACTCCTGGGGGTCACTTCTCCAGTGAAAGTCCGGTCCTTCAGGTCCTGGGGGCTGCGGGTGCAGGGTCTCTCCCAGGCGTCGGGACTTTAGGTTCAAAGAGTCGCGGTCAGGGGAAGCCTCGGGATTCCCTCTGCAGGCGGCGCTGTGGGGGCTCAGGGGGGACAGGTTTTGGTACTCACAGTATCAGAGTAGTCCTGGGGTCCCTCCTGAGGTGTCGGATCTCCACCAGCCGAGTCGGGGTCGCCGGGTGCAGTGTTGCAAGTCTCACGCTTCTTGCGTGGAGCTTGCAGGGTTCTTTAAAGCTGCTGGAAACAAAGTTGCAGCTTTTCTTGGAGCAGGTCCGCTGTCCTCGGGAGTTTCTTGTCTTTTCGAAGCAGGGGCAGTCCTCAGAGGATGTCGAGGTCGCTGGTCCCTTTGGAAGGCGTCGCTGGAGCAGGATCTTTGGAAGGCAGGAGACAGGCCGGTGAGTTTCTGGAGCCAAGGCAGTTGTCGTCTTCTGGTCTTCCGCTGCAGGGGTTTTCAGCTAGGCAGTCCTTCTTCTTGTAGTTGCAGGAATCTAATTTTCTAGGGTTCAGGGTAGCCCTTAAATACTAAATTTAAGGGTGTGTTTAGGTCTGGGGAGTTAGTAGCCAATGGCTACTAGCCCTGAGGGTGGGTACACCCTCTTTGTGCCTCCTCCCAAGGGGAGGGGGTCACAATCCTAACCCTATTGGGGGAATCCTCCATCTGCAAGATGGAGGATTTCTAAAAGTTAGAGTCACCTCAGCTCAGGACACCTTAGGGGCTGTCCTGACTGGCCAGTGACTCCTCCTTGTTATTCTCATTATTTTCTCCGGCCTTGCCGCCAAAAGTGGGGCCTGGCCGGAGGGGGCGGGCAACTCCACTAGCTGGAGTGTCCTGCTGGATTGGCACAAAGGAGGTGAGCCTTTGAGGCTCACCGCCGGGTGTGACAATTCCTGCCTGGGAGAGGTGTTAGCATCTCCACCCAGTGCAGGCTTTGTTACTGGCCTTAGAGTGACAAAGGCACTCTCCCCATGGGGCCAGCAACATGTCTCGGTTTGTGGCAGGCTGCTAAAACTAGTCAGCCTACACAGATAGTCGGTTAAGTTTCAGGGGGCACCTCTAAGGTGCCCTCTGTGGTGTATTTTACAATAAAATGTACACTGGCATCAGTGTGCATTTATTGTGTTGAGAAGTTTGATACCAAACTTCCCAGTTTTCAGTGTAGCCATTATGGTGCTGTGGAGTTCGTGTTTGACAGACTCCCAGACCATATACTCTTATGGCTACCCTGTACTTACAATGTCTAAGGTTTTGTTTAGACACTGTAGGGGTACCATGCTCATGCACTGGTACCCTCACCTATGGTATAGTGCACCCTGCCTTAGGGCTGTAAGGCCTGCTAGAGGGGTGTCTTACCTATACTGCATAGGCAGTGAGAGGCTGGCATGGCACCCTGAGGGGAGTGCCATGTCGACTTACTCGTTTTGTCCTCACTAGCACACACAAGCTGGCAAGCAGTGTGTCTGTGCTGAGTGAGAGGTCTCCAGGGTGGCATAAGACATGCTGCAGCCCTTAGAGACCTTCCTTGGCATCAGGGCCCTGGGTACTAGAAGTACCAGTTACAAGGGACTTATCTGGATGCCAGGGTCTGCCAATTGTGGATACAAAAGTACAGGTTAGGGAAAGAACACTGGGGCTGGGGCCTGGTTAGCAGGCCTCAGCACACTTTCAATTGTAAACATAGCATCAGCAAAGGCAAAAAGTCAGGGGGCAACCATGCCAAGGAGGCATTTCCTTACATTTACTCCCTGTACTTTCTAATTCCAAAGAAAGACAAAACATTAAGACTAATATTAGATCTCAGGACACTAAATACCTACATCATATCGGACCACTTTCACATGGTCACACTACAAGACATCATTCCACTGCTCAAACAGCAAGATTACATGACCACATTAGACCTAAAAGATGCGTACTTTCATATACCGATACATCCTTCTCACAGAAAGTACCTAAGGTTCGTATTCAAAGGAATACATTACCAATTCAAGGTGTTGCCATTCGGAATAACAACTGCACCAAGAGTATTCACAAAATGTCTAGCAGTAGTAGCAGCACATATCAGGAGACAACAAATACATGTGTTTCCTTACCTAGACGATTGGCTAATCAAAACCAACACAGTAAGAAAGTGCACAAACAACACCACATATGTCATACAAACCCTTCACAAACTGGGTTTCTCCATCAACTATACAAAGTCACACCTCGAACCGTGTCAGACACAACAATATCTAGGGGCAACCATCAACACATCAAAAGGAATTGCCACTCCAAGTCCACAAAGAGTTCAAGCATTCCACAAGGTAATAAGTGCTATGTTTCCAAACCAAAAGATACAAGCAAAATTTGTGCTAAAACTTCTAGGCATGATGTCATCATGCATAGCCATTGTCCCAAACGCAAGACTACACATGCGACCCTTACAACAGTGCCTAGCATCACAATGGTCACAAGCACAGGGTCAACTTCTAGATCTGGTGTTGGTAGACCGCCAAACATACCTCTCGCTTCTATGGTGGAACAGCAACAATTTAAACAAAGGGCGGACATTTCAGGACCCAGTGCCTCAATACGTTATAACAACAGATGCTTCCATGACAGGGTGGGGAGCACACCTCAATCACCACAGCATTCAAGGACAATGGGACGTACACCAAACAAAATTTCATATAAATTACCTAGAACTCTTAGCAGTATTTCTAGCGTTAAAAGCCTTTCAACCCATAATAACACACAAATACATTCTTGTCAAAACAGACAACATGACAACAATGTATTATTTAAACAAACAAGGAGGAACACACTCAACACAATTGTGTCTCCTAACACAAAAAATATGGCAGTGGGCGATTCACAACCACATTCGCCTAATAGCACAATTTATTCTAGGGATCCAAAACCAACTAGCAGACAACCTTTCGCGAGATCACCAACAAGTCCACGAATGGGAAATTCACCCCCAAGTTCTGAACAATTACTTTCAAATTTGGGGAACACCCCAGATAGATTTGTTCGCAACAAAAGAAAACGCAAAATGCCAAAACTTCGCATCCAGGTACCCACACCGCGAATCACAAGGCAATGCTCTATGGATGAGTTGGTCAGGGATATTTGCATACGCTTTTCCCCCTCCCCCTCTCCCTCTCCTTCCATATCTAGTAAACAAATTGAGTCAAAACCAACTCAAACTCATACTGATGGCACCCACATGGGCAAGACAACCTTGGTATACAACTCTACTAGACCTTTCACTAGTACCGCATGTCAAACTACCCAACAGACCAGATCTGTTAACACAACACAAACAGATCAGGCATCCAAACCCAGCATCATTGAATCTAGCAATTTGGCTCCTGAAATCCTAGAATTCGGACACTTAGACCTCACACAAGAATGTATGGAGGTCATAAAACAAGCTAGAAAAGCTTCCACTAGACACTGCTATGCATCTAAGTGGAAAAGATTTGTTTGCTACTGCCATACCAATCAAATCCAACCATTGCATGCCTCTACAAAGGACATAGTGGGATACTTACTACATTTGCAAAAAGCAAACCTCGCTTTTTCATCTATAAAAATACACCTCGCAGCAATATCTGCTTACCTACAAACTACTCATTCATTGTCTCTATTTAGAATACCAGTTATTAAAGCATTCATGGAAGGGCTAAAAAGAATTATACCACCAAGAACACCACCAGTTCCTTCATGGAACCTTAACATCGTCTTAACAAGACTCATGGGTCCACCTTTTGAACCCATGCATTCCTGTGAAATGCAATATCTAACGTGGAAAGTCGCATTTCTCATTGCAATCACATCCCTCAGAAGAGTAAGTGAAATACAGGCATTTACCATACAAGAACCATTTATCCAAATACACAAAAATAAAATAGTTCTAAGAACAAATCCAAAATTTCTACCAAAAGTAATCTCACCATTCCATTTAAATCAAACAGTAGAATTACCAGTGTTCTTCCCACAGCCAGATTCCGTGGCTGAAAGGGCACTACATACATTAGACATCAAAAGAGCACTAATGTACTACATTGACAGAACAAAGTTAATCGGGAAAACAAAACAACTGTTCATAGCTTTTCAAAAACCACACATAGGAAATCCAATCTCTAAACAAGGCATTGCTAGATGGATAGTCAGATGTATTCAAACATGCTATCTTAAAGCCAAGAGAGAATTGCCTATTACACCAAAGGCACACTCAACCAGAAAGAAAGGTGCTACAATGGCCTTTCTAGGAAACATTCCTATGAGCGAAATATGTAAGGCTGCAACCTGGTCTACGCCTCATACATTTACTAAACACTACTGTGTAGATGTACTAAATGCACAACAAGCTACAGTGGGCCAAGCTGTACTAAGAACATTATTCCAAACTACTTCAACTCCTACAGGCTAAACCACCGCTTTTAGGGGAGGTAACTGCTTTATAGTCTATGCTCAACATGTGTATCTGCAGCAACATATGCCATCAAACTGAAAATGTCACTTACCCAGTGTACATCTGTTCGTGGCATTAGTCGCTGCAGATTCACATGTGCCCTCCCGCCTCCCCGGGAAGCCTGTAGCCGTTTAGAAGTAAATCTTGAATCTTAAACATTTGTACATTTGTAAATAATTATTATAAACTTTATATGTACATACGTATTCTCTCCATTGCATGGGCACTATTTATAGCAAACAACTCCAGCCTCACCCTCTGCGGGGAAAACAATCTAAGATGGAGTCGACGCCCATGGGCAATGGAGCCGAAGAGGGAGGAGTCCTTCGGTCCCGTGACCAAAAAAGACTTCTTCGAAGAAAAACAACTTGTAATACTCCGAGCCCAACACCAGGCAGCGGACTGTGCTCAACATGTGAATCTGCAGCGACTAATGCCACGAACAGATGTACACTGGGTAAGTGACATTTTCAATCTGGTAGTCATATGCTAGTTGCAGATTCCTTACCGACGAACTGCAAAGTGATTTTTAGGGACACGAACTTCCCCTTAAGGGCCCTAGTTTTGGCGCACCACTCTGTTATCTTCATGGCTCCGTGCTACTGGCGAGGAAAGTTGTGAAAAAAACTGATGTCAGCGTACCTGGGTGGCGCCTATATATGAGTGCGACGTCATCATGGCGGACGCGATGCCCGCGGAGTCGACTGACGGTGCACATAGGTACTGCTCAAAGAATAATCTCCGGATCCAGTCTGGCGACTAGGGAAATTCAAAGATAAGAAATCTGCAACTAGAATATGTCTCTACCAGATATATCATTACCGAAGGTAAGTAACTTGTACTTTGATTCACTCCTACATTTGGATTTTTCTAGCAGGACTGAATGAAATTCTCATAGATTCACTTGCTAATATTTGTAGAGTTTCCTCATCTATTACCTACAACTTACTTGTGATGGTTATGGCGCCAAATTGCTTTTGGTCCCACGTGGACTTTGTACTTTTGTTTCCATTAAGCCAGACTTGAAGGCAGGCTTCCGCAGAAGCCATATTGTTTTTATTTTTACTTTTTGGTCTTCCAAATGTCTTTCCTGATGTTTGTAATAACCTAACTTCTTGCTGTTAGTGCTAGCCATCCTGTAGCTACTCTCTGCTAGCCATCTTGTGGTTGTTTAATGATTTGATATTGGCCTTGATTTTAGGCCTAGAAATCCACATATACAAAGTTAAAATAGTATACACGGACTCATATGAATATAAAAAAATACTGCCACCTGTCAGGGCGTTGGTATTGAGCCCATTGCCGAAACTTCCACTCAGGTGCTGGCTGACACTGAGGCGAGGCCTCTGAGCAGAGCAGTGGCTCAGCCAGACTCCAAAGATGCCAGTCAGCTTCAGAGCTGAAGTCTTCAGCGGTGCCCAAGCCATCTTCATCAAAGCAGCTGTGCACAAGCATGTCACCTAGATTTGGGGCATGCCCCAGCGCACTTTGGCACAGGCTGTAAGAGACACAAAGAAAAATTGTGTTCGATGTCCTGTGTGGCTATAAATACACATGCTCTGCATTCTCCTGCTTATCTAGTGTTGGGTCTGGGGTGTTGCTTGTTGTTTTTGTTAGAAGCTGTTTTTCGAGTCACAAGATCATGTGACTCCTCCCTCTCGGTGATACTGCACATGGGCATCTAGTTCTTTGTTAGATTTTCTCTCCGCCATCCGGTTCGGACGTGTCATTTTTTGCTCTGTCTTCGACTTGCTCCGGGCCAAGACTTTCTCCCAGTCTTTTCTACATTCCACAGTATTGTGCTTTCTATAGTAGTTTCTGTTAGCACATTGATTTTTTTTTTCCATCTCGTCATTTCCAGTTTAGACTGCACGCCCTTGGGGCGGGCCACGCCGGCCTTTGGGCCTATATACTTGTGGTGTCGAAAAGAACATAGTCCTGATGGAACAGATTCTGTCCTCTGTGCCACTCTAACTACCTTTATACCGATCACCATCTGGTGTGCAACCTGTGCCTCTCACCCGTTCATCAAGAGGCTACTTCTGAAGCGTGCCAATTGTTTCTATCCAAGAAAACTCTTCGAGACCGACAAGCTTGCAGGTTGGAGATGGCACACAGTTCTCCAGAAGGCACCCCAGATATTTTCGGGGAAGAAAATGCACAGGAAGAAGCCATCTCCATCTAAGATTCAGATTCCGACTTCCAATCTGCAGGAAGCAGGAGCTCTTTATAGTGCACTAAAAATCCCCAAAGGTTTGTAAAAGCAGAAATAGATAGGTCAGGTGCTCTTTTGGTGGCAGTGTGGACGAGCAGTTAGGCTAATCAAGGAGTCATGCTAAGAATTTGTTTACTCACAGAGGCAATAAATGAGACGCACATTCAAAGCATAAATCTTGAGACCAACTTAGAAAAATAAGTTGCTTTTATATATGCTTTGAACCCTAGAAGTGTGTTACAAGGTAAGCAGTTTTTAAATTAAAATTACTGTTTCAAAAACCGACACAGTGCAATTTTCAAAGTTAACCTATGGGAGGAAAACAAGAATGCAGTGTTCGATGGCATCTGTCGCTGTAGATACACATGTTGTGCATAGCCCGCCATCTGGTGTTGGGTCGGAGTGTTACAAGTTGTTTTTCTTCGAAGAAGTCTTTCGAGTCACGGGACCGAGTGACTCCTCCTTCTGTCTCCATTGCGTATGGGCGTCGACTCCATCTTCGATTGTTTTCTTTCCGCCATCGGGTTCAGACGTGTTCCTGTCGCTCCGAGTTTCGGAACGGAAAGTTAGTATCGGAAGATTTTCGTCGGTATTGTTGCGTTCGGGATCGGCGTAGTTAGAGTCAACACCGCATCGAAGATCGACGTGCTCCGGTGCCCTTCGGGGTAGTTTCGATCCCCCGTCGGGGCCTGGTCGGCCCGACCGCGTGTCGAACAACGTCGATGGAACGGACCCCGTTCCGTTTTTGTCCCAAATGCCACAACAAATACCCGTATACAGACCAACATTTGGTCTGTAACCTGTGCCTGTCGCCTGAGCACAGTGAAGAGACTTGCGAGGCCTGTCGTGCGTTCCGGTCCCGAAAGACACTCCGTGACCGTCGAGCCAGGAGACTTCAGATGGCGTCCACGCCGACAGCGCACCGAGAGTTCGAGGAACAAGAGGAAGAAGAAACCTTTTCGATCCACGAATCGGACTCCGAGGAATTTGACGATCAAAGAACCGTGAGTAAGACGTCGAAAACAACACAGAAGAAAAGTGACAAGGCCCAGGGGACGCCACTGCCACCAGGCCATGGCTCCACCCATCAATTCGGTGACCGACCATCGGCACCGAAAAAGGCCAAAACAGTGCAGAGATCGTCCGACTCCGGTCGAGACACCGGCACGCAGCCTTCTCGGGATCGAGAAAGTGCTGGAGAAAAGCAACGACACCGAGATAGCGGTGTAGAAGCCGCTCGACGCCGAGACAGCGGCACCGACGAAGATCGACGCCGAGAGGTTTCGAGGCCAAAAAAGAAAAAAGCCACCTCGGAGCCGAAAAGAGATACAGGCAGGGTTTCGGTGCCGAAACAACCCGTAACCGACCCAGGTCCAGGCTCTTATACAGAGGAACAATCACTGTCCTCTCAGATGCGAAAGCATAGGTTTGAGGAAGAGCTGCAGTCCACCGAAGTGGACCATACGCAAAAACTTATTTTCATACAGCAGGGAACGGGAAGAATAAGCACCCTTCCCCCTATTAGGAGAAAAAGGAGACTGGAGTTTCAAACAGACCAGGCGCCACAAACAAAAATGGTGAAAAAGGTGACTCCGCCACCCTCTCCTCCACCTGTAATTAACGTCTCACCAGCGCAAACTCCGTCACATTCCCTGGCTCACACCACCATGAGCCAAGGTGACCAGGATCAAGACGCTTGGGACTTATATGACGCCCCGGTGTCGGACAACAGTCCGGAGGCATATCCAACAAAGCCCTCACCACCAGAAGACAGCTCAGCATACTCTCAAGTGGTGGCTAGAGCAGCACAATTCCACAACGTAAACCTCCACTCAGAACAAGTCGAGGATGACTTTTTATTCAACACCCTCTCCTCCACCCACAGCTCCTACCAAAGCCTGCCTATGCTGCCAGGTATGCTTCGGCACGCAAAGGAAATATTCAAGGAGCCGGTCAAAAGTAGGGCAATAACGCCAAGGGTGGAAAAGAAGTATAAGGCACCTCCTACCGACCCTGTTTTCATCACCACACAGCTGCCACCAGATTCCGTCGTATTAGGAGCAGCTCGGAAAAGAGCCAACTCCCACACATCTGGGGATGCACCACCCCCGGATAAAGAGAGCCGCAAGTTCGATGCAGCTGGGAAAAGAGTTGCAGTACAAGCTGCAAACCAGTGGCGCATCGCTAACTCTCAAGCACTACTTGCGCGCTGTGACAGAGCCCATTGGGATGAGATGCAACACCTCATCGAGCATCTTCCCAAGGAACTACAAAAGAGGGCAAAGCAGGTGGTTGAGGAAGGGCAGAACATATCAAATAACCAGATACGTTCTTCTATGGACGCAGCAGACACAGCTGCAAGAACAATTAATACATCTGTGACCATTAGAAGGCACGCATGGCTAAGAACGTCTGGGTTCAAACCAGAGATACAGCAGGCAGTGCTCAATATGCCATTCAACGAAAAACAACTGTTCGGACCAGAAGTGGACACTGCAATCGAAAAACTTAAAAAAGACACTGACACTGCTAAAGCCATGGGCGCACTCTACTCCCCGCAGAGCAGAGGAACCTACAGCACCTTCCGCAAGACACCCTTTAGAGGGGGGTTTCGGGGTCAGGCCACACAAGCCAGCACCTCGCAAGCAACCCTGTCCAGCTACCAGGGACAGTACAGGGGAGGCTTTCGGGGCCAATACAGAGGAGGGCAATTCCCTAGGAATAGAGGAAAATTTCAAACCCAAAAACCCCTACAACCAAGCAGTGACTCAGATGTCACTCACCCCCTCCACACAACACCAGTGGGGGGAAGAATAGGTCATTATTACAAAGCATGGGAGGAAATAACTACAGACACTTGGGTCTTAGCAATTATCCAACATGGTTATTGCATAGAATTCCTACAATTCCCTCCAAACATACCACCAAAAGCACAGAATTTATCAAAACAACATTCCGAACTCCTGGAAATAGAAGTTCAAGCACTATTGCAAAAGAATGCAATCAAATTAGTACCAAACACACAAACAAACACAGGAGTCTATTCACTGTACTCCTTAATACCAAAAAAGGACAAAACACTGAGACCAATCCTAGACCTCAGAATACTAAACACCTACATCAAATCAGACCACTTTCACATGGTCACGCTACAAGAAGTGTTACCATTGCTAAAACTACAGGACTACATGACAACCTTAGACCTCAAAGACGCGTATTTCCATATACCAATACATCCGTCGCACAGGAAATACCTACGGTTCGTATTCAAAGGAATACATTACCAATTCAAAGTATTGCCTTTTGGTTTAACAACCGCACCAAGAGTCTTTACAAAATGTCTAGCAGTAGTGGCTGCACACATCAGAAGGCAGCAAATACATGTATTCCCGTATCTAGACGACTGGCTAATCAAAACCAATTCACTAACAAAGTGCTTACAACACACAAATCAAATCATACAAACCCTTTACAAACTAGGGTTCACCGTCAACTTTGCAAAATCCAACATTTTGCCTTGCAAAGTACAACAATACCTGGGAGCCATAATAGACACAACAAAAGGAGTAGCCACTCCAAGTCCACAAAGAATTCAAAATTTCAACAAGATCATACAACGCATGTATCCAACACAAACAATACAAGCAAAGATGATATTACAACTCCTAGGCATGATGTCTTCATGCATAGCCATTGTCCCAAACGCAAGACTACACATGAGGCCCTTACAACAGTGCCTAGCATCACAATGGTCACAAGCACAGGGTCACCTTCTAGATCTGGTGTTGATAGACCGCCAAACATACCTCTCGCTTCTATGGTGGAACAGTATAAATTTAAACAAAGGGCGGCCTTTCCAAGACCCAGTGCCACAATACGTAATAACAACAGATGCTTCCATGACAGGGTGGGGAGCACACCTCGATCAACACAGCATACAAGGACAATGGAACGTACATCAAACAAAGCTGCATATAAATCACCTAGAAATGCTAGCAGTTTTTCAAGCATTAAGGGCTTTCCAACCAATTATAACTCACAAATACATTCTTGTCAAAACAGACAACATGACAACAATGTATTATCTAAACAAACGGGGGGACACACTCAACGCAGTTGAGCCTTCTAGCACAGAAGATATGGCGATGGGCAATTCACAACCACATTCGCCTAATAGCGCAGTTTATTCCAGGGATCCAGAATCAACTTGCAGACAATCTCTCTCGAGATCACCAACAGGTCCACGAATGGGAAATTCACCCCCAAATTCGAAACACTTACTTCAGACTCTGGGGAACACCTCAAATAGGCTTGTTTGCAACAAGAGAGAACGCAAAATGCCAAAACTTCGCATCCAGATACCCACACAGGCACTCCCAAGGCAATGCCCTATGGATGAACTGGTCAGGGATATTTGCCTACGCTTTTCCTCCTCTCCCTCTCCTTCCTTATCTGGTAAACAAATTGAGTCAAAACAAACTCAAACTCATTTTAATAGCACCAACTTGGGCAAGGCAACCCTGGTACACAACACTGCTAGACCTATCAGTAGTACCCCACATCAAATTGCCCAACAGGCCGGATCTGTTAACACAACACAACCAACAGTTCAGACATCCAGATCCAGCATCGCTGAATCTAGCAATCTGGCTCCTGAAATCCTAGAATTTGGACACTTACAACTTACTCAAGAATGTATGGACGTCCTAAAGCAAGCCAGAAGGCCGTCCACTAGGCACTGCTATGCAAGTAAATGGAAGAGGTTTGTCTGCTACTGCCATCATAATCAGATCCAACCTTTACACGCAACTCCAAAGGACGTAGTGGGTTACTTGCTTCACTTACAAAAATCTAACCTAGCCTTCTCTTCCATTAAAATACACCTTGCGGCAATATCTGCATATCTGCAGACTACCTATTCAACTTCCCTATATAGGATACCAGTCATTAAAGCATTCATGGAAGGCCTTAAAAGAATTATACCACCAAGAACACCACCTGTTCCTTCATGGAACTTGAATGTTGTCTTAACAAGACTCATGGGTCCACCTTTTGAACCCATGTACTCTTGCGAAATACAGTTCCTAACCTGGAAGGTTGCATTTCTCATCGCCATTACATCTCTAAGAAGAGTAAGCGAAATTCAGGCGTTTACAATACAAGAACCTTTTATACAACTACACAAAAATAAAGTCGTCCTAAGGACTAATCCAAAATTTTTACCAAAGGTTGTTTCACCGTTCCACCTAAATCAAACAGTGGAACTACCAGTGTTCTTCCCACAGCCAGATACCGTAGCTGAGAGGGCACTACATACATTAGATGTCAAAAGAGCATTAATGTACTACATTGACAGAACGAAAAACATCAGAAAGACTAAACAACTATTTATTGCATTCCAAAAACCTCATGCAGGAAACCCAATATCAAAACAAGGTATAGCCAGATGGATAGTTAAATGCATCCAAATCTGCTACCTTAAAGCAAAACGACAACTGCCCATTACACCAAGGGCACACTCAACCAGAAAAAAAGGTGCTACCATGGCCTTTCTAGGAAACATCCCAATGCAAGAAATATGTAAGGCAGCCACATGGTCTACGCCACACACGTTCACTAAGCACTACTGTGTAGACGTGTTATCCGCACAGCAAGCCACAGTAGGTCAAGCCGTGTTAAGAACATTATTTCAAACCACTTCCATTCCTACAGGCTGAGCCACCGCTTTTGGGGAGATAACTGCTTACTAGTCTATGCAGAACATGTGTATCTACAGCGACAGATGCCATCGAACTGAAAATGTCACTTACCCAGTGTACATCTGTTCGTGGCATCAGTCGCTGGAGATTCACATGTGCCCACCCACCTCCCCGGGAGCCTGTAGCAGTTTGGAAGTTAGCTTCAACTTTGTACATTTATATATATATTATTTTAACCTTAAATAGGTACATACTTAGTCACTCCATTGCATGGGCACTATTACTACAACACAACTCCTACCTCACCCTCTGCGGGGAAAACAATCAAAGATGGAGTCGACGCCCATGCGCAATGGAGACAGAAGGAGGAGTCACTCGGTCCCGTGACTCGAAAGACTTCTTCGAAGAAAAACAACTTGTAACACTCTGACCCAACACCAGATGGCGAGCTATGCAGAACATGTGAATCTCCAGCGACTGATGCCACGAACAGATGTACACTGGGTAAGTGACATTTTCATTCTCAGGTAATTACACAACTTACAACTCTAGTCTGCAGGGTTCCAGGCTAGGATTGGGTGAGTTTCAGGTTGGTACCAAGATTGCACCTATGGTGGTATGGGGTGACTGGGTGCCAAGGTCGAAGTCAGTACCCAGTGTTAGTGTGGGGGAGTGGGGGTTCTGAAGACGCGCTGCTCCAAGGTAAGTTCATGCAGTGTCAGAGGTTGGTCTCCGGGAGTTGAGGCAAGCACCTGGGGGGACACAAGGCAGCGCCAAACTTGCATCCTTAGCAGCACATGGGCAGCCAGGTGTGCAGGGTGCCAACACAGCGTTGGACGCTTAAAGCTATCCAATGGAGACACAGGTATCTGCTGCAGTGCTGCTTACTGAGTAGAGCGGGGTCAGGGGGTGGATCTCCTGGGGTTGAAGCAAGGACAAGGGGGCCACAAAGCAGCACCAAACGTACACCATCAGCAGCACAGGGGTGGCCGGGTGCAGAGTGCCAACACAGCGTTGGGCTCCCAATGTTAGTCAGTCCAGGAGATAACTTTCAGAAATGGGCTGTAGGCTCTGACTAGGAGTCCGGAAGAGGTCAATCCACAGTTGCCCTGATGCCAGGGGTTGTAGGGACACCCAACGGCCTAGCTCCCCAATGACTCCGGGTGCAGGGGTGTCTTTTGGTGTCAAACAGCTTACAGGGCTGGTCGGGGGGGGGGGCCCTCGGATTTGCGCTGCAGGTGTTGTTGATGTTGCTGAGGAGTCCAGCAGAGTTCAGCCCACAATTGTCTCTGGGTCAGAAGCACTGGCGAACCTTCACTTGACTGGCGGGCTGCTTGGACTGTGGGTTGCCAGTGAAGAGTTGGTTCCAAGCAGTGGTTTTGCAGATCCTCAGTGTAGGATTCTGGCTTTCTAAAATAGTGCACTAAAATTAAGCACAATGTGCAGAGAAGCCAGTGGATCCCCAAAGATGTGCAGAGGCAGAAATGGATAGGACTAGGGCTCTATTGGTGATACTATGAGTGAGCAGCTAGGCTTATCAAGGACTAGTGTTAAATATTTGTTCTACTCACAGAGGCAATACATAAGATGTGCAAAGAATACATTTGAGACCAATTTAGAAAAAGAACAATTGCTTTGGCCAAAGAACTTGGTTATTCCAGTATTGGAATTTTTATAGATTCACATGCTTGAATCATTCCCTGTCTTCGAGATGGGAGCCCCTGGTACAAATTACACAAGTAGTGTTGAAAATATTAGCAAAAGGGCCCTAGGCCTCTTCAATTTAACAGTCTATCAGAGTCATTTTCAGGAAAAGCACCAAACTTGAGCATCCACCAATCAGACGACACCACCTGAGAGAAGCTCCAGCACCTCAGATTTTCTACCGCACGTTGTGCTAGGGAGTCTCCTCAGAGCTCTGCTCTTTATTCACACCTTTTGGATTAGCTTGAACATATTTTTCTCTGCTAAAACTTATCTGAACAGATTGTCAGCCATGTTGCAGGTGGTATTCCAAAGAGAAGGGTTTATTCAGAAATTGCAAAACTTGTGGTAAGAAGAGACTACATTCTGAAGACCCTCATCAGGATTGTATATGCTGCCTCTATCCAGACCACTCAGCCAAGGACTGTAAGGTTTGTCGTACCTTTTCCTCTAAGACTCTTAAGGATAGAGAAGGCAGATTATTGGTTTGGCTGCAAAAACTTAAATACAGAGAGAATCCAGTCTCTGACTCTGATAGTGATGACTCTTCAAAAGTCATCAAAAAGGGCGAGATCAGACACAAGATCTCCCTCCCATCAATCGAGAAAAGCCCACAAAAAGACTGCTTCAGGGTCCTACAAGGGCCGCAGCCCCTCTACTTCACCTCAAAAATCTTCCAGGAAAGGGGAAAGAGGTCATGCCAGAAGTTCTGAGAGGCATAAAAAGTCACCCCCTGTACCTCCATCTGTGCCTTTCAAAAGGCCTCATCTACTTATACAAAAAAAGGTACAGTCGACAACGGATTCATTGTCGACGGGACCGTTGGTGAGCGTTTTTTCACTGCCAACAATGACTTAACCCTTCCACCGTCAACAGTTCTGACAACATAGTCGGCGACGAGTGCCCCACCATCGACGACCTCATAGTCGATGAACGTCTACACCTCATCATCGTCGACAGCGGTTATGACGGTATCTGCTTTACCATAGTCGACGGCCTCGTCGACGGTAGACTCTTCGGTAAGGCTGTCATCGATCAAAATCTCCATGCGTTCCTCGTCGACGAGGGAAAAACATCGGAAAACACATGAAAGACTTACCCCAAAGCACACCTCACCTAGTAAGGTGACCTCTCTCATACCAGTGCACTTGTTAGAGGGAGATGAAGATTCGGACGACGAGGGTCCACTTGGGACAGCCCATCGCCCATCTCGATTGAACGTCATATATCAGGACGAGGACGAATTTGATGAAACCTATGACTCTCAATTCTATGGAGGAGACCAACAATATCAATAAGGGGCATACATTCCAACCTCTGACCTCCGAGCAACGCTGGTGGATTACAGCAGGCGTTTTCCTCCTCAAGGGGAGCAACCTCCATCGCCCGTCTCCGGGGTTACCACTCCATGTCAGAGACTGGCCTCTTTACCTCTAACAAATGTGGCCACGCCGGATATGACTTTACCTCAGGACACTGACATGTCGGAAGGTGATCACGAAGAAGGGGAGCTCCTTGATACTCATTCTCAGTGGGATTAATACATTATACCTTCTCCTTCCCAATCAAAGGTGGAGTCCCCTCCAGACGACACTGGATGATTTCATAATCTCCTGGAAAGAGCAGCTACGCATTTCGCTTTGCCAATGCCATCAAAACAGACAAATTGTTTTCTTTATGATTTTAAAGAGCCGTTTCAAAAATCTGTGCGCTCTATCCCGCTGGTCAGCTACTTATGGGAAGAAGGCCTAAAAGTGATGCACAATCCTGCTACTGTCACAGCAGTGCTGCCTTGTTTGGACAAAAAATACAAGGCACCAGACAATGCCCCAGCATGTCTAATTGGTCATCCTCATCCGGACTCCGTGGTGGCTCACGCGGCACAGAGGAAGTTCAAGAATCCGTCTGTTCCGATTTCTGCACCTCCAGACAAAGAAGGTAGACGGCTAGACAACATTGGGAAGAGGTTCTCCTCGATGGCTAGCCTAGTGATAAGAGCTGCTAACTCACTACCGGTGTTAGCCAGGTTTGACAGACCGCTATGAGCAGACATTGCCCCACATATTGACCAGTTGCCGGAGGACGGAAAATCGGAGGCAAAGAAGATGTTGCAAGAAGGTCAGCGCATGTCAGCAGAACTCATAGAATGTGCAATGGGCCTAGCCACGACTGCATTTCGACAGCTCGCAGTTGCGGATGCACTTAAGAGACAAGGTTGGCTAAAGGCTACATCATTCCGGCCTGAGGTACAGAATAAGATTTTAGACCTACCTTTCGATGGCCAGGCATTATTTGGTAAACATATTGAGGCTTTACAATCTATCAAATCTGACACTGATACAGCAAGATCATTAGGGACTCTCCAGTTTCAAAAGCTTTCCTTTCGAGCTAGAGGACGTGGACAGCCTTTATATAGAGGAGGATGTCAGCAATATAGGTGTTTAACCTATTCTTTCTCATCTCACCAGTTCTGTCAATATTACCCACAAAGGCAACCACCACAAGCAGCTTATGGTAGATCTGGCAATAGGGGACGCTCAACTCGCCCTGCTAAAGACTCGGCTCGTAGAGCCTGATACATCCGAGGTGCCGGCTACACCCAACTCTCCCCCGCCTCTGGTTCTAGGCGGAAGGATATCCCTGTTCCTCAAGCAATGGCAAGTCATCACATCAGACAAGTGGGTCTTCCAATTAGTGAAACGGCCACACTGGAGTTTATCCAACTGCCTCCCTCCAATCCTCTTCGCAGGACTCCTTCAAGGTACCCGGAACAACTCAAAAGGGAGATCAACAAGATGCTCCTCAAAGGAGCTATAGAGAAGGTACCTCGGTCACAGCGAGGAATAGAGTTTCTATTCCAGGTTGTTTCTCATTCGCACAAAGGGAAAGATCGGAGGCCGATCCTCGACCCAAGGGAACTAAACATCTACTTAAAAAAGCAGTCGTTACGCATGATAAGCCCGCAGGATGTCCTGCGTCTGAACCAGGGAGATTTCATGTCTACACTAGACCTAAAAGACTCATATTTCCACATTCCCATCCACCATACCCACAGACAATACCTGAGATTCATGGTAGCCGGAAGCCATTTTCAATTTCGTGTCCTCCCTTTTGGCCTAAAATCAGCTCCCAGGATATTCACCAAATGCCTAGCGCCAATTGCAGCCTTCCTCAGGAGGAGAAAACACCAAATATTTCCATATCTCGACGAGTGGCTGATAAAAGCAAGCACCTACGCAGGAGCGCGCAGATCAACAAGGTGCGTTTCCTTGCTAAGCAGTTAAGGCCTCACCATCAACTGGGAGAAGTCCAAACGTCTGCCAGCACACCGTATCACCTTTTTAGGGGCAAACCTGGACACGCAATCCACTATGGTGTGTCCCACAGTAGAGAGGCAACAAAAGTTACTGACACTAGCAAAGTCAATACAGGGAAGAAGCTGTGTTTCTGTTCGCCTGTTCAAATCCCTGTTGGTCATGATGTCATCATGCATACCTCTGGTTCCTCTCTGCAGACTAAAAATACGACTGCTACAGGAGCAACTCAACTGTCAATGGCTCCAGGTTTCGGGAAGCTTCGAAGATCGAATAAACATAACCCCAGCAATAGCCAAAGCCCTGACATGGTGGTCTCAAACACATCATCTGTCCATCGGCCTTTCCTTTTTACATCGTCCAGCTCCGTGGACCATCACTACAGACGCATCTCTGGAGGCCTGGGGAGCAGTGTTGCAGGATCTTCAAGTAAGTGGCTGTAAGGAAATGCCTCCTTGGCATGGTTACCCCCTGACTTTTTGCCTTTGCTGATGCTATGTTTTGAATTGAAAGTGTGCTGAGGCCTGCTAACCAGGCCCCAGCACCAGTGTTCTTTCCCTAACCTGTACTTTTGTATCCACAATTGGCACACCCTGGCATCCAGGTAAGTCCCTTGTAACTAGTACCTCTGGTACCAAGGGCCCTGATGCCAGGGAAGGTCTCTAAGGGCTGCAGCATGACTTATGCCACCCTGGAGACCCCTCACTCAGCACAGACACACTGCTTGCCAGCTTGTGTGTGCTGGTGAGAACAAAATGAGTAAGTCGACATGGCACTCCCCTCAGGGTGCCATGCCAGCCTCTCACTGCCTATGCAAGTATAGATAAGTCACCCCTCTAGCAGGCCTTACAGCCCTAAGGCAGGGTGCACTATACCATAGGTGAGGGCACCAGTGCATGAGCACTGTGCCCATACAGTGTCTAAGCCAAACCTTAGACATTGTAAGTGCAGGGTAGCCATAAGAGTATATGGTCTGGGAGTTTGTCAAACACGAACTCCACAGCACCATAATGGCTACACTGAAAACTGAGAAGTTTGGTATCAAACTTCTCAGCACAATAAATGCACACTGATGCCAGTGTAAATTTTATTGTGAAACACACCCCAGAGGGCACCTTAGAGGTGCCCCCTGAAACTGTATCCAACTATCTGTGTAGGCTGACTGGTTCCAGCAGCCTGCCACACTAGAGACATGTTGCTGGCCCCATGGGGAGAGTGCCTTTGTCACTCTGAGCCCAGTAACAAAGCCTGCACTGGGTGGAGATGCTAACACCTCCCCCAGGCAGGAGCTGTAACACCTGGCGGTGAGCCTCAAAGGCTCACCCCTTTGTTCCAGCACCGAAGGACACTCCAGCTAGTGGAGTTGCCCGCCCCCTCCGGCCACGGCCCCCACTTTTGGCGGCAAGGCCGGAGGAAATAATGAGAATAACAAGGAGGAGTCACTGGCCAGTCAGGACAGCCCCTAAGGTGTCCTGAGCTGAAGTGACTCTAACTTTTAGAAATCCTCCATCTTGCAGATGGAGGATTCCCCAATAGGATTAGGGATGTGACCCCCTCCCCTTGGGAGGAGGCACAAAGAGGGTGTACCCACCCTCAGGGCTAGTAGCCATTGGCTACTAACCCCCCAGACCTAAACACGCCCTTAAATTTAGTATTTAAGGGCTTCCCTGAACCTAAAGATTAGATTCCTGAAACTACAAGAAGAAGAGGACTGCTGAGCTGAAAAACCCCTGCAGAAGAAGAACAGAAGACACCAACTGCTTTGGCCCCAGTCCTACCGGCCTGTCTCCTGCCTTCCAAAGAAACCTGCTCCAGCGATGCTTTCCAAAGGACCAGCGACCTCTGAATCCTCAGAGGACTGCCCTGCTTCAAGAAAGACAAGAAACTCCCGAGGACAGCGGCCCTGCTCCAAAAAGACTGCAACTTTGTTTCAAAGGAGCAGATTTAAAGACCCCTGCAAATCCCCGCAAGAAGCGTGAGACTTGCAACACTGCACCCGGCGACCCCGACTCGACTGGTGGAGAACCAACACCTCAGGGAGGACCCTCCGGCGACTCCAAGACCATGAGTAACCAAAGTTGTCCCCCCTGAGCCCCCACAGCGACGCCTGCAGAGGGAATCCCGAGGCTCCCCCTGACCGCGACTGCCTGAACTCTAATTTCCCGACGGCTGGAAAAGACCCTGCACCCGCAGCCCCCAGCACCTGAAGGATCGGAACTCCAGTGCAGGAGTGACCCCCAGGAAGCCCTCTCCCTTGCCCAGGTGGTGGCTACCCCGAGGAGCCCCCCCCTTGCCTGCCTGCACCACTGAAGAGACCCCTTGGTCCCTCATTGAAACCTACAGAGAACCCGACGCTTGTTTACACACTGCACCGGGCTCCCCCCGCGCTGCCGAGGGTGTACTTTTTGTGCTGACTTGTGTCCCCCCCGATGCCCTACAAAACCCCCCTGGTCTGCCCTCCGAAGACGTGGGTACTTACCTGCTGGCAGACTGGAACCGGGGCACCACCTTCTCTCCATTGAAGCCTATGTGTTTTGGGCACCTCTTTGACCTCTGCACCTGACCGCCCCTGAGCTGCTGGTGTGGTAACTTTGGGGTTGCTCTGAACCCCCAACGGTGGGCTACCTTGGACCCAAAACTGTGACCTGTAAGTGATTTACTTACCTGCTAAAAATAACAATACTTTACCTCCCCCAGGAACTGTGAAAATTGCACTAAGTGTCCACTTTTAAAACAGCTATTTGTGTTTTATGTGAAAAGTATATATGCTACTGTAATCATTCAAAGTTCCTAAAGTACTTACCTGCAATACCTTTCAAATGAGATATTACATGTAGAATTTGAACCTGTGGTTCTTAAAATAAACTAAGAAAAGATATTTTTCTATAACAAAACCTATTGGCTGGATTTGTCTCTGAGTGTGTGTTCCTCATTTATTGCCTGTGTGTATGTACAACAAATGCTTAACACTACTCCTTTGATAAGCCTACTGCTCGACCACACTACCACAAAATAGAGCATTAGTATTATCTCTTTTTGCCACTATCTTACCTCTAAGGGGAACCCTTGGACTCTGTGCATACTATTCCTTACTTTGAAATAGTGCATACAGAGCCAACTTCCTACAGTGGCCACTAGAGTTGAGTGATGCACATCAATCTGCTAGAGCTCAGAGTAGTTTATCTCGCTTTGCAAGCTTTTCTCCCGAAAATAGCAGGATCAGACGTAGTAATAAGAACAGACAACACCACTACGATGCATTACCTCAACAAACAAGGAGGTACGAGATCTCTCACCCTCTCCAAAGAAGCCCAAAGAATTTGGAATTGGGCCTCGCAGCAAGGCATCAGACTCACAGCGGTGCATTTGCCGGGGATAGAGAACATGATAGCAGACTCGCTCAGCAGGCAAAAATCGAGCAGCCACGAGTGGGAGCTGGACCAGTCCACAGTGGACTACATCTTTTCCCAGTGGGGAGCGCCAGCAATAGATCTGTTTGCCAACAAGTGGTATGCCAAATTCCAGTACTTCGCAAGCTGGCATCACCAAAAGGGATCTTGGGGGAATGCGTTTTCCATAGTTTGGTCAGACATCTTTGCTTACGCCTTTCCTCCAATTCCATTGATCCCAAGAGTCCTCATGAAGAGGAAGGCAGAGCCGTGCATCCTGATATTGATAGCTCTGTACTGGCCTCGCCAACACTGGTTTGTGGAGCTGCTGCTTCTATCAATGAAGCCTCACATTCCACTGAAACCATCTCCACAATTACTAACGATGAACAAAGGACAAATATCGCACCCGGATCCTCAGTCGATGCGATTGTCAGCATGGCTCCCGGGCAAAGGGAGTTTGCACATCTGAATATCCCACAGGAATGTAGGGACATTTTGTCCTGAGCTAGTGCGGATAGCACTAATAGAGGGTGTACTCTTGCAAATGGAAAAGATTTTGTTTCTTGTGTCATCAGCAGCAAATTGATCCACTGTCCTCACCGCCGGAACAAATATTGCTGTATTTATTGCATTTAGTGCAAGCAGACCTGGCGCATTCCTCCATAAAGGTGCATCTGGCGGCAATAGCATCATACAGGTGCTCAGACTCTTCACCCTCGCTGTAATCCTCTCGTTTAATCAAACGGTTTTTTAAAGGACTTTTCAGGGTCTTTCCTCCATTCAGACCTCCTCCTCCCTTGTGGAACCTGAATATTGTTTTAGCACAGTTGAAGTATCCGTTTGAACCGATTCATCGAGTCTCTCTGAAATTCCTTTCTTGGAAGGTTGCTTTACTGGTGGCTCTCATATCAGCCAGACGTGCCAGTAAGGTACAGGCTCTCTCCATACAAGAGCCGTTCTTACAGATTAAACAAGACAGACTACTGCTGCGCACAAACCCGCATTTCATCCCGAAGGTCCCTTCGGACTTCCACATCAACAAGCCCTTCGTTTTCAAAACCTTTTTTCCACGTCCATCTACTCCTGCAGAAAGAGCATTACACTACTTAGATGTTCAATTCTACTTGGATAGAACAAAGTCTTTTCGTCGCTCTAATCAATTGTTCGTAGCTTACAGTGCACCCAGACGAAGCCAACCACTTTCCAAGCAGAGTATATCCAGATGGATCGCCTCAGCCATTCGATTCTGCCATCAAGCAGCGGGGTAAACCTCTGCATTCATCAGTACTCTATCATTCTATGCAGGCAGTTTCTTCCTCAGCAGCGCTGTTTGCGGGGTTTCCCTGCAAGAAATTTGCAGGGCAGCAACATGGAAGAGCTGCCATACATTTACAAGACATTACTGCTTGGAATCGCTATCTCAAGGAGAGGTAGCAGTGGGTCAAGCAGTCCTCAGGAACCTCTTCAGGTGAAGGTGAGCCATCTCTTTCATCCCTTCATCCTAGATCAGGTATGCACATTGTTTGTCTCTTATGTTCGGCTTCAGATTCAATGCTTTTCATGTTTAAAAAAAAAAAAAAAAAGGAAATAGAGAAAAGTGAACAGAAGTAAAGATGGATTGACATACGGTATTTTGTTTGAAGTATTCCTTTATATATACATACATATATATATATATATATATATATGTATATATATGTGTTTTATATATGCAGGTGTTTTGTGACATACATGGTTACAATGGTACAGTGTGCATAAGAACTGCTCGTTACTCTGATTCAAGCATGTGAATCTATGAAAGTTCCAATACTGGAGTAAGAAAATTACTTACCTTTAACTGTAGTTCTTCAGTATTGGAATCTTTCATAGATTCACATGGGACCCACCCACCTCCCCGGAGAAGCTCACTTTCACCTTTTTCTCTCTTTCTCTTGCTCTTTTTTCCTCTCTTTAACGCACTTGTGCTTGGAAAATCTGAGGTGCTGGAGTTTCTCTCAGGAGGATTCTAGAGGGTGGTGACGTCTGATTGGTGGATGCTCAAGTTTGGTCCTTTTCCCGAAAATGACTCTGATAGACTGTTAAATTGAAGAGGCCTAGGGCCCTTTTGTTAATATATTTCAACACTACTAGTGTAATTTGTACCGGGGGCTCCCATCTCGACGAAGGGGAATGATTCAAGCATGTGAATCTATGAAAGATTCCAATACTGGAGAACTACAGTTACAGGTAAGTAACTAATTTTCTTATGAGGTAAGCAGTTTTCAAATAAAAAATACTTTGCTGTTTCAAAAATCGAGACAGTTCAATTTTCAGTCTTTTCGATATTAACCTGTGGAGGGAAACAAAGATGCAGTTTTACAGGTAAGTACACGACTTACAGTCCCAGTCTTCAAGGCTTTAGACTAGCACCGGGCAAGGTTCAGGTTGGTACCCAAGGTGCACCCACAGTGGCACGATTGCTGCTGGGTGCAGAGGTTAAAGTTGGGGTCGGTGCCCAATGTTAGCCAAGTTTTTATGGGGGGAAGAGGAAGGGAGAGGGGAGTCAATGCACTGCTCACAAATAAATACCAGCGGTGGTGAGGTTGGTCACCGGGGGGGGGGGGGTGAGGGGCACAACAGACAGCACCAGACTTAGACCCTCAGCAGCACAGAGGTGGCCGGGTGCAGACTGCCAGCATGATGTTGGGCTGCCAGTCCTATCCAATGGGCATTCACTGCTCACAGGTGAGTAATGAGTAATGTGGGGTCAGAGGTCAGTCTCCTTGAGTTGAGATGAGTACGGGGGGCACAAGTTAGCACAAACTTACACTAGGGCAGGCAGCCAGGTGCAGAGTGCCATCATGGTATCTGGCACCCAGGGTATTTCAATGGAGGAGATGGCTTCCAAAAATGGGCTGAAGGCTGTGTCCAGGAGGCTGGCAGGGGCAAACCCACTGCTGGTTGCAAGAGTCATAAGGACACAGTTGGTTCAGCTCCCCAAGGTCCATGGGCTGCAGGTGCATGGATGTGTGCTGAATCAGTTCACCAGGCAGATCGTGGTCAGGTGGATCCCTCAGATTTAGGCTGCAGGTATCGCTGGGGAGTCCGTCTGGGGTCATCCCACAGTGGACTCTTGGTTTGAAGCGCAGAGGAATTTTCACTGGACGGATGGGCCACTTGGACTCAGGCCAGGGGCGGTGGTACAGTGGTCACTACTGGTGTTGGGTTTTGTAGTTCCTCAGGCAGGCTTCCTCTTCTTTAAAGATGGTTTCTTTTGGACAAGTCCGCTGTTCACAGGATTTCTTGGCCTTTTTTTCGAAGGCAGGCAGTCCTCCCAAGGCTTTGAAGGTTGCTAGGCTGCAAGATGGCCACATTCTGAGTGCAGGTTTCTTTAATGGCTGCAGATAAGCTGATAGGGCTTAGGGCCAGGTCAGTGGGTGTCTTTAGTCTTATTTGCTGGCGGTGGGTCAGGTGGTTCTTAGGTTCCAAAAATCTGATTCTAGGGTTCAGGGGTGCCACCTAAATACGGAATTTAGGGGTGTTATAGGGAGTGCCAGGCGGTAGCCAGTGGGCTACTCACCTTTACGGTGACAACTCCCTAGCTGTGACCACTTCCTTTGGGAAGTGGCACATCTCCAACCGTATTGGCCTAATTCCTTCCATGCAAGATGGAGAAATTTAAAACGTATTGTCCATTTCAGCTTGTCCACCTTGGGTGGGGTGGGACTGGAATAAAGATGGCAAAGAGATGTTTGATACCAAACATGCCTATCTTCAGTGGAGCCATCATGTAGCTGGGGAACTTGTAATGACCAGTGCCCTGCACGTGTACTTAAAATAGCGTCACTGTTCACTTACTATAGCTGGGAATCAACAGACATAGCAGGGACATGCCCTCTCATGCAATATAATGCCCTCTGCCTTTAGGCCTGGAGGGCCTGCCAGAGGTGTGACTTACATTTATTGCATGCAGTGCAACTGGATATGGCACACAAAATGTAGGGCACTTAGGTGAGAGGGTCCCTGAGGGTGGTAGTCTGCTGCAGCCCTCAGGGGGCCTTCCTTTAGTACCCCATGCCCTAGGTACCAGGGGTACTATTTCTAGGACCTTAGTGGCATCTAAAGGATTGCCAATTGGGAAAAACAGTGCTGTTTTAGGGAAAGAGACCTGGCACTGGTGACATGTTTAGCAGGGACCCAGTGCACTTTCAGTCAAAATTACACCAGAAACCAGGCAAAAAAGTGTGTGGTGTGAGGGAGGGATCAGCATGTCAAGAGGCACTTTCCCACATGACCCCCTCACAAACAAGAGGATGAAGCTAATCTTCCCAGGGGAGTCGTCTTCTAAGTGGAAAAACCTGGAAAGGCTGTCTTCATTGCCATGGTCAGTTCCAGGTCTGTGTTCCACTGTAAAGTCCATTCCCTGTAGGGAGATTGACCACCTTAACAGTTTGTGGGTTTACTTCTTTCATTTGCATTAACCATCTGAGAGGCCTGTGGTCAGTTTAAACTAGAAAGTGAGAACCAAACAGGTGTAGTCTCAGCTTTATCAGGGACCCACAGCGAAGGCTTTCCTCTCCGTGGGACTCCGACGCTGCTCTTTGGGGGGTAACCTCCTGCTAATGAAAGCAACAGATGGTCATGGCCATCATCATTGATTTGGGATAGGACTGCTCCTATCCCATGTTCAGATGCATTTGTTTGCACAATGAACTGCTTAGAGAAATCTGGATATCTTAGAACAGGTACTGGGCACATTGCTTCTTCCAGGGTATCAAAGGCCTGTTGACGGCTCACTGTCCAGTTTACCTTTTTGGGCATATTTTTGGATGCAAGTTCTGTGAGAGGTGCCACAGTGGGGCCCTAGCCTTTCACAATTATTCAGTAATACCCAGTCAAGCCAAGGAATGTCCTGACTTGTCTTGGGTCTGGGTTGTTGGAGCTAAACAGACCAGAATTGTCTGGATCTTGGATTGGAGTGGTTGAACTTGGCCTCCACCAACCAGGTGTCCCAGGAATACAAGCTGACCCCGCCCTATCTGGCACTTGCTCTCCTTGATGGTGAGGCCTGCACTTTCAGAGCCTCAAAAACCTTTCAGGGGTGTATAAGGTGATCTTACCAGATAGAGCACAAGACAGCAGTATCCACTAGATATGCTGCACTAAAGTCTTCTAACTCAGGAAGGACTTTGTTCACCAACCTCTGGAAGGTGGCAGGGGCATTCTTCAGACCAATGGGCTTATTAGTGAACTGATAATGCCCATCAGGAGTGGAGAATATAAATCATTATTTTGCTCCTGGAGTCGGGCCTATCTGCCAGTACCCTGATTTGAGATCAAAACTACTCGGATATCTGGCTGCTCCCAATCTGTCACTAAGTTCATCTACTTTTGGTTGGGCATCTGTCTTGGTCACTGCATTGAGACCCCTATAGTCTACACAGAACCTCATCTTTCTTTCCACCCTGGCAATAAGGTTTGGGGACTGGGAATGAGTTTTCACCTGGGAGTGAGCTTTCAGCACTCAGAAGCACCCCTGTGCTGATCTAGGGGTGTGCTCTGAGTGCTCAGTGACTCCCAATTCCAGCATCTTGCTGACTTAGTCTTTGACGCTCTCCTTGACATGGTCAGATTACCTGTAGATTTTATTTTTAGCAGGCAAACTGTCCACGTCATGGGTATTTCAGGTAGTTCTGCCAGTGGTCAAGGAGAAGAGTTCAGCAAACTGGTGCAAGACCTGCCTGCAGTCAGTCTGCTGTTGGTCAGAGAGGGTATCTGAAAAGATTACTCCCTCAGTTGAGCCACCCTTGGGATCGCTGGAGAGGAGATCAGGGAGAGGCTTATTCTCAGCTTCCTGTCCCTCACCAATGACCACGAGGGTGGTCCGCTCAGGTCTGTCATGGTAGGATTTTGGGTGGTTTACATGGATCACCTTCTTGGGGTGCCAGCAACTGCCAAAGTCCACCAGATGGATGACTTCCCCTTTGTTTTCTAGGATGAGGTAGGGTCCACCCCATTTGTCTTGAAGGGCCCTAGGACCCACAGGCTCCAACACCAATACCTTCTGCCCAGGTTGGTAAACTACCAGTGCAACTTTTTGGTCAGATCAGAGCTTCTGGAGCTCTTGCCTGGTGTAGGATGCTGGCTCTGTATATACTAAATCAAAATGAGATATTGTGCACAGAGTCCACGGGTTCCCCAAGAGGCTTGACAGAGGCAATAATAGATAATACTAATGCTCTAATTGTGGTAGTGCAGTCGAGCAGTTAGGCTTATCAGAGGATACTGTTAAGCATTTGTTGTACACACAAGCAATTAATGGAAAAACACTCAATGGCTTAA
This sequence comes from Pleurodeles waltl, assembly GCF_031143425.1. Lineage (NCBI taxonomy): Eukaryota > Metazoa > Chordata > Amphibia > Caudata > Salamandridae > Pleurodeles > Pleurodeles waltl. The sequence continues at coordinate 1,324,133,162 of NC_090444.1, forward strand.
CTCCAGGCCAATAAGTTTTTATATAGAAAAATATTATTTTGTTAATTTATTTTTAGAACCACAAGATTGATTTAGCAGATAAGTACATTGAATGAAAGGTACTTTGCATAGGTATAGTTAGAACTTTGAATCAAAACAGTAATGTAAACATGTTTTTCAAAAAATGGCAATAAGCTATTTTAAAGGTGGACACAGTGCAACTTTCAACAGTTCTACAGGGGCGGCTGGATGCAGTGGGCAAAGTTTTTCAATAGGATTCAGTGGCGGGACCCGCGGGTCACTCACACGCTGCAGGCAGGGCACAGGGGTGCTTCTCGGGCCAGCCATCGACTGGGTACTGATGAGGGCCACCTGCTGGTCATTGCTGCACGGGTGGTCGGTTTCTCACGTGCCTGGGGGCTGCTGGTGCAGTGCTTCTCCAGGCGTATGATATCTTCGTCCTGGGCAGTTGCGGTAAGGGGGGGGTCCTCCGGTTTCCCTCTGAGGTGTCGTCGTGGGGGTGCATGGAGGTCAGCCCAGGGTGGACACGTCATCTGAGTCGCCTGGGGGTCCTCTCTAGATAGTTCCTCCGGACACAGGCCAGGGGTGTCGGGTGCAGTGTTGGGAACTCACGCTTCTGGAGTGAGGTGGGAGTCCCTTTAAAGATGGTTTCTTCTTTCTTGGTTGGGAAGGTCCGCTGGAGTTCTTGATCCTTCTTAGGTGCAGGGCAATCCTCTGAGTCAGCAGAGGTTGTTGGGCCCGCAGGATGCGTCCCTAGTGCAGGTTCTCTGAAGTAGGAGGCAGGCCGGTAGGGCTTTGGGCCAAAGCAGTTGTCTTCCTTCTTCTCTGCAGGGTTTTTCAGCTAAGCAGTCCTTCTTTGTAGGTCGTCGGGAATCTAAAATCCTGGGTTCAGGGTCGCCCCTAAATACTGAATTTAGGGGTGTGTTAGGGTGACAGGGCAGTAGCCAATGGTTACTGTCCTTGAGGGTGGCTACACCCTCAGTGTGCTCCCTTTTGGGGAGGGGAGCACATCTCTATCCCTATTGGGCTAAATCCTCCAAAACAAGATGGAGGATTTTCCAAGGACGGCGTGTAAGGAAATGCCTGCTTGGCATGGTTACCCCCTGACTTTTTGCCTTTTGCTGATGCCAGTTATGATTAAAAGTGTGCTGGGACCCTGTTAGCCAGGCCCCAGCACCAGTGTTCTTTCCCTAAACTGTACCTTTGTTCCCACAATAGGCACAGCCCTGGCACCCAGATAAGTCCCTTATAAATGGTACCCCTGGTACCAAGGGCCCTGATGCCACGGAAGGTCTCTAAGGGCTGCAGCATGTCTTATGCCACCCTGGTGACCCCTCGCTCAGCACATGCACACTGCCTCACAGCTTGTGTGTGCTGGTGGGGAGAAAATGACTAAGTCGACATGGCACTTCCCTCAGAGTGCCATGCCCAACTCACACTGCCTGTGGCATAGGTAAGTCACCCTTCTAGCAGACCTTACAGCCCTAGGGCAGGGTGCACTATACCACAGGTGAGGGCGTATGAGCACTATGCCCCTACAGTGTCTAAGCAAAACCTTAGACAATGTAAGTGCAGGGGAGCCATAAGAGTATATGGTCTGGGAGTTTGTCAAACACGAACTCCACAGTACCATAATGGCTACACTGAAATCTGGGAAGTTTGGTATCAAACTTCTCAACATAATAAACGCACACTGATGCCAGTGTGGAATTTATTGTAAAATGGACCCAGAGGGCATCATAGAGATGCCCCCTGAGTACCATTCCGACTCCTAGTGTAGGCTGACCAGTTTCTGCCAGTCTGCCACAACCAGATGAGTTTCTGGCCACATGGAGAGAGTGCCTTTGTCACTCTGTGGCCAGGAACAAAGCCTGTACTGGGTGGAGGTGTTTCTCACCTCCCCCTGCAGAATCTGTAACACCAGGCGGTGAGCCTCAGAAAGGCTCATGCCCCACCCCAGGGCATCCCACCTAGTGGAGATTCCGGCCACTGCCCCACTTTTGGCAGCAAGGTTGGAGGAGACACCCACCAGTCAGGACACCCCCTAAGGTGTCCTGAGCTTGGGTGATTCCTGCCTTTAGAAATCCTCCATCTTGAGATTGGAGGATTCCCCCAGTAGGATTAGGGATGTGCCCCCCCACCTCCCCTCAGGGAGGAGGCACAAAGAGGGTGTAGCCCTCCTGACCTAAACACACCCCTAAATTCAGTATTTAGGGGCACCCCAGGAAATCAGATTCCTACAACCTGAAACAAGGACTGCTGACCTGAAAGCCCTGCAGAGATGAGAGACAACTGCTTTGGCCCCAGCCCTACCGGCCTGTCTCTAGACTCAAAGAAAACTGCACAGCGATGCATCCGACAGGGACCAGTGGCCTCTGAAGCCTCAGAGGACTGCCCTGAAACCCGAAGGACCAAGAAACTACCGAGAACAGCGGCACTGTTCACCCACAGCAACATTTCTGCAACAAAGAAGCAACTTTTAAATAACTCACTTTTCCCGCCGGAAGCGTGAGACTTCACCCTTTGCACCCGACGACCCCTGTCCGAGCTCCAGAGAATCACACTACAGGGAGGACTCCCAGGCGACTGTGACCTCGTGAGTAACCCGATACGACTCCCCTGGATCCCCACATCAACGCATGCAGAGAGAATTCAGAGGCTCCCCCTGACCACGACTGCCTGTAACAAGTAACCCGACGCCTGGACCAAACACAGCACCCGCAGCCCCCAGGACCAGAAGGAACCGAACTCCAGTGCAGGAGTGATTCTCAGGCGACCCTCTGCCTAGCCCAGTCGGTGGCAGGCCTGAAAAGCCCCCCCCGTGCCCTTCCTGCACCGCTAGAGTAACCCCCGAGTCCCTCCATTGATTCTAATACAAAACCCTACTCCTGCTTTGTACACTGCACCCGGCAGCCCCTGTGCCGCTAAGGGTGTGTTTTGTGTGCCTACTTGTGCCCCGCCCCCCCAGTACTCTACAAAACTCCCCTGGTCTGCCCTCCGAAGACGCAGGTACTTACCAGTTGGCAGACTGGAACCGGAGCACCCCTGTTCTTCATAGGCACCTATGTGTTTTGGGCCCTCCCTTGATCTCTGCACCTGACCTGCCCTGAGTTGCTGGTGCGGTGGCTTTGGGGTTGCCTTGAACCCCCAATGGTGGACTGCCTATGCCCAGGAACTTGAACTTGTAAGTGCCTTACTTTCCTGAAAAACTAACCATTACTTTCCTCCCCCAGAAACTGTTGATTTTTGCACTGTCTCCACTTTTAAAATAGCTTATTGCCATTTTCACCAAAACTGTGTGCGTTACTGCTCTAGTTCAAAGTTCCTAACCTACCTGTGTGGAGTACCTTGCATTTTATGTATTTACTTCAAATCTTGAACTTGTGGTTCTAAAAATAAATTAAGAAAATATATTTTTCTAAATAAAAACCTATTGGCCTGGAGTAAGTATTTGAGTGTGTTCTCATTTATTGCATGTGTGTGTACAACAAATGCTTAACACTACCCTCTGACAAGGCTACTGCTGAACCACACTACCACAAAAAAGAGGTTTAGAATTATCTAATTTTGCCACTATCTTACCTCTAGGGGGAACCCTTGGACTACGGGCATCTTATTTTGAGATAGTATATACAGAGCCAACTTCCTGCAGGGGGTCACTTCAGCTCTGGTCACCTTGGGGGTGGACCTTGCAGAGGGGGGGTGACTCCTTGTTTTTCTCATTATCTCCCAGGACTTGTGCCAAAAGTGGGGGCTGTGTCGGGGGGTCAGGCATCTCCATTAGCTGGAGTGCCTTGGGGCATTGTAACAACAGGCTTGAGCCTTTGAGGCTCACCACCAGGTGTTATAGTTCATGCAGGGGTAGGTGTGAAGCACCTCCACCCAGGGCAGGCTTCGTTTCTGACCACAGAGTGCACAAAGGCACTCTCCCCATGTGGTCAAACTCGTCCGGAAGTGGCAGGCTGGCACAGACTGATCAGTCACACATTAACAGTAGAGCTGGCATACAGGGGCCATCTCTAAGATACCCTCTGTGTGGATGTCTCAATAAATCCCACACTGGCATCAGTGTGGGTTTATTGTGCTGAGAACTTTGATACCAAACTTCTCAGTATTCAGTGTAACCATTATGGATCTGTGGAGTTCGTGTTTGACAAACTCCCAGACCATATACTCAGTATGGCTATCGTGAACTTAAAATGTCGAAGAAATGATTTAGACACTGTAGGGGCATAGTGCTCATGCAGCTGTGCCCTCACCTGTGGTATAGTGCACCCTGCCTTAGGGCTGTAAGGCCTGCTAGAGGGGTGACTTGCCTATGCCATTGGCAGTGGGTTGTGGGCATGGCACTCTGAGGGGAGTGCCATGTCGACTTAGTATTTTCATCCCCACGAGCACACACAAGTTGTGAGGCAGTGTGCATGTGCTGAGTGAGGGGTCCCCAGGGTGGCATAATACATGCTGCCGCCCTTAGAGACCTTTCCCTGGCCACATGACCCTTGGTACCAGGGGTACCTTTTAGAAGGGGCTTACCTGTGTGCCAGGGCTGTGCCAATTATGGAGACAAAGGTACAGTTTTAGGGAAAGAACACTGGTGCTGGGGCCTGGTTAGCAGGGTCCCAGCACACTTCCAATCAAAGCTGGCACTAACAAAAGACAAAAAAGGTTAGGCTGTAACCATGCGAACAATGGCATTTTCCTACAGCGTGCTTGAAGGTTTTTGTTTGTTTTTATCATGTACTTAGCCATCCTTAAACAAAGGCCAAGCACATACTCCAGTATGTCCTGCGTGGGCTCTCTGGGAGATCTCTCCGATCGTTCACAAGGCAAAGTGGTCCCCTGACAGGATGCCCAAACAATAGTTCAAACGGGGAGAAACCCACTCCCTTCTGTGGCACTAGCCTGTAGGCAAAAAACAGGCGCAAGGACAGTCACTCGGCTGAGTTTTTCAGGGAGCCTACCAATCATGCCTTTGAGAGTCTCGTTAAATCTCTCAACAAGACCATTCCAATCTGGGTGATATGGGGTAGTAAACTTGTAAGTCACCCCTGTAGAAAGTTGGCCCTGTAATATACTATGTCAAAGTGAGAGATAGTGTGCAGAGTCCAAGGGTTTCCCTTAGAGCATGGATACTCAAAGTACGGCTCGCGGGCCTCATGCGGCCCCTCTTACCTTTTACGTGCGGCCCTTCGAGCAACAGGAGCACTGGGCAGCTGTTTGCTCGACTGCACTAACAATAAAAATATTAAATACACGCACAATCAGTTATTTCATGCTCAATTGGCCTTAAAGAAAGGAAGTAACTAGGGCCTCCTGCACTTGACTTTAGAAAAGCCTTCATTTTTAAAGACATCTTGCAACACAAGTGTAAAACTAAGACAGCCTCTTCAAAATTAAAAAAGTGTATTTAGTTAACATGCAGAACCTTTTCGCCTTAATACAATTTATTTTATCAGTGCATTGAGATGTATCCATTTAAAAGTGATATTTTTCAAACATAAATTTGGAAACATTAATTATTTCCCTAACCCTGAGAACATCACCAATAGTAAATTAAAGAGACAAGTCACTTGGTATGTGCGCTTTATCGGTGGCCTGGGTTCCTATCATACATGAACAACATTACACTTTAAAAAATCAAACATAGAAGCAGGTTTTGTGCAGCACACCATGAATCATGTATTTCGAGGTCATCTTAAATGTGGTAATGCAGAAAAAGGAGGGAAAGTGAGACAAAACAATTGTCCAGGATCACACAATTTGGAAAAGTGGGTAAGCCGGGATTAGATCCAGGTTTTCTGGTTTCCCATTGTTTATTTCAGCCACTAGATGTATATAATTTGCTTCTCCTACCTTGCCACGAATCCCCCCAGCCACCACCCCCGACCGCCATTGCCCTGGCATCAATGCGGCCACAGGCACTTCACAGACCAAACTCTTTGGCCCCTGGGAAAATGTTTGCGAGGACCCATAACTTAGAGGTTGATAGTGGCAAAATTAAATAATACTAATGCTCTATTATGTGGTAGTGTGATTGAGCAGTAGGCTTATCAGAGGGTAGTGTTAAGCATTTGTTGTACACACACAGGCAATAAATGAGAACATACACTCAAAGACTTAACTTCAGGCCAATAGGTTTTTATATAGAAAAATATTATTTTCTTAATTTTTTTTTTAGAACCACAAGATTCAGAATTCAAGTAAATACATAAATTGTAAGGTACTTGGCATAGGTAAATATGGAACTTAGAAGTAAAACATTAATGTACACAGTTTTGGCAAAAATCGCAATAAGCTATTTATAAGTGGACACAGTGCAAACATAAACAGTTCCTGGCCGAGGTAAGTAAAGTTTAGTTTAGCAGGTAAGTATAGCACTTACAAGTTCAGTCTCCAGGGCATAGGCAGCCCACCTTTGGGGGTTCAAGTCAACCCCAAACACCCAGCAACACAGGGCTGGTCAGGTGCAGAGGTCAAAGTAGGGCCCAAATAACATAGGCGTCTATGGAGACTAGGGGTGCTCTGGTTCCAGTCTGCTGGCAGTTAAGTACCTGCATCCTCACGGAGCAGACCAGTGTGGTTCTGTAAAGCACTGTGGGGGTCACAAACAGGAACGCAAAATACACCCTCAGCGGCAGCCAGGTGCAGTGTGCATAGTAGGTGTCGAGATTTAGGTACAAATCAATGGAGAGGCGTGGGGGGGGCACTCTGGCAATGCAAGTAGGGCACAGGGGGCTTCTTGGGCTAGCCACCGACTGGGCAGCGACGAGGACCGCATGCTGGTCATTCTTGTACCAGTAGTTGGCTTCTCTCAAGCCTGGGGGCTGCAGATGCAGTGCTTCTTCCAGGCGTCTGGTTTCCTTGTTACTGAGCAGTTTCGGTCAGGGACTCTCTGCAGGCGCCGCTGTGGGGGTGTAGGGAGGTCATCTCAGGATGTCCACATTGTTGGAGTCGCCTGGGGGTCCTCGCTGCAGTGTTGGTTCTTCTGGACACGAGCCGAGGGCATCGGGTGCAGAGTGTTGGGGACTCACGCTTCCAGAGTGAGGCTGGAGTCCTTTTAAAGATGGTTGTTTCTTTGTTGGTTGAACAGGGCCGCTGTCCTCTGGAGTTTCTTGGTCCTTTGAGTTGCAGGGCAGTCCTCTGACCCCCAGAGGTTGCTGGTCCCACTGGATGCGTCGCTGTGCAGGTTCTTTGAGCCTGGAGACAGGCCGGTAGGGCTGGGGCCAAGTCAGTTGTTGTCTCTGTCGTCTCTACAGGGCTTTCAGGTCAGCAGTCCTTCTTGTTTCAGGTCATCAGGAATCTGTTTTCCTGGGTTCAGGGTCAGCCCTAAATACTCTATTTAGGTCGGGGGGTAGTAGCCAATGGCTACTATCCTTGAGGGTGGCTACACCCTCTTTGTGCATCCTCCCTGTGGAGAGAGGGGGGACATCCCTAATTTTTTTTGGTGGAATCCTCCAAAGCAAGATGGAAGGTTTCCTAAGGCAGGGGTCACCTCAGCTCAGGACACCTTAGGGGCTGGCCTGGCTAGAAGGTGGTGACTCCTCGTTTTTCTCATTTTCTCCTCTGACTTGCCGCCAAAAAGTGGGGTCTGTGTCCGGGGGGCGGGCATCTCCACTAGCTGGAGTGCCCTGGGGCACGCTGTAACACCAGGCCTGAGCCTTTGAGGCCAACCACCAGGTGTTACAGCACCTCCACCAGTACAAGCTTTTTTCCTGGCCACGGAGTGCACAAAGGCACTCACCCCATGTGGTCAGAAACCCATCTTGATGTGGCTGGCTGACAAACTGGTCAGCCTAACACTAATAGTTGGACTGGTACATAGGGGGCATTTCTAAGATGTCCTCTGTGTGCATTTTACAATAAATCCCACACTGGCATCAGTGTGGATTTATTGTGCTGAGAAGTTTGATACCAAACTTCCCAGTATTCAGTGTAGGCATTATGGATCTGTGGAATTCGTGTTTGACAAACTCCCAGACCATGTACTCATGGCTACCCTGCACTTAAAATGTCTAAGAATTGGCGTAGACCCTGTAGGGGCATAGTGCTCATACAGCTATGCCCTTACCTGTGGTATAGTGCTCCCTGCCTTAGGGCAGTAAGACCTGCTAGAGGGGTGATTTACCTATGCCACAGGCAGTGAGTTGTGGGCATGGCACTCTGAGGGGAGTGTGCCTCATTTTTTTCCAGGCCAGCCCTGTTAGGGATCCCGCAGGTTTGGCAGGGGCCCCTTTGGGTTCCATGCTGGTGGCTTCTGCTCCAAGGGTCCCCCCAGGATCCGCTTTTGGATCCGCAGCAACATCTGTTGTACTTTGACCCGTGGGCGATGTCAACCATATACTAATTGCTGACATGAAGCCAGAACAACATTGCGCAAAGTGATTCAGTCTATGGCAGGGCCATTTGCCCCTAGATTTGATTTAGACCCTTATTCTTATGTGCCTGAATTCAGTGAGGGTATTTTTTGGGGGGCATGGGGGAAGAATACCACTGGACCCTTTAGAATACCAGTTGGAAGATCCTATAGATTGGGCTCAGGAATTGGTGGGTTGGATACCTCACCTGATGCTGGTATGCTTTGTCCCTCTACTGTGGCTACGGAGGAAGAAGCTTCTTACTCCATGGTGGTGAGAAGAGCAGCAGAGGTCTTGGGCCTAGAGCTGCCTTCAGTGGCTGTCAGGACTAACCTCCTGACTGAGGTGCTTCATACTGGGGCTTCCACATCACAACCCCTTTTGCTCTTAAATGAAGCCCTCACTGATGTCCTGCTGGGAACATGGTCGAAGCCCAGCACAGGGGCCCCTGTTAATAGGACAATTGCCTGTCACCATAGGCCTGCACCTAACGACCTGGCTTTCTTGACTCAACACCTAGCCCCTGAGAGCTTGGTCATCCAAGCCTCAACTTCCCATGGGGCTTTCCCTTCCGCTCCCCCAGATAAGGAACCAAAGAGGCTGCACAATCTTGGGAAGAAGTTGTTCTCTTCCTCCAACCTGACATTGCGGTTGGTGAACACTGCATGTCTTTTGGGCCATAAGTCATACTATATGGGACACTGTCATGCAAGTGCTGCCACAGGTCCTGGAAGAAGCATGGGCCATTCTCTCCCAAGCTGTTGCTGATGGGAGAGAAATGGCGAAGTTCACCGTTAGATGTGGGCTGGCTACAACCAACTGTTCGGTTGCATCAACGGTGACTTGGAGATGCCACACCTGGTTAAGTACATTTGGCTTTTCAGGAGATGTCCAATCTACTCTGATGGACATGCCCTTTGATGGCACATGTCTCTTCCGGGACAAAGTAGACTTGGTGCTCAAGCACTTTTAGGAGTCTTGGGCTGTGGCCTGGTTCCCTGGTCTCGCAGCTGGCCTTTGGCCCCCCTCAGTCTGCTTTTCTGCCCTTTTTTGGCTACGGAAGGGGTGTGCAGCCACGTCTGTTCGCTGCCTTCCAGCGTGCCACGTATGTTACCGAAGGTAAGTAAATTGTTCAACAGGTTGGTTATGGCCATTATCATTGATCTGGGACAGGACTGCTCCTGTCCCATGTGAAGAGGCATCTGCCTGCCAAATGAAGTGCTTAGAGTAATCTGGAGCTTTTAGAACAGTTGCTGAGCATGTTGCTTCCTTCAGGGTGTCAAAGGCCTTTTGACAGCGGACTGTCCAGTTTACCACCTTTGGGCATCTTTTTGGATGTGCGTTCTGTGATGGGTGCCACAATGTTGCCATAGCCCTTCAGAAATCTTCTGTGATACCCAGTCAAGCCAATGAATGCCCGGATTTGGGTCGGAATTGTTGCAGCATTCCAGTCCAGAATTGTCTGGATCATGGGATGGAGTGGTTGAACTTGGCCCCCACCTACCAGGTGTCCCAAGGACCTTTCTGATATGGATCAGGTGATCCTGCCATGCATATCAAAAGACAGCAATACCATCTAGATATGCTACACTAAAGTCTTCTAACCCAGCAAGGTCTTTATTAACCAGCCTCTGGAAGGTGGCAGGCACATTCTTCAGACCAAAGGGCATAACAGTGACCTGATAATGCCCATCAAGAGTGGATAATGCAGACCTTTCTTTTGCTCCTGGAGTCCAGCCTATCTGCCAGTACCCTGATGTGAGATCAGAAGTACTCAGATATGTGGGTGATCCCAATCTGCCAATAAGGTCATCTCTTGGAATTGGGTGGACATCTGTTTTGGTCACTGATTTGTGACCCCTATATTCCACACAGAACCTCATCTTTCTTTCCACCCTGGGAATGCGGTTTGGAGACTAGAGTAATGAGATTGGCCCATGATCTCTCTGGGTGGTCAATGACTCAATTCCAGCATCTTGCTGACCTCCGCTTTGATGCTCTCCCTGACATGGTCAGATTGTCTGTAGATTTTGTTTTTGACAGGTAAACTGTGTCCAGTGTCCACATAATGGGTACACCAGGTAGTTCTACCAGGGGACAAGAAGAATAATTCAGCAAGCTGTTGCAAGACCCGCTTGCTGTCAGTATGTTGCTGGTCAGATAGGGTGTCTGAAAAGATTACTCCCTCAACAGAGCCATCCTTGGGTTTGCTGAAGAAGAGATCGGGGACAGGCTCACTCTCAGTTTCCTGTTCCTCGTCTGTGACCATGAGCATGGTCACCTCAGCTCAGTCATGTAGAGGTTCAGGCGGTTTATATAGATTACCCTCTTGGGATTCCTGCAACTGCCAAAGTCCATCAGATAGGTGACTTCCCCTTTCTTCTCTAGAATGGGTTATGGTACACTCCACTTGTCTTGGAGGGCCCTAGGGCCACATGCTCCAACACCCATACCTTTTGCCCAGGTTGGTATACAATCAGTGCAGCTTTTTGGTCAAAGCAGAGCTTCTGGAGTTCTTGTCTGGCCTCAAGGTTTTTTTTTTTTAGATTATTTTCATGTATGCAGCCTTTCTTGAATGAAGGCCAATCACATAATCCACTGTGTCCTACTTGGGCTCTCTGGGAGGTCTCTCCATTCCTTCCTTTACAAGGCAAAGTGGTCCCTTAACAGCATGCTCAAACAAAAGTTCAAATGGGGAAAAACCCACTCCCTTCTGTGGCACTTCCCTGTAGGCCAAAAGCAGTCATGGATGTAGAACATCTCACCTCCTTGAGCTGTTTCAGGGAGCCCACCAATCATGCCTTTGAGCGTCTTGTCAAATCTCTCAACAAGACCATTGCACTGGCGGTGATATGAGGTTGTGAACTTATAGGTCACACCACTTTCAGCCCACATGTTCTTCAGGTAGCCTGACAGGAAGTTGGCACCTCTGTCTGCCACCACCTCCTTTGGAAACCCCACTGTGGTAAAAATACCAATGAGTGCTCTAGCTACTGCAGTGGCAGTACTAGTCCTTAAGGGGATTGCTTCGGGGTACCTGGTGACATAATCCACTACAATTAGTATAAATCTGTTCCCTGGTGCTGTTGGAGGATCAAGGGAACCAACATTTCAATTCCAACCCTTTCAGAGGGAACCCCGGCCACTGGAAGTGGAATTAAAGGGGCCTTAAGTTGTCCACCTGTCTTGCCACTAGCCTGACTGGTGATATAGGCATTGCAAAACATCTTTACTTTCTGGGACATGCCTGGCCACTAGAAGTGGTTGACAAACTGACCCCATGTTGTTGTCTGGTCAAGGTGCCCACCTAAGCGGTTGTCATGGGCCAAAGTTAGGAGAAACTCACTGCGTTGCTGTGACACTGCCAGTCTCTTGGTTGCATCTTGTTTAAGGTCTCAGTAAACAGGAGCCCCTCGTCTGAATAGGTCCTGTGGGCACCACTAAAATCACTTTTTTTTCCTGTATAGCAGCCTACTGCCTCAGGCCTGCAAGAGTGGTACTGGTTTGTTGCCTCTGGCTCAGATCTTCCCCAATGGGTCCCCCTGGTCCTAGGATCTCTGCCATGTAAGGCCCAAGCTCCTGGGGCTCATTTCCCCCTGGGGCTATTAGGTCTTCTCCCTGAGGAGAGGGATCCTGTTCTGTGATCTGTTTAGAAGCCGATCCCCCAGTCTTCCTGCCTTTTCTCGTGGTAAAGTGGGTTATTATCCCAGGTGCCAACTCTTGTTTCACTCTGTGCTTTGCTTTGTGCTCTGGTTTTGACGTACACTCACTCTTTCTACCCAGGCTGAGGAATCCAGATCATTCCCTAGCAGACATTGGACAGGTATATCAGGAGATACAACCATCTTCTTTTGGCCAGTAACCCCTACCCATTCTAAGCACACAATTGTCATGGGATGGACCTTAGCCTGATTGTCAGCATTGAGGACAGTATAGGTCTCTCCAGGAAGATACTGGTTTGAGTACACCAGCTGCTTAGTCACCATGGTGATACTGGTACCGGTGTCTCTCAGTGCTTCAACTTAAATCCCATTTATATGAGGCTGTTGTCTGTACTTCCCTAGACAGCCAGGGCAGCTATATCCACCCCACCCTTTGAGACTAAACTTGCCTCATTAGGTTCACTAACATGCTATAATGGATGCGACAAAGACTGTTCTTCCAGACATGCCCCAGGACTTGCATGGTCTTCTTTTGGATGCTCAGGCGGCGGCTACGCAAGTTATTCAGACAGGGCTGGATACCACGGACTCTATTGCAAGAGCCATGGGGACTTCCATTGCCACCAGGCGGCATGCGTGGTTACGCATTTCCGGATTTTTGTCTGACGTCCAGTCTACTTTATTGGATCTGCCTTTTGATGGGCTAAACTATTTGGTTCAAAAGCGGACTCTGCACTAGAGCGCTTTAAAGAATGTAGGGCCACTGCTAGATCTTTAGGTCTGCAGGCTGCTTCCACCCCGTTTCGATCTTTTAGACGGCTGCGAGTTTTTGGTAGAGGGGCTTCCTTTCATGGGAGGTCACAGCAGCCGGGGCAGCAGTCCTCAGCCTCCCTTATCGATCGTTCAGGAGGCGGGGTAGAGTCCGCACAAGAGGGGCCACCCAACAGCAGCACCCTTCCTCTTCCTCTGGAGTGTTACCTCAAGAAAAGCAGCCCTAGTCCTCTTGCAATTGTCTCTCATACCTCTTCGGTAGGGTGAGGCTTTCTCTTTTTCGTCCCATATGGGAGGCCATAACAACAGATTACTGGGTCATCAGTTTGGTGAGAAAAGGTTACGCCCTTCCCTTTCGGGAGAGTCCTCCTTCCTTCCCTCCCCATCCTTCCTTTTGTTCAGAAGATCCTCTTCTGTTGTTAGAACAGGAGGTTCTCTCCCTATTATTAAAGGGTGCAGTGGAGTTGGTTCCAGAGCACAATAGGGGTCAGGGGTGTTATTCCAGGTACTTCCTGATCCCCAAAAAGGATGGTCGTCTGAGACCTATTTTGGACTGGAGGATTTTGAATTGGTTCCTCAAACAGGAGAAATGCAAAATGCTGACTCTGGCAACAGGTGCTTTTGGCGTTGAACAAGGAGGATTGGATGGTGTTGGTCAATTTGCAGGATGCTTATTTTCACATTCCCATTCTCAAGTCGCACAGGAAGTATCTTCGGTTTGTGGTAGGGTTGCAGCACTATCAGTTTGCGGTCCTTCCTTTTGGTCTTACTTCCGCACCTCGGGTCTTCGCGAAGGTGATGGCGGTTGTTGCAGCACACCTCAGGAGGAAGGGAGTAGCAGTATTCTCTTACCTGGACGATTGGTTGATCAAAGCCGAGTCTCCGGGGCTTGTGCTGCATCATCTGCAGCTGACAACCCAGTTGTTGTTCAGTCTGGGTTTTTCAATAAATGTGCCCAAGTCTCACCTGGAGCCCTCTCAACGCCTCCTGTTCATAGGGGCAGTACTGGACACAACATTGAATCAAGCCTTTCCTCCGCCACAGCGGATACGGGACATTCAGGCATTGGTTACAATGTTTCAAGAAGGAGCGGTAATTCCGGTCCTCAAGGTCCTTCGTCTGTTTGCTTCTTGCATTCTGTTGGTCACTCATGCACGCTGGCATATGTGGGCTCTTCAGTGGTGCCTCCGCAAGCAGTGGTTTCAGCACAGAGGAGATCTCAGGGAGTCGATAAAGATCTCCAGAGACACTGCAGCGGATCTCGGATGGTGGGCTGTGGAAGGCAACCTTTCTCAAGGAAAGCCGTTTTCGCAGCCAACTCCGGTGGCCACAGTGATAACGGATGCCTCCACCTTAGGGTGGGGAGCTCATCTGGAGGATCTGGAGATCAAGGGTCGTTGGTCCCCAGTAGAGCAGAGGTTTCATATCAATCTGCTAGAGCTGCGGGTGATTCGTTTGGCCCTCAAGGCCTTCCTCCCTTCCCTCCGCGGTCAGTCAGTTCAGATTCTGATGGACAACACGACCGCAATATGGTAAATCAACAAACAGGGGGGTGTAGGGTCGTACCTTCTTTGCAGAGAGGCTCTACGACTCTGGTCCTGGGCTCGGGACCATCGGCTTTGTGTAGTGGCAAACCATTTGGCTGGGGTCCAAAACGTACGTGCGGACAGACTCAGTTGCTTCTTCTCGGACGACCACAAGTGGCGTCTGCATCCGGATCTGGTTCTTTACATCTTTCGGATGTGGGGTTTTCCCCGAATAGACCTGTTTGCCACTCGGGAGAACGCGCACTGTCCGTCGTTCTGCAGCCTTCAGTATCCGATGCAAGGAGCGTTGGGGGATGCGTTTCAGATGTCCTGGTGTAACCAGTTGCTTTACGCGTTTCCTCCCATACCCTTGATTCCTTAGGTTTTGAGGAAGATTCGCCAAGACCGGGCCCAAGTCATTCTAATAGCTCCGGATTGGCCACGAAGGGTGTGGTATGCAGACCTACTCCGACTCTCACTGTGCCCTCCGCTCCGTCTCCCTCTCAGGGCAGACCTCCTCTCGCAGTTGCGGGGCAGGTTCTACACCCCCACCTCCAGAGCCTGCACCTTCATGCCTGGAGATTGAACGGGGCAACCTGAGTTCCTTTTCTCTCCCACCAGAGGTGGTGGATGTTCTTTTATCGGCCAGGCGACACTCCACCAAGTCGGTCTATGCGAGTAGGTGGGCTAATTTTGTTCGTTGGTTTGGAAGGAAGAAAATTGATCCCTTAAGTGCCCATCTTTCTGATATTCTATTGTTTGCATTGTCGTTGGCTCAGCGTGGTTGTGCTGTGGCCACTGTTAAAGGTTATCTTTCGGCTTTTTTTATATCTTCCAGATCAGCCTTCTTTATTCAAATCTCCCTTAGTTCTGCGATTTTTGAGGGGACTTACTAATAAATTTCCTCCCATGCCTTTTATTATGCCGCAGTGGGATCTCAATTTGGTGTTGACTATTCTAATGGGCTCCCCCTTTAAGCCACTTCATTCATGCCCTTTAAGGTATTTATTTTTCAAAACTGTGTTTTTGACGGCCATTACGTCGGCCAGACGTGTTAGTGAATTGCAGGCTCTCTCTGTTCACCCACCTTTCATGACTCTTTATAAGGACAAGGTGGTTTTGAGGACCAGGGCGGCTTTCCTCCCCAAGGTGGTGTCTCCATTTCACTTGGGACAGTCAATAACTCAACTTTCTACCCTCCTCCGCATCCATCTAAGGAGGAGGAAAGACTCCATCGTCTGGACCCTAGGAGGGCTCTCAGCTTTTATATCGACAGGACAAGAGAGTTTCGGTTGAATGAACAACTCTTTATCGGATATGTGGGGAAGAGGAAGGGGAAGGCCGTCCACATGAGAACACTCTCCAGGTGGGTCATTCTTTGTATAAAAATATGTTACTCATTGGCAAAGAAGGATCCTCCTGAGGGGATCAGAGCCCATTCCACCAGGGCCAAGTCGACCTCATCAGCTTTGGCCAGAGGTGTTCCGATGGTGGACATCTGTAAGGCCGCGACTTGGTCTTCCCTCCACACCTTTGTGAAGCATTATTGTTTGGATGAGAAGGTGCGGAGGGATGGCCGTTTTGCGTGGTCTCTGCTGCTGGTTTGACCAGACGGACACACTCCTCCGAGGTGGTACTGCTTTGGGACTCTATTCATTAGGTGAGGAATCCACAGGTAGCTGTATCCATCAGAAGAGCAATTTACTTACCTTCGGTAACGCTTTTTCTGGTGGATACATTAGCTACCTGTGGATTCCTCACAGTCCCTCCCACCTCCCCGTTGTCTGTCTGATCATGCCAGGATCTCCTTGGGTGTGCGCTTCAGTGCTTTGATTTCAATGTTTCTATATATGTATATATGTTTATAGTTGTTTTTCAGACTATTTTCAATTTTGAAAAGTTTGTAGGTGAAGGTTTTCTATAAAGTTTATTTTTGTCAAATCCTGAAGGGTGTGAATTGTCGATGTTCTTTATAGGTTTCAAAGGCACGTCAAAAGTGGCGTGAACTGATGTCAGCACGGCTGCGAGGACCTCTTATTGCCACAATGACGTCACACTGAGCCGCGTGGAGTCGGGCAATTGTGACGTCCTCGCCGACGTGCAGAGCTAGAGGGAGAAGTTTCCGTTGAATGCTACGCAAAGGGAGAATTCATTAGGTGAGGAATCCACAGGTAGCTACTGTATCCACCAGAAAAAGCGTTACCGAAGGTAAGTAACTTGCTCTTATGGCACCAAGCCTTTCTGGAATATTTTCCTTTGTACCCACCCTTGTGCCGAGAAGAGTCTTGGGCCCACCCTCCTGTGCAGATTTTTGGGGGTCTTTAGAAGACTTTGTTTTCCTTGTGAGGGCCTTTTGGCCTCTTTCTTGTGGTCTCTCCTCCCCACCAGTGGAAGTATTGGTCACCTTGGTTTTGACCCAGTGGTCTGCCTTCTTCCCCAACTCTTGAGGAAAAAGTGGACCTAGGTCTACCAGGTACTAGTGCAAAGTTTCTTGAACACAATTACTCAACAGATGCTCTTTCATCAGTAGATTGTAAAGCCCCTCATTATGCACATTGTTACCTTCTAACCAGCTACCTTGAGTTTTCACTGAGATGTCCACAAAATCAACCCAGGACTGACTGGGTTTATCGAGTCTCCCTGAATTTGATTTTGTACTTCTTATGAGTCAGCCCAAATCCCTCAATCAGGGTAGCCTTCATGAGATCATACGGGCTTGCATCTGCCTCATTCAGTGTAAGGAGTCTAGCCTTACACTTTCCTGAGAACAGTTCACAAAGGAGAGTTCCCCAGTACTCTTTCTTAGGTTTTCTGGACACCCAGGCCTTCTCGTAGGCTGTGAACCACTTGGTTGAGAAGGGTGCTGTTAGACCTGTGTACTTTTTAGCTTGTCTCCGCTGTCTTTTTGCCTTCTGACCTCCTGGTTTTGGACTCTGTTTCTGCTGGTTTATTGTCTCTGCGCACTTTACCAGTGCAGTGTCTGTGTAGTTTTAAACTGCCAATTCGACTTGGCAAGTGTACCCACTTGCCAGGCCTCAACCTTTGCTTTTACTACATGTAAGGCACCCCTAAGTTAGGCCCTAGGTAGCCCCATGGGCAGGGTGCAGTGTATGTTTAGGGTAGGACATATACTAGTGTGTTTTATGTCTTAATAGTGAAATACTGCCAAATTTGTTTTTCATTGTGCAAGGCCTATCTCTCTCATAGGATAACATGGGGGCTGCCTTTAAATATCCTTAAAGTGCACATTCTCTTTGAGAGTAGATGAAAATATGGAGTTTAGGGTCAAATGCAAAGCTGCAGACCCCACTGCTGTTACACCAATGTAGGACGCTGGCTTTCTATATAGTGCACTAAAATGAAGTACACTGTGCAGAGTCCAGTGGATGCCCAAATGTTTGCAGAGGTAGAAATAGATAGGTCTAGTGCTCTTTTTGTGGTAGCATGGGCGAGCAATTAGGCTTATCAAGGAGTCATGTTAAGCATTTGTTGTATTGAGATGCAACAAATGACACACACTCAAAGAATACATCTGAGACCAATTTAGAAAAATAACAGTTTGTTCCCATATATGCTTTGAACCAAAGAAGTTCGTTATAAAGTAAGCAGTTTTTAAATTGAAAATACTTTGCTGTTTCAAAAATGGACAGTGCAGTTTTCAATGTTAACCTGTAGGAGGAAAACAAATACAGTTTCACAGGTACGTATACAACTTACAGCCTCAGTCTTCAGGGATTTAGACCAGCACTGGGCAGGTTTCAGTTTGGTACCAAGAATGCACCCACAGTGGCTCTGGGGCGACTAGGTGCAGAGGTTGAAGTCGGTGCCCAATCCTAATCAATGGAGACTAAGGGGATGTTGATGTGCTGCTCCCAGGAAAGTACAAGCTGTGTCCGAGGTCGGTCTCATGAGGCGAGCACCCGTGGGGCCAAAAGGCAGCACCAAACTTGCACCCTCAGCAGCACAGCAGCGGCCGGGTACAGACTGCCAACACAGCATCGGGTGCCCAATGCTATCCAATGGAGACTGTATCTGCTGAAGCACTGCCCACAGGTGAGTAAAGTGGGTTCAGGGGTCAATCTCCTGGATTTGAGGTAAGTACAAGAGGGGCCACAAGGCAGCACCAAACTTACACCCTCAGCGGCATGGGCAGAGTGCTAACATAGCATCAGTTACTCAATTTTATTCAATGGAGAAGATGACATTTAGAAATGTTTTGCAGGCTCTGGCTAGGAGGCCGGGAGAGGTAAACCCCACAGCTGCCCAGGTAAGTTGAGATAACAGGGGTCGTGGGGGCACCAATGGCTCAGCTCCTCAAGGTCCAGGGGCTCTGGGTGCAGGGGTGTCTTTTGGCATGGGAAAGAGCTTACCAGGCAGGTTGCAGTCAGGGGGAGCCCTTAGATTTAGGCTGCAGGTGTCGCTGTGGAGTCCTGCAGGGGACAGCCCACAATGGGCACTTGGTCAGAAGTGCCGTCAAACATTCACTGGGCGGTGGGCCACTTGGGCCAGGGGCGTAAAGTGCAGAGGTGGTTCCAGGCAACAGTCCCTCAGGCAGACTTCTTTATCTGTGAAGATGGCTTCTTTTGGACAGGTCCACTGTCCACTGGAGTTATTGTTCTTTATTGAAGGCACAGTCTTTCCAAAGCTTTGGACGTCGCTGGGCTTCAGGACAAGTCATCTTTTGGACGCAGCCTTCCTCTTCTTTAAAGATGGTTTCTTCTGGACAGGGCCGCTGTCCACAGGAGTTCTTGGTCTTTTTCAATAGCAAGTAGTCTTCTCAAGGCTTTAGAGGTTGCTGGGCTACAGGACAGTTGCCTTCTTAGTGCTGGTTTCTTTAAGGGCTGCAGACCAGCTGGTAGGGCTGGGGCCAAGTCAGTTGTTGTCTTCAGTCTTCTCTGCTGGGTGTCTTTTGGTCTGCTCTTAGATTGATAAGAGTCTGATTCTAGGGTTCAGGGGTGCCACCTAACTACTGAATTTAGGGGCGTTTGCAGGGAGCGCCAGGTGACTACACCCTTCCTGTGACCACTTCCTTTGGGCACTGGCATAGCCCTAACCCTATTGGCCTAATTTCTTCCATACAAGATGGAGGAATTTAAAAAGTAATGTCCACATCTGATAGAGACTTCTAGTTCCAGATTCCTTACCTTAGAATTTCCCAAGGCGTCAGACTGGATCCGGGGATTTTTTTTCTTCTGCGCGCCTTTAGGTGACGTCGGTTGACTCTGCAGACGTCGTTGGTGTTGCAGTCGTATATAGGCGCCAGCCCGGCGTGATGACGTCAGTTCTTTTCTTTCTGCGCCAGCCTATGCGCACATCTGGAGAAGAGCTACCCCAATCATGTTTTGACTCACTGCAACATTTTGCCGAATTTCCTTTTTGACGAGTTTTGGTTTGCGTCAAGGGATGTCCCATAAGACCGGATCTAAGCCCTGCGACTCCTGTCACTGTATGATGTCAGTGACGGATCCGCACCTTGTGTGCCTCTGGTGTTTAGAACGCAACCATGACCCGAAGCCATGCTCAGAGTGTCGGACCATGAACCCCAAAGCTTTGAGGGAGCGGTCGCTGAAGCTCTTGGCAGTCCGACACTCTACACCGTGTCGTTCCCGGTCCTGTTTGAGAGGAAGGTGAGGAGACTGGTCACGGAGTCACCACCATTCTTCTTCATCCAAGTCATCTGGACATTCGGGTAAGAAGTTGAAGAAGGCGAAACATTCTTTGACTTCGCCCCATTGCCCACACGATGCAGTGCGGGAAGAGCGTCAGCGCTCTATGACTCCGTCCTCGGAGCCTCAGTCTGTGTCCGCTCTGCGCTTCCCTGAGTTTCTGGGAGCTAGGGCTACCCCTGTACAGGAAAGTGCCACTATTGGCATGGTTACCCCGCCACATTTTGCCTAGTGTTGATGCCAACTTTGAAAGTGTGCTGGGACGCGGGTAACCAGGCCCCAGCACCAGTGTTCTTTCAATAAAACTGTACCTTTGTTTCTACAGTTGGCACAAACCTGACACACAGTTCAGTCTCTTGTAAAAGGTACCCATGGTACCAAGGGCCCTGTGGCCAGGGAAGGTCTCGAAGGGCTGCAGCATGTATTATGCCACCCTAGGGGACCCCTCACTCAGCACATGCACTCTGCCTTGCAGCTTGTGTGTGCTGGAGGCAAGAAGAAGACAGTCGACATGGCATCCTTCTCAGGGTGCCATGCCCACAACCAACTGCTTGTGGCATAGGTAAGTCACCCCTCTAGCAAGCCTTACAGCCCTAAGACAGGGTGCACTATACCACAGGTGAGGGCATAGCTGCATGAGAATATGCCCCTACAGTAAGTCCATTCTCAGACATTGTAAGTGCAGTGTGGCCATAATAAGTACATGAGCTGGGAGTTTGTCATTACGAACTCCACAGCTCCATAATGGCTTCACTGACCACTGGGAAGTTTGGTAACAAACGTCTCAGCACAATAAACCCACACTGATACCAGTGTTGGATTTATTGAACAATGTACACTGTGGGCATCTTAGAGATGCCCCGTGTATTTTACCCAATACTTTAGTGCAGGTCTGACTGGTCTGTGCCAGCCTGTCACTAAGAGACGAGTTTCTGGCCTCAGGGAGTGAGAGCCTTTGTGCTTTCGGGGGTCGGAAACAGTCTGTCCTGGGTGGAGGTGCTTCTCCCCTCCCCCTGCAGGAACTGTAACAACTGGCTGGGAGCCTCAAAGGCTCAAGCATCGGGTTACAGTGCCCCAGGGCACTCCAGCTAGTGGAGATGGCCCCCGCCCCCACCCCGGCCAAAGCCCCACTTTGGTGGCAAGTCCAGCGGGAAAATTGGGGAAAGCAAGGATGAGTGACCACCCCAGCCAGGACCACCACCAAGGTGTCCAGAGTTGAGATGACCCCCCCCCTCCCTGCAGAATCCTCCATCTTGGTTTAGAGGACAGGGACCAGTAGGGATAGGAGTGTGCCCCCCTCCCCAAAGGGAGTGGGCACAAGGAGGGTGTAGCCACCTTCTGGGACAGTAGACATTGGCTACTGCTCTCTGACCCATATCACACCCCTATATCTAGGATTTAAGGGCCTCCCTGAACCCAGCTCACCAGATTCCTGGTGACCTACAAGGACTGCTAAGTTGAAACCCCCAGCAGAGAAGGAGGAAGATAACTGCTTTGGCGCCAGTCCTACCGGCCTGTCTCCTGCTTCAAAGAACCTGCAAGAAGACCAGCGACTCATCCAGCGGGACCAGCGACCTCTGCCCACTCCAGAGGACTGCCCTGCACCCAAAAGGACCAAGACCTTCCTGGGACAGCGGCTCTGTTTGAAGAACCCTACAACCAAGGACTCACTCCGGATGCGTGAGTCTTGGCCCCTGTGCACCCGACAACCATGGCCTGTGTCCACATGGTCCACCGAGCAAGAGATGGTCCCTAGGCGATTGCAAGCAACTGCCCACCCTGGGTTGACCTCTCCACCCCTCCACGACGATGCCTGCAGAGGGAATCCCCAGGACCCCCCTGACAGCCAGCTGTGGATGAAGGTATCAGATGCCTAAAGAACACATTGCACCTGCAGCCCCCAGGCCTTGGAGAAACCGGCCCTCTGCCTCATCGTTCAGCAAGCGGCCCTCCTCCCTGTCCGGCCAGTGGTGTGCCCGAGACACATCCACGCACCCCCCGGACCTCGTCTGCAGCCTCAGTGGACCCCGGAGTCTCCTCATAGATCATCATTGGAAACCTGACGTCCTGTTTGCACCTTGCACCCGCCGCAGTCGTGCCACTGTGGGTGTGTGTTTGGTGCCTACTATTGGAGCCTCTAATTCCCCACTGCCGTACCCCCCATTCCCCATCCCCAGGCTGTCATCAGAGTCATGGGTACTTAGCTGCTGGCTGACCAGATTCCGAGTACCCCCTGTCTCCATAGGAGCCCATGTTAATTTTGCTCAACTTTGACCTCTGCACCCAACCGGTCCGTGTTGCTGGTGGTGGGTGTTTGGGGTTAGCTTGAACCCCAACCGGTGGACTTCCTAAAACCCTGAGACTGTAAGTGTTGTACTTTACCTGTAACCAGATCTAACTTTTCTTCACCCCCCTCTGCCCCCCCCCAGAACTTTGAAAATTGAAGTGTCCATTTTTAAAATGGCTTTTTGCCAATAATTCAAAAACTGTATTACTTACCTACTTCAAACAAAGTACGGTTGATACCTGTGTGAAAAACGAAACTTTTAAGGTACTTACCTGCAACTTGAATCTTGGGGTTCTGAAAATAAATAATTATATTTTTATAATATAAAAACCATTGGTCTTGAGTTAAGTCATTGAGGGTGTGCTTTTTATTTTCTGTGTGTACAACAAATCCGTTGCACTACCCTCTGATAAGCAGAACTGCTCGACCACAGTACCACAAAGAGAACATTAGTATTATCTACTATGACCTATGTTAAGCCTCTGGGGAAACCCTGGACTCTGTGTACACTATATCCCACTTTGATATAGTATATACAGAGCCAGTTTCCTACATTGGTGGATCAGCGGTGGGGTCTAAGATTTGCATTTGCTGGACTACTCAGCCAATACCTGATCACACAACTAAATTCCAAAATTGCCTTTAGAAAAACAGATTTTTGAATTTAAATGTTTTTTCTAAATTTTTAAAAGCCTTGCTAGGGCCTTGGTTAAGTCCCTTTAGTATCTCTTTTTAAGTTTAAAAGTTATTGTGAAAGTTAGGATTTAGTTACTAGTAGTAGTTTTTAGTTTCTAAAATATTCCCAACTTTTAGTAACATAATGAGCAGCTAAGAGGAAATAGTGATAGAACTCAACCTCACTCCTTACCTCCATCTAGGGATGGCAGAGTTAAGGTCCCTCTGTAAGCTAGAGAAGATTAGAACTGGTTCCAACCCTACCAAGGTCAAACTCCAGGAGCTGTTGGTAGACTACACCAAGGACCACCCTGCAGAGGAGGAAGAACTCCAACCACACAGTGAAGATGTTAGAAATGAAGTGGATGCTCTCCCCCCTCCTCACCTAAGGAGACAAGGGTCCCCAGACCCCTTTTTCCAAGGATAGAACTCAATGGATCTAGATCTTCCACAGGGGAGTCCAGCTCCTCTGGGAACATTGAGGGAAGCCTTTTAGCAAGGATGGCCAAAAGGTTAGCTTTGGAGCAACTCCTAGCTATAGAAAGGGAGAGAGCAGAAATGGGCTTAGCACTCATTAATGGTGGCAGCAACCTAAATATGGTCAGAGAGAATACTGATATCCTAAAAATCCCCAAAGGGATTGTTTTAAAATATGAAGAAGGTGGTGACATCACCAAGTGGTTCCCAGCTTTTGAGAGGGCTTGTGCAACCAGAAAAGTAAGCAGATCTCACTGGGGTGCTCTCCTTCGGGAAATGTTCACTGGAAAGTGTAGGGATAGACTCCTCACATTCTCTGGTAAAGATTGTAGGAAGCTGGCTTTGTATATACTATCTCAAGTGCGGGATAGCGTGCAGAGAGTCCAGGGTTCCCCAAGAGGCTTGACAGATGCAGTAATAGATAATACTAATGCTCTATTTGTGGTAGTGTGGTCGAGCAGTTAGGCTTATCAGAGGGTCGTGTTAAGCATTTGTTGTACACACACAGGCAATAAATAAGAACACACACTCAATGACTTAACTGCAGGCCAATAGGTTTTTATATAGAAAAATATTATTTTCATAATTTATTTTAGAACCACAAGATTCAACTTGCAGGTAAGTACATTAAATGTAAGGTACTTTGCA
The DNA here is from genome assembly GCF_031143425.1 of Pleurodeles waltl. Classification (NCBI taxonomy): domain Eukaryota; kingdom Metazoa; phylum Chordata; class Amphibia; order Caudata; family Salamandridae; genus Pleurodeles; species Pleurodeles waltl. The sequence goes on from NC_090444.1 coordinate 1,324,157,228, forward strand.
CTGGTAAAGATAGGGCTTTGAATTAACAGTAATGTACACAGTTTGGCATAAAAGGGCAATAAGCTATTTAAAAAGTGGACACTGCAAAATTCAACAGTTCCTGGGGGAGGTAAGTACAGGTTAGTTTTTGAGGTAAATAAAGCACTTAGAAGTTCAATTTCCGGGGCATTTAGCAGCCCACTGTTGGGGGTTAAAGTCAACCCCAAACACCAGCAACACAGGGCCGGTCAGATGCAGAGGTCAAAGAGAGGCCCAAATAACATAGGTGCCTATGGAGACTAGGGGTGCTCCGGTTCCAGTCTGCTAGCAGTAAGTACCTGTGTCCTTGGGGAGCAGACCAGGGGGGGCGGAGGGGGGAATTGTAGAGCACTGGGCGGTCCCAAGCAGGCACACAAAATACACCCTCAGCGGCACGGGCAGCCGGGTGCAGTGGGCAAACAAGACGTCTGGTTTGTGATAGAAATCAATGGAGGGACCCGGGGTCACTCAGATGCTGCAGGCAGGGCACAGGGGGGCTTCTCAGGCCAGCCACCAACTGGGCAAGGGTGAGGGCCACCTGCTGGTCATTGCTGCACCAGTGGTTGGTTCTTCACAGGCCTGGGGGCTGCGGGTGTAGTGCTTCTTCCAGGCGTCAGGTTTCTTTTCACCGGGCAGTCGCGGTCAGGGAGGTCCTCCAGATTTCCTCTGCAGGCGTCGTCGTTGGGGTGCAGATAGGTTGGCTCAGGGTGGACATGTCGTCGGAGTCACATGGGGGTTCTCTCTACGGCGTTGGTTTCTCTGGACATGGGACAGGGGTGTTGGATGCAGAGTGGTGGGGACTTACACTTCTGGAGTGAGGTGAGAATCCCTTTAAAGATGGTTTCTTTTTATTGCTTTAGACAGGGCCGATGTCCACAGGAGTTTCTTGGTCCTTTGGAGTTGCAGGGCAGTCCGATGAGTTGGCAGAGGTCGCTGGGCACCCAGGATGCATTGCTGTTGCAGTTTCTTTTAATCAGGAGACAGGCCGGTAGGGCTGGGGCCAAAGCAGTTGTCATCTCCTCTGCAGGGTTTTCAGGTCAGCAGTCCTTGTTAGGTCGTCAGGAATCTGATTCCCTGGAGTCAGGGTCACCCCTCAATACTAGATTTAGGGGGGTGTTTAGGGCTGGTGCCAATGGCTACTGTCCCTGAGGGTGGCTACGTCCTCCTTGGGCCTCCTCCCTTTGAGGAGGGGGGCACATCCCTAATCCTGTTGGGCTAAATCCTCCAAAGCAAGATGGAGGATTTTCTAAGGAGGGGGTCACATCAGCTCTTGTCAACTTAGGGGTGGACCTCGCTGAGGGGGTGACTCCTCGTTGTTTTTCTCATTATCTCCCTGAACTTGCCGCCAAAAGTGGGGGCTGTGTCCGGGCAGGCATCTCCACTAGCTGGAGTGCCCTGGGGCGTTGTAACACCAGGCTTGAACCTATGAGGATCACCGGCAGGTGTTAGTTCCTGCAGGGGGAGGTGTGAAGCACCTCCACCCAGGACAGGATTTTGTTCCTTGTCAGAGTGCACAAAGGCACTTGCCACATGTGGCCAGAAACTAGTCTGAAAGTGGCAGGCTGGCAGAGACCAGTAAGCCTAGCACTAGCAGTTGGGCTGGCAAGCAGGGGACATCTCTAAAATGCCCTCTGTGTGCATTTTACAATAAATCCCACACTGGCATCAGAGTGGATTTATTGTGCTGAGACATTTGATACCAAACTTCCCAGTATTCAGTGTAGCCATTATGGAACTGTGGAGTTAGTATTTGACAAACTCCCAAACCATATACTCTTATGGCTACCCTGCACTTACAATTTCTATGAATTGGCTTAGACGCTGTAGGGGCATAGTGCTCATGCAGTTATGCCCTCGCCTGTGGTATATTGCACCCTGCCTTAGGGCTGTAAGGCCTGCCAGAGGGGTGACTTACCTATGCAACGGGCTGTTGATTGTGGCATGGCACTCTGAGTGGAGTGCCATGTCGACTTAGTCTTTGTCTCCCCACCAGCACACACAAGCTGTGAAGCAGTGTGCATGTGCTGAGTGAGGGGTCCCCAGGGTGGCATAATACATGCATCAGCCCCTAGAGACCTTCCCTGGCCACATGACCCTTGGTACCAGGGGTACCTTTTAAAAGGGACTTACCTGTGTAGCAGGGTTTGCCAATTGTAGAGAAAGAACACTAATGCTGTGGCCTGGTTAGCAGGGTCCCAGCACACACTCAAAGCTGCCATCAACAAAAGGCAAAACGTTAGGGGGTAACCATGCAAACAGTGGCATTTTCCAACCCCTCCTCCCCCCTCCCCCCCCCAAACAAAAGAACATGGGACTAACCTTTCCCGGGAGAGTCTTCATTTTCTAAGTGGAAGAACCTGGAAAGGCCATCTGCATTGGCATGGCAGTCCCAGGTCTGTGTTTAACTACGAAGTCCATTCCCTGTAGGGATACGGACCACCTCAACAGTTTAGGGTTCTCTCCTTTCATCTGCATGAGCCATCTGAGAGGTCTATGGTCAGTTCGAACTATAGAGTGAGTACCAAACAGGTATGGTCTCAACTTTTTCAGTGACCAAACCACAGCAAAGGCCTCCCTCTCTGTGGCACTCCAACGCTGCACCCTGGGGAGTAACCTCCTGCTAATGAAAGCAACAGGTTGGTCAAGGCCATCATCATTGGTTTGGGATAGGACTGTCCTTCTCCCATGTTCAGAGGCATCTGTCTTCACAATGAATTGCTTAGAATAATCTGGAGCTTTCAAATCTGGTGCTGAGCACATAGCTTCTTTTAGGGTGTCTAAGGCCTTTAGACAGTCTGTCTAGTTACCCTTCTTGGGCATTTTGTTGGAGGTGAGTTCTGTGAGGGGGGGTCACCATGGATCCATATTCCTTCACAAACCTCCTGTAGTATCCAGTCAAGCCAAAGAATTCCCTGACTTGAGTCTGGGTTTTTGGAGCTTCCCAGTCCAGAATTGTCTGGATCTTGGGTTGTAATGGCTGCACTTGGCCTCCACCTACAAGGTGTCCCAAATAAACGACTGTACCCTGCCCTATCTGACATTTGGATACCTTGATAGAGAGGCCAGCTGCTTGCAGGGCCTGCAAAACCTGTTTCAAGTGGACCAGGTGATCCTGCCAGTTGGAGCTAAAGACAGCAATATTATCTAGATATACTGCACTAAAGGATCCAAGCCAACAAGGACTCGATTCACTAACCTTAGGAAGGTGGGAGGGGCATTCTTTAAGCCAAAGAGCATAACAATAAACTGATAATGCCCATCAGGTGTTGAGAATGCTGTTTTCTCTTTTGCTCCAGGTGCCATTTTAATTTGCCAGTACCCTGCTGTCAAGTCAAAGATACTTAAGAATTTGGCTGCACCTAATATGTCCATCAATTCATCTGCTCTTGGTATGGGGTGAGCATCTGTCTTGGTGACAGAGTTGAGCCCTCTAGTCCACAAAAAACCTCATCTCTCTGCTTTCTTGGTGTGAGGTTTGGGGACCAAGACCACTGGGCTAGCCCAGGGACTGTCAGAGTGCTCTATCACTCCCAACTCCAGCATCTTGTGGACTTCCACTTTGATGCTTTCCTTGACTTGGTCAGACTGTCTGAATATTTTGTTTTTGACAGGTAAACTGTCTCGTGTGTCCACATCATGAGTACACAGATGTCTGACTAGGGGTCAAAGAGCTCAGCAAACTGCTGTAGGACTTGCCTGCAGTCAGCTTGCTGTTGGCCAGAGAGGGTGTCTGAATAGACAACTCCATCTAATGATCCATCTTTAGGGTCAGTTGAGAGGAGGTCATGGAGAGGTTCACACTCTGCTTCCTGATCCTCATCAGTAACCATTAGCATGGTTATGTCTGCCCTGTCATAGTAGAGTTTAATGTGGTTAACATGGATCACACTCTTGGGCGTCCTGCTAGTGCCCAGGTCCACTAGGTAAGTGACCTTACTCTTCTTTTCTAGCACTGGGTAAGGGCCACTCCATCTGTCCTGGAGTGCCCTGGGAGCCACAGGCTCCAGAACCCAGACTTTCATCCCCAGTTGGGATTCAAACATTGCAGCCATTTGGTCATACCACAACATCTGGATTTGATGGCTGGCCTCAATGTTTTTGCCTGCCTTTTCCATGTACTCTGCCATCCTGGTGCGGAGGCCTAGTACATACTCCACTACATCTTGTTTAGGCTCACGGAGAGGTGTCTCCCAGCCTTCTTTCACAAGTTCCAGTGGTCCCCTTACAGGATGGCCAAACAAAAGCTCAAAGCGGGAAACCCCTACTCCCTTCTGTAGCAACTCTCTGTAGGTGAAAAGCAGGCATGGCAGGAGGACATCCTATCTCCTTTTGAGTTTTTCAGGGAGCCCTGTGATCATGCTCTTCAATGTCTTTTTAAATCTTTCCACAAGACCATTGGTTTATGGATGGTATGGTGAATGTGTAAGTCACCCCACACTCATTCCACATGCGTTTCAGGTAAGCTGACATGAAGTTGGAACCTCTGACAGAAACTACCTCCTTAGGAAAGCCCACTGTGGTAAAGATAGCTATGAGTGCCTTGGCTTCTTCAGGGGCAGTAGTCGACCTAAGGGGAATTGCTTCAGGGTATCTTGTAGCATGAACCATTACTACCAGTTTGTATTGGTTTCCTGAGGTTGAAGTGGACCTACTATGCCCACACCAACACTTTCAAAGGGGACCCCCGCCACTGGAAGTGGAATGAGGGGGGCTTTTGTATGGCCACCTGTCTTGCCACTTGCTTGACAGGTGACACAGGATCTGCAAAACTCACCTTCTGGGACATAATGGGCCAATATAAATGGTTAACTAATCTTTCCCAAGTCTTGGTGTCTCCCAAATGCCAAGCTTGGGGAATGTCATGGGCTAAGGTGAGGATTAACTCTCTAAATTCCTGAGGCACTACCACTCTTCTAGTGGCACCAGGTTTGGGATCTCTTTCCTCAGTGTAAAGGAGTCCATCCTACCAATAGATCCTGTAGGATCCACTGACACTTCCTTTTTCCTGCTCAGCTGCTTGCAGTCTCAGGCCTTCAAGAGTGGGACAAGTCCTTTGTCCCTGGCACAGCTGTTCCTTGGTCCCTTGAGGGTCCCCCTGGGCCCAAGAGCTCTACCTGATAAGGCTTCAGCTCCATGGACTTGGTTCCCTCAGGGGGATAGGACATCTTCCTGGGAAGAGTGATCCTGTTTCTGTTGCTATACAGAGGCTAGTCCCCCCCCCAGTCCTCTTACCTTCTCTCTTGGAAGGTTGGGCCATTATTCCAGGCTCCAACACTTCTTTTTTCACCCTGTGCTCTGCGCACTTGTCTTAGCACACACCATTTCAGGGATACCCAGCATGGCTGCATGGGTCTTGAGTTCTACTTCAGCCCATGCTGAGGACCCCAGATCATTCTCTAGCAAACACTCTACAGGAATTGCAGAGGAGACTACCACCTGTTTCAGGGCAGTGACCCCTCCCCTTTCTAAAGTTACCATTGCCATGGCATGGACTTTAGTTTCCTTGTCAGCATTGGTGACTGGATATGTCTGTCCAGCCAGATACTGTCCTGGGGGAACCAGTTTGTCACCATGGTGACACTGGCACCTGTATCCCTCTCGGCTTCTTCCTTGTTCCTATTTATCAAATGCTGCTGCCTGTATTTTTGCATGTTAGGCGGCCAGGCAGCTAGTGTGGCTAAATCCACCCTATCCTCAGAGACTAAAGTAGCTTCAGTGTGAACCCTGATTTGCTCTGGGCACACGGTTGATCCCATCTGGAGACTGGCTATTCCAGTGCTAAATGGAGTAGTAGTTGTGGGACTTTTCTTTGGGCAGGCCTTGTCTCCAGTTTGGTGTCCATGCGGTCTACAGTTGTGACACCCTTCTTGTGATCAATGTTTTTACCCTTGTACCCATTTGTGGACTGTGGACTGTGAAGAGGCTGGGGCCCACCCTCCTGAGCAGGTGTTTGGGGCCCTTGTGAAGACTCTTTATTTTTGTCCTTGGATGTCTCACCACCCATCCTCTGGGGAGGCTTTGTGACCCCTTTCTTTTGGTCACCCCCTGTGGAAGTCTTGGTCAACCTTGTCTTGACTCAGTGGTCTGCCTTCTTTCCCAATTCTTGGGGAGAAATTGGACCTAGGTCTACCAGATGTTGAAGCAATTACTTAACACATGTTCATTCAAAAAATAAATTATACAGCCCATCCTAGTCACTTAATCCAATGCCAGTTATCAACGATCTAGTGTTTTGACTGAGAAGTCAACAAAATCAGCCCAGGACTGGCTTGAGGTTTTGTGAGCCCCCCGAACCTAATTCTATACTCCTCAGTTGAGAATCCAAAGCCCTCAATCAGGGTAGCCTTCATGAGGTCATAGGATTCTGAATCCTTACCAGAGAGTGTGAGGAGCAGTGCTTAATTTGTGCTGGTTGTTTCCGGTGCTGAGCACCGGCACTTATATTTGAGGGCCTGGGCTTATTCTTAAACCTCAAGCATTTGCTGCGAGCAAAAGACATATATAGGAAAGATGGATGAAGAGAAAAACAAAAAAGTGTCACAAAGGGAGAAAGTAGAAAGCTGCAAGAGTGAGCTGAAGGGGCGGGAGTGGCTTTATGTGGATTGAAGAGGCTTGAGATGGCTTCAGGATTACGCCGGTATTCCATGTTCACACATTTAATTACAGCAGCCGCATATTTAAGAGGAGGACTTTGGGCACCGGCACCTTTGTATGTACAAATTAAGCACTGGTGAGGAGTCTATTCCTACACTTACCAGTGTACATTTCCCACAGGAGAGCTCCCTAGTAAGATGTGCTTCCTTTTCTGGTTGCACAAGCTCTCTCAAAAGCTGTGAACCATTTGGTGATGTCATCACCTTTTTCATATTTAGTTACAATCCCTTTGGGGATTTTTAGGATGTCGGTATTCTCTCTGACCCTATTTAAGTTGCTGCCACCATTTATGGGTGTTAAACCCATTTCTTTTTTCTCCCTTTCTATAGCTAGGAGCTGTTTCTCTAAAGCTAATCTTGCTAAAAGGATGTCCTCTTTATTGAGGCTGTCCTCAATGCTTACAGGGGACTGAACTCCCCTGTGGAAGAACCAGGCTCTCTGACTATGCTTTGTGGAGACAGGGTTCTCGGAGACCTGGTCTCCCTTATTAGGCCAGGAGGGGGGAGTTCTTCTCCTGTTCACTAATTTCTTCCCCATCAGAGGGGAGGGTCTTCCATCTCAGTGGGGGTGATCCCTTGCATGCTCTTCCAAGAGCTCCTGGAGCTTGACCTTGGTAGGGCTGGACTCCGTTTTGATCTTTTTTTTAACTTAGAGGGACCTTGGCTCTGACATCCCTAGATGAAGGTAAGGGGCAAGGTTGAGTTCCATCACCATCTCCTCTGGGTTATTCATTAGGTCTCTAAAAGTTGGGATTACTTTTTAAGTAAATAAAAAATACTTCTAGTACTTAAATCCTAACTTTTATAAAACTTTTAAACTTAAAAAGAAATGCTAACAGGGACTTACACAAGGCCCTGGCAGGACTTTTAAGTATTTGGAAAAATAATCTAATGACAATTTTGGAATTTAGTTGTGTGAGTTTCCAAGATGCTGGCTCTTGGGTGATGGAGAAGTCCAGCAGTCCCTCGTCCAGCCCAGTGGTGTTGGTTCCCAAGGCTGCTGCTCCTGGTGCCAAGCCAGAGCTTAGGTTCTGCGTGGACTACTGGGGTCTTAACTCTGTCACAAAGACAGATGCTCACCCCATCCCAGAGCTGGTGAGCTTGTAGACTGGCTAGGTGCTGCCAAGTTCCTTAATACCTTTGACTTCACATCAGAGTACTGACAGATAGCCTTGACTGAAGGGGCAAAAGAGAGATCAGCTTTTTCAACTCCTGGGGGTCATTACCAGTTCCGGGTCATGCCCTTTGGACTCAAAAATGCCCTTGCTACCTTCCAGCGGTTGGTTAACTGGGTCCTAGCTGGCAAGGATGTCTTCTGTGCATCCTATCTAGACAACATCGCTGTCTACAGTTCCAGCTGTGAGGACCACCTGCTCCACCTCAAGGAGGTGCTTCAGGCCCTGCAACAGGCAGGCCTGACCATCAAGGCCTGTAAGTGCTAGATTGGGCAGGATTTTGTGGTGTACTTGGGACCAATGTTCCCTTTAAGGTGCGCGCAGGATGTCTTTTCCCACCACGCACACACCTTTACAAAGCGCCCAGGTCACAGGAGTTTTATTAGCTTTGTCTGGCTGGAGGGCACCGGGCTGCATTCAGGGCAATAAATCATGCTTATCAGCAGGCTGGCTGGCTGAGGTGATCGCTTGCTAGATAAAATGTTTATTTTGTCACTGAGGGCATTGTGTTCTCTCCAGTGCGTAATTTGTAAATAAAAAAAACTTGCCAGTGCCTAAAGCCCTCTTCTTAAACATGCGGCTGCTTCAATTAAAAGTGCAAACACGGAATACTAAGGCAGCATAATACTGAAGCCATCTCGGGCCTCTTCAATCCATTTAAAGCCAGTCCCTGGCCCTTCAGCTCACTCGTGCAGCTTTCTGTTTTCTTCCATTGTGACTCTTTTTTTTCTTTTCCACCTGTCTTTCCCATATGTGTCTTTTACACACCATAAATGCTTGAGTAAGAAAAATAAGCATCGGCCCTCAAAAATAGGAAACAACAAGTAAAACGTTTATCTTAAATAAAAAAAAGGTGCCAGTGCCCAAAGAGATGCTGCAATTAAAAGTGCTGCTTATAGGTACATTTCAAAGTACATTTCACCGGCTTTATGACTGGAATTTCGTTCTTCCGTCACATTTTAAACGTTTTGCGCAAAGGCAAGAGGATGTGCTGTTTCAACTTTGAACTTTGAGGCTGGGACAGTGTTTAAGTATCGGAGGCTCAACATCCTGTGATTTTGGGAAAGGTGCTTAGTTTCTCCATGACTAAAAATAAATGTCTCTATCTATAAAGCTACTGGTGCTCGTGTAAACCACATTAACTATATGCAGTTACAAATTCGAATGTGCAGGAGCATCCTTTGACAAACCGTACCTGTGTTTCCAATATCACCCTATAAGGGTAAAAAAACACTTTTAATCACACTCTGGGAGAGAAAAAAGAATTATTAACAGTGAAGAAAATACTAAAAGCTGAACACTCAAAAGGTCTTTCTTTAGGTAAAGCATTTCACATATTTCTTTTTGTATTTTCTGTGGAGAATTGCTTGTCTCTTTGGGGCCCCTCGCCAGCTCCCAGAGGAATACCTGGAATGCAGAGCAGGCCTCGGAAGTGGAGTCTGTTTGCTTACAAAAACAAGCTTGGCAGTTGTTGTTTACCAGCACCCTCATTGCACAAAATTGAAGAATACCTCTGGCTAAACACTTATAAGGTCCCAAAGCCAAGACCTAAAGGCAATGCCAGTGCTTCATGCACTTCTGCTGTGCTGTATCTGCGCTGTGTATGAGGGAAGCTTGCACTGCAGCCTGAACTGTATGTGTGCTGTGTGTGACAGAAGCTTGCACTGCTACCTGTACTGTATCTGCACTGTGTATGAGGGAAGCTTGCACTGCTGCTGCCTGTGCTGTATCTGCTCAGTGTGAGAGAAACTTGCAGTGCTGTAACTGTGCTGTATCTGCTGTGAGTAAAGGAAGCTTGCACTGCTGTTGTGCTGTACCTGTGCTGCGTGTGAAGGAAGCTTGCACTGGTGCTGTGCTGTATATGTGCTGTGTGTGAGGGAAGGTTGCACTACTGCTGCCTGTGCTGTAGCTGCTATGTGTGAGGGAAGCTTACATTGCTGCTGTATCGGTGCTGTGGGTGAGGGAAGCTTGTACTGCTGCTGTGCTGTATTTGCTGTGTGAGGGACCCTTGCCCTGCTGCTGTATCTTCACTGTGTGTGAGGGAAGCTTGCACTGCTGCTGCCTATGAAGATCTGGTGTGTGTAAGGGAAGCTTGCATTGCTGCTGTGTGTGAGGGAACCATGCACCGCTGCTGCCTGTACTGTATCTGCTTTGTGTGAGGGAAGCTTAGACTTCTGCCTGTGCAGTATCTGCTGTGTGTAAGGGAAGCTTGTATGGTAAATTCTGTGAGGGAAGCTTGCATAGTACCTTCTATGTGAGGGAAGCTTGCATTGTATCTTCTCAGTTAAGATATAAACTACCTATCCCTGTCTATCTTCCATTCTATGCAGCTCTCACCCATATATTTTCACCAAGCCACATAATTGCACTACACAAATACTCAGTACCACACAATTTCACACCGCACAATTCCACAAGTAACAATTCAAATACAAACCACAAATTTCGACTCCACACCACATACATCCTCTACACTCCAAATCAAAACACATAAATAAAAGACATTGTCATTTACAACACCAATAGCTTGCACTCTTGCCAATGCAAGACCTATTGTATTGCAAATACTTGTTATATACTGTCCTTCTAATTGACTGATTTGGATAATCAGAATGCCTAGCTTTAATAACATTCTGCAAAACCGGAGAACACAAGAAGGATAAGTGCCAAATGCTGTACTCTGTACTGCAGGTCACAGATTAGGTAGCTGGGTATTGTGAGGAATACCCAGGGTTATGGATGGGCTAAAGTCACTGTCCGCATTACCGATCCTGGGACTTAGCAAACTATGCCTTAATGTTTGTTTGTTGAGCCCCCACTGTGACTTCAGTTTGTAAGATGCACTATATTCAGGGCCACTAAAATTATGCAATTGTGTGGCCGCAGCATTTTTGTATAATTATAGATTTTCCACATAAACAAAAATCTGCAACCAAAATACATTGTTTATAGCTCAAACGGTTTGAATATTACTAAAACCCACCGCCACATGAAGACGTGGAGTGGAAGGCCGTTCTTGTCACCTTTCTGTTGCTTGCTGTGAGTGCATGTGCTAGCGCCTGCGTCTTGCTTGTGAGACTCTGTTGTGTACAGTAAAGGGCTTGGAGCCTGCCTGTCACTTACTTTTTGTTGGCTTGCGTGGCACTCTTCTCTACAGTCTTGTAATTCGTCACTGGAAGCCAAGCATCATTTGCTTTCCTCTGTGTGGAGCAGGTACCAAGCACTGATTGATTCAACTTAATCTGTGCCCCTTCGCTGCTCCTGATGTGAACAAGATACTATTTTCTTCTATTTAACTTCTAATGCCCTGCCTTTTTTGCTTTAGTGGTAAAACAAAGCTATGGCGTGGCAAATGCCAATGATCTTGGTAGTTATGCGCTGCGCTCGCGTGAATGGTTAATTTCTTGGCGCACGTATCCTTAGCTGCCACGCACAGAGACCTTACGCTGCCGCACACAGTGGAAAAAAATTAGAGGGAACATTGCTTGGGACACCTAGAAGGCGGTTGCAAGGTACAGCCCCTCCAGGCCAAGATTGAAACAGTCAAGGCCTGGCAACCACCTAGATCCCAGACAGAGGTGAGAGCCTTCTTAGATCTCACCGAATACTACCGAAGATTTGTTAATGGTTATGGCTCCATAGTGGCCCCCTAAACAGAACTCTTATCCAAGAAGCAAACTATGTTGGTGAATTGGACATAGGGTTGTCAGAAAGCCTTTGCCTCCCTGAAGGAAGCCATGTGCACGGCACCCATTCTCAAGACCCCTGACTACTCCAGAGAATTCATTTGTGCAGACAGACGCTTCAGAGCATGGCATCGGGGTGGTCCTAGCACAGCTCAATGAGGAGGGTCTAGACCAACCAGTAGACTTTATTAACAGAAGACCATTACCATAGAGGTGGAGTGCTATTGAGAGAGAAGCATTTGCTGTGGTCTGGGCACTGAAGAAGCTGAGACCATACCTGTTTGGGACTCACTTCCGGGTTCAGACAGACCACGGCCCCCTCAGATGGCTCATGCAAATGAGGGGGTGAAAATCCTAAACTCTTGAGGTAGTCTTTTCGCTACACGGGGTGGACTTTACGGTGGAGCATCGCCTGGGGATTGACCACACCAATGCTGATGGTCCCTCCAGAAACTTCCACCTTAGCGATGAGAGCTCCCAAGGAGTTGGGTAGCTCTACCCACTTTCAGCTGGGGAGGGGTAGCTCTACCCACTTTCAGCTGGGGAGGGGTGGGGGGCACGTTAGACCTGACAGCCTTAGGGTGGTCACCCCCAATTTACTTCCTGCCTCCCTCCACTTTTCGACACTGTTTTTGCTGGTTTTAGGACTCTGCGACCGTTACCACTGCTAAACAGTGCTAAAGTGCATATGCTCTCTCCATTAAAACATGGTAACATTGGTTCATACCCAATTGGCATATTGGTTGTGCTGCCCACATAACTAGCCACTTAACCATATCTCAGATCTGCCATTGCAAGACCTGTGTGTGCAGTTTCACAGCCATTTAGACTTTGCATTTGAAACTACTTGCCAAGCCTTAAACTCCCCTTTTTCTACATATGTCACCCCTAAGTTAGGCCCTAGGTAACCCAGAGGGTAGGGTGCTGTGTAGGTAAAAGGCAGGATATATATATATATATATATACATATATATATATATATATCTGTGCGTTTTATATGTCCTGGTAGTGGAAAACTCCTAAATTTGTTTTCCACTGCTGTAAGGCCTGCTCCTTTCATAGGCTAACATCAGGGCTACCCTCATAAACTGTTTGAGTGGTAGATTCTGATTAGTAAGAGGTAAACGGGTCGTATTTTGTATGGCCAGAATGGTAATACAAAATCCTGCTGACTGGTTAGGTTGGATTTAATATTAATATTTTAGAAATGTCACTTTTAGAAAGTGAGCATGTCTCTGCACTTAAAATCCTTCTGTGCCTTACAGCCTGTCTCCAATCCATGTCTGGGCTGGGTTGGTTGACCACTCCCTTGTGCATTTCACCCAGACAACCACATGCTCAGTCACACCTGCACGCATCTGCATATTGAATGGGCCTTCCTGGGCTGGAAGGGTGGGGGGGCCTGACACATTTCAAAGGACAGTGGGCTGCTCTCACACAATGGACTGCCAAACCCCCTACCGGGACCCTATCAGACAGGATTGTACTGCAAGGGGAACTTGTGCACGTCTAAGCCACTCTTTGAAGTCTCTCCCACGTCGAAGGCACATTTGGGTATATAAACTGGGTCCCTGACCCTACCATCTCAGACACTTCTTCAGACAGACACACTGCACCAGAACCTGCAACCTGCCAAGAGAAGCTGCCTGCCTGCCCAAATGACTCACCTGGACTGCTTTGCTGTAAAGGACTTCTGCCTTGCTGGCCTCTGGCTCTGCGGAGACGTGCTCTCCAAGGGCTTGGATTGAGCGTGCCTCCTGTTCATGAAGCCTCAGGGCCAAAAATACTTCATCTCTGCAAGGAAACTCCTTGTGTGGCAAAAATCAATGCACAGCATGCCGGAATCGATGCACAGTCTGTCCAGCGGTGAGAAAATCTCCACATTGCTGAAACGCAACGACGCAGCCTGACTCCCCGAGTGGAAGATTGATGCAGCACCAACTTTGCGACCGGAACTTCGACGTACAGCTCACCGGATTGACGCATCGCTGAGCTGGAATGACGCAGCTCTACTTCCTGCGAGAGGAATTGACGCAGTGCCAGCTGTGCAGCAGAAACTGCCGTATCACCCACCAGATCAACGCAACAGCTGTGACTTCGTCCTGCACGCCCAAGATTTCCACTCATCATCCCTGGGAGTCAAAGGACACTGCAATGCAAAAACGATTCAAGCCTGCATGCCGGAATTCAACGCAAAGCCCTTGCTGTGTGGAAAAGAAGCGATGCATCATCTGTGTGCGCCTGGAAGGCCGCCACACACCTACCTTTTTCCACGCATCTCCTCCTCTGCAGTCTTTGTGTGTGTAATTTTGATGCAAACCAGGTACTTTGTGCTTGCAAGAGACAATTGTTGCTTTTAAGAACTAAAGACTCTTCTTATCATTACAAAAGTGATATTTCAACTTGTGATTACCAAATCTTGATTGTTTTGACCTTAATTTAATCAGATAAATAAATATATATATTTTTTTAACCAGTGTGGCAACTTTTTGTAGTGTTTGCTGCGTGATTTCTTGCACAAATACTTTACACATTGCCTTCTAAGTTACGCCTGACTGCTCAGTCCCAAGCTACTAGAGGGTGGGCACAGGATAATCTGGATTGTGTGTGACTTACCCTGACTAGAGTTGTGATCCCTATTTGGATAAGGGTGTACACATCAGCCAAGTAGAGGCCCCATTTATAACACCTAAACGTTTCACGTGGTCCATATCCCTACAGCGAATGGACTTTGTAGTAGAATACAGACCTGGGACTGCCCTTGCCAATGCAGATGGCCTTTCCAGGTTTTTCCACTTAGACAATAAATACTCTCTTGGGAAAGATTAGTCTCTTCCTCTTTCGTTTAAGGGGGTGGGGTTGTGTAGGAAAGTGCCACTGTTGGCATGGTTACCCCCCACGTTTTGCCTAATGTTGATGCCAACTTTGATTGAAAGTGTGCTGGGACCCTGCTAACCAGGCCCCAGCACCAGTGTTCTTTCCCTAAAACTGTACCTTTGTTTCCACAATTGGCACAGCCTTCGCACACAGTTAAGTCTCTTGTAAAAGGTTCCCATAGTACCAAGGGCCCTGTGGCAAGGGAAGGTCTCTAAGGGCTGCAGCATGTAGTGTGCCACCCTTGGGGACCCCTCACTCAGCACATGCACACTGCCTTGCAGCTTGTGTATGCTGGTGGGGAGAAAAAGACAGTCAACATGGCACCCCTCTAATGGTGCCGTGCCCACAAACCACTGCCTGTGGCATAGGTAAGTCACCCCTCTAGCAGGCCTTACAGCCCTAAGGCAGGGTGCACTATACCACAAGTGAGGGCATAGCTGCATGAGCAATATGCCCCTACAGTGTCTAAGTCCATTCCTAGACATTGTAAGTGCAATTTAACCATATTGAGTGTATGGTCTGGGAATTTGTCATCACAAACTCCACAGTACCATAACGGCTTCACTTAATACTGAGAAGTTTGGTATCAAACTTCTCAGCACAATAAACCCACACTGATGCCAGTGTGGGATTTATTGAAAAAAAGCACACAGAGGGTATCTTAGAGATGTCCCCTGTATGTTAGCCCAACTGCTAATGTAGGACTGACCGGTCTGTACCAGCCTGACACTCAGACAAGTTTCTGACCACATGGGGTGAGTGCCTTTGTGCACTCTGTGGTCAGAAACATAGCCTGTCCTGGGTGGAGGTGCTTCTCACCTCCCCCTGCAGGAACTGTAACACCTGGTGGTGAGCCTCAAAGGCTCAAGCCTCTTGTTACAGTGCCTGGGGCCACTCCAACTAGTGGAGATGCCCGCCCCCGGACAAAGCCCCACTTTTGGTGGCAAGTCCGCTAGGAAAATTAGGGAAAGCAGGGAGGAGTGACCCCCCCAGCCAGGACCATCCCTAAGGTGTCCAGAGCCTGAGGTGACCCCCTCCCTGCAGAATCTTCCATCTTGGTTTGGAGGACAGGAACCAATAGGGATAGGAATGCTACTGCCCTCTGCCCCCTAACACGCCCCTAAATCTAGGATTTAAGGGCCTCCCTGAGCCCAGCTCACCAGATTTCTGGTGACCTACATGAAGGAGAACTACTAAGCTGAACCCACCAGCAGAGAAGAAAGAAGATGACAACTGCTTTGGCGCCAGCCCTACCAGCCTGTCTCCTGCTTCACAGAACATGCAAAAAGACCAGCAACACATCCAAAAAACTATTTTAAAAATGGACACTGCAATTTTCAAACAGTTCCTGGGGGGAAGAAAAGTTACCGGGTCGTGACCCGAACCAGGGAGGTAGTGTGGGCGTCGGTCTGTGGCCGACGTCCGCACCCAAGGGGTTAAAGCCCTGAAGCAGGGTGCACTATACCACAGGTGAGGGCATAGCTGCATGAGCAATATGCCCCTACAATGTCTAAATCTATTCTTAGACATTGTAATTACAGTGTGGCCATATTAAGTATAAGCAGGAGACAGGCTGGTAGGGGTTAATAAATCCTCTGGTTTTTATTTTTTAAACCCCGGGAGACACGGAAGCCCCCCACCCGCCCCTTTGTGACGGCGCACTGACGTCACTTTGTTGATTTCCCCATCGGAGCAGGAAGCTTCCTGCTCTGATGGGGAAAACGGCCCCAAACGGCCTTCCCCACGTTCGGGAAGGCCTCGTAAGAAAGGGGAGACTCTCCCCTTTCTACGAGGCCTTCCTGAAAGTGTTTCCTGGCCAACACCACTAGATACCAGGGATTTCACTTGGGGGGAGTCGGCCCCCTTAATGGATATATCTTTAGATAGATCTCTCTCTCTCTCTCTCTCTCTCTCTATATATATATATATATATATATATATATATATATCTATCACTTTTGTCAATACATGTGTGGTTTCCCTGGGGGCTGCGCTCGGGCCCCCAGGAAAAAAAGACCCACATATAAAAGTGACCTATATATGTATATATATATATATATATATATTTGCCACCAGTTGTCTTGCAGTTGCATCTTGCGTCTTCAAAGCAATGCACATACTTCAACTGACGCATTTCAACTGTAGCTTTTAGGCAGCAATAAAAAAGTCAAGTAAGTATTGTGATTATGTTTCTGCTACAAAAGGATCAGACTTTTGTCTAGTGGCAGTTTTAGTGCCATAAAGAAGCGCAGAAGGTTTATATGCCTACTGCAAAGAGCAAATCTGTATTTTATGTAAATAGCTGAGTACGTTAGTAAAGTCAGCCATTACCTGCGCTATAATACAAATGAAATGTATGTGCAGGGTGGAGGGCGGCTATGGAGAGATGAAGGGCACTTTTGCTGGGTGGTAATGAGGGAATCCGAGGAGGAGGGAGTGGGAGCACCAATAATGATTGTTGGACTGGGCACAGGAGGTGCTAAAGACGAATGGTATGTGACAAGGTGTTTTTTGAGTGTCTTGAAAGAATGTGCTGATTGAGGGAAGAAGCGCAGGTAAGGTGGCCTCTACTGTCGCACGTATCTCACACGCACCATCAATTTTGTGACTGTCTACGTAGGTTAGTGTTTTAGAGCAACAGTTTAGCCGATAGCAGAGATGGCATCTTGATGAATGGCTGCTGCCATCACTTGGGTTATAGAGGACAGCTCTGACATAGGATCAGAGACTGAGACATCAGATACTGAGACAGCATCTGAGGGATAGGACAATGGCGCAGACTCTGGAAGTGATTTTTCAGTTGGAGGAGTCCCATTCGACAACTCCTCTTCCAGTAAATTATGAGGGAGGTGATGAGGACAGTCCTGCTGTCCCTTCGCAAGCACAGTCTTGCAACGTGGTAATAGTGGGTTAGCCCAACCCAGAAAGCAGGTAAATGTGGCAGCAAACAGAGAGAGAGAGTGCTCTCTTGGGAGCTCCCCAATTTAGTTCAGCCTCAAATTCCACCACCCAAATCGTACTGTGGAGACATCAAAATTATCTATCACAAAACAAACTGGTTTTGTAAGGCAGGCACCTGTGTTTTTGGTCCTGGGTTCGGCGGCCATATAGAGAAACATACTAAACCCAAACATTTCTGGAAACTAGACATTCGGGGAAGTCCACAGAGGTGTGACTTGTGTGGATTCCCCAAAGTTTTCTTACCCAGAATACCCTTCAAAGCTGAAATGTTGAATAAAAACTCTATTTTTCTTGCATTTCTGTCACACAAACTACAGGAATATGCTGGGATCCACAAAATTCCTACCACCCAGTGATTCCTCACCTGTCCTGATAAAAACACTACCCCACTTGAGTGCCTATACCTAGTGCCTGCGTCAGGAATGGATCACCCCAGGGTTAACAGTTGCCTCATGTAAGGGCCAACATTGACCGTTGTGTGATCTATTCCTGTCGCGGGCACCAGGCCTACCCACACAAGTGAGGTACCATTTTTATCGGGAGACTTGGGGGAACGCTGGGTGGAAGGAAATTTGTGGCTCCTCTCAGATTCCAGAACTTTCTGTCACCGAAATGTGAGGCAAAAGTGTTTTTTTTAGCCACATTTTGAGGTTTGCAAAGGATTCTGGGTAACAGAACCTGGTCAGAGCCCCACAAGTCACCCCATCTTGGATTCCCCTAGGTCTCTAATTTTCAAAAATGCACAGGTTTGGTAGGTTTCCCTAGGTGCCGGCTGAGCTAGAGGCCAAAATCTACAGCTAGGCACTTTGCAAAAAACACGTTAGATTTCAATGTAAAAATGTGATGTGTCCATGTTGCGTTTCCTGTCGTGAGCATTAGGCCTACCCATGCAAGTGAGGTACCATTTTTATCAGGAGACTTGGGGGAACATTGAATATCAAACAAGTGTTATTGCCCCTTGTCTTTCTCTACATTTTTTCCTTCCAAATATAAGACAGTGTGTAAAAAAGACGTCTATTTGAGAAATGCCCTGTAATTCACATGCTAGTATGGGCACCCCGGAATTCAGAGATGTGCAAATAAACACTGCTTCTCAACACCTTATCTTATGCCCATTTTGGAAATACAAAGGTTTTCTTGCTACCTATTTTTCATTCTTTATATTTCAGCAAATGAATTGCAAGAAGCACCTCATTTATTGGCTCTAGGTACCTAGGGATCTTGATGATCCTACAAGCCCTATATATCCTCGCAACCGGAAGAGTCCAGCACACGTAACGGTATATTGCTTTAGAAAATCTGACATTGCAGGAAAAAATTACAGAGTAAAACGTGGAGAAAAATGGCTGTTTTTTTCAGCTCACTTTCAATATTTTTTTATTTCAGTTGTTGTTTTCTGTAGGAAACCCTTGTAGGATCTACACAAATTACCCATTACTGAATTCAGAATTTTGTCTACTTTTCACAAATGTTTAGGTTTCTGGGATCCAGCATTGGTTTCACACCCATTTCTGTCACTGACTGGAAGGAGGCTGAAAGCACAACAAATTGTAAAAATGGGGTATGTCCCAGTAAAATGCCAAAATTGTGTTGGCAAATTGTTTTTTTTTATTCAAGTCTACCTGTTCCTGAAAGCTAGGAAGCTGGTGATGTTAGCACTGCAAACCCTTTGTTGATGCCAGGGAAAAAACCACAAGCCTTCTTCTGCAGCCCTTTTTTCCATTTATTTTTTTTAAACAAACCTTTCACTGTATTTTGGCTAATTTCTTGGTCTCCTTCAGGGGAACCCACAACGTCTGGGTACCTCTAGAATCCCTAGGATGTTGGATAAAAAAGGATGCAAATTTGGCATGGGTAGCTTCTGTGGACAAAAAGTTATAAGGGCCTAAGCGCGCCCTGCCCCAAATAGCCAAACAAAGGCATGGCACCTGAGGGGGAAAAGGCCTGGCAGCGAAGGGGTTAAACTTCCAACTATATATGAAATACCTAAGACTCATAAAAAGATCAAAGCCCCCCCCCCCCCCCCCCCCAGCCTATTGTGTCCACCATAGGTTCAGCCACACATCACACATGACTTCCATGGTGGAAGGTCTACCTTTTGACCCTAATAAACATCTACTAGTTACTCTGGACTTTGAAGCTTTATATACCAATATTCCACAAGATGGAGCTTATAAAGCTGTAGAGAAAGTACTTAGGGATACAACATCCCAGATGCCTATTATTTTTATCCTTAGTTGCTTAAAGATTGTGTTATGGGAAAACTATTTTGAATTTGATGGCAATACGTACAAACAAATACCAGAATTCAGCATGGGAGCAGCCTGTGTTCCAAGTGTGGCTAACATCTTTATGGGACTATCTGTAAAGAGATTCATATACAATGAAGTTACACCTTTTATTAAAAAAATGTCAGACTTTGGCCATGCTATATAGATGACATTTTCTTTAAATGGGAATGAGATAGAGAAGCTTTACATGAGTTCATTGAATGGCTCATCCTGTGCGATGACAATTTGAAATTTACTTCCAATATCAGTAATGAACAGGTGGAATTTTGGGGTATTCTTATATATGGAGATCAAGGACTTCTTCAGGTTTCCTTGTACACCAAACCTGCAGCTCATAATACTTTATTACACTTATACACTTTATTAAAACTTTGAGAGTTACCATCCGAGATGCCAACGTTAAAGTATTCCATTCAGTCAGTTTTTGAGGGTTAGGAGGCATTGTATCGATATAATTAAATTTGATAAGCACGCCAGTGATCTAAAAGAGAAATTCCTCCAGAGGGGATACCCTAGAAGGCTGATTAGAGACGCATATAAGAAAGCCCAATACTTCAATCGAGAGACCATGTTCGAAGAAAGACAGAAGAAGGAACAACAAAGGTTAGTATGTGTGATCAGACATTCTAACAATAATACAATCAGAGGAATAATCAGTACTCAATGGAACATACTAAATAGCCATGATGGGAAAGATCCTCTTCCTGTGTTTATATATAAGAACAATTCTAATCTAAAAAACAAATTGGTTAGAGCTAGGTTTCCCTTATAAAACACATATATACAGAAAAGTATAATGAGAACAAACCCTATTTTATGAAACCATAGATGTGGACAATGCCATATATGTTCACAGGCTATAGTATCTGATCATTTGTCACATAACAGACATCAGCCTAGGCACTATGACCAACTGTAAAAGTAGCAATGTTATCTACTGCATTCTTTGCCCTTGAAATTTGGGTTATGTAGGCGAGACAACAAGAGAGTTTAGAAATCAGTTTAGTGAACATAAATCAGCTATTAGAAATCATAGATTCCAAGCTCCTCTTGCCTTACATTGCAGTGAACATTAACATACAGAGAATGATCTTAAATGGATCATTTTGGAAAACATTGACCCGCTAAAATGCACTGATTCAGATGCTTATGGAAGGAAACGTGAGGTCTTTTGGATTTTTTTATTTGAATACAGTGGAGAGAGGATTATATTATAGAAATCCATGGGAGAATGTTGTAGGAAGTTGGCTCTGTATATACTACCTCAAAGGGAGAGATGGGGGCATAGAGTCCAAGGGTTCCCCTTAGAAGTCGATAGTGGCAAAATTAGATAATACTAATGCTCTATTTTGTGGTAGTGTGGTCGAGCAGTAGCCTTATCAGAGGGTAGTGTTAAGCATTTGTTGTACACACACAGGCAATAAATGAGGAACACACACTCAAAGACTTAACTCCATGCCAATAGTTTTTATATAGAAAAACATATTTTCTTAATTTATTTTAGAACCACAAGATTCAAGATTTGAAGTAAATACATAAAATGCAAGGTACTCCACACAGGTAAGCAGGGAACTTTGAATTAAAGCAGTAATATCATTACGGCGGCCGTTTTTGGATGTTTTTAACCTGTTTTGACAGAATAGTCTGTTTTCCATGACTCTTCTTTGGTGTGCACGTATATACGTGCTTTCGAATGCAGCAAGAACCCGTTTTGTTACCCGAATGGGTGGCTTAGAGAAACGACAAACCGCATACTTCTGTAAAGTGATCATTGAATTCCCATAGGTATAGGAGGTGGCCGCCGAGACCAGTTGTGTGATTGTTAGAGCTGCTGATATGTGAAGTACCGGTGAGTACAATATGCTACGGATAGCTGTTTTGGTTTAAACACTCTGCGGAATACATTCGGAACAGTAGATGTTGGATTATATACATGGGCTTTTCTGGAGAGCTCGATTTGTTCCATGGGTCAATCTAGTATTGATCGAATGAGTACACTGGGGACTTCTTCGGGTAGGCTAATTTAATATATTTAATATTTTCAATTTTTTGATTAGCCTATTGATAGATCTAGGTTTTGCTTGAGAGTATAACGTTGTATACATCTCTGTACCCTTAGAGATAACAATATCAAAAAAATCTTCCTTTAAAGCTCAGTCCTGCTGAATCTTTTTTCTTCTAGAGTCTGATCTATACTATACACATAATGCATTGAATACAGGCCTCACATTGAGCTTTGCTCTCCATAATAAGCAGTAGATGGGATGACATCAATAGGTGAGCTTTTTAGTCTTCCCTATGGGTTCCCTTATTCTCTTTTTTCTATTTTTATTTTGACAAGCTTTGTTTGTATTAGTCTTCTTGGGATTCTTTCTATATGTGGTGTCGATCATTAGGTCTTTTATTAGCTATACGTAGTCATCTGACAAGGAGATTCAGTTTAGGGTGGTGCACACCTATCTTTATAAGGCACATGTATTGTCAATTAACAACACAGATGTTTGTGGTTGTTTATTTATTTTGGTGTGTTTAATTTTCACACTGGATGTGTGATGTTTTTGCATAAATTAGACTTTAGATTGAGCATTTCATTCATTTTTTCTTTTATTATTAATTTGTTTAGAGACTGACTGGCTTATTTTAATAAGCCTTGGACAATATATTTGTGCCCTGAGGAAGGTGTGTGTCCTGTTGGCCACATTACACTGAAAAATACGTCGGCACGTTAGTTCACTAGGAGGACTGCTAATTTGATGCACAACATGTCTATAATCTACACAATAAAGGATTATATGAGGAGAAAATAACTTTCAAGGAAAAGTGTGAAGTGGAGATGTATTCTGGTCATTGTAGGACACAGAGTTATATTTGATTTATTACATGTACAGATGATATGATGGACAATAGTGTCTTCTCTATTTAAACATTTGATGACATATGTATTGACTAAGCTATTTTTCTATTTAAAAAAAAAAAAAATTATTGATGAATGGGTGCGGTATGTTTGGTTATGAATGTTGGTAGAGAGAGAGGTTTCCATTTTTGTCCTTAGAGCGCTCGTATATATATATAATCAGTGATTTATGATTAATTATACAATTATTCTTTACATCATTTATAATGTTTAGTTTCATATATGGGTATTATTTTTTTGCTCAACGTTGATTATTCTTTTCAGGATTCTTGTTGGAACCTTTTGTAGGAGATGGGTTCTTTTCATTTCGTCTATGATACTGATGTTACAACCTCTATCCTGGATTTCAGTGAGAATGACTCTGAGGCTGCTGGGCCTCATGGCCTCCTGCATCTTGGTGGTCCAGCATGCCAGAGGAGAATAAAGAAGAGTAGGGACCTGGGGCCCTGGGGCCCTGGGGTCCTTGGGCCTTGGGCTGGGCCGACTGCAGATAGGTGGCACGCTGAGGCCCTGGGGCAATCAGGGGCCGGGCCTATAGGTAACCACTGGAGGTGCCCTGTGCCCCTGGAGATGGGGCGCGCTGCCCAGTCTGGGACAGGTAGCTGCTGACATCCATGGGCATCTGCTGGGAGTATAGACCGCTGATGACCGACGGCTCCCTTATCGGGGAGTGCTAGCAGTGTTGCCCCAGGGACCCCCTCCAAGAGACTGATCCTCGCAGGAACTGTACCTGTTATTTATCTCCTAGCCCCATGGGGAGAGATAAGCAGGTGAAGCCATCGTCCTCCCAGCCCAGCATTGATAAGTTTGCGGCCCCGGGTCCAGGTAGCGATGCGTCTGGAGACACTGCCCGGGCAGAGAGCAGCAATGGCGATACTGATAAGATCCTCCAGGCCATTCAGTCATCTAAGGCAGTGGTTGAGAATAAAATAGAGAAGGTAAGGGTTGACATGTCCCTGCACCCACGAATTGCAACAACGGGCTGATGATGCTGAAAACTGCTCGAGGTGGAATAACCTGCGCTTCGTGGGGTTCCCAGAGTATTCAGAGGGCACTGGCCTGCTGGCTTTCTTGAAGACTGGCTTAAAGACTGGCTTAAATCGTGGATCTCCCAGGATAAACTGTCCCCCTGGTTTGCTATCAAGCAGGCACACAGGGCCCTCTCTGCCAGGCTGCCTCCTGGGGCACTACCACAAACGATCAGTGCTCGCTTCCTCAACTATAGAGACAGAGATGCCATCCTTAGTGAGGCTAGAGCTCAACTGAAAATCCAATACCAAAATGCAACGATATTGATATTTCCGGATTACTACCGGGAGGTCCCATCCAAAAGACACTCTTATGAACCGGTCAAGCAGAAACTAAGGGCACTGCAACTGAAATATATGCTCTTGTTCCCGGCTCGACTTAGTGCAGCATGCTGGTAGAATTATTTTCTTCAACACCCAGGAGGCGGCGTGGGAATGGGCCACAGAGGAGTGCTAGCTTTGAGGAGATGTGGTTGGGAGGTTCCTCCTTCCTCCGAGCATACCACTGCTGGTGCACTCAAGAGGGCTGCCATGGAGCTGAGCTGTTCTGGGGATCCATGGGCTGGCTCCCATCACAGGAGATGCAGGTCCCGGAGGGCCTTGCGTTCCCTCGGGGTGGGGCGCCCTATCCCTGTCACCCCTGGGAAGGCGGTACACCTCCCAGGAGTGGATGGCACCGGGGCAGCTGCCTCTGGAGGAATCGGAGAGGTTGAGCCAAACCCCGCCTATCTGACATGAGACTAATGGGCACTGCGTGGGCCACCAGCAGCGTATATATGTGATCCGATCTATGGGAGGGGTCCAACACTCCATGCCAACAGAGACTCGTCTTTTCTTTTTCTTCATCTTTGCTTCTGGTTCCTCTGGGGATTTTGGGGTGACAGATGGTTCTTTAAGTTGCGAGCGGAGGTATAGGGAGGGGGGAGCTGGGAGGGATATACCGCTGCACGATTGTATTGCTATGTTTTTGTTTGTTCATTGTTCTATACACCTTGATGCCACAGGCGGGAGGGTGCCTTCAAACACCTCAAGCACTAGATACCCGTGTATGTAGGTCCTTCAAGCAAACCCCTCCAACCCTCCATGGCGCGAGCGAGTGTGGGGTTCCCTCTTTCTTTAATACCATATGGCTCCCACTAATATAATCTCATGGAACGTCAGTGGTCTCCTGGATAAAATTAAACGATCAGCTGTTCTGCGCCTCCAGGAGACACACTTAATGGGGGCCACCTGCCCGTTTCAGGCCTTCTATGGTTTTGACTGGGTATACCACTCAAGATACACTAGGGGAGCCAGGGGGGTGGCGATACTCCTACACCGTAACTATCCCCTGGTATTGCAACAGAAATGGTCAGACCCACAGGGAAGGTTTGTGGCACTGGTGGGCAGGGTAGAGGGCCACAACATTAATTTACCTAGTGTATATGCCCCCCCGACACACCATGATAAATCTTTCCACACCAGTACCACACTACTGTGGGCCCCACTTTCCTCAGTGGGGATATGAATGCGGTCTTATACCCATCCCTAAACACTACAGACCCCATATCTGATGTGCGCAGGAGACGCTCCTTGTCACTTGCCAGGTCGATGACCAGTACTAGTCCTTGGGACTCGTGGAGGACTTGGCACCCTCACCACCGGCAGTACACTCCTACCTCAGCAGCGCATCACACTCAGGCCCGTATTGACCTGATTCTCGCCCGACGCAGGATATGTCCATGGTCCCTCGGGTCCAGACACTGGCCCGGGCCTCTCTGATCACGCTCCCGTTCCCTGGCCATTGGTCGCTCCGACTTTGGCCTAAGGCCCTATGGTGGATCCATGCCTGATTCTTGCAGGATGAGACATATTGCACTGCTCTCCGCAATGAGATCAACCATTACTTCCAAGACAATGAGGGCTCGGTCCAATCACACATTACACTTTGGTCTGTGGGCAAGGCCGCAATTCGTGGCCATACCAAGGGCCTACTGAGATGGCGGGAGAGAGAGACGGGCCCAGGTTGTGTCCCTGGAGACCCGGGCACTTCAGCTGGAGCGTGAGCTGCTTAGGACTGGGGGGAAGAGTCCCAGCGGGCTCTGTAGATGACATGCCAAGAACTTAGAACTCACTCCTTGGAAGACGCATAGCCAATTTGGCGGGCCTCCCAGGTTCGAATTTATGGCTGGGAGGACAAAAGCAGTAAACGTCTCTAATGGCTGGCGACTGGACCACAGATGGGGCCCGTGATCCCGGAAATATTAGATGACAGGGGATCTCGCTGTATGGCCCCACAAGACATAGCGAATAGGTTTGCCTAGTAATATGCTGCCCTCTACACGGCATTGCCCAGACCTACGGTTGGGCAGCACATGCCGCTATTAAAAGAGGTATACATGCCGACCCTTCCGGCTTCCCATAACCCTAGAGGATATTGGGGGGGGGCTATCATGAGTCTGAGACCTGGGAAGACCCCGGGTCCAAACGTGTACCCTGCAGAATATTGTACAAAATTCCAAGACCTTTTGCTGCCGCATCTGCATGGCCTGTATACAGAGGCATTGGAAAGAGAGGGGCCTTTTCTCCCGACTTGGACCAGGCTACGTTAGTGGTGCTGCCCAAGACTCAACCCACCTCTAAATCATGTGCGGATTATCGACCAATATCACTTGTAGCAAAGTTAAGATCTTCACTCAAATACTAGCCGCCTGGCTAAAGACAATCCTGCAACAATTGATCCATCCCGATCAATGCGGCTTTATCCCCACACGTAGCGATTGACACTGTTTACGGAGGCTGTACGTGGCCCTGACACATAGACACGAGCTCTGCTCCCCACTGGCCCTCCTCCTTATTGATTTGGAGAAGGCGTTTGATACGGTGGATTGGGGTTACCTAGATGGTGTCCTTTGCAGGCTGGGTTTGGGAGGCCCCTTTCGACACATGGTCCGCCTCTTATACCAGGCACCATCTGCCTGTGTCTCGGTGAACAGGAGACTTTCCAAGGTGTTCCACCTTGGGAGGGGCACGAGGCAGAGTTGTCCTATGTCCCCTCTCCTCTTCGCCCTCGCCATAGTCGCTTGCACAGGTGATCTGTAGAGACCCTTTCATAGAGGGGTGGTGATAGGGGCTCACTGGGGATCCTGGATCGGTCCCTTGGACGAAGATGACTGGTGGGACACATTGATGGCACTGCGAGACCTTACAATCTTGACTAGGCTGCGCTTGGTACAGATGTACTACCTACACTGTGCCTACCGGACCACGGCTAGGCTTTTCCGAGCCGGGATCAAATTGGACCCTTGCTGTAACCAGTGCGTTAATTCACCAGCGGACTTCTTTCATGTGGTGTGGTCCTGCCCTCTGATCTAACAGTATTGGGCACAGATCCTAAACAAACTCTCCACACTGTTAGACCTTTCACTGGCATCCTCCCCCAAGATGGCCCTGCTGAGGGTAATGGAGTAGGTTGGAAAGTCCCAAGCGATCCGAACACTTGTGGGCACGGCACTACTGATCGCAAAGAGAGACATTGCTAGACTGTGGTCCTCTAAGACTCCTCCATCGGTGCAAATGTGGAAGAGGGGAGTGGACTGGTGTGCCCAATTGGAGAGACATGTTTATCAGGCAAGGGCTTGTGAGGGCAAGTACCATAGGATATGGGATAGATGGCTGGGACTTGTGTGACTGTCAATAGTAGTTACTTGAGGAATGTTATGGATCTGTTTATTTGTACATCCGTATTATAATGTATGAGAGCAGAATTTGGGGCATGTCTTCCTGTATGTGACATTGTTGTTCAAATATCCAATAAAAGTCGGTTAAAAAAAATAAAAAAAGTCTAGTGGTGTAGGTCTCAACTTTATCCCAGCACACTCTCTACCCCCCGTCCCCTGGATGGGGAATCCAAGAGGGGGGAGACTTTTGGAAAGAGGATCTTCTCTTCCACCAGCCTAGCATTGTGATCAGCACTGGACAGGGCTATCGCCTCCACACTGGCACTAAACCACCAAGCCTGGCTCCAATTCACTGGCTTCTCGGGGATGTTCAGTCTGCTGTAATGGAAATGCCCTTTGACAGCTCCAGCCTATTTGTTGATAAGGCTGCTTTGACTTTAGACTGCTTTAAGGAGAGTTGAGCTAACTCCAGACCTTTGGGCTTTTCGCTGGTGTTGCACCAGGGGCACTCCTCCTTTTGCCTCTTCTGTGGCTATAGTAGTGGTTCTTAGCTGCGCCCACAGCACTAGCCATACCCCCCAAGGTCAACCGACCACTCAGCTTGTTTGTGGCCATGGGTTAACTTCTCCAGAGGACATGGGAACCAAAGCCAGCATGTTCAATCCTCCACCCCTCCGGTGGCTGCAGCCCCTAAGCCCTTTAGCATGCCCTTCACACAGTACAGCCATGCTATTGTTGGCAGAGTCACCCCCCCGGAATGATTGACAGAGGACCATGTCTTCTTGCTTTCCAGGAAGTGCAGGCTCTGTTGGCCAAAGGAGCTACGGAGATTGTGCCAGCGCCAAGTAGGATGTGGTTGATAGTAATGCTACTTTCTGATGCTGAGAAAAAGAGGTCTTCATCCCATACTAGATCTGTGCCCCCTCAATGCCTTCCTGAGCCTGAAAAAAGAGAAATTGAAGATGCTCACTTTGGCTCAGGTCTAGTATGCCCTGGACACTGGATGGTAGCGTTGGACTTGCAGGACACTTATTTTCACATTCCTGTCCCACAAGCCCACAGGCATCATCTGCTGTTCACAGTAGGCCACAAGCATTTCCAGTTCGCTCTGCTCTTTTTTGTCCTTACCATTGCCCCACAGGTGTTCACGAAAGTGGAGGCAGTGTTGCAGCTGTCCTTCCGAGTTCATAGATCCCAGTCTTCCACTACCTTGATGACTGCCTGCTGAAGGCAAGTTCGCCCCCGGCAGTTGTCACCCACTTCCCAACTACAGCGAACCTCCTGTATTCACTTGGGTTCACTAACATCATGCTAAATGTCACACCTGACTTTATCTCGGACACTCCTTTTTCATTGCAGCTATTCTGGATACAGTGAGGTTCCATGCTTACCCTCCGGAGTCAAAAGTCCAGGACCTTCAGGCTGCAATTCCAATGTTTCAACCGCTGTCTTGGATTTCGGTGAGACTGACTCTGAGGCTGCTGGGCCTGATGGCCTCCTCCACCCTACTGGTGAAGCATGCCCGATGACATATGCTGTCTCTGAAGTGGGACTTCAAGTCCCAGTGGGCTCAGCATGAGGGGAATCTCTCCGACCTGGTCCAGATTTCAATAGCGACTGCAAAAGGTCTGCAGTGGCAGCTATAAGACCAGTGGCAGACCCCTCTCCCTTCCCCACCTTGAGCTGACAGTGTTGTATAACTCATCACATCTGGGCTGGGGCAGCCACTTGGGAGAGATCAGAGGACTCTGGTCTACGGTGGAGTCCCTGCTCCCATATCGATCATCTAAAGCTGAGGTCAGTTTGCTTCGCATTCGAAGCCTTCCTCCCACCCATCAAAGGGAGGCTGGTTCAAATGTTCACAGCCAACACTACTACCAGGTGGTATTGCAGCAAACTAGGTAGAGTGGGGTCATGTGGCAGGAGGCCCTGTGACTCTGGACCTGGCTGGAATGGCAGGATATTTTCCTGATTGTGCAGCACCTGGCATGATCTCTGTACACCATGGCAAACGAGCTCAACCAGCAGGGAGAACCTTAGCTCAATCAATCAACACAAGCTTTATTCGTTCATAAATAACCATCAAAGCATAAAACCACAACAATCCAAAAATTACACACCTGATTAAAAAAAAGAAAATTAAAAAACATCAATCAACAGTTATAATAAGATAAAACTCGCATTCCATAACCTGCAGCATAAATATTAACAGATTACTATTTTTTAAAAGATGAGTAGGTGTGTGCCATGCGACCACAAGGAACTTAGGGCCAGATGTAGCAAAGGGCTTTACCCATTTTGTGTCTATGGGAAAATGTGTTCCTACATATGGCCCTTACTAACAGCACAAATTAAGGCAAGTGAGGTATCGCTCTTCAAGATCCTAAGGGTGATACTACATTGTCTTGTGCCCATATTCCGTCAAACTGGACTAATCCATTTTCGCTGGGGAAGGACTTACGCTGGACAAAAAAACATAAAATCTGCAACAGATTCAGAAATATCATTACAGCCAGGACATGAGTCGGGTGTCGATAGTGTTCTCCAGTTACCGGTTAAGGGCATTAGCGGTAAACACCGAATCTAAAACGAGCATACAAGTTCTTATCCAATAAATCAGGAATAAAATCTAAATAGGATTCGAACTGGGGATACCATTTAAAATCAAGGAATTGAGTAGTCAGTCATCCATATGATGTACAAAGAAGATAGTTATTTCTGAAAAAGGACCAAAAGTAGATTTCAGAAGCTGTTTCTGGGCCTTTCCTAGATTCTAAGGGTTCTCCCAGTAGTTCCCAAGTCCCAGGGTGCGAAACCATTTTGACACATGCCTGAGCCATGGGATGGAAACTTCTTTAGGTCTATTTAGAATGTCAAGGAGGGAGTCCCTGTAAATGGTGAGCTCTGGTGTGGTCCAGACCCTCACCCAGAAGAGTAAGGTTCTCAGAGCTATCACATCAGAGATTCGATTAAGCCCAAGATCCAGAAAGACCGGAATCAAGGGTGTACGACGTGGACGCGCAATTAGAGCTCTGGCGAAGTTGTTTTCGCCCACAGACAATTTGTTAGTATTAGAGAAGCCCCACACCTCAGCACCATAGGACTCAGCACTGCGCTTTTGCCAGTTAGATCTTGATAGCCAGAGAAACAACTTTCGTGACAGTGCCTTTATATAAGTGCAGAATGGCGCCTGACCTATGCTGAAGAAGTGATACACTTTTACTGATCTGATCCTCCCAAATTAAGTTGTTTGTAATTCTTACTACCAAATAATCTACTGAGCAAACCTTACTGAATGGGGCCCGTCTAAAGTAATGGCACATCTCCTAACTGTTCCTGAACTAAGTATCATCAGTTTGGTTTTACTGGTATTGAGTTCCAGGCAATAGTCTACACAGAAAGCATTGAACCTGTCAACAAGAATCTGAAGAGACCCTTAGGGGTTTTAGAGATGAGGAGGGAGTCATCTGCATCACCAAAGAACTAGGTGGGGCATAAAGTTTGGAAAAATATTCCACCCAACTTTCGGGTTGGATATAAGTGCGGATTATGCCTTTGCCCCTCTATGTCTATTGGACAATAGATTCCAGAATGTCACATTATCATTGAATTTAATTGCATCAAGCAATTTCTGCCATGTTATGTCTTCCCAGCTTTTCTTTGCCTGTATTAGGGTTTATTTATAGGCAAATCTAGCTGTTCTAATCGCCCCCTGTGAGTGAGTCAAAATGGCTGATTTGGCGTTAGAACAGTCCATATTAAACCACTCCCTAGTTTTGTAATTATCAGGAGATTGCTTAGTAGTAGTCTTCCTATAGAAAATATCCTGTAGTTTCCTCATCATTTCTTCATGAATGCTGAGGATTGGAATGTCACTGGCCTCTCGCTCCTCATAATCAGCCATAACATCAATAAACAGTTGATAAATTTTCTTGATCAAATAAGGATTAGACATTACTTTTGGCCAGCTGACACAAGTATGACTATTGTTCAAAAGAGGCGCTGGAACTGTCACGTAGGCTCTCATTATTCTAATGGGACTACCGGATTTTGAGCAGCAGAATCACCCACGGTGTGGGAGACTGAGTCCAACCCACCGCGGGTGACACCTTTCGCTCCAAATCAGCTTTTGCTCTGGCTAACTAGCAGTGCCTCATCCCTACCAAAGGATAGTGATGATTGGGCAGCCGAGCGCATGACATACTAGGCTTCTCAGTCGTGGTCACTCAGGTTGCATCCGGTTCTCTCATTTACACTTTAGTCTCCTATATAAATGACAAACGGAAGCAGTATATGTTTCAATAATGAGTTTAATAAAACGACTGCATCTTAGATAGCAAAGTGTGAGCTGCAATAACCAGGACGACACAACATGACAGTATTAAAATCGTGACGAGAAGAGTGAAGCATAAAAACAATGCTATCATATTGTCACTATGCTCAATGGACTATTTCCTATCTAGGTTGTAATTTGAGCACAGCATGTTAAGCTCTAATTCTGCCTTTCAGGTTCCCCTGAGAAGACATCAACCCCCATACCTGAGCAAAGGCCTGCGTTCTGCGTTAGAATCTGTAGCGAAGCATTCAGCAATCAACATACAGTCATGGTTCCCTGGCTGGAATCTCCCTCTAACATGTAAGGGACAAGGAAGTGTTTATATAACAACACAGCTGATGTTCTGAGAAAATGTCCCTACGTAAGGATGTGTATTTTCTACGAATATTGGAGACTAAACTTCTACCACGTTCACCGGCAATGTACCGAGCTGCAGCCTCGAATGAAGCACAGAGTGATCAAGAATGTCTTGTTTGAAAACAGAGTGCTGGCCTAGGCAAAAATAGTTAGATAGATGAAAATGAAACAAGACCGTAAAAATGGGTATTGTAATAATAATAAAAAGAAGCTGAATAAATTATATCTAGGTTAAAGTGCACAGCGGCCTAGTGTGTTAAAATAATATGCATGGAGCTATAACTAAAATGGCTACACAACAGAACCACAGTGAGATGGATGTTCTGCGATCTCCTAAATACTTTACTATGTAGGGTAAGAAGCAGGGGATTATGGTCACTCTTGTGACGAAAATCCACCTTCATGTCTGTTAATAAGGACCAAAGCCTAACATCCACTAAAAAATAGTCAATAATGCTGGAGAACAAACCTTGCTTAAAAGTAGGTGCAATATTCAAATCAGAACAGGTGTGTCCATTGCAGGCCCGAAGTCCATATTTAAAGCATAGGGAAGTCAACTGTAAGGCAATACGTGAGCGAGTACACTGTGGCTTATACATCAATTGAGGAATGCCCCAGAATTCATCCTCTTCGGCTGTCCGATCACTACTTAAACAGAGAGGTTCAAAAGTACAATTCATATCCCCTGCGACCACTAATTTGGTTGAAGAATGCAGGGTGTCCATATATTTGGACAGCTGAGCCTGTGTCTGAGACTATAATCCCCAGGAGACAGACCTGGCATATACGTTAATTATAGTCATCTTAAAATCATGGTCAAATACAAGCTGGACACCAAATAAGTCGGGGGAGTCTATAGTTAATGCAAAATGAACACACTGTAATTTCTTATTTAACAGTATCATGAGCCCCCCCTTAGCACGGCCAAAGCCCCCTGCTGCTGGCTGGGCAGTGGAAAAATATGACAGAAACCCATCCAGGTAAACCGGGTCCTTGGCCCAAGTTTCCTGGAATAGGCATATGTCCTGCTTATTTATATAATAATATAATTGACCCACTCTGGGTCTCCCAACTTTCTGCCTAACTCAGCCAGATTCCAAGACATCATAATAAGTTCCGAACTGGTTATCAAAACACTAGGCCTAGAGCACTAGGCTTTCCTATGATTTCCGGACCCCTCTCCAAAACTAGTCCCAGGAATTGCAGTTGGGGACATTAGGTGAGGATCAGTAAGTAGTCAATCTACTTCCGATAGTGTATGAAGATGATTTGCTAGCGGGACCAAAGCACCCTTTTGACCCGGATCACATTTCCCGCCTGCTGGGCCATCACATAAAATTAGTGACCTACCAGAGGGTGGGTAGAGTTTAAGTCTAATACAACCCCTCTGGAATTTCTGAGATAACAGGTGCGCAGTTGGAAATCAATGAGGTTATCCACCAGTGGCCTGTCTACAAAACGACTAGAGATGAAATCAAAGTTTGAACCAAGCTGACTGTGTCTGCCCACCTCAAGAATATCTGCACGGATAACAGAGAGGCAGTTTCGCTGGACTCGTAACCAATAGATGACCTTATTTATGAGGGAATCCTGGGTTTTCAGAGAGCCAATGGGCAGCTTTGGTACCCCAAGCATATAAATAGTACCTCCTTTGCTCCACAAACCTCGACCCTGGTTCTTAACAGGTCGACTTGTTCCAGCCCGATTTAAAGCATCATCAGATAGCTTAATAAAATCAGTAGAGGAGATAGTTGTTCCAGCCTGCACCTCGATACCAGTACTCCCCCAAAGGCCCTTAACATGATCGTCAGACTGGGCTTTATACGGCCTCCCTGGCCTACATATGTTCCTGTCCTTAAAAAGAGAATTATACTTCCGGCTTACAGTTGCTGGCACAACTGGGAGACCTTCTACACGTGGAACAGGAGAGGTTTCAGGAGGGGAGATAATAGCGAGCCCCAGGGGAAGCTTGTCCACTCGAGTGCTGGATTCAGACACAAGGGGAGCAGTGGGCAAGCCCCCTGGAGCAGGCAAAATCCCACCCCATTTACCCTCAAGCATTTGCACGCACACCTTTGTGCCAGTTCACCCATAAATGTATCCATCATCATCAACAACATCAAGCTCTTTAGTTTGTCTAATTTCTGAAGGATGGAGGCCAAATCAGGTTTCCCACAAGGCTGTGACAGTCTGTTCAGGTCGAAGGGCAAACTAGTCACAGCGTTGTCATCAGTATAAGCTCCAGAATGTAAGTGTAGATCACAGTCATAAGACTCCCCCAATCTCTAACAGAAGCCCATAATGATTAAAACATGGGATATTGGAAGTCACCAAGACCTCAGGACTTAATGAAGGACGGGGAGCCTTTTCCCCTGTAGGAGAGCCATCTAAGGTGGCCAGATCACTACGCAGGGGAATGATTGACACGGGTGAAAAATAAGGTCTCAAAGCATGAGGTGCCATGTTTAGTTCATCCTCTATAGGGGGATTGGACAGTTGTAGCTTTTTCTTAAACATATCAGGAATCTTTTTAGCAGAAGTAAGAGAAGTACCATGTTTTGTGGATGGTATGTTGGAATTACTTTTCAAAATGGCTTCCATCTCTTCAAATAATATATCAATGTCTTCTAAAGGGTTACTTCCTTTGTTAGACAGTGTAAAGAAATGGCTCCCTGTTGCAGTTACCCCCCACTTTTTGCCTGATACTGATGCTGACTTGACTGAGAAGTGTGCTGGGACCCTGCTAACCAGGCCCCAGCACCAGTGTTCTTTCACCTAAAATGTACCATTGTCTCCACAATTGGCACAACCCTGGCACCCAGGTAAGTCCCTTGTAACTGGTACCCCTGGTACCAAGGGCCCTGATGCCAGGGAATGTCTCTAAGGGCTGCAGCATATCTTATGCCACTCTGGGGACCCCTCACTCAGCACAGACACACTGCTTGTCAGCTTGTGTGTGCTAGTGAGGACAAAACGAGTAAGTCAGCATGGCACTCCCCTCAGGGTGCCATGCCAACCTCACACTGCCTGTGGCATAGGTAAGTCACCCCTCTAGCAGGCCTTACAGCCCTAAGGCAGGGTGCACTATACCACAGGTGAGGGCATATGTGCATGAGCACTATGCCCCTACAGTGTCTAAGCAAAACCTTAGACATTGTAAGTGCAGGGTAGCCATAAGAGTATATGGGCTGGGAGTCTGTCAAAAACGAACTCCACAGCTCCATAATGGCTACACTGAATACTGGGAAGTTTAGTATCAAACTTCTCAGAATAATAAACCCACACTGATACCAGTGTTGGATTTATTAAAAAATGCACACAGAGGGCATCTTAGAGATGCCCCCTGTATTTTACCCAATTGTTCAGTGCAGGACTGACTGGTCTGTGCCAGCCTGCTGCTGAGAGATGAGTTTCTGACCTCATGCGGTGAGAGCCTTTGTGCTCTCTGAGGACAGAAACAAAGCCTGCTCTGGGTGGAGGTGCTTCACACCTCCCCCTGCAGGAACTGTAACACCTAGCAGTGAGCTTCAAAGGCTCAAGCTTCATGTTACAATGCCCCAGGGCACTCCAGCTAGTGGAGATGCCCGCCCCCTGGACACAGCCCCCACTTTTGGCGGCAAGTCCAGGAGAAATAATGAGAATAACAAGGAGGAGTCACTGGCCAGTCAGGACAGCCCCTAAGGTGTCCTGAGCTGAAGTGACTCTAACTTTTAGAAATCCTCCATCTTGCAGATGGAGGATTCCCCCAATAGGGATAGGAATGTGACCCCCTCCCCTTGGGAGGAGGCACAAAGAGGGTGTACCCACCCTCAGGGCTAGTAGCCATTGGCTACTAACCCCCCAGACCTAAACACGCCCTTAAATTTAGTATTTAAGGGCTTCCCTGAACCTAAGAATTTAGATTCCTGCAACTTACCGAAGAAGAAGACTGCTGAGCTGAAAACCCCTGCAGAAGAAGAAAGAAGACACCAACTGCTTTGGCCCCAGTCCTACCGGCCTGTCTCCTGCCTTCTAAAGAAACCTGCCCCAGCGACGCTTTCTCCAGGACCAGCGACCTCTGAATCCTCAGAGGACTGCCCTGCTTCCAAGAGACCAAGAAACTCCCGAGAACAGCGGCCCTGTTCAACTAAGACTGCAACTTTGTATCCAGAGGAGCAGATTTAAAGACCCCTGCAATCCCCGCAAGAAGCGTGAGACTTGCAACACTGCACCCGGCGACCCCGACTCGACTGGTGGAGAAACAACACCTCAGGGAGGACCCTCCGGCGACTCCGAGACTGTGAGTAACCAAAGTTGTCCCCCTGATCCCCCACAGCGACGCCTGCAGAGGGAATCCCGAGGCTCCCCCTGACCGTGACTGCCTGACTCTAAAATCCCGACGGCTGGAAAAGACCCTGCACCCGCAGCCCCCAGCACCTGAAGGATCGGAACTTCAGTGCACGAGTGACCCCCAGGAGGCCCTCTCCCTTGCCCAGGTGGTGGCTACCCCGAGGAGCCCCCCCCCTTGCCTGCCTGCACCGCTGAAGAGACCCCTTGTTCTCCCATTGATTTACATTACAAACCCGACGCTTGTTTGCACACTGCACCCGGCCGCCCCCGCGCTGCTGAGGGTGTACTTTCTGTGTGGACTTGTGTCCCCCCCGGTGCCCTACAAAACCCCCCTGGTCTGCCCTCCGAAGACGCGGGTACTTACCTGCTGGCAGACTGGAACCGGGGCACCCCCTTCTCTCCATTGAAGCCTATGCGTTTTGGGCACCACTTTGAACTCTGCACCTGACCGGCCCTGAGCTGCTGGTGTGGTGACTTTGGGATTGCTCTGAACCCCCAACGGTGGGCTACCTTGGACCCCAATTTGAACCTCGTAGGTGATTTACTTACCTGCAAGAACTAACATTACTTTACCTCCCCCAGGAACTGTGAAAATTGCACTGTGTCCACTTTTAAAACAGCTTATTGTGTTTTATGTAAAAAGTATATATGCTATTGTGATTATTCAAAGTTCCTAGAGTACTTACCTGCAATACCTTTCAAATGAGATATTACATGTAGAATTTGAACCTGCGGTTCTTAAAATAAACTAAGAAAATATATTTTTCTATAACAAAACCTATTGACCTGGATTTGTCTCTGAGTGTGTGTTCCACATTTATTGCCTGTGTGTATGTACAACAAATGCTTAACACTACTCCTTGGATAAGCCTACTGCTCGACCACACTACCACAAAATAGAGCATTAGTATTATCTCTTTTTGCCACTATCTTACCTCTAAGGGGAACCCTTGGACTCTGTGCATGCTATTCCTTACTTTGAAATAGCACATACAGAGCCAACTTCCTACATTGGTGGATCAGCGGTGGGGTACAAGACTTTGCATTTGCTGGACTACTCAGCCAATACCTGATCACACGACAAATTCCAAAAATTGTCATTAGAAATTGATTTTTGCAATTTGAACTATTTTTCTAAATTCTTAAAAGACCTGCTAGGGCCTTGTGTTAGATCCTGTTTAGCATTTCTTTTAGAGTTTAAAAATTTGTGAAAGTTTGAATTAGAACCTAGAACTAGTTTTAGATTCTTAAAAAGTATTCCAACTTTTAGAAGCATAATGTCTAGTACAGAGATGAATGTGGTGGAACTCGACACCACCCCTTACCTCCATCTTAAGATGAGGGAGCTAAGGTCACTCTGTAAAATAAAGAAAATAACAATGGGCCCCAGACCTTCCAAACTACAGCTCCAGGAGCTTTTGGCAGAGTTTGAAAGAGCCAACCCGTCTGAGGATGGCAACACAGAGGATGAAGATAGTGACTTGGAGGGCAATTCCTCCCCTCCAGTCCTACTTAGGGAGAACAGGGCTGCTCAAGCCCTGACTCCAAACATAATAGTCAGAGATGCTGTTTCCCTCACAGGAGAGACCAACATCTCTGAAATCACTGAGGATAACTCCAGTGAAGAGGACATCCAGTTAGCCAGGATGGCCAAGAGATTGTCTCTGGAAAGACAGATCCTAACCATAGAAAGGGAAAGAAAAGAGATGGGCCTAGGACCCATCAATGGTGGCAGCAACATAACTAGGGTCAGATATTCTCCTGACATGTTGAAAATCCCTAAAGGGATTGTAACTAAATATGAAGATGGTGATGACATCACCAAATGGTTCACAGCTTTTGAGAGGGCTTGTGTAACCAGAAAAGTGAACAAATCTCACTAGGGTGCTCTCCTTTGGGAAATGTTCACTGGAAAGTGTAGGGATAGACTCCTCAGACTCTCTGGACAAGATGCAGAATCTTATGACCTCATGAAGGGAACCCTGATTGAGGGCTTTGGATTCTCCACTGAGGAGTATAGAATTAGGTTCAGGGGGCTCAAAAATCCTCGAGCCAGACCTGGGTTGATTTTGTAGACTACTCAGTGAAAACACTGGATGGCTGGGTAACTGGAAATGAAGTGCATGACTATGTTGGGCTTTATAATTTGTTTATGAAAGAACACATTTTAAGTAACTGCTTCAATGAAAAGTTGCATCAGTATCTGGTAGACCTAGGTCCAATTTCTCCCCAAGAATTGGGAAAGAAGGCAGACCACTGGGTCAAGACTAGGGTAACCAAAACTTCCACTGGGGGTGACCAAAAGAAAGGGGTTACAAAACCTCCTCAGGAGAAAGTGGGTGACACTAGAAACAAAGAAAAAGAGTCCTCTGTAAGCCCCCAAAAACCAGACCAGGTCGGTGGGCCCCGAGACACAACCCAAAACAAAGGTGGGTACCAGGGTAAGAACTGGGATGCCACTAAGGCATGGTGCCATAACTGTAGACAGACAGGGCACCACACCAAGGACACTTCTTGTCCCAAAAACAAACCCCCTAGCAAAATCCCAGGGGTAACCAGTGTAGCTATTGGGGATGACTCCTCAGATGAGGAGGTCTTCATAGCCTTGAACTGGAAAAAGGGCCCAACAGGTGAGTTGGAGATTCCAGAGGGAAGTAGACACTTTTACCACCTACTGGTGAATGGAATCCCAGGCACTGCCCTGAGAGACACTTGTGCCAGTCACACTATTGTGCATGACAGGCTGGTGTTCTCAAACCAGTACATTCCAGGTGAGACTGCCAGAGTAAGAGTTAGCCCAGACAGGGTCACTGATAGGCCTGTGGCTTTTGTGCCCATAGAAGTGGGTGGGACTTTTAGCTGGAGAAGGGTGGTAGTCAGTACAGACCTCCTCCTTGATTGTCTCCTTGGAAATGACTACCCAGAGGTTAGTCAGAGCCCAAGAGAGGAACTGGTCCAGTGCCAGTCCTCTCCCAAGGATTCTGGAGTTCCTGCCTCTGCAGTAAATGCAAGTAGGCCCCAGAAGAAAAAGAAAACAGTGTAGGAAGGGCGGACAACCTTTAGCCAAGGTTCCAGCAAGCCAAGGAGATTCTGCTCCAGTAGGGGAGAACTCCAAAAGTGGCACTGGTAAAGTCCAACCTGACCCACAAGAAGTCCTGGCTAGTCAGGCCACTGTTAAGCCTGAGTGGGTGGCTCCTCAGCTAACAGAAGAAAGAGTGGAAGAAGAGTGTTTACTACAAGATGTGGTAACCCCCCACTCTAATACAGCAGACAGGCACCCTGAACCCAAAGAAGCCTGTAACTTAGCCCCTTCCCTTGTAGGTGAAGAGCTAAAGGTGTGGTTCTGGGCACTGACAGCTGTCAGTGGCCTCTGCTGGGTGTTATCCTTTATGGCTGCACTATCTTTGGCATGGTGGTCTGACCCCATGCCAAATAGCAAGTTAGGCCCCCTGACCCTGTTGGTCATGGTGGGGTTACTCCAGCTCTGGGTAACCTCTTTGGGTAAGCTAGGGGTGACCCTGACTAAAATAAGATTAGCAGAGGTGGATACCTCTAACCCCAAAATAGAGAGAATGGGTGAAGACATAAAAAGCACAGACAAGCCGCAGTTCAGATTAGGTCCTATCACTGTGGAAGTGGGTCAGTTCCCCAGAGGGAATGACCTGAACAGGAGGATGTAAGGCAGAGTAGGCCCTGCAACAAACCAGCCTATTTCCTCTACTCTTCCTCGCCTGACAGACTAGAAAGACTCTCCCAGCTTTGGCTGAGTCTCCTGGCCTGTGGGCTGGGGGGGGCTTGTGTAAAGAAATGACTCCCTGTTGCAGTTACCCCCCACTTTTTGCCTGATACTGATGCTGACTTGACTGAGAAGTGTGCTGGGACCCTGCTAACCAGGCCCCAGCACCAGTGTTCTTTCACCTAAAATGTACCATTGTCTCCACAATTGGCACAACCCTGGCACCCAGGTAAGTCCCTTGTAACTGGTACCCCTGGTACCAAGGGCCCTGATGCCAGGGAAGGCCTCTAAGGGCTGCAGCATATCTTATGCCACCCTGGGGACCCCTCACTCAGCACAGACACACTGCTTGTCAGCTTGTGTGTGCTAGTGAGGACAAAACGAGTAAGTCGACATGGCACTCCCCTCAGGGTGCCATGCCAACCTCACACTGCCTGTGGCATAGGTAAGTCACCCCTCTAGCAGGCCTTACAGCCCTAAGGCAGGGTGCACTATACCACAGGTGAGGGCATATGTGCATGAGCACTATGCCCCTACAGTGTCTAAGCAAAACCTTAGACATTGTAAGTGCAGGGTAGCCATAAGAGTATATGGGCTGGGAGTCTGTCAAAAACGAACTCCACAGCTCCATAATGGCTACACTGAATACTGGGAAGTTTAGTATCAAACTTCTCAGAATAATAAACCCACACTGATGCCAGTGTTGGATTTATTAAAAAATGCACACAGAGGGCATCTTAGAGATGCCCCCTGTATTTTACCCAATTGTTCAGTGCAGGACTGACTGGTCTGTGCCAGCCTGCTGCTGAGAGACGAGTTTCTGACCTCATGCGGTGAGAGCCTTTGTGCTCTCTGAGGACAGAAACAAAGCCTGCTCTGGGTGGAGGTGCTTCACACCTCCCCCCTGCAGGAACTGTAACACCTAGCAGTGAGCTTCAAAGGCTCAAGCTTCGTGTTACAATGCCCCAGGGCACTCCAGCTAGTGGAGATGCCCGCCCCCTGGACACAGCCCCCACTTTTGGCGGCAAGTCCAGGAGAAATAATGAGAATAACAAGGAGGAGTCACTAAGGTGTCCTGAGCTGAAGTGACTCTAACTTTTAGAAATCCTCCATCTTGCAGATGGAGAATTCCCCCCAATAGGGATAGGAATGTGACCCCTCCCCTTGGGAGGAGGCACAAAGAGGGTGTACCCACCCTCAGGGCTAGTAGCCATTGGCTACTAACCCCCCAGACCTAAACACGCCCTTAAATTTAGTATTTAAGGGCTTCCCTGAACCTAAGAATTTAGATTCCTGCAACTTACCGAAGAAGAAGACTGCTGAGCTGAAAACCCCTGCAGAAGAAGAAAGAAGACACCAACTGCTTTGGCCCCAGTCCTACCGGCCTGTCTCCTGCCTTCTAAAGAAACCTGCTCCAGCGACGCTTTCTCCAGGACCAGCGACCTCTGAATCCTCAGAGGACTGCCCTGCTTCCAAGAGACCAAGAAACTCCCGAGAACAGCGGCCCTGTTCAACAAAGACTGCAACTTTGTATCCAGAGGAGCAGATTTAAAGACCCCTGCAATCCCCGCAAGAAGCGTGAGACTTGCAACACTGCACCCGGCGACCCCGACTCGACTGGTGGAGAAACAACACCTCAGGGAGGACCCTCCGGCGACTCCGAGACTGTGAGTAACCAAAGTTGTCCCCCCTGAGCCCCCACAGCGACGCCTGCAGAGGGAATCCCGAGGCTCCCCCTGACCGCGACTGCCTGACTCTAAAATCCCGACGGCTGGAAAAGACCCTGCACCCGCAGCCCCCAGCACCTGAAGGATCGGAACTTCAGTGCAGGAGTGACCCCCAGGAGGCCCTCTCCCTTGCCCAGGTGGTGGCTACCCCGAGGAGCCCCCCCTTGCCTGCCTGCACCGCTGAAGAGACCCCTTGGTCTCCCATTGATTTACATTACAAACCCGACGCTTGTTTGCACACTGCACCCGGCCGCCCCCGCGCTGCTGAGGGTGTACTTTCTGTGTGGACTTGTCCCCCCCCCGGTGCCCTACAAAACCCCCCTGGTCTGCCTTCCGAAGACGCGGGTACTTACCTGCTGGCAGACTGGAACCGGGGCACCCCCTTCTCTCCATTGAAGCCTATGCGTTTTGGGCACCACTATGAACTCTGCACCTGACCGGCCCTGAGCTGCTGGTGTGGTGACTTTGGGGTTGCTCTGAACCCCCAACGGTGGGCTACCGTGGACCCCAATTTGAACCTCGTAGGTGATTTACTTACCTGCAAGAACTAACATTACTTTACCTCCCCCAGGAACTGTGAAAATTGCACTGTGTCCACTTTTAAAACAGCTTATTGTGTTTTATGTAAAAAGTATATATGCTATTGTGATTATTCAAAGTTCCTAGAGTACTTACCTGCAATACCTTTCAAATGAGATATTACATGTAGAATTTGAACCTGCGGTTCTTAAAATAAACTAAGAAAATATATTTTTCTATAACAAAACCTATTGGCCTGGATTTGTCTCTGAGTGTGTGTTCCTCATTTATTGCCTGTGTGTATGTACAACAAATGCTTAACACTACTCCTTGGATAAGCCTACTGCTCGACCACACTACCACAAAATAGAGCATTAGTATTATCTCTTTTTGCCACTATCTTACCTCCAAGGGGAACCCTTGGACTCTGTGCATGCTATTCCTTACTTTGAAATAGCACATACAGAGCCAACTTCCTACAGACAGGCAGCTTGTTTTACTATTAGACTGTTTTTTTTTTATTCCACTGGGGTGTGCAGGTACATTTACAGCCTTACGTTTCCCCATACCTGTTCAGTCGATGATCTAATCAGAAACAATGAGCATAACCAAGGCAACTCCCAAAAACAAAGACATACTTCCCAGGGGTTAGATGGGTGTACCCAGACCAGCCTCTGGCAGGTGATGACGGGCGTAGACAGGCCCATCTTCGCCTGGGTGTCCCGCGCTGCGCTGGTCTAATGCGCTTATGAGCGCCTGAGGAAGCAGAGGAGCCTGGGGGATGTGGTCCCACTCCAGGAGTGCCGCCAAGGAAGTGCCCAGTGAAAACCAGCAAATCCTGAATGCACTTATGAGCGCCTGAGGAAGCAGAGGAGCCTGAAGGATGTGGTCCCACCCCAGGAGTGCCACCAAGGTAGTGCCTAGCAAAAAGCAGCACGTCCCCAGCAGACCAGTTTCCATTGACTTGCCGCCGCCTCGGTCCAAGGTGAGCCTGTGGTACAAAACGTCCTGTGAAACAAGCTGCGCACCTCTAACCTGTCCAGCATCCAGCAGCAGGAAGCAGAGGAGCCTGGGGATGTGGTACCACACCAGGGGTGCCGCTAAGGAAGAGCCCAGCTAATAGCAGTGCATCCCCTATCCTCAATCTATTTACCACCAACTAGAACGTGCAATATCAACACTTCTGCGTGTTGGCGTTTCCAAAGTGGCTGTTGATCAGAGGTGCATTCCATTTGGACTGGAACCAGAGACCACTGTACTCTTTCTGCCCATACTGCTCCTACTCTGAGTTGTCAAGCTCAGGACCAACCATGCCTGAGTCATGCTAGTGGCCCCAGACTGTGCAAGGAGAGTTTTGAATCCCGGGACTCCTGAGCAAGAGCATCTGTCCTCCGATTAGGCTGCCTATCTGGGAAGACCTTCTGTTGCAGCAGCAGGGCAGGGTTCTACACCCAAACCTATGCACCCTTCACTTTCATGCATTGACCAGTAGTTGTTAAATTCCCTTGATCTGTGAAGTTACCTTGTCAGCCAGGTGTACCTAAACTAAGACTATACTCCTTTCATTGGGACATGTTTGTGGCTTAGTGCTCATTTTGTCATGTTCACCCACTTTCAGTCCCCTTGTTGAAGTTTTTACTGTTTGTGTTGTCTTTAGCCCGCCGAGGCCTTGCCCGGGTACTGTTAAAGGTTACGTTTCAGCCATATCAGCTTTTTT
The DNA here is from genome assembly GCF_031143425.1 of Pleurodeles waltl. Classification (NCBI taxonomy): domain Eukaryota; kingdom Metazoa; phylum Chordata; class Amphibia; order Caudata; family Salamandridae; genus Pleurodeles; species Pleurodeles waltl. The sequence continues at coordinate 1,324,201,211 of NC_090444.1, forward strand.
ATGTGCTGCTGGTTCAGCCCTCGCCGCTCAAGTAGCCCTTTGTCATAAATTTTCTTAAGGGCTTATAATATTTGTTCTATCCCACCCCTTGTATCGTTCCCCAATTGGACCTTAATTTGGTTCTAATGATTCTCATGGGTTCACCATTCAGGCCCCGCACAGCTTCCCACTTTGATTCCTAACTCTCAAGACTGCCTTCTCGGTGGCCATTACATCGGCCAGGAGGGTTAGCTAGCTTCAAGCTTTCTGTTAACCCTCCATACACAAGTTTTTTTGCCAGACTGCCTCACTGACCAGCTACACTAGACCTGTCTTAGCCCTGCTGGCTTCAGCTGAAGTGAGTCCTTGACCTCCCCAAGAGATGCCTCTCCAGGTCCTGGACATTTGGCTAGCGGCAGAATGTACTTCTCCTGAAGTGAAAAGATGAAATCGTAAAGTTTAGTCTCCACATAACTGCGAATGGACCAGTTTGCGCCAAGACTCTGCGACTTGTGGCAACTGCCAATGCAAAGCTCCAAAGAGACCTGCTGCTTGCATCTACAGCAACGGTTTCTTCTGACACATACCTCTTTTCTGCCAAGGGTGGTCACTCCCTTTCATGTTGGCCAGAACATCAGGCTGCCTACATTTTTCACTCCGCCTTGTCATTTTAAGAAGTAGAAACTCCATTGTTTTTACAATGACTGTACTAAAGAGGACCTTGTGGATGATCGACTCTTCATTGGATTCACTAGAGCGAAAAAGGGCAAGGTGGTGCAGAAACGGACCTTCGCTCAATGGATTGTACTCTGCATCAAAGTCTGCTACGCATTAACTAAGAAGCAGCCTCCTCAGTGCTTGCGGGCCCATTCCACCAGTTCTGAGGCTGCTGCTGCTACTGCATTAGCACATAGAGTTGCTGTCCTGGACATCTACCAAGTTGCTACGTGGAGGTCACTCCACACGTTCACAAAGCACTACTGCTTGGACAGTCTGGTCTGATAAAATGGGCACTTTGCCCATTTGGTCCTCCAGAATTTTCTGGTTTGCGCCAGGCACAGACTCTCCTCCAGGAAGGTATAACTTGGGTAAGGTACGGTGAGGACTCTGCAGTTAGAAGTCTCTATCAGAAGAACAAGTTACTTACCTTTGTTAACTTTTTCTGGTAAAGACAGTAACTGCAGATTCCTCACTGACCCACCAATGCTCCCCACTTTGCGACATTGAGTCTTCTCCCTAACATGCTGTTAGATTCTGTACACTGGTTGCACACTCAGTCTAACGTGGCTCTGAACGTGGTTCTAACACTGAAAAGTATGTACTAATAATCCATTGAGTATGGTTTAACTGACTGTTGCTTCCCCACCGTTTCATGAAGCATTTATTGGTATTATGATTAATGTCCACCTGAATAGTAGGAACTTTATTTCCCAGAGAAATTAGCTACTATTCACGCTTAAGCAATGACAGCCTTAGGTGATGACCAACATAAAGCTTCAGCAGTGACCATCCGCAATGCCCATCCATCTCTGCTATACAGCAGCGACAGAAAGTGAGGCCCGGTTTGCTCTTCGTCTTACCACGATGAACATTTGTAATGCTCTACCTGCTCTTCGTGGCCTCCTCTACTGTGAACTGAACTCTTTCCCCACAGACTTTGAAAGTAACTTTTCAGCAGGGCTAATCTGGTCCCTGTATCTGACCCACACTCCACCGTGGTTGGCGTGAACTTGTTACTTTCCCCCCTGTTTAGCTCAGCCAGATGACCACGAGTGGCACTTTGTACTTTTAGGCACTATTTTTACCTTAAACTTTGAAATTGCATATTTCCAGTTCTACTGATTGGGTTTTGTCGTTCTGGTATCATTTTATTTATTACAATTGACTCTGCATTTCTAAGTTGGTTTGGAACTTTTCTGTTGTTATGTTGTCACTTGATTACTGTTTTTGTTTTCTACATATACTTTACACATTGCCTGTAAGTTACGCCTAACTGTTCAGTGCCAAGCTATCGGGATTAAGCATAGGTTAATTTAGTGACTTTTGAGGTCCATCCTGACAAGGATTGTGGTTGTTGCCTGAGTGGAGCACCCTCAGCCAACAACCCCATTTCTTAAAGCCGTCAATGAATCTGTGGCTTTGAGCAGGAGTTGATGTTGATGTTCATATATCCTCAAGATTCTCTTGTTTCAGAATCATCTGTCGTCTGTTTAGTCATATCAAATTCGTTTGTAACTGTTGATAAGATTAAGTAGTGCATACGTGTAAAGTAGAGGTGAGATGATAGATTCTTGTTGGACTCCTGTTCCTTATGCAGTAAGGATTTGATGAGAAAAGGGTTATGTGAATTGGGTACAACCTGTTTAAATAAAAGAAAAGAACATCCAATTCATAATGATGCCAACTGTTCTGACTTCTTCCAGTTTAAACCATAATGCACCATGGTGAACCATGGTCCAGAATTAGTGTAAGAAGCTGGCCTGGTATGTGGTGGTACTTAAACCTTATACCAGGTCCTGGTATCCCCTATTAGTGTAGTGTAGGCAGTTTCTAGAAGCCAGGCTCTGTAGAGGCGGATGAGCAGCCAAGGCTTATCTAGGAGACATACAAAGCTCATGCAATACAATTGTAGTCACACAGTACTCACATGAAAGAAAACACTCAGTGTTACAAAAATAAAGGTACTTTATTTTAGTGACACAATACCAAAAAGAACTAGAGAGGTAACCCTCCAATGGGAGGTAAGTAACACACTACATATATACCCTAGATATCAGCAATAGGCATATAAAGTGATAGAGAACAGTGCAAATGCAATTTGACAATAGTGACCCTAGAGGGAGCCCAAACCATATACTAAAAAAACAAAATGGAATGCGAGCACAGGACCCCACCTAGGTAAGTGGAATGTGTAGAGGGGAGCTGTTAGAGATACTAGGAAACCCCAAATGTAAGTACCACAGTGCCCCCTAGCGACCAGGAGAAAAGGAGTAAGGTAGTGAATTTTTCCCAAACCACCCAAAAGGAAGAAAATGAAGAAAATGCAACACCCAGACAAGACTGCAAGAAACCAGCGTGGATTCCTGAAGAGGAAGACCTGTGGAAGAGGGGGGCCAAGTCCAGAAGTCACAGAAGAATCTAGGAGGAGTAGTAGCTACTACCCACCCAGCTGTGGTGCAGGAGTGGGTCGACAGTGATGTGAAGAAGGTCAACACTGTAGTCCTGGAGTCAGTGAAGGGTTCCTGAGGGATGCAGACGACGTGCCACACTGGAAGAAGAATTGTAGTCGGGTGCTGGTGCAGGAATTCCCCCAACAAGCCTTGGCAAAGGTCTGGTTGCAAAAAGTGGAGCTGCCGGGGACCAGAAAGGCCCAGGGGGACTCAACCCGAAAGGGGGAGTCACAGGGGACCCTGAGCAAAACAGAGAGCCCACAGGAGCAGAGGCAACACCCACAGGAGTTCCACAGGATGGGGACGCACAGAAGAGACCACGTAGCACAACTGGGGAAGGGTCCCATGGTGCAGGGGAACCATGCAGAAGGCTGTGCGTCGCAGGAAGGAATGCTGGGGGGTGGAGTTACACATAGCCTGAAGATCCCTTGGAAGAGATGCAAAAACTACCAACAAGCCTTGGCAAATGCAAGAGACAGATAAGAAGGTTTGCAAGGTTGAAGAGGACCAGCAAAATGCAGGGGACTCAAGGAGGTGAGTCTGAGGTGACCCTCAGCAGCTGGGAGAGTCACAAGAAGAGGAGGCAACCCCCACAGGCAACCCACTGGCAGCCGGCACAGGAGTCGCAGTGAGGCCCACTCAGTACACCTGGACAAGTGCCCCACATCACTGGAACAGCAGACAGGAGACTGTGCTTTGCAGGAAGACGTGACCTGGCCACTCAGATGTTCCCAGAGGCCTCTGCCCACCTTGGATTCAAGATGGCAGAATCAAGTGACCACCTGGCAACAGCATTGGTGTATGATTCCGACTTGTTTGATACCAAACTTGCTCAGGTTCAGAGTTACCATTATGTAGCTGGACGCAGGTAGTAACCTGTGACTAGTACATGGGTAAAATGGCTTCCCCGCACTTACGAAGTCCAGTGTAATGGAGCTGGAGTTCATAGGGTCATCTCTGCTCATGCAGGGGTGCCCTCACACACAGGTACCTGCACCCTGCCCTCTAGGGTAGGAGGGCCTACCATAGGGGTGACTTAAAGTGACCTGGTGCAGTGACCTGTAGTGAAAGGGTGCATGCACCTTTTCACTCAGGCTGCAATGGCAGGCCTGCAGACAGTTAGCATGGGCTCCCAGGGGTGGCACAATACATGCTGCAGCCCATGGGGAACCCCTGGTGCCCCAGTTCCCTGGGTACCCAAGTACAATATTCTAGGGACTTTTATGTGGGCACCAGTGAAGCAATTGTGGGGCATGCAAAGTCCTAAGCAACAAAATTTAAAGAGAACAATCACTGGTGTCCTGGTTCACAGGATCCCAGTCAAAACACACTGACAGCAGGCAAAAAGTGGGTGTAACCACGCCAAAAGAGGGTACTTTCCTACACAGATTTAATTGAAGAATCTTTTTTTAAAGTTTGTGGAGGGCAAGAGAGCAGGCATCCTTCTGGGATGCAGGCTTTTAGCAGGTCTTCAAATTATGCAACTAACTCCAGCATGTATGATCTAGATGGACTTTTTATCCTTTGTGGTTTGTTTCTTTTTATGGTTGCACAACCGGGGAGCATTTTTTTCCTCTTGCTTGTTAGATAAGAATCCAGTGTGTTTGCTTTATTTATGTAATAATGTGCTGCTGGCCTAAATCTTGTGAAAGTAGAGTGGAGATTTGACAGCACCCTGGATTGCAAAATTCTGATAGAATTTTACAGAGTTACTTGGCTAGTCCTTGGTATTGTCAATCCTGTGGGACTAGTGAGATTTTTGGGCCTTTATGAAGATTTACACATTTTACTGTGTTTGTATAGACATATTTTGCCTTGAGGGTTCTTGGATTTGAGTCATATGCGTTGAAGTGTTGATAAAGATGGAAAGACAAATCTCAACTCTTCATTCATTCCCTTCTTATATTGACTTGTTTTGACGTTCTTGGGATTAGTATGTCAAAGGCAGAGGTTGTCCACTCAGAGTTTAAAAAATATTTAATTTAGGGCTTGATTTAGATCTTGACTGTATTACTGTCAAGCTGTGTGGGCACGGGCCCGAAAAGACTGTCAAGTTGGTGGTCTTTCATCCGCTGTATTTAGCTCTATTGCGGCTATGTCAAAATATGCCACGTTGGAGTGTACTCCATGGCCCCAGCTGTTTTGTAAAAAAATCACAATGGCGGGGAGGAGAAATCCCCGTTTCACAGAGGGAGAGCTGACTGTCATGGTGGATGAAATAATTAGAGTAGCTCCACAATTGTTTAGAGCGCAATTACATAATACTACAATTTCCCAGAAAAAGCAAATGTGGTCCAGAACACTGGACAGAGTGAATACTGTATCTTAATAATCTGTGCATGCAGGAGTAGATTAGGAAGACGTGGAACGCCCTAAAGGGGGAAAGTCTATTCCCTGGCCTACAAGTGTCACTAAGACCCTGAGGCCTGGTGGTGCTTCTCCCAGCCCCCTTCTACAACTATTTCCCTGGGAGGAGAAGCTCTTGCAGATCCTACATGCCGAGGGCTTGACTGGAATCTGTGGTGGAGTGGAGTCTGGTAAGTTGCATTTAGCAATGCCTCAACAATCACAAACTGAGTTCTATCCTTAAGTTAGACATTTAGAATGGTTTAACGCTCTTAGCAAAACAGCTACAGCTTAACTTGACTTCACAAAATAACGTCTATCATACCAATAATTAGCCTCATGGTTGAACCTCTCTCATTAATAATGTACATCATTAACAATGTACAATATGTGTAGTCAGATTGTGTGTTGTTGGATCATCCCTTACAGTTGCTCAGCCCCTTGTGTACTAACAACATATGTTGTTCTTCTAAAAATAGGCCATACATTCCAGCCATTTGCACAGGAAGGTATAGTGTCAGTAAGTGGTATTCTCAACTATTCACATCATACCCATATGTGTGAGTAGGTTGTAAATGTGTCTTCATCTCCACTATTAGTCATTGAAACAGATATGTTTTACAAGCAAGTATTGTCTATGATGTAAATAGATGACTACAACTACCATGCTGCCCTATTTTTGTATCTGCAAAACTATAGTGCAGGGTTCCTCCACCTTCCTTAACCTCCATATGTGTACACATCTCAACAAATTGTGAATTACAGTCACCATGTCAAGCTATGGTTTAATATCTCAAGCATGTGCACACCTTCTCATAGCTGCATTGACGTCATGGAAATGGTGACATATTTCATTGTTCTCTCCATTCAAGATTTCCTATATTGTGCTGTGGCATGCTGAATAAAAGTAGTATTCTCACACAAATTACACTGCACTGTCCATATGATGACCAATGACCATTACATTTTGAAGTTGACTCACATTGCTTCTAATGTCTTGTAGCCTGCTAGGCTTTGGAAATGTCCAGCACTGTAATCCACTCACCACTGTGTTGGGTTGAAAGTCTACTACATGTAATGTACAATGCTGAATAACACTTTCAGGGCATCTCTACAACGTCATCGGTGGAGTAAAACAATGAAAATCACACGCAGATCTAATCATTCTGTCAGTCTGATTTTACGTTTTTACACTGCCCCATTTGTAACTAAGAATACATTGCGGCACATACTTATGGTTGGTTTGCACCGCATTATCGTATTTTTTTTTTTTATGCTAAAAGGGGGCGCAAACCTAACTCCATATCTATATTTTGACGCTAGACCCGCCTAGCATCAAAAAGATAGGCGTTAGTGTCATGTTGTGGATGTGGCAAACTACCTTGCACTAATTAGATGTAATGTAGATGTTCCCGTCCACAATATGATGCTAAGCCCCTACTGCCATATTTATACTCAGGTGCAGAAATGACGCGCACGGAGTAAGCAGACCCAAATAATGGCGCTAACCCTGCTTAGCACCATTATTTAACACCTGGGTCAGACCAAGCATTAGAGTACCTGTGTATCCATTTCCATGGACAAACACCATGGAATGGGCCCACAGATGCCCACCCCAAGCCCCAGGAATACCCCCCCAACCCACACCAGAGGGACTCTACAGGATGGAGGACCCCATACTGGGTAAGTATTTTATAAATTTATATTATATTTTTATTATTTTGTTTTTTAATGTGCCATTGGGGGTGCCCCTTTCTGCCTGGCACTGGGTCTTATGGTCGTGCTCAGGAGACACTGGTCCCCAGTGGTAGGCATGACTCCTTCATTTACCAAGATAGGAGTCATTTTTGGGAGCTAGTGTGTCAGAAAATGACACTAGGCTGGTTAGCGGCATATTTATTGCTGCTAACCATCCTAGCATCATTTCTGAGCCACTAGAGCCTTTTACCCCATCACAATAATGAAAATATGAGCTCCCTGACTGGGGTGCTTTATGACACATACCACCAAGTGAGCAGGGCTTTTCCTATTCCATCTGCCCCTGTCTGTGTACAGTTTACATCTGGTACTATTACACCACTGCCAGCCACAGAAAGAGAGGCCCTGAGACATGAGGACCCTGCTCCTTCCACCCCTGTTCCCCTGTTCCTCTACCCCCCCTTCCCCAGAGGGGACAGTGATCTGGACCACCAATAGAGGATGGCAAGACTGCTACCACCACCTCCAAGAGACGCATATGCTAATTTCCTCCAATGTGTATCTAGCATTCACTCTGTGGACTATTTCAGAGGCACATTTACCTTTTCTGAGGACAGATGTATTTTGTACATTGGATTCCAAACTGCTGTTGGCTCTACTACTATACTATCATCCACCATGATACTCATTTGTTTCATGTCCACATATTTTGATTGGCATTTCTTTTTGTCTGTCGTGCTCAGAAATTATATGGACACAGACTACAAGATTATTGTATTTTTTGTGGCCTTTCATTTCTCATGTCTGTCTTCCACCATCATGTAGTCATTTCTTCTGAACGTTTATTTGCCAAAGAAGAATTGTAATGACAAAGAAGTTAAGTGTTATCCATTTTATTCAAAGAAAACAAACACAAATCATTATGTATTTGGAACACAGGTATGTTGGCAACAGGTCCTTGAAGAAATTAAATCTGGGTTTTAATAACGAGGCCTAACCCCAATTCAGGGGTATACACTCCACGACCTTGACACCATGAAGGAAAATAAATATTTGATGGGATTTAATTAAATAGCCAAACTAGCACTGATGCATAACCTCAGTTGGAGCCATACATCATGCCCTCAGAATAGGAATCCTAGATCGATAACACCAGTAGTCTCCATCATGGCAGTAATGTTTGAGGCCACATGACAGGACACTGTGGCAGTATCTGGTGCAATGACACATTCACCATTAAGTGGTGTACAAACAGAAAGTTTTATCACCTATGTGGAAACACATTAATAGCTACCTCCACTGTCAACAAATTGAAGCAGGTCTGATACAATCTTCTAAACTTACTATCAGAGTAAGTTGTCTCTGTTCAAGATTTGTCCATCCCAGGTGGGTGTCGGTCCCAGGATCAACACATGTTCACTTTCTCCTTACAAACAGCAACATATCACTGCAAATGTCATAACTTTGAAATGTCCAAATGAAGATGACATGTGAAGGATCCTGAAACAGAATAATAAGGGATATTTAATGATTTCATATATTCAGTCTAACTCAAATGACAAGTTATGAGTACCCCAATACTAAGCACAAGCAAAGTTCATCAATGTCAATGACCATAGAACTTAATGTAGGGAAACACTGATCCATTAACATCTATGCTTTGAATTTTCCCGCAATGACCATTCCTACCAAATTATCATTGCAGACTGATGTGTTCCCTAAGTCACAAGTTATTCTGACATTAGAGGTTACAATTTGTAAAGGTGAACTTTCACTCAGGTGTGGAAGTGGTCAAATACATCTTGATGTACGTGAACTCCTTCACCACTGTCTTGTTCATTGGGCATTTCAAAATCCTCACCCAGGGGCTCATTACAGTCTCCCTCATCTGCAATTACAGGGATGTTCCTCCGAAGGGCAATGCTATGGAGAATGCAGCAGGCAACCATAATTTAGCACATCTTATTGGGTGAGTAGAGGAAGGCTTCAACTGTCTTGTCCAGGCACCTAAACTTGGGGTTCAGGAGCCCAAAAGCCCATTTCACTGGCCTTGGTGTTCTTCATTGAAGCAGACTTCCCCTTGCGTTGTTGGATTCCTCTGCGGTGCCAATAACCATGGTCGGTTAGGATACTCTGAGTCTCCTACGTTAAACCAACACTTCAACACATTACTTACATATCTAGCCATTGTCCCTTCCTTAACTAGGATTCATGCAAAAGATCATCAAGCCATATTATACTTACCAACAAGCCAGGCCTTCTCCAGTCCAAGTTGTGACATCTTCATGGGTATGGTGCTGTTCGGTAGTATGTATTAATCATGTGTTGACCCAAGGAAGCAGGCACACACACTTGAGATGTATAAATCTGGTAAGCAGACAACTTGCACATGGATAGAATGGAAGTTCTTCTGATTGCGGTAGTCTTGTTTCCTTGTGTGTGGTGGCACCAAGGCAATATGCATGCCATCTATTGCACTAACCACATGTGGTAGTCCACCCAAAGCATACAATTCTCCCTTCACGATGGCCAAATCCTGTGGATGTGGGAATTGGATGTAGCTATTTATGTGTCTCATCAAGGAAGCAAGGACTTCCTGTAACACACTGCTGAAAGTTAGTTGGGACATACCCCCAGATACTGCCACAGTGTATTGAAAAGTGCCATTGGGCACAAAATGCAGTACTGCCATGAGTTTCACTATTGGTGTTATGGCTGTTGGATCCCGATTGTGAGGCATGACATCAGGCTCTGACTGCTGACACAAATCCAGGATAGTTTGCCATTTAGCTGAAATTTCTTGATGTCACTTTCCTCCATGGTGGCAAGGTCTGGAAAGGGTCAGAACACCTGAGGTTGTCTCTTACTCATGGCTGGGTTCAGATGTCTCCATTTATGGAAAAGAAAATATAAGTATAATGTGACCATTTCAGCTAATGTCAATATACCTCTGAATTTTTGGTAGCAGTAGGAATGCTATTGGGCAATACATGTAGACACATTATCATAACATTTTTTTGGCCCTCCAAATTTTTTACATGTTTTCCTTTTTTCCATTATGTACCCCTGCTGCACTAACGGTGTCAAACACAGTCGCAGTTCACATTTTATTGTGTCAAATCTTGCTAGGAACAGTGTTGTTCATATCTAACATTTAGAAATACACTAGCCTCCATTTTGAGTGCTGGTGAAATACTAACAGTTTAAAAATGTACAGCTTCATACTCTAAAATGGTGGCTGCCAGACCTTGCAGTCAGGACATTTGATACCCAACGACTGTCGGCGCAAGTTGACCGCGTAGTAGGTGGTACCCTCCATGACAGTCCCTGCCATAGGTTAACATTTGTGATGGCTACCTACGAAAGCCAATGACTGTGTCCGTCTCTGTCACGGATCATCGCATCCACTGTTTACTTGTATGCGGTGTAGTAAAAAAAAAACTCACTTGCCTCCTAACACTGCAGCCAACAAGACCTCCTTAATTTTGTGCTGCTGTTGCCGACCTCTGGGAGCCAGGATGCTGGGCAAAGCAGGTGGCAGTACCCCTGCCTTCATCACAGAGGAGCTGGAGCTCCTTGCCAGGGAGTTCCTGTCCCTCTACATCCAACTCTATGGGATCCCAGAGTAACAGATATTCGTATTGGGGAGTGTCTGGCTGAGTAACCTCTTCCTTATTGAATCACAGGCTATTTTGTTCTTAGTGTGTTAATGTGGAAGTGTTGTGATTGGAGTTGACAGTATGATTTAGCTGGGGCAGACTTTTTCTGGCCACTGTCTGAAATGTGTGTGCATGGGAGGTTTTAGTCATTTGAAATGAAAACCAATAGACAGTGTACCAGTACTATGAATGACAGCATACAGCCACTGTTGAAATAATACTAATGTTGTGATGTGTAAAAAAAATAATATTGAAGGTCTGGAGTAGTCTGGTGCTGTCCTGTCAAGTGGGATTCCAACCCATATAGTGCAATAGAGTGCTCTGTATGTTTTCAAATGGAACCACGTATGGATAAAGTTGTTCCCTTTGCGGCAAGTTCAGATGACAGTGGCTCACAATCATCTATCTCTGTATGTTCCATTCCAACACACACTTGTTCATGCATCCTCCAAATCCCTGCTCTCACTAACACATAACTGCCTTCTATACTGCCCTCAGTCCCCGGGTGCGATGCAAACCATGGGGTCTGACTCTTGGGAGTTTAGGCATGCAGCTAATGCAGCTCTGCATGGAGTGATGTGCAAGGATTGCCCAGGTTGTTTAGCCTTTAGTGGCTCACAATGATTGTGAGTAATCAGAGGTGGCTCTCATAACAGGACAGGTTTCATAGCTCTGGCCTAGATGATGTTGTAGGCCTGGTTTGGTAACATGAGGAGCTAGAATGTGTTGAGGTTGCACCTAAGATTCCTGTAACTCAGAATGTCCAAGCTGCCTCTAAAGTTTGTGTTGAAAACAGAATGTATGTGTCCGGAGCGACCTCTGACCTGTTTCAGGTCCTGAGCTCGCCCCCCACGACCGCAGCACCAACCTGCTGCCTCCTGCCTCTGTCCCCTGACCACGCTGCTGTTTGCGTGTTCGAGGCCCTCCTCCACCCGCAGGCATCCTCCTGCGCCTCATCCCTGGGGTCTAGTGGGCTCTGACTGGCTTCACTTGACCCGTGTGCCGCTTTCCGCCGTCCCGTAAGTGTTTTTCGTTTTTTTCGTTTTTTTCAGCGCCTCGCCGCCGGCGCTTCTGCCCCCTTTGTGCCCCCCTGATTGCTGTCTCCCCGATCGTATATTGTGCCATTTTGTTTTTTCTGATTGTGTGCTTTTCTTATTGTATCTGCTGTTTTTTGCTCGTTTTCAGTGTTTTTGCCCCTTGTGCGCTCCCCGTTCCCTGCCGCTGCCTCCCTGCGGCCCGCCCCCCTCGCGCCCCCCATTTGCCGCTCCCTCCCGCCTCCCAGATGCTCCTCCCTCCCCCCTCCCTTCTTAATGGCTGGCGCTGCGCGTCGCGAGTGAGCGACCTCTGACCTGTTTCAGGTCCTGAGCTCGCCCCCCACGACCGCAGCACCAACCTGCTGCCTCCTGCCTCTGTCCGCTGACCACGCTGCTGTTTGCGTGTTCGAGGCCCTCCTCCACCCGCAGGCATCCTCCTGCGCCTCATCCCTGGGGTCTAGTGGGCTCTGACTGGCTTCACTTGACCCGTGTGCCGCTTTCCGCCGTCCCGTAAGTGTTTTTTGTTTTTTTCGCTTTTTTCAGCGCCTCGCCGCCGGCGCTTCTGCCCCCTTTGTGCCCCCCTGATTGCTGTCTCCCCGATCGTATATTGTGCCATTTTGTTTTTTCTGATTGTGTGCTTTTCTTATTGTATCTGCTGTTTTTTGCTCGTTTTCAGTGTTTTTGCCCCTTGTGCGCTCCCCGTTCCCTGCCGCTGCCTCCCTGCGGCCCCGCCCCCCTCGCGCCCCCATTTGCCGCTCCCTCCCGCCTCCCAGCTGCTCCTCCCTCCCCCCTCCCTTCTTAATGGCTGGCGCTGCGCGTCGCGAGTGAGCGACCTCTGACCTGTTTCAGGTCCTGAGCTCCCCCCCCACGACCGCAGCACCAACCTCCTGCCTCTGTCCCCTGACCACGCTGCTGTTTGCGTGTTCGAGGCCCTCCTCCACCCGCAGGCATCCTCCTGCGCCTCATCCCTGGGGTCTAGTGGGCTCTGACTGGCTTCACTTGACCCGTGTGCCGCTTTCCGCCGTCCCGTAAGTGTTTTTCGTTTTTTTTTCGCTTTTTTCAGCGCCTCGCCGCCGGCGCTTCTGCCCCTTTGTGCCCCCCTGATTGCTGTCTCCCCGATCGTATATTGTGCCATTTTGTTTTTTCTGATTGTGTGCTTTTCTTATTGTATCTGCTTTTTTTTGCTCGTTTTCAGTGTTTTTGCCCCTTGTGCGCTCCCCGTTCCCTGCCGCTGCCTCCCTGCGGCCCCGCCCCCTCGCGCCCCCATTTGCCGCTCCCTCCCGCCTCCCAGCTGCTCCTCCCTCCCCCCTCCCTTCTTAATGGCTGGCGCTGCGCGTCGCGAGTGAGCGACCTCTGACCTGTTTCAGGTCCTGAGCTCGCCCCCCACGACCGCAGCACCAACCTGCTGCCTCCTGCCTCTGTCCCCTGACCACGCTGCTGTTTGCGTGTTCGAGGCCCTCCTCCACCCGCAGGCATCCTCCTGCGCCTCATCCCTGGGGTCTAGTGGGCTCTGACTGGCTTCACTTGACCCGTGTGCCGCTTTCCGCCGTCCCGTAAGTGTTTTTCGTTTTTTTCGCTTTTTTCAGCGCCTCGCCGCCGGCGCTTCTGCCCCCTTTGTGCCCCCCTGATTGCTGTCTCCCCGATCGTATATTGTGCCATTTTGTTTTTTCTGATTGTGTGCTTTTCTTATTGTATCTGCTGTTTTTTGCTCGTTTTCAGTGTTTTTGCCCCTTGTGCGCTCCCCGTTCCCTGCCTCCCTGCGGCCCCGCCCCCCTCGCGCCCCCATTTGCCGCTCCCTCCCGCCTCCCAGCTGCTCCTCCCTCCCCCCTCCCTTCTTAATGGCTGGCGCTGCGCGTCGCGAGTGAGCGACCTCTGACCTGTTTCAGGTCCTGAGCTCGCCCCCCACGACCGCAGCACCAACCTGCTGCCTCCTGCCTCTGTCCCCTGACCACGCTGCTGTTTGCGTGTTCGAGGCCCTCCTCCACCCGCAGGCATCCTCCTGCGCCTCATCCCTGGGGTCTAGTGGGCTCTGACTGGCTTCACTTGACCCGTGTGCCGCTTTCCGCCGTCCCGTAAGTGTTTTTTGTTTTTTTCGCTTTTTTCAGCGCCTCGCCGCCGGCGCTTCTGCCCCCTTTGTGCCCCCCTGATTGCTGTCTCCCCGATCGTATATTGTGCCATTTTGTTTTTTCTGATTGTGTGCTTTTCTTATTGTATCTGCTGTTTTTTTGCTCGTTTTCAGTGTTTTTGCCCCTTGTGCGCTCCACGTTCCCTGCCGCTGCCTCCCTGCGGCCCCGCCCCCATTTGCCGCTCCCTCCCGCCTCCCAGCTGCTCCTCCCTCCCCCCTCCCTTCTTAATGGCTGGCGCTGCGCGTCGCGAGTGAGCGACCTCTGACCTGTTTCAGGTCCTGAGCTCGCCCCCCACGACCGCAGCACCAACCTGCTGCCTCCTGCCTCTGTCCGCTGACCACGCTGCTGTTTGCGTGTTCGAGGCCCTCCTCCACCCACAGGCATCCTCCTGCGCCTCATCCCTGGGGTCTAGTGGTCTCTGACTGGCTTCACTTGACCCGTGTGCCGCTTTCCGCCGTCCCGTAAGTGTTTTTCGTTTTTTTCGCTTTTTTCAGCGCCTCGCCGCCGGCGCTTCTGCCCCCTTTGTGCCCCCCTGATTGCTGTCTCCCCGATCGTATGTTGTGCCATTTTGTTTTTTCTGATTGTGTGCTTTTCTTATTGTATCTGCTGTTTTTTGCTCGTTTTCAGTGTTTTTGCCCCTTGTGCGCTCCCCGTTCCCTGCCGCTGCCTCCCTGCGGCCCCGCCCCCTCGCGCCCCCATTTGCCGCTCCCTCCCGCCTCCCAGCTGCTCCTCCCTCCCCCCTCCCTTCTTAATGGCTGGCGCTGCGCGTCGCGAGTGAGCGACCTCTGACCTGTTTCAGGTCCTGAGCTCGCCCCCCACGACCGCAGCACCAACCTGCTGCCTCCTGCCTCTGTCCCCTGACCACGCTGCTGTTTGCGTGTTCGAGGCCCTCCTCCACCCGCAGGCATCCTCCTGCGCCTCATCCCTGGGGTCTAGTGGGCTCTGACTGGCTTCACTTGACCCGTGTGCCGCTTTCCGCCGTCCCGTAAGTGTTTTTCGTTTTTTTTCACTTTTTTCAGCGCCTCGCCGCCGGCGCTTCTGCCCCCTTTGTGCCCCCCTGATTGCTGTCTCCCCGATCGTATATTGTGCCATTTTGTTTTTTCTGATTGTGTGCTTTTCTTATTGTATCTGCTGTTTTTTGCTCGTTTTCAGTGTTTTTGCCCCTTGTGCGCTCCCCGTTCCCTGCCGCTGCCTCCCTGCGGCCCGCCCCCCTCGCGCCCCCATTTGCCGCTCCCTCCCGCCTCCCAGATGCTCCTCCCTCCCCCCTCCCTTCTTAATGGCTGGCGCTGTGCGTCGCGAGTGAGCGACCTCTGACCTGTTTCAGGTCCTGAGCTCGCCCCCCACGACCGCAGCACCAACCTGCTGCCTCCTGCCTCTGTCCCCTGACCACGCTGCTGTTTGCGTGTTCGAGGCCCTCCTCCACCCGCAGGCATCCTCCTGCGCCTCATCCCTGGGGTCTAGTGGGCTCTGAGTGGCTTCACTTGACCCGTGTGCCGCTTTCCGCCGTCTCGTAAGTGTTTTTCGTTTTTTTCGCTTTTTTCAGCGCCTCGCCGCCGGCGCGTCTGCCCCCTTTGTGCCCCCCTGATTGCTGTCTCCCCGATCGTATATTGTGCCATTTTGTGTTTTCTGATTGTGTGCTTTTCTTATTGTATCTGCTGTTTTTTGCTCGTTTTCAGTGTTTTTGCCCCTTGTGCGCTCCCCGTTCCCTGCCGCTGCCTCCCTGCGGCCCCGCCCCCCTCGCGCCCCCATTTGCCGCTCCCTCCCGCCTCCCGCCTCCCAGCTGCTCCTCCCTCCCCCCTCCCTTCTTAATGGCTGGCGCTGCGCGTCGCGAGTAAGCGACCTCTGACCTGTTTCAGGTCCTGAGCTCGCCCCCCACGACCGCATCACCAAACTGCTGCCTCCTGCCTCTGTCCGCTGACCACGCTCCTGTTTGCGTGTTCGAGGCCCTCCTCCACCCGCAGGCATCCTCCTGCGCCTCATCCCTGGGGTCTAGTGGGCTCTGACTGGCTTCACTTGACCCGTGTGCCGCTTTCCGCCGTCCCGTAAGTGTTTTTTGTTTTTTTTCGCTTTTTTCAGCGCCTCGCCGCCGGCGCTTCTGCCCCCTTTGTGCCCCCCTGATTGCTGTCTCCCCGATCGTATATTGTGCCATTTTGTTTTTTCTGATTGTGTGCTTTTCTTATTGTATCTGCTGTTTTTTGCTTGTTTTCAGTGTTTTTGCCCCTTGTGCGCTCCCCGTTCCCTGCCGCTGCCTCCCTGCGGCCCCGCCCCCCTCGCGCCCCCATTTGCCGCTCCCTCCCGCCTCCCAGCTGCTCCTCCCTCCCCCCTCCCTTCTTAATGGCTGGCGCTGCGCGTCGCGAGTGAGCGACCTCTGACCTGTTTCAGGTCCTGAGCTCGCCCCCCACGACCGCAGCACCAACCTGCTGCCTCCTGCCTCTGTCCCCTGACCACGCTGCTGTTTGCGTGTTCGAGGCCCTCCTCCACCCGCAGGCATCCTCCTGCGCCTCATCCCTGGGGTCTAGTGGGCTCTGACTGGCTTCACTTGACCCGTGTGCCGCTTTCCACCGTCCCGTAAGTGTTTTTCGTTTTTTTCGCTTTTTTCAGCGCCTCGCCGCCGGCGCTTCTGCCCCCTTTGTGCCCCCCTGATTGCTGTCTCCCCGATCGTTTATTGTGCCATTTAGTTTTTTCTGATTGTGTGCTTTTCTTATTGTATCTGCTGTTTTTTGCTCGTTTTCAGTGTTTTTGCCCCTTGTGCGCTCCCCGTTCCCTGCCGCTGCCTCCCTGCGACCCCGCCCCCCTCGCGCCCCCATTTGCCGCTCCCTCCCGCCTCCCGCCTCCCAGCTGCTCCTCCCTCCCCCCTCCCTTCTTAATGGCTGGCGCTGCGCGTTCGCGCCGCTGGGGCGCCGGAGGCGCGCCAGAGGCAAGCCCGTCTGCGCCCGTCCGCGCCTGGACCGCGCCCAGCGCCACACCCCCTGGCCCTTGCGCCCCCCGCATCCGCTACTCGATCAACGAACTCCGCGCCTTCAACCCCGGCCCCTCCACTGAATGCTACCGGGCATCCCCGAAGCACACTAAAGGACCTTTTTCCTGCCGTACCTGCAACTTCTCCTGCATCAGAACGACCAATCCAACTACGAAAACATCCAACCCCAACCACCTGAACTGCATCCTCATCAACACCCGCTCCGCACGGAAACACGCCATCGAGCTCTGGGATTTGCTCGACACCACTGCTCCTGACGTGGCTTTCCTGACCGAAACCTGGTGGAACGACTCCTCGTCTCCGGACATCGCCATCGCCATACCGGACGGATACAAAATCACCAGACGAGATCGAACCAACGGAATCGGCGGCGGAATAGCCATCGCTCACAAAGCTACCCTCAAAATCCACACCCACTCGGACGACACCCTCAGGACAGCCGAACACCTCCACTTCCAGATCCACACGGACCCCAACACGACCCTCAGAGGAACCCTCATTTACCGCCCTCCAGGACCAAGACCCCCCTTCAACGACACCATCGCCGACCTTGCAAGCACCCACGCCCTCGCTTCCCCGGATTACATCCTCCTGGGAGATCTGAACTACCATCTGGAAAATGCCAACGACGTCAACACCGCGTCACTGACCTCCAACCTCCTCAACCTCGGTCTCCGCCAGCTAGTCAACACACCTACCCACATCGCCGGACACACCCTTGACCCCCTCTTCACCTCTAGCAACCACATTTCCTTCAGCCACACCTCCGAACTCCACTGGACTGACCATCACTGTGTCCATTTCACCTATAAGAAAACCACAGAGCAACACCGCATTCAGCTACCTCCCCACCGCCGCTGGGGCAAAATCACCCAAGAACAACTGACCAACACCCTCGTCAACAACCTTCCACCTGACGCAATCGACCCGAGCACAGCCGCCATCAACCTCCATCAATGGATCCTCGACTGCGCCAACACCCTTGCCCCTCTCAAGAAACCCACCACCACCCAAGGAAAGAGAAAACCAGCCTGGTTCACAGACGATCTCACCACCTCCAAAAGCAACTGCCAGAAACTAAAAAAGAAATGGATCCAAGAACGCACACCCGACAACCTCGCCGCCCTCAAAAACGCCAACCGCGAACACCACCAACGGATCCGCACCGCCAAGCGCGCCCACTTCACCGAACGCATCAACAACAACGCCCACGATTGCAAAGAACTATTCGGCATCGTGAAGGAACTCTCCAATCCGAAAGCCAACTCCAACGACATCCCGCCCTCCCAGAAACTCTGCGACGACCTCTCCACCTTCTTCCACCAGAAAATCACCACCATCCACGACAGCTTCATCACCGGTCCACCGCCAGACCCCACCCCCGACGTCTCCTCCCACGACTGCCGCCTCACCGCCTGGACCCACGTGGACGAGGCAGTAACCATAGCAACCATGAACACCATCCACTCAGGCTCCCCCACGGACCCCTGCCCCCACCATGTTTTCAACTCAGCAAACGCCACCATCGCCCCCGAACTCCGCAAGATCATCAACCTCTCCTTCACTTCTCACCTTCCCGGACAGCTGGAAACACGCAGAAATCCAACCCCTCCTCAAAAAACCCAAGGCTGACCCCAACGACCTCAAAAACTTCCGTCCGATCTCTCTCCTCCCTTTTCCAGCGAAAGTCATCGAGAAGATCGTCAACACTCAGCTCACCCACTTCCTCGAAGACAATTCCATCCTGGACCCCTCACAATCCGGATTCAGACGAAACCACAGCACTGAGACCGCCCTCCTCGCCGCCACAGATGACATCAGACATCAAATGGACAACGGCGAAACCTCAGCCCTCATCCTCCTCGACCTATCAGCCGCTTTTGACACCGTCTGCCACCGCACCCTACTGACCCGCCTCCAGGAAGCCGGCATCCAAGATAAAGCCCTCCACTGGATCTCATCCTTCCTCTCCGACAGAACGCAGAGAGTCCGTCTCTCCCCTTTCCGCTCCAAAGCCACCAACCTCATCTGCGGCGTCCCCCAAGGATCCTCCCTCAGCCCCACGTTGTTCAACGTCTACATGGCCCCCCTCGCTCAACTGGCCCGCCAACATCATCTCAGCATCATCTCCTACGCCGACGATACCCAGCTCGTCCTCTCCCTGACCAAAGACCCGCTCACCGCCAAAACAAACCTCCACGAGGGACTAAAATCTATCGCCGATTGGATGAACAACAGTCGCCTGAAACTCAACTCCGACAAGACGGAAGTCCTCATCCTCGGACGCAACCCCTCGGCCTGGAACGACTCATGGTGGCCCTCCGTCCTCGGACCCCCACCCACCCCTGCCAGCCACGCAAGAAACCTCGGCTTCATCCTGGACTCCGCCCTCACCATGTCCAAACAGGTCAGCGCCGTCTCCTCCTCCTGTTTCAACACCCTCCGAATGCTCCGCAGAATTTTCAAGTGGATTCCAACAGAAACCAGAAAGACGGTGACCCAGGCCCTCGTCAGCAGCAGACTTGACTACGGCAACGCACTCTACACAGGCATCCCAACCAAAGACATCAAACGCCTCCAACGTATCCAAAATGCCTCCGCCCGACTGATCCTCAACATACCCTGCCGAAGTCACATCTCCCCTCACCTAAAGGAACTCCACTGGCTCCCGGTAGACAAGAGGATCACCTTCAAACTCCTGACCCACGCTCACAAGGCACTTCACAACACCGGACCCTCCTACCTCAACACCAGACTTCACTTCTACACCCCAACACGTCAACTCCGATCCGCCAACCTCGCCCTCGCCATCGTACCCCGAATCCAGCGCAAGACATCCGGCGGCAGATCCTTCTCCTTCCTCGCCGCCAAGACCTGGAACTCTCTCCCCACATCCCTTCGCCAGACCCAGGACCTCCTCGCATTCAGAAGGCTCCTCAAGACCTGGCTCTTCGACCGATAAACCAGCAGCGCTCCCCTTCCCCCCCCCCCCCCCCCCCCTCAGCGCCTCGAAACCCTGACGGGTACATAGCGCGCTTTATAAATACTATGATTGATTGATTGATTGAATGCCAATTACTTATGTCACAGCAGTATTGCCAACAAAAATCACTAAAAAAAATTCTTCTTATTTTCTGTCATCTATACAGGTCAAAGCCCATCAGAAGTGTGAGATATTGAAGGCCATTGCGAAGAAGGTGCGGACCCTAGGGGTCCACAAGAGGCGCAGCCTGCACTGTTGGAAGAGGTGGGAGGACCTGCGTCGGGCAACCCTTAAGTCTGCTGAAGACCAAGTTGGGCAGTTCTCCCAGCAATCCAGGCGGGTGCGCGGCACGCTGAACCCCCAAATGGCCCGCATCCTTCTGTTGGCTTATCAAGAGCTGGATGGGCAGTTGAGGGTCCAACAGAAACATCAAGGGGGCAAGTCATTATCTGTACATATTGTTGTTGTATAACCTTTTACATTTCCAGCACTGTTGTATGCCATCAACATTAAGGTTGACACACAACCAAAGCCCATGAGGATCTCTGGTGGTGTAAGTTAGTCAGACAGTGTCTGATGCTGTGTGTGGTGTATTTGTGCTGAAGTTTGCCAATAGATTCCTCATCATAAGGCAGGTATTGTGGTAAGCAGACACATGGCTGCATGCAAACATACGGGGTACCTGCATTTTCTCAATGTCATGGGTGACATTTGTATCAAACATGCCCCATGTCATGATGGGGTCAGGTGGGATGCTTCATCACAAGTGTGAATAGGTAATATAGGCTCCATTACCAGTGACTATGGCAAACTGTGCAACTATTATGCAGTTGATATATCCGACTTTACCTTGGTAATTTGTGCTGTGACAATATGAGAATGTGGATCTGCCTCAAATGGGCTGGAATTCTGTGTACTGTGTACTCATTCATAGTTTGAAACCAATTTGTCCAGCAAACTTCTAATCAGTTCATGTGGACAGTGCCAAGTTGACCGGGGGCCTTCATACTTTACAAATTGTGCATGTTAATCAGTCTGTGCCAGACAACATGTAATTGTATGACAAACCGCATTGATTGCAACTGACAGGAATGTGTCCACATTGATGAGAGTCGCACGTTCCCCACACAACATTTTTGGTGTCCTTAGTCCTGTCCAGAGGATAAATAAATGATGGGGAGTAATGTGATGCTTAAAGGGACATTTGCAGATTGAAGGTTAAATGACATAGATGTTGTAGTGTCCCATCTTGAGAATTCAATTTCCATCCCTACACCTGGCACCTTGGGTAATGTGAATACATTTTAGCTCTGTACTACAGGGTTTCAGAGTTGTCTCAAGGCCTATATATTTATCTATATATTAGTGTTGAATAGATAGATCTTCTAGCTGCAGATTCCTTACCTTTGAATTCCCTGGCTGCAGCTTCGAATCCAGAATCTTTTTGCTGAGAAATACCCTGCATGCGCTGTTGGGTGGTGTCATTTGGATCCACTTACGTCATCAGGCTCCACGTGGCTTCGTCAGCACCATTGGAGCCGTCTATGACGTCACAGTTGCCTATTAAGGCACCACCCTGGCATGTGTATGTCAGTTCTTTTCCTTCCGCGGCGGTTAAGTGTAGGTCCGGGATCGAGCTACCCTTTGCCTTTTTTGGCAAGCCTTTTTTCGACCTTTTGTTGGAGAATTTTTTTGTCTGTGGAAGATGTCATCCAGGAAGACGGAGTTCAAGCCGTGTGGCACCTGTCATTGCGCCATGTCGGTGACGGACACCCACCAGGTATGTCTCTGGTGCCTCGACAGGGATCTTGACTTGAAGTCGTGCTCCGACTGCCGGGCCATGGCCTGAAGGTTTTGAGAGTGGCCACTAAAGCTCATGGCGGCCCGCCAGTCAACTTCGGTTGGCCCTACTCCTTGGAGGTCACGGTCCCGCTGAAAGAAGAGGACGTGGGACTGCTCTAGGAGCCCCAAGTCCTCTTCTTCCCACTCGAAGTCCCCTGGCCACTCGGGGAAGAGTCACAAGAAGTAGAAGAAGTGCAAGCGGACTTCGCCACGCCTGTCGGCGGACGAGCCATCACGGGAATGTTGACGTTCCAAGTATGGTTCCGTAGAGCTGTTGCCAGGGCCGACTTCGCATCCCCCCCTTGTCTGGGTGCCGGAGAGACCCCCGCTCAAATAAGACTTTTACAAAGCCATGTGCCTCGTTTATGAGCGGGCTGCCCCCTTGGGTGGGTCCTCGTCCGGGGCCCCATCGGGTTCGATACTGGCGGCTTTGGCACTCTTGGGGACCCCAGGATCCAATATCGGATCCAGACCGTTGCTGATTCCTCACAGTCGGCCTCCTCCAGTGCCAGGCCCGACATCGACGCTTCCCCCACCACCGGTGTCCACCAGTGGTGGAAGCCCCATCCTCTGCCTCCCAGTCCCAGTTTACAAACTCTGGAAAGGCACCCCGTAAGAGTTTAATCATAAATGCCCTAATATCATTTCCCTCTGCCCCTTCCTCTATCCCCAAAAAACATAGATTATTTCTCCTCTGTCTATTCTCGAAATCTTCCAGCTTCCACATGACATCTGTTAATTGTCCACCTTGAGTGCCTACATACTCTCTCAGAGCCACCAGCTCTCCCTCTACCACCGAGGTTCGGCTCTCAACAGTGTTCAGTTTCCCTTCTATTTCAGAACAGGATTTAGCTATCTTCCGAACTGTGACCTGTAGTTGCTTGGTGGCCACCGAGCTCTTCGGCTTTCTGCACGTGTCTCCGTTTGCAGCTCTTTTACCGTACCGTATATCAGCTGTAGCATTTTTGTGTCTGTGCCAGCCATATTATCTATCCGCTCATCTGGGCATTTTTCCCCCGTGGTTAGATTGGGAGTCAAAACCGTATCTCTTGGGGCCTTATGATCTATCTGATTGCGACAGTCTAATTCCTGAGTAGTCCCACTTGAGCGTCGCCGCGCACCCCTCGGGAGAATCTGCGATGTCAGCGGATCCGGTTCTGGACGTTATACGCTTACGGTGTCGGTGTTGCGGCCTCACCGTGGGTCCCACTGCGGGGGATAAACTCTCAGCCTCCGATGAGCTGCTGCCATCCTCCTCGTTCAGATCATATCCGCTACTAGCTGCTTCTGACTCTTCTGTTAATGAATAAAATGTATCTCCCCCTCCTTTGACCAATCAATATTCCTCCCATCATTCTCCGCTTTTCCGGTCTCAAATGTCCAGTCTTTATCCATATCGTCACCTATAGCGATTCTTGTCTTCTCCCGCACTATTCCTTTTCTGTCACGAGATTCAGGACACTTTTTAACCAAGTTGTGGGTTTCCTTTGCCCTTTCTTCTTGCTCTTGTGTATTATTGTGCGTGGTGAGGTTTTCATACTGCCTTGTCTGCTCCAAATTCTTAGTTTCTTCTGTTTGCCCTTCCCCGCAGTCCTGTGGGTTGTTAGAGTCCAGGCTGCCCTCAGCCAGCCTTATGTCAGCCCATAACTCCTTTTCCCTACTGCTTACCCCCCCCGGGGCCTCTGTGATGGTAGGGACATCCTTAGAGAGGGGAAAAGGGTCCCCATAGGCCAGAAAGTCAGTTATGCTTGGCTGTGTCTTATTTTGTAATCTATCTCCTGTCTTATTGTCGGCTGGGCGCATCTAATCTGATCCTTCCTGTCTCTCACGGCCCCAACCCCAGCACTGACCTTGCAGCCTGCCTTTATTGACACTCCTGTAGCCTGTTTTCCAACAGGGTGGCTGTCGCTACCCTCTTTTGTCATACGCGCCTAGCGAGCGTTCTCAGGTTTATCTACCACATTCCTTACATTTTTTGGCACCATTTCTAGCACCATAAACCAAGGCCAGGCTCCAATCAATTCGTTGATCCTTCGTACCGACTTTCGCCAATGCCCAATTTCTCTCTCTAACAGGTCCACAGCACCCTTAACGTACCGCTAAATGTCCATGCAGGGCTTGGCCTAGCCCCCTCAGGAGTCCCCTTAAACCCACCCTGCATTCAAATGTCTGATGTCTTTAATTCTTTACTTCTTGGTTTATATCACTGCAGCTTGTGTTAAAAAGTTAGCGTTGCTGCAACACGTAAAGTAGAAAGATTTACCGCCAGCTGCCATGAATCCATTTCTCCTTCCATGTGCCAATATCTCCAAGTCCTCAAAACCTCCAAATCCAGCAACAGCGGGGGGAGCCCTGGGAGGATGAAAAATGCTGCTCCATCCAGCGCGGACGTGCTCACTTGGCTCTAACGTCCATCTGCGCGGCGTCCAGGGGGAGGGGCCAGCAGCCGTTTACTCAGCAGCCATCTTGCTCAGCCAAAGACAGAAATCCAAAGAGTCCATAGATTTCCTTTGGGCAAGCGAGCGGGGGATCACAACTCCGGGTCCAAATACCCCAGGGCGATCCTGGTGTTTTTTGGTAATTTCTTGCTGATGCAAGCTATATTCAAGAAAGCCCGCACTGATGCCCCTTGCTTTGCTGAGAACATAACCTGCTTTGTACGACCATATTATTGTGACACCACAGTGGAGCATAGGTGGTGATTAAGACAGCTGATTAAGCCTTTTCAAGACAGGGGAGGGGAGGCTTTCTTGTTGGCTCCTGCAAGGTTGAAAACAGTGGTTAATGGGAGAGTTAAGATGTTTACATCTGAAATTCAAGCAAATTAATATTTGATGGATCTGAAAGTATAGGCGGCGTTGGTAAAAGATCATAGGACCAGAAGTTGGGTTGGGGAGTAAATATGTGTGGTTGAATGAAGAGCGGCTACTCGGGGAGGGGTTTTAGACCGACATCATCAGTTACCGTCATTCAGGCCAGTGGTGACCTGATTGCTCATTTGGGAGGGGGGGATGGGGGAGGTTGGGTGGGGAGTTGTTGGGAGGAGGGTGTGGAGGGGAGGGGAAGGGGTAGGGAATGGTGTTCGGGGAGGGGGGGCGTTAGGGAGGGTGGTGGTGCACTGGGTGGATATATGAAGAAAAACAGAAAAAAAAGAGGAGATGTGCTGGTTGAGGGTAATGAAGATGAAAGAGATGAAAGAGAAGAGAGAGATGCTCAAGGCATGAAAAAGGTAGAGGGAAGCCATCTGAAAGGCAAAAAAAGATACAAGTCTGGGATTAAGAAAAAGGAAAAATGAAAAATGGGCGTATTTGCAGAAAAGCACGTTTAAGGGGTAAATGACAAGACTCCGAATTACATCAATTAATATATGTGGATTAAATGACTCCCGGAAAAGGTAAAAAGTTGTCGACGATTTGAAAACTCTCAGGGCTGATATATATTGCTTACAGGAGGCACACGTAGAATATACCAATAGAGAGATTCTGGGCTCACTTGGCATGAGGATGGTAGTTTGCACTGAACAGAATGTCAAGACTAAGGGGGTGGCGATCTTAGATCGGAGTAATAGATTACAGTTCACAAGGCAGAGGGCAGGTAGAAATGGAAGATGGGTGGTAGCAGAGTGTCATTATGAGAAAGGTTGCTTTACCCTGTGCTCCATATATGGTGCAGTAACGGATGATCCCGCCGTGATAGACTTTCTGGCGGTGGAATTGGCGGAATGACCTTCCCCTTATATTCTCTGCGGTGATTTTAATCTTAATGGGTCCTGAGACTTGCACAATGTCACTCCTAAGATGTATCATGGTCGTAAGCCTCGGGCATATAAGGCTGTGGTTGGGTTGCAGAAGGAATTAGGGTTAGTGGATGCCTGGGTAAAGCTATGTGCACCAGACCCTGGGTATACATATTATTCGGCTCCCCATGTGAAGTTGGCTCGACTAGATTATTTTTTAATATCCCCTGAATTGTTAGCAGGAGCCGGAATGGAATTATACCCACGGTTTATGGCAGACCACAACCCATTAATACTGGAAGTTGATCTAAATGGCTTTGAGTATAAGATGAGGAAGTGGACTTTTGAGAGCGGGCTCTTTAATGATAGAATATTGTACCTTTATGAAAAATTGGATAAGGGAATTTTTGGGGTTTAATCATGGAACTGCTTCACTTGAGATTGTCTGGGACACTTTAAAGGCTGGGGTACGGGGGTAACGCTGAGCTTTAGCCTCAGGAGACAGAGATACACTCAAGCTTTGATTAAAGATGCATATATAAAACTCAGAGTAGAAGAAAATCAGCTGATCTCGGTTATTGGGAGGGGGGAAGACACGAATAACGTTCTGGAGCTGATAGCTATTGCAAAAGCAGCAATAAATGAAACTTCAGCAAACAAAAACACGGAAAAATACCTTGCCAAGCGCACTGAAAGCTATGAATACGGGGAAAGGTCTGGTCGTCTGCTGGCAGTACGCGCACGTCATAAGGTAGCATCCGGGGTTGTCAGGGAAATTAGGGATCAGCAAGGACGAATCATAGTAGACACTGACTGGATCAGGGAGGTGTTTCAGAAGTATTATGCTGAGCTTTACAATCCAACACCCTCATTTACAGAAGAAGCAATGCTTGGATTTCTAAGCACTATTAAGAGCAGCACACTCCCAGAAGAAGATCAGTTGATTTTGGAGGAGGGTATCAGTAGTGAGGAGCTAGAGGCGGCAATGCGAGAGCTCTCCATGGGGAAAGCTGTTGGTCCCGATGCAATCCCTCTCGAATTTTACAAATGCTTTAAAGCACTCTTGTTGCCCCTGATGATGGAATTATTTACCTGGGTACAAAATGGTAGCAAAACTCCCCCATCCTGGGATATGGCCGATGTAGTATTATTTTTTGAAGAAGGGGAAGACACTACAGAGCCCGGGCTCATATTGACCCAACTACACTGATAAACAGTGATGTACAAATGTACTCAAAATCTTTTGCAGCTCAGCTTTCTATGGTCATCGAAAAACTAGTAGTACGAAATCAACACAGGTTTATCCCTGGAAAAGATACCAGTGAACAAATTAGGAGGGTTATTACGCTTTTAGATGCTACGGAGGTTGCGGAAGAACCTATGGCTGTTGTGTTGTTAGATGCTGAGAAAGCTTTTGATAGGGTGACCTGGAAATATTTGTGGCAGATAATGGAAGTCCATGGTTTTGGGGGAAAATTTTGTTCGGCAATTAAAGCCATGTATAAATCCCCTGGTGTACGGATACAGCTAATGGGAGGGCAGTCTGATCGCATTCAGATAGGGCGTGGCACTAGGCAGGGGTGTCCATGCTTCCCATTGCTATTTGCAATATGTATATAGATCTCTTGCCTAGACAGCTAGAAGGGAATTCTACCATTTCATAGGTTTGGATGGGACACGAAGGTCTTGGCGTATGCGGACAATATAGCCGTCATAACCTCTAATCCAGATGTATCATTGAGAGAAATAGAAGAGGAGACAAGTAAATTTGGGAAGCTCTCTGGGTATTTACTAAATAAAGAGAAAACATAGCTATTGGTTAATAGACATACGACCACACAGGATATTCGTCAGGTGGATCATGTGGTGTATTTAGGTATCGAAATTGTCCCGAGGATGGAAGATATTGTCAGTATAAATTTGGACCCAATATTAGGAAAGGCACAGCAGGATTTGAACAGATTTTAATCTACATATGTCTATAATGGGAAGATGCAATATGGTTAAAATGATCCTTCTCCCCAAACTGCTGTATCTTTTCCGAGCAATCCCACTGGGTTTTGAAAGCTCTATGTTTAAAGAGATGGATCAGTTGGTAATGAGATTTATATGGGCATATGGCAAATGTAGAAGGGCGAGCAAATTTATGTCTTTACCCAGGGAAAAGAGGGGATGGTCTCTCCCGAACCTGAAATTATATCAGTTGGCAGCGGCTTTTCAATATATGTGCCCATTGTTGGGGGTAAACGCTGTAAGCTAGGGGCAGAATACTGCCCAAATATTTATGAACTGCTGACTGGTCCAATAGCTAATGGGAGCTTGCTGGTCTTTATGGAACCTGGGTACTACAAGAAAGTACGGTTTAAGGTACTGGAAGCCGCATATAAATGCTGGCGACCATGGCGCAAAAAAGTAGGACTCAGGAGGTTTAACTGCTATATGTTAATAGACAATAACCTGTCCCTGCCCGCGATATTTAAAGATTATTATTTTGCAAAATGGGTCCTCCTAGGGATAAGAATGTTAGGAGATTTTTATGATGGATCAGGGGTCAAGTCATTCGATGATCTCCGGTAGCAGTTTGGACTCGAGCGGAGAGATTTTTTTAAATACCTGCACATAAGAGATTTCTTGAGCAAAAAAGGTGGGGGGGCAGTGGTTTGCAAAAATTCCTCCTTTGGAGAATATAATTGAAAAATCTCATACATCAATAAGATCTATCTATTCAACGCTAATGTCGGAACAACCTAATGATCTTGGAAACACAGCGAGAAGTGTGATGGCAAGCTCAAAAACGGTGGCCTCAAGTTTTTCGAATCTTGGAGCTTGGATATACTATGTTATTGTCTTCAGCGTTACAGGTACAGCATTATAAGACATTGTGGGGGTCATTCTAAGTCTGGCGGGCGGCGGAGGCCGCCCGCCAGACTTCCCCCCTCCAAAATACCGCTCCGCGGTCGCAAGACCGCTGAGGGTATTTTGGCTTTTGCACTGGGCTGGCGGGCGACTGCCAAAAGGCCGCCCGCCAGCCCAGTGCAAAAACCCTTCCCACGAGGACGCCGGCTCAGAATTGAGCCGGCGGAGTGGGAAGGTGCGACGGGTGCAGTTGCACCCGTCGCGTATTTCAGTGTCTGCAATGCAGACACTGAAATACAAAGTGGGGCCCTCTTACGGGGGCCCCTGCAGTGCCCATGCCATTCGCATGGGCACTGCAGGGGCCCCCAGGGGCCCCACGACAACCCATACCGCCATCCTGTTCCTGGCGGGAGAACCGCCAGGAACAGGATGGCGGTATGGGCTGTCAGAATCCCCCATGGCGGCGCAGCAAGCTGCGCCGCCATGGGGGATTCCCAGGGCAGCGGAAAACCAGCGGAAAACCAGCGGGAGACCGCCGGTTTTCCGCATCTGACCGCGGCCAAACCGCCGCAGTCAGAATGCCCTGCGGGGCACTGCCAGCCTGTTGGCGGTGCTCCCGCCGACCCTGGCCCCGGCGGTCAAGGACCGCCGGGGTCAGAATCACCCCCTGTATGACTTATATTATACCCCAGCCCAAATAGCTAAATGGGGTGGATTGGAGGGAATACATTGTCCGAGATGCCGCGCATTTGGAGCAGATATCATACATATGTTTGCTACGTGTGGAAAATTGATCTCGCTGAAAGAAGGGGTCCAGCAGGTGTTAAAGGGGGTAGTTGGATATGATGTAGAGCTTACCCCTGAAATTGTGGTCTTAGGGATCGCAGAGAAAGGGGGGGAAACACATAGGGCTTTTATATTTATGGCAATGGTGATCTTCCGATTGTGCATTTCATCTGCATGGCTGGATCCATGGCCCCCTACTTGTCAACAGTGGCTAGATAAGTTATTATCGGTTTATCACCTGGAGGTGGCCTTGTATGAACAGAAGGGGAGAAGTGCGAGGAGAAAGGGACAGGTGATATGGGGGCAGTTTCGAGAATGGGTTCAGACAAGCTAATGGCCATTTGTGGGGTTGTAAAAGTATTTTTTTCTTTAGGACTAATCTGAATTGCTATGAATTAGAATATAATTGTTCTGTTTTTTGTTTTTTTTCTTTTTTGTGTTGCTTCTTTTTCTCTTTCATCGACCAAATTTCCTGTTTTGTAATGTTTTTGGAATTAATTTTCTTCCTTTTCCAAATAAAAAAAAATGTAAAAAAAAAAAAAAAGGAAGCCCCATCCTCATTCCAGATGGTCCGGAGCTGGAACAATGTCGTACGACTTTGATGGCACCGACTAGGCCCAGATCAGTGCCTGAGGCTTATTTTGATCAGCCAGGCACATGTGAGGAGTGGGAGGGGTCTGAGGACCCTATGGAATATGGATTGGAGGAGCAGGGCTGGTATGAGGATCTAGGGGAAGCCAGTGGACTGGATACTTCTCCAGATGCTGGTATGCTCTCACCTCCTTCTGTGGCTACGGAGGAGGGAGTGTTGTATGCCATGGTGGTGCGTAGAGCAGCTGAGGTCTTGGACCTAGACTTGCCTATGGTGTCGGTCTGAGGTGCTTCAGCAAGGGATCGCTACATCGGAGCCGATGTTACCCTTCAATGAGGTCCTTACTGATGTCCTGTTGGGGAGCGTGGTCCAAACCATGCACATGGGCTCCTGTGAATAGGACAATTGGCCGCAGCCATCGACCAGCTCCTACAGACCCTAGCTTCCTCACCCAACACCCTATCCGAGAGAGCTTGGTGCCTTCCCTTCCGCTCCTCCGGATAGGGAATCCAAGAGGCTGATCCAACTTGGGAACAAGCTGTTTTCTTCCTCCAGCCTGACATTGAGGTCCGTAAACACCTCATGCCTACTGGGTACGGTGGCACAGGTGCTGCCCCAGGTTCCGGAGGGCATACAGGGCACTCTCACCCAAGTTGTCAAGGATGGGAGAGTTGCAGCCAAGTTTACCGTTTGGTGTGGCTTGGACACGACCGAATCGCTGGGCAGGGCGATTTCTTCTAGTGTGGCCCTTTGTCGCCACGCCTGGCTGCATACCACTGGTTTTTCAGGGGATGTCCAGGCAAATCTGATGGACATGCTCTTCCATGGCTCACGCCTTTTTGGAGAGAAGGCAGACTTGGAGCTTGAGTGGTTCAAGGACTCTCGAGTCACGGCCAGATCCTTGGGTCTCTCGCGCCCGCTTGCCAGCAGTCTGCCTATCACCCCTTTCGAGGCTTCGGGATCGGCGGGGTACCACGCGATCCACAGGTCAGCCACTGTCCTCCAGCTTTACAGAGTCCATTGCGAGGACAATGTTGTGGTACCTTCAGACCCAGAGGGTCTAGCCAGAGGCTGGCCACCACCCAGCCCCCCTCTTTTGCAATGCCCAAGCCCTCCTAGGATGGTTCTGCATGACCATGTTCGTCCAGTTGGAGGGAGGATTTGATTTCATCTCCCTTGCTGGCGGTCCATAACATCGGACAAATGGGTCTTGCAGATCATACAGAAGGGCTATTCCCTCCCCTTCCAGTCTTCCCCTCCCTCTATCCCTCCGTTGAAAAAATGGCTGATGGAGGATCATTTAATCTTACTCCACGAGGAAAAGTTATGGCTCTCTTGGCCAAGGGAGCCATAGAAATGGTCCTGATGTCAGAAGCAGGCAGTCGTTGTTATTCCTGCTACTTTCTGATTCAAAAAAAGAACAAGGGTCTTTGCCCTATCTTGGATTTAAGGGACGTCAAACTCTTCCTCAAAAAGGAGAAATTCAAGATGCTCACTCTAGCTCAGGTCTTGTCTACCCTAGAACAAGAAGACTGGTTGGTAGCCTTGGATTTGCAGAATGCATATTTTCACGTCCCCATCCTGCCAGCCCACAGGCATTAACTGCAGTTCAAGGTGGACCACGAGCACTTTCAGTTTACCGTGCTCCCTTTTGGTCTCACCAGTGCCCCTCGGATGTTCATCAAGGTGATGGCGGTGGTAGCAGCTCATCTGCGCAGGTTAAGGATTTCAGTCTTCCCCTACCTCGACGACTGGCTGTTGAAGGCTCCTACAACGCAGGCTCTCGTCACCCACCTTCAGACTATGGCGACTCTCTTGCATTTGCTGTGGTTCACTATAAATGTGCCGAAGTAAAATCTGACTCCCTCTCAGAAGCTCCCCTTTATCGGAGCTATTCTAGATACTGTGCAGTTTCTGGTTTATCCTCCCGAGCAGCGAGTCCAGGATATTCAGGTTATGATACAGATGTTTTGGCCTCTATCCTGGATTTTGGTGAGACAGACTCTGAGGCTGCTGGGACTCATGGCATCCGGCATCCTGCATCCTGCCAGTCAAAAATGCCAGATGGCATATGAATGCTCTTCAGCGCGCACCTTTACTTCCCCCATCGCGCAGGCCCCTTTGGCAAGCGCGCACGTTGTGCTGTTATCAAATGTTTCACCATTCCTATACTTTGTGGTAGTTTATATGCGTTATCACTTTCTAAGCCTAAATAAGCCTTTTATAGCGATATACGTGCTCCCCTAAGGCAGATAATGCTCATATTTGAATCTGGATTGAGGTCAATGAAAACAGCGTTTAAATGCCGCGGGGAGTGTTTTAAACATCATTTGGCGTACTTTAGCATACAAGCGAGCAAGTGATATTTGTCTTGGAAATTAATGGTTAATGAGCTAGGAAATGCTTCAGAACAGTAGAAAATGTGCTGTTATCAAATGCTCCACCATTCCTATACTTTGTGGTAGTTTATATGCGTTATCACTTTCTAAGCCTAAATAAGCCTTTTAGCGCGATATACGTGCTCCCCTAAGGCAGATAATGCTCATATTTGAATCTGGATTGAAGTCAATAAAAACAGCGTTTAAATGCCGCTGGAGTGTTTTAAACATCATTTGGCGTACTTTAGCATACAAGTGAGCAAGTGATATTTGTCTTGGAAATTAATGGTTAATGAGCTAGGAAATGCTTCAGAACAGTAGAAAATGTGCTGTTATCAAATGTTCCACTATTCCTATACTTTGTGGTAGTTTATATGCGTTATCACTTTCTAAGCCTAAATAAGCCTTTTAGAGCAATATGCGTGCTCCCCTAAGGCAGATAATGCTCATATTTGAATCTGGATTGAAGTCAATAAAAACAGCGTTTAAATGCCGCGGGGAGTGTTTTAAGCCTAAATAAGCCTTTTAGAGCAATATACGTGCTCCCCTAACAGGTCATGTCCTTGGGGTGTGCAACCAGGTCACAAAACTGCCTTGATGCCCTACTGCATGGAGCAATGATATCCCTTTTTTGCTTTAGTGGTATGGAGAGGCTAATGCCAAAGATCTTGGCTAGTTATGCGCTGCACGCGAGTGAATGGTCAATTTCTTGGTGCACGTATCCTTGGCTGCAGCGCACAGAGACCGCACACTGCCGCACACAGTGGAAAAAAATTAGAGGGAACATTGGTTCCAGTGCGTGCAGTGCCAGGGAAATGTTACCGACACGGTTCAGATCTCA
Organism: Pleurodeles waltl; assembly: GCF_031143425.1. NCBI lineage: Eukaryota > Metazoa > Chordata > Amphibia > Caudata > Salamandridae > Pleurodeles > Pleurodeles waltl. Next base: position 1,324,234,217 of record NC_090444.1, read on the forward strand.
GAGGGAACTGAAAAAGACCTGCAGTGGTGATTAGTGAAATGTGATTGGGTCAAAAGCAGACTCCTCTTTCTTCCCCAGCCAGATCTCACAATAGTGACAGATGTGTCACTTCTGGGATGGGGTGGCCATCTGGGAGAGACGGAGATCAGGGGCCTGTAACAGGGTCTCAACAACCCTGCGACAAGATGGGGACTCTGGGCCTGTATTAACGTACCCCGGGGGTACTGAAGAGACCACCAGAGCCCAGACCCTACTCGGAAACCCGGATATCCGGGCTGAGCAGACGAGAGACAGGTAGGAGAGCGCGCGCGCAAAAACGGAGGTGAAAAAGAAGGAGGACAGCAGAACGCCAGCAGCGAGACCCTCAGGACGGAAACAGCCGGGCCGGAAAAGACCGAGGAACCGACTGAGACAGCACCGCCGCAGCAGAAGGCACCAGAGCCAGCCACGTCCCTGGAGGGACGTGGCTCACGCAGGTACGTGCCTGCTTTCAAAACCCCTTGTGATATTGGTGGTAGGGGGGAAAGAGGGAAGGACAAAGCAGGTAGAGAGTGAGCAGCCCTAAAGACAGGAGGAGGGTCTTTTGAGCACCTGGGCTCCAACATATTTTCCACAGCATAGAGGGAAGATATAGCTTTAATAATTTGTTTTGTTTTCACAATAAGGTGTCCATACGTATATCCCCTAAAGTCCTTTTTCACATGGAGTTTTCCTCACTCGCTATTTGTGCTTTCACTATACCCTCCCCCTTTATTACAAATCGATAAAGAGTCCACTTACCTTTATCTCCTGGTTCTGTTTTGTCCGCATGGTCCCATCTGTGTTGAAGTACTTCACGGAGCCGAAACCCTGAAAGAGAAGAAAAAGAAGGCATCAGCATATACAGCTAACAGAAATACAACAAGACAAAAGAGAAGAACTATAAAAGGAGAGAAGGGAAAATAAATTAGATTCAAGACATTTATTTTGAGAACTCTACAATTTATGAACAAAATAATAAAACTCACCCAGTGAGCACATTGACCGAGTTTGCATGTGTATCTTCCTAAAACATTCCCAAAGAACCCTCTACAGTGGTGTCAGAAGTGGGATTTGTCAAATTAAAAAAGTGGAAGATATACAGATACATAGCACAATGGAAAATAAACCCACCTTAGAAGATATGATTCTAAGGCTGGCGGAAGGGCAGCACCATTTACAATTGGTGTGGGAAGAGAAACAGAGAGAGGCTCGAAACGACAGAGAAACGCTTCAAAATGCCCTAAAAAGTCAGGCTACGATAATAGCCAATAACCAATTAGTTCATGAAACTGCACTACAAAAACTAACGGATACTATTGCTTCCGCTCGAGTACACCCCAACGTTCCCAGTTCTGTCCTACAAAAATTCCAAGAGGGAGAGGATCCGGACGTGTTTTTTACAAATTTTGAACGAGTAGCCACTTCAGCTGCCTGGCAAGAAGATAGGCTGGGATAATATATAGCTCCACTAGTGACTGGAACCTTCCAGGCCGCATATCAGGCTAAAAACCCTGGAGGTGCAACACCTTATCCTGAAATAAAGGAAGGCATCCTAGAACGTGTGGGGTTCGATACAGAATACTATTGTATCAAGTTCAGAAAAACCAAACGGAATCCCATGGTAAATCCTTGTGCCCTTTATTTCAGAATACAAGACCTGGGATTAAAATGGTTAAGTCCTATCGGTACAGACAGAGAAGAGGTGATCAATATCATTCTACTCTAACAATTCCCGAGGCCCTACCTTTACAAACTTGTAATTGGATTAAACAACATACAAATGTAGACACCACCACAGCAATTGACTTAGCTTGTGCTTACCATCGGGCCCCTCAATTTAAAATAGGAGCTCAAAAGGGACAACCTATTTGAAACCGCCTATCCACTTCCCCCTATCGTACAAAACCCATGAAGGGACCCAACGAGAATTTTATACCTAGTTTATCAGACAGGAATCCTAATCAGCTACCACAGTGTTCTAACTGTGCTGAATGGTGACATATAGCCCAGAACTGTCCCCATAAAGTAGAAAAACCAGAGCCCATGGAAATTGGGGTCACTCGAGGGAGAGTTCTCTATACAGGCAAAGACACTTCTCGCTACACCAAGGAAATGCGAATAACTGGACAATCCACCAGAGTATTAATTGATTCTGGGGGTAGCCTGCCGGTAATTTGTGCAAGTTTAATAGACCCAACAGGGTCGTCAAAGGCTGACTGTGTTTCTATTTGTTGCATTCATGGAGATATGATGCAATACCCTTTAGTCCCAGTGTCTATCGAGTGGAAAGGACAAACAGAGACTCTTGTGATGGGGGTCATATCACCCCTAGTGGAAGAAGTAATCACAGGCACAGACTATGACAATTTCCCTGAATTATTGTACAATGTCCAGAGCAGACAGCAGTTAGAGTTATGGTGGGATGAGGCTCCGTTTTCACAAATTCATATCTCCCCGGTGAAAGAAAAACTAAAACTAAGGAAAAGAAAGAAAAGAGAAGGAAAGAAACCTTATCAAATGAGTGACATGTCTGGTAATCCAGTCTCCCCTGACAAGTTAGTGTTGGCCATACTACCTCCTTTTCGAATCAGCCAGAGAGAAGACCCTACACTACAACATGCCTGGGTGACCGCTGTGGTAGAGAAAACGGGAAAGGTGGGTCCATATTTTCTTGTTCAGAAAGGATTATTATATAGAGTGACCCAACATAACAGCCAAGAGAAAATACAGTTAGTGGAGCCCCAACCATATCATACTCCAACGTTACATTAGGCACACAATCATATGGGGGGTGGCCATTTTGGAAGAGAAAAAAACGAGAAATACCTATTACGGCGATTTTATTGGCCAGGGTTTTTTTCAGAAATTCACTGGTTCTGTCAACAGTGCCCAAATTGGCAATTCAGGTCCACAAAGGAAAGCTCCCCTGTTCCCTTTATCAGTTATCGATATCCCTTTTTCTAGGATAGGCATGGATCTGGTAGGACCCCTTATTCCTTCCTCAAGAGGATATATGTATATTCTCGTTTTGTTAGACTATGCGACAAGGTACCCGGAAACCATCCCACTCGTTAGCATGACTACCAAAAGTGTAGCACAAGCCATGATAGGATTTTACTCTCAGGTTGGCTTCCCCAAGGAGTTACTCACAGACCAGGGAACCCCATTTATGTCCTGTTTGATGTCCCAAGTTTGTCAGATACTAGGGGTTGAAAAAATTAGTACTTCAGTCTATCATGCCCAAATAGTCGGACTAGTAGAGAGATACAACTGCACTCTTAAAACGCTATTGAAGAAAACCATAACTGACTCTGTTAAAGACTGGGATAATAAGCTACCCATAGTCCTTTACGCCATACGAACACATGTACAATCCTCTACTGGTCATAGTCCGCTTAAGATGGTATTCGGACTACAACCTAGGACCCTGCTAGATATGGCTGCAGAGAGTTGGGAGGAAGATGAAGATAAAGACATCAGTGAATATACCCAACAATTAAAGGATCAGGTACATACAGTTTGGGAAGACGTTAGAATCCACCTGGAGAGGGCCCAAGAGAAACAAAAAAAGTACTATGATAGAAACACTGCTTTTAGGCAGACCGGTGCTAAGGTATTATTCTTACTACCTAGTTCCGAGAATAAATTGTTAGCCAAGTGCAAGGCCCTTTTAAGGTACTAGAATCTGTGAGCCCTGTTACATACAAGATTGAATTATCAGAAAATCCCAAGAAAACACAGATATATCACATTAACTTATTTTTAAAAATGGGAAGAAGCAGATAGTCTTCCTGAAACAACGAAAGCAGGGTTCTTAATAAACAATGCAAAATCCCTAGAAATTAACCTATGTCCACAGCCCACTGAACAAACTGGCTACCTTCTCTCAATTAATTCCACCCTTCTTCCAGAACAACAAAAACAGTTGAAAGAGGTAGTAAATAAACATAGACAATTGTTTTCTCTAACTCCTGGGAAAACCAAGTTGATTCAACACACCATCAGAACTCAAGAAAGGAAAATCATTCGTCTCCGTCCCTACAGAATTCTGGTAGCACAGAAAAGGGTGCTAGAACACAAAGTCCAAACTATGTTACAAGTAGAAATCATAGAACCCTCAGTTAGTCCTTGGTGCACCCCAGTAGTCCTGGTACCAAAACCCAATGGATCTGTCCAATTCTGTATTGACTTTAGACAATTAAACAAGATTTCCCAATTTGATACTTATCCCATACCCCGGGTGGATGAATTGCTCAAAAGAATAGGTAAAGCACAATATATGTCCACATTCGACCTAACAAAGGGTTACTGGCAGATTCCATTACACCACCCAGATAAGGAAAATACAGCTTTTTCTACCCCATCCGGGTTGTACCAATTCACAGTCCTAACCTTTGGTTTACATGGGGTCCCTGCTACATTTCAAAGATTAATGGACAGACTTTTACGTACCCATACAGGATATGCGGCAGCATATCTCAATGACCTTGTGATATATAGTGAGACCTGGGATGACCATTTTCAACAACTAGCTAAGGTATTCCAAACACTAACAGAGGCAGGATTAACTGCTAATCCTGAAAAATTTAACCTGGCACGTGATACCATTGCTTACCTAGGATATCACATAGGGAAAGGACAAATAAGACCTCAATTAAATAAAGTTGAAGTTATCCTCAAGGTACCTCCACCTACTTCAAAAACAGAAGTGCGGTCCTTTTTGGGATTAGTGGGGTACTACCAACGGTTTATCCCAAATGACTCTACAATAGCATCCCCCTTGACTGACCTGCTTAAAAAAGAATGACCCTCAAATATCAAGGAGTAAAACCAATATCAACTCCGTAGTTACGAGACCCTCAAAAGAAGTCTGACCACAGAACCTGTGTTACGATGTCCTGACTTCACAAAAGTGTTCTATCTACAAATGAACACCTCAGACATTGGTATAGGGGCTGTCCTATTCCAGAAAGATGAACAAGATACAAATTAGCCCATTGCTTTAATCAGCAGAAAACTACTACCCCGAGAACAACGTTATCCTGTAATAGAAAGGGAATGTCTGGCGATTAAGTGGGCGATAGAAAGCCTCCAATACTATCTACTGGATCACCCTTTTGTATTACATACTGATCATGCTCACCTTACTTGGTTATCACGACACAAAGACACAAATCCAAGGATATTGAGATGGTTTATGAAACTCCAACCATTTATGTTCCAGGTTCGTGATCTCCTGGTTAGCTCATTGTTTACTGCAGACTATCTCTCCAGACATCCTGTGAAACAAGGTCTCGATCAGCCCTTTCCAAGGGGGAGTGTGTGTAACAGGGTCTCAACAACCCTGCGACAAGATGGGGACGTGGGCCTGTATTAACGTGCCCCAGGGGTACAGAAGAGATCACCAAAGCCCAGACGCTACTCCGAAACCCAGATATCCGGGTTGAGCAGACGGGATACGGGGAGGAGAGCGCGCACAAAAACGGAGGTGAAAAAGGAGAAGGAGGATGGCAGAACACCAGCAGCGAGACCCTCGGGACAGAAACAGGTGGGCTGGAATAGACCAAGGAACCGACCGAGACAGCACTGCTGCTTAAAGCCGCAGCAGAAGGCACCAGAGCCAGCCACGTCCCTGTAGGGACCTGGCTCATGCAGGTGCGTGTCTGCTTTCAAAACCCCTCGTGATATTAGTGGTATGGGGGAAAGAGGAAAGGGCAAAGCGGGCAGAGAGTGAGCAGCCCTAAACACAGGAGGAGGGTATTTTGAGCACCTGGGCTCCACCATATCTTCCGCACCACAGAGGGAAGATATAACTGTAATAATTTGTTTTGTTTTCACAATAAGGTGTCCATACGTATATGCCCGAAAGTCCTTTTTCACACAGGGTTATCCTCACTCACTATTTGTCCTTTCACAACACGCCCCCCTTTATTACAAATCGATAAAAAGAGTCCACTTACCTCTATCGCCTGGTTCTGTTTTGTCCGCATGGTCCCATCTGTGTTGAAGTACTTCACGGAGCCAAAACCCTGAAAGAGAAGTAAAAGAAGGCATCATCATATACATCTAACGGAAATACAACGAGACAAAAGAGAAGAACTATAAAAGGAGAGAAGGGAAAACAAATTAGACAAGACATTTATTTTGAGAACTCTACAATTTATGAACAAAATAATAAAACTCACCCAGTAAATACCTTAACCGAGTTTGCGTGTGTATCTTCCTAAAACATTTCCAAAGAACCCTCTACAGGGCCTCTGGTCTCCGGTGGAATCCAGACTCCATTTCAAATTATTGGAGCTCTGAGCAATCCGGCTAGCATTGAAAGCATTTCTTCCTGTTGTGAAAGGGAAGGTAGTGGAGGTGTTCACGGACAACACCACCCCAACGTGTTACTGCAACAAGCAGGACGGTGTGGGGTCATGGACCCTTTGTCAAGAGGCTCTGCATCTCTGTAGGTGGCTGGAACAGCAGGACATAACCCACCTTGCAGGTTCTCTGAATGCCAGGGTGGACAAACTCAGCTGCCAATGCCTAGCGAATCACGAGTGGTATCTCCATCTGGAGCTGGCACAAGGACTCTTTCAGCAGTGGGAAGAGCCTTGGTTAGATATGTTCGCCTCTGCAGAGAATGGGCAATGTCAGCAGTATTGCACGTTGGAGTTTCCAAAGCAGCAATCGCTCTGCAGCGCTTTTCGTCACAAGTGGAGTTGTCACCTGTATGCTTTTCTGCCCATACCACTCCTGCCCAGAGTTCTCAAGAAGATCAAGAACGACTGGGCCCAAGTCATCCTAGTGGCTCCGGATTGGGCACGGAGAGTCTGGTATCATGAGCTTCTTGAAATGAGCATTAATACTCCGATCAGGCTGCCCCTTTGGGAGGATCTTCTGTCGCAGCAGCAGGGGAGGGTTCTCCACCCGAACCGGTCAACTCTGCAACTTCATGAATGGAGATTGAGAAGCGGCGGCAGTTGATGGCTTTTGACCTTCCTACTGAAGTCTGTAAAGTTATTTTGGTAGCCAGGTGTCTCTTCACTAAAACAGTATATGTCTGCTGTTGGAAATGCTTTCTATTTTATTGTACAGAAAGGTCTATTGTTCCTCTTTCTGCTTCTCTTTATGATATTCTTCATTCTTTCCACAACCCAGCAGGGTTCTGCCTTGGGGACTCTCAAGGCTTATCTTTCTACCTTATCGGCTTTTCTTCAGTTGCCTGATCAGCCTTCTCTGTCTAAATCCCCCATTGTACATAGATTCCTTAAAGGGCTTGTACATATGTTTCCCCCACGCTCTTTGTTATGCCCCAATGGGACTTAAATCTGGTCCTCATATTTCTGATGTGTGCTCCCTTCGAGCCTTTACACAACTGTCCCCTCCTGCTGCTCACCATCAAGACAGCCTTCTTAGTGGCAGTAACATCTGCCAGGAGGGTGAGTGAGATGCAAGCCCTGTTGTCAAAGCCACTTTATCTCACTATCTACCCAGACAAGGTGGTTCTCAGAACTCGTGCCTCTTTCCTCCCCAAGGTGGTGACTCCATTTCATCTGGGTCAGAACACCACCATGCCCACCTTGTTTGCTCCACCGCATCCCCTTCTAAGTAAGAGGAGCGACTCCATTGACTGGACCCAAAAAGAGCGTTGTCGTTTTACCCTGACTGCACAAAAGAGTTCCGGGTGTATGACCAACTCTTTGGGGGTTACGTTGGAGCAAAGAAGGGTTGGGCAGTGCAGAAGGGAACTATTTTGCACTCGGTCGTATTCTGCAGTAAGATATGCTACGCACTGACCGAGAAGCAGCCTCCTGAGGGCTTGTGAGATCATTCTGCCAGGGGTAAAGCTGCTACCACTGCACTAGCTCGAGGCGTACCAGTCCTGGAGATCTGTCAGACGGCAACAGCAGCATTTTTGCACCCGTTTGCAAAACATTAGTGCCTGGATAGTCGGGTACGAAGAGACGGGCACTTTGCACGTTCAGTGCTACAGATCTTCTAAGTGTAAAGAGTAATATCCTCAGCCCACCACCAGGAGGTTATGGTGTGGGTATCTATTCAGAGGTAAGGAATCTGCAGCTTGAAGTCTCTATCAGATGAACAAGTTACTTACTTTCGGTTATGCATTATCTGGTAGAGACTCTATCTAGTTGCAGATTCCTTATGCCCACCCATGCCTCCCTTCTCTGCATATATGTCTAGTAGGGTTAGAGTTTATCCCTTTTTAGGGCCCTTGTTTTGCACAGGCAAATGTTGGTTCTATCCATGACTCTGCGCTTCTGGCGTGGAAGTTTTGTGGATAAAAGAACTGACATACGTGCACCGGGGTGGTGCCTTTATAGGTGACCGTGACATCACAGATGGCTCCAATGACGCTGACGAAGCCTCGTGGAGCCAGATGACGCCACCAGATGGCTCGCAGGGTATTGCTCAGCAAAAAGATTCTGGATTCGAAGTTGAAAACAGGGAATTCAAAGGTAAGGAATCTACAGCCAGATAGTTTCTACCAGATAATGCGTTACTGTAGGTAAGTAACTTGTTCATTAATGCTGGAGGGACCTACAAGTGTATAAGATTAGTGACAAAGGCATACATGCATTGTGAGCTGGCATAGGGGATTACTGTAATTTGTGCAAATGTTTTCTTTTGAACATTAATGTCCAATTGTATTTCCACAGATACCCTCAAACTGTTGTGTCTGTATTTTCAGCATCATCTGGGCAAGGCCAAGGTGACAGTGACCATGTCGGTGGGAAGGAAGCAGATCACTGGGAATCGGGTGTGGACACCACAGACACCAAGGGACCCTGTGGCATGGAGGGTTCAGGGACTGGCACGGAGGACACGACTGACTCATCTTCTTCGGCGGCCTACAATGAAGACCAGTCCCTAGTGGTGGCAGACCTTGGAGCGACTGCGACACCTGCATCGTCATCGTACACCCACATACCAAGTTCCATCCTCCATTTTGCACCCGCCCTATTGCCCTCAGCCACCCCCTAAAAGGGGTGGTGTCACCTTCGCTGCAGGCACCTCCACCTCTACCCTGGTGTGCCAGGCTGGGCTCGTTGAGGAGGCTGTAAACATATTACAGATTATTTATGTAGGCCACACTGCACTTCTGAATGCCATCTAGGGTCTGGCTGGCCAGAACACACAGATGCTGGCTTACCTGGATGGCAGTAATGGTGGCTTGTCTTGCCTACAGCGGTCATTCCAAGGTCTGGCCTCCTCTTTGGGTGTAGATTCCTACCCACTCCAGCCGCGTGCCCAGACTCCCATGCCTTCCCCATCCAGAATTCCACAACCCAGCCATGTCTCAAGCACACACAAACATTTGCATGCACTCACAACAACAACCACAAGCAGCACTTCCCAACACTGACACAGCAAAAAACACAGACACAAATGCAGACAACACACCCACATCCACCACTACACCAACACCACCATCACACCCAAAACGCACAAACCCATCAACACCCCTACATACCACAAGCATACCCCAGTCAGCCCACCCACCACTACAGCAACACCCACACACACCACAAGTGCACCCCTGTCAGCGCACCCACCACTAAACCAACACACACATCACAAGCACACCCCCAGTCAGCGCACCACCACACACACACACCAGCACACATCACATCCACAACACACATCCACACACACTGAACCCAAATGCCTATCTGACTCACCCAACAGTCAGTAAAAGACACACATCTAAAGCTAGACCATACACCAAACCCTCAAGCACCCACACCTTCAACACTCACACTCACAACAGACACACACTCCCTCTACCTCCCAACTCCCTCCCGAGAACCCTACCTCTTTTCCAAATGAAGACCTCATGTTTGTCCTGCCCCTGACCCCTTCCTCATCCCAAACCATCCCACCTAAACATCTTCACACACCTTCAAAATCCCAACCTTCCCCCTTCCATATCCAAACCCACCCCTCCCATATCCCAACCCACCTCTTCCATATCCAAAGCTACCCCTTCCAAATCCAAACCACCCCTTCCAAATCCAAACCCACCCCCTTCTAAATCCCAACTCACCTCCTTATGTACCTCCACTCACCCCTTCCAAATCCCAACCCACCCCTTCAAGATCCCAACTCACCGCACCCAAACCCCCCCACCACACACACACACACACACACACACACACACACACACACACACTCTCTCACTCACTCTCTCTCCATTGAGTTTCTTGCTCCTAGCCCCAAAGATACTCCTTCCAGAGGAGGATTATTTTTGTAGTGCCCCAGAAGGCAAGTTGTGGGCAAACACCCATAGGATGGACTAATGGCTTAGTGCCTTTGTTTGTTTATTTTTTATTTGCATGGTTAAATATATGAGAGAGGTATCTCATTTATATAAAAACATTTAATTTTGAAAATTCCTTTCTCCTAGCCTTACTTTTGGATTGTTACTAATTGTTTGCCAATTATATTCTTTCTGATAATGTGTGTCATGCACTTACACTCATTTGTGACAATGACAAGCACAAATTGTATATTTTAGATTTCTCCTAAAAATACACATTAGTGTTGTACATCTGTGATGGACATATAACTTCTGTTGCAAGCATTCATCTTGTAAGTGGACACTTTCACCAAAATTATATGTTTCTGTGACTGGAGAATGCATTTGTGTTTATTTTGTCATGATGTATCAATAATATGCACATATTCATTACACACAGAACCTGGCACTTTACAGTTAAATGGGATAGTATGTCTGATGTTTTGCGCAGACCAAGGGGACTTGTGACCTTCATACGTCTCTGCCATGTTTGCAGTTTACCATTAAAATTGGTAGTACATTGTTTGTACACCCACCTGTAGCATGTTGTAGTGTAATTACTACATTATCATGGGATTGTTTGGCTCAGATTTGATATACTGTTTCAACTGATGCTTTCAATATTTTGGGCACTTTGAAAAAAAAGGTGCAAACTCAGTAACCCTTGGACCTTGGTATATAGCTATATTACCAAAAATGTTGGTCCACAAGGGGGAGTGTAGCCATTGACTCTCTCCGCAGTATTTTATCAATCTCTCAGCCCGAACAGATTGTTAGGCAAACAATTTATTCCATATATAATTCAATATTGGTTCATAATCAAAACATATTATGTTCATTCTACCAAGGTGCTCCTAAAATGGTGGCACAGTGCAAGTGATTCAGGTGAAAAACTATTAATGAGCACCAGTGTTATATACAGTATTTTCACAAATGTGCCTAAAAATCAAGGTGGTCTTCAAAATTACACCTTCAATCCAGGTGTCTGGAATTCACTATCCCATTCATAAAAATAGTCCACATTAAACTTCTGTTAGCGTTTTGACTGAACCTAAAAGATTCAATCAACTACGGGTCATCATCAGGACACAGTGTTTGTTGTAGGTAGCACCTGAAATGAGAGAACCATGTATCAGACTCTTATCAGTGGAGAATATCTCTTAACATGCATTAATGCATTATCATAGTGTCGTTCATGACGTTGCGACAAAAATTTCTGTTACACCACAAGTCCGAAAGGAACACACCTTTTTCACTCTTCAATCATCAGTTAATAGCCATGTGAAAATTTACTCATCCTCATTTGTAAATCACCTGTCGACCACGATGTAAGGCATATGCAAATTAAAAGTACGGTCTGAAGGTCTACTTATGATTTAAACTAGCCTCAACCTTGACCCAATAAATTCACATCAGCATTCCCTTTACATTTCAGAATCCGTCTATTAACCCGTAATCACGAGTTGAGCAACTGCCACAGGGCAGCCAGATACCTCTTCTATCTCGGTCAGTGCGAAGAATCCCTATTGTAAAAAAACATTTTAAATTAATGATTATTTCAGAGAGTCTTTTAAAATTATGAGCTCCTATTGTTCTAAAATTGTTGTGCAAACAACTCACCAATTCCTTTGGTGGAATAGAGCTTTATTGGAGTAATCCGCTTTCTGTCAGCCATTATTTCAAGGCAAATCGCCTATCTCAGTCAATCCGGATTAATCTCCATGTTCACGAATCCTTAGGCCCATATTTATACTTTTTGACGCAAAACTGCGCTAACGCAGTTTTGCGTCAAAAAAATTAGCGCCGGCTAATGCCATTCTGAAGCGCCATGCGGGCGCCGTATTTATTGAATGACGTTAGCCGGCGTTAGCCGGCGTTAGCCGCCGGCGCCGTCTGGTGTGCGTTAAAAAAAACGACGTACACCAGGCAGCGCCGGCGTAGGGGGATATGGGGCTTGGGCGTCAAGAAATGGGGCAAGTCAGGTTGAGGCAATTTTTTCGCCTCAACCCGATTTGCGCCATTTTTTTTCACTCCCAACCCCCATAGAAATGACTCCTGTCTTAGCAAAGACAGGAGTCATGCCCCCTTGCCCAATGGCCATGCCCAGGGGACTTCTGTCCCCTGGGCATGGTCATTGGGCATAGTGGCATGTAGGGGGGCACAAATCAGGCCCCCTATGCCACCATTTTTTTTTTTTAAAACCACTTACCTGAACTTACCTTAATGTCCCTGGGATGGGTCCCTCCAGCCTTGGGTGTCCTCCTGGGGTGGGCAAAGGTGACAGGGGGTGTCCCTGGGGGCATGGGAGGGCACCTCTGGGCTCCTTCAGAGCCTACAGGTCCCTTAACGCCTGCCTTTTGCAGGCGCTAAATAACAGCGCAAAAGCAGCCGTACGTCATTTTTTTTGACCCGCCCACTCCCGGGCGTGAATTTTGCCCGGGAGTATAAATCCGACGCACATGCCTCGGAGTCGATTTTTTAGACGGGAACGCCTACCTTGCATATAATTAACGCAAAGTAGGTGTCCACGCTAAAAAATGACGCTAACTCCATGGACTTTGGCGCTAGACGCGTCTAACGCCAAAGTATAAATATGGAGTTAGTTTTGCGTCGAAATTGCGTCAAAAAAAACGATGCAATTCCGGCGCAAACGGAGTATAAATATGCCCCCTAGTGTGAGGAATGTGTATGTCAATTGAATCCTTGTCCCAAAATCGGGCCGCCTTTCCTGGAAGAAACGGAATCCCTTACTTACATCAGCGAGCCGGAGGATGGCAACCTGCATCTCTGGCGGCAACGCTGAATGACCGGTTTAAATAACCTTCGGTAGGCTTAGTGCATGCTTGGGGCGCACTCCAATATCCAAAGTAAGGGAACCTTTTTAATAAGAAAAGAAAACCTTTCTGCTGACATCTTGTTGTTCCCATAATTGCGCTTCCGAACCTTTAATGCTCGCCGTCTCTGTTGAAGGATCTAACCTCTATGATTCATATGTTTCCGCACCAAACCGAGTCAATCATAGTTTCAAACCATCATTTAAGTGCAGGATCGTAACATATTCTCGGAGATATTTGTTATGCTTGTAAAATATTTTGTCTAGCGTCAACGTGTCCTAATAGCCGCCGAGCCAAATCTTTAATACTCGCCTTGCACTTATATCTGACCATCCCTATTAAAGAGTTAAATCCATTATTATCTCAACACAATTTCCAGCAATTCATGTTCTCTTATCACACCCAACAAATTCTTTTTGACACAACATATAAATAGTAGTATGTAACAGTTTCAATGATAAAGTTTGATTGTTTTCAGTGGTAATTTTACTTGTGACATATTTAACTACCATCATGTCTCAATTTTGACATTGTATTATACAGTCCAGTATAAATGTGAATAGTGTCACCAGATCCAATTTTTAGTTTGTCCTGGTAAACGAATGATACCATTTACTTAGCCATACCTCACAGATATTCACATTGTCATTGCCTGTCTCCAGTCATCTAATGTGTTAAGACCCATCAACACTGTCCCACATTTTTCCATCCAGAAAAGTTCTCTCTTGGTGAGGAGGCTATTCGGTAATTGGATATTTTGGGAACATTGTGCACACACCTGTGCGGACACATTTGTATTTGTGATTGATGAGACTTTTTGTGTAGGTATCCATTGCCTTGAAGGCATTTTGTACCAGATTGGTGGGTGCTACTTATATCTTGAGGACTGTTCTGATACATTTTGTGACTACAATATTACACACTTAAGCACTGTGCAGCATTATGGTGTTTGCAAATATTATTGACCCAAGCATGAGTCTAGCTACAACTCTGAGAATACCAGGAATGACCAGGACTTACCTTCTGTTCCGGCAACAACAGGGTAGATTTCTATATTGGACCTGGCCCAGGAACAATGGCAGGACTGGTAGCAGCTGGTTCATGGCATCAGGAAATGTGAAAAGTGTTAAAAAGGTAAGTTTTGTGCTTATATGGCTCCCCATCTACCAACTCGGGTGTGGAGGTTTTGCCGCCATAGTTGTGTCTGAAGGAATTCACATTGTAATTGGCTCATCAGTAAAAGGGACTGTCGTCCCGCTGCCAGCCGCTTTTCCCTATGGCGCTGTCGACGCAGGTGAAGATTCTTGGTGTTGATGGCTGACCATAGGCGTTCTTTTGCCTGGCTCCAACTGTATGATCTGATACGTAGATGGGTCTAGAGCCATCTGTAGGTTGTGTGTGTTTTGTCCCGATACAGGTGTATTTGTTTGAGGACTATTTATCATATCAAAAGTTTAGGTCACCAAGTATACATATGTTGGACAGTACAGTTGTTAGATATGATACTGTAGCCAAAGAGAAAAAAATAATTGACTGTGGTAACAATCTTTCTGCAGATTTGACACCTGTAGAATAATCCCAGGCATTGGACTTGATCCAGAAACTTCAAAGCTCTCATGCTGCCAATAGTGGGCACTGGCTCTGTACCAATACTGGAAGTGGCATCAGCTGACATCACCCAATCCATGCAGCAACAGTCATCCATTCTTTTTTTTTTTGCCAGCATTGGAGGCGAGCTGACGGACTGACATGAATTGAGTAGTGGAGTGCCAAAATATATGTGTATTTGCGATCTTATTAATAGTTCTTTATAACTATCCATCAGACAGGGAGGTGGGTGGGTCTGTGAGAAGTCTGCAGGTAGACAGAGTATCCACCAGATAGTTATTGCGGGGAAGTAACATTTTCTTCTTATGGATACTTCTACCTGCAGGTTCCTCACCTGTAGAATAGATTTCAATAGATTCCATACTTGTACCCAGGTAGGAAGAGGGTTGATGGATGGTTATATCAGGAAATATTGCAAGAAGGGTCTGGCATATTGATGGTCTCTGTACACCTCAGAATCCAGTATTGTTTAGCAGATATGCCCACGTAGTTGCTTTGCATATCTCTGCAATTGGGACGCCTCTTGCAGACGTAGTGCTTTTGGTCCTGGTAGAATGGGTTCCAATCCCTTCTTGAGTTTCTTTCTTGGCTGATGTATAGCAGGTCTTATTGAAGAGGATGATCCACCTTGAAAATGTCCCTTTCTGCACTGTGTTGCCTTTCCTGGCACAACAGTACCCCATGAAGAGCAGGTTGTCCAGTTGTCTGTCCTTAGCACGGTCCAGGTAGTAGTTGATTGCCCATCTAGGATTCAACCTTTGCAACCACTCATTTTCCTTTGTGGGATGGGGCAGGGGATAGAAGACCTGAAAGGTGATGGTCTCACTCAGATGGAAAGGAGTCATACCTTAGGCAGGAACACAAACAAAACGAGCAGCTGTGTGTACACTCAGATGTTATGGGCCTATTATGGCATCACTCCTCTTTCTGGCACACACTACTTTCCCTTAAGAAGCAAACAGTGATACTTGGCATGTCTACATTTTTAATTTGTCTTGGGCAACATGGCACAATAAACTCTTCCACCTAATCACAAGCAACATCATTTTTACCTGTAATATAGATTGCCTTCTTTACTGTTTTCACTAATCCTATATTGTCAGATGCTGTTCTTTCGACAGTTAAACCACATTGAATCAAACTTCATTATTCAATATTGTTGCTATGCACCCAAACATTTCCTACATAGACCTTGAAGTCCAGTAGCTCTAAACACGTGTTGGCTGTAGGAGCAATGTACTTCTCTGAAGTGTTTCTGTGCCATACAATATAGCTTTGTTATAAACCACACAACAGTTGGTTTTCCGAATTGTATTGTAACACTATACTGTTGTGTTCTCCATTGTCATGTTTTGTTCATTTAGGCAGGAAAGCAGCCCTGGTTCACCACACCAACTTCCCTGGGTAAAAAGATGTAAAAGGTGGATGTGGAGTAAGAGCCTCACTCAACTGCCTGGATGAATTTGTGGCTACTGGATAAAATGTTTTCATGGTCAACATCCTTAGAGGACAACTATGTAGGGGCTCAAATGGAGTACCCATCAGAAAAGTTAAAACCAAATTAGGTTCCCACTGAGACACAACAAAGGGGATTGGAGGATGCAGCTTTGCTAACCCTTTCAGAAAATACACCACAATGGGGGATTTGAAAACGGATGGTTGGTCTGGTAGACAGAGGAATGCCGACAATACCTCTAAAATACCCTTGACAGTACCAATTTCACAGGCCTTCTGGGCAAGGGAAAGTGTAAATTGCAGAACCTTGAATTAGTTGGCCTGCAAAGGGTCTAAGTTGTCCATGCACCATGCAAGAAAATTGGTCTATCTTCAAAAGTAAGCTGACATGCCGAAAAAATTACAACTGTGGCAACTGAAAATAATTCAGATGTCCCCACTCAATAATTTGGGATGTAGGGTGTTTTCTTCGCGACTGGGATAAAGCACCATCCCATAGAACTGGTAGAGGAGGAATGGTCCGAATGGAAACTTCAGCAGAGGACGTAGGAAGAAGCACCAAAGGTTTGCATACCACTCCCTCCTTGCCCGTTCAGGACAATGAGAATATCTTGGGGCCAGGTCTTGGTAAATCTTCTTTGGGACTCGAGGAATCAAGGTTTGGGAAAAACGCTTAGTGCAGCTGAAAGTCACACCTTAATTGAAATGCATCCCTCAAGGCTCCCTTCAACAGATACTGGAGGGTGAAGAAATGCTGGCACAGAGCATTCGCCAAGGAGGCAAACAAGTCAGGGAGTGCCTCACTGGGCAAAGACTTCCTCGGGTGGAAGACGCCACCCATGACTGGCAAGATAATGCTGGCTCAGGCTGTTTGCTCCGACATTCAGAGACCTCGCTAGGTGATTGGCTGTCCACCAGATTCCTTGGCAGTGCACCCAAGACCATAGTCTCAATTCCTCCAGACGAAGGAGTTGAGTTCCTACTCCCCCTTGCTTGCAGACATGCCACATTGCCGTCATGTTTGTCAAGATCTGGGCAGACTGACCTTGGATGGAGGGGAAGAAGGCCTTGAGTGTGTTGGAGTGTGTCCTTTTAAAGCAATATTAATATGAAGAAGCTTGCAATATATTGTATGATGAAGCTGCATAGTAAATGTGTTAACATAGAAAATAATGCACACATTTGAAATGTGCCCACGCGGAGTGGTCACCAATGTATACGAAAACTAATGAAAAAGCTTGCTAACTCCGAATTATTATGCAGTAATGTTTGAAATTGTATTAGTATATCATAATTAGGGTTGTGTGTTAAGAATTTACTTTATTAACTTAGCGAGGGCTTGGGCCTAGCTGCCTGGCCTCATATTAAATTGCATTTTCTAAATGTGTAGTGTGCTGTTTTTCCTGACAGACACGAAGCAGTATTTTTCCAGGAGCTATATGTGTGTAGCCGTAGTAAATTCTTTCTCATGAGAACCGGCTTGCTCAAGGCGATGTTCTTGCTAGATGCAACAGTGTAATTTGTAACAGGTGCAAGGTTAACCGTACTAGGAGAAGACAATGAAGACATTGACTGGAGTGCAAAGTGTAACATTTTCTACCTGACATTCTAAACGTTGAAGATGTCAATAACGTGGACCAATCCGTGATGTGGGAACTGTGAACTGTGGAAAATTCTAGCAAGGTTCTTACCAAATTATTGGTCAGAGATAATGATGCACCAAACTTTATCCAATGAGGAATTAGGGAATAGTTATACAGTTGTGATTTAACGGCGTGACCCGAGGAAAACAGGACCACTTCCACTTTAACTTTGACTTTTGCCATTTGCCATTCCTTTTGCTACGAGACTTTTGCTAGAGCAACTTTGCCAGTCGCCATATATTAGTTTAGTTATTCTGCCACTCTAAACCATCCTCTACCCCATTCTTGCCTGATGCTAACTTCTCCTCCATCTGAGGGAAGTAATCCGTTCCTTATCCATGCCATCTTGAGACTTTGCCCCGTCCTATCTCTGCTGATGGTGAATCGACTGATGTCCTGAGGACGAAGACTGTTGCTGTTTGCTGATCTGTTGGATTGATAACTATCTGATGCAAATTGTGATTGTCTGTTTGCCTTTTTCTTTCTAGGTACCAACTGCTATTTTGATAAGGGCCTTAGTTTAGATGTTTTCCAAATTTGTGTTCACTAAGGGCCAGATGTTGCAAAAATAAAAATTGCGACTCGCAAAATGCGAGTCGCAATTTGGAATGCCAGAAAAAAAAAGGTTCCGATTTTGCGACTCGCAGCCAGACTCGCAACGCTGTGTGCGAGTCCGCAGATTGCGAGGTCGCTGTTTGCGATTGTGCAAAAAACGAACTCGCAATTAGCGAGTAGGTGTCGCAAATTGCGACTACCTTGAAAATTGCTTACAGGTGCAGCAGAACACTCCAGAAAGCACACCAGAACACTCTGTAAACACTTCCAGGCACACGATGATGACATCACAGCCAGGAAGTTAACAAATACACCTGGGAGGAGGCTGGACCACACCCTTTTATAACTGCCAGTCTTCACACTGAACAAGCAGCAGCAGCCATGGAGGGAACCCCACGATGAAGAAAACTCAAATTTTCTGAGAGGGAGCTGGAGGTGCTGACAGAGGAATGCTGTCAGCACCATGATGAGCTTTTTGGGAGAGCAGCCCTCACTGTTCCTGAGGCCACCAAAAAGAAACTCTGGCAGGACATTCAAGAAAAAATTAATTCCCTGGGTGTGAGCCACAGGACAATTGAGGACATAAAGAAGAGGTGGTATGACCTCCGCTCCCGGACCAAGGAGAGGGTGGCAGAAAGGCTCCAGGAGATGAGAGGCACTGGAGGGGGACCATCATCTGTGCCACCACCCACACCCCTGGAAGAAAGGGTGGAGGAAACATTGGAGCAGGAGGCAGTGTGTGGATTTGGGGACCTGGACACCTCAGAGCCAGTACATCAACCGGTGAGTACCATGTGATAAGCCTGTACCCCTATCAATGTCATACCCCACCCACCATGTACACAGGTGCATGCACAACCAAGATAACTCCATTACAGGGTAGAAAAAGCCAGAATGATGCATTATGGAAAATGTAGTCAAATAGGCAGTTCATAGGCAAATGTTTATTAGGAATTGTGCAATAGATACTAGACACTGACAGTGTGTTCCCCATGTCCCACAGGTCTCCAGCAAGACACCCCCAACACCCCAACCACCCAGGCCCAGGAGGACACCCCAGTACCCGCCAGCACCCCCACCTGCACAGTCAGCAGCATTCCTGCATTAGTAATACTTGCTGCAACAATCACGCCAGAAGCTGCCCCAGCAACAGGCAGGGAGGATACAGGTGGGAGCACAGGGCAGCCACCGCTGCGCAGGCGTCGCAGGGCAAGACCATCTGGATCCGGGATACTTCCTCCAACCAGCAGTGAGGCACATCTGCTGCGGGGTCAGCGCCTGCAGAACAGAATATTGGGCAGGATTAGTGGTGTGCTGCACCGCTTTGTTAGACACAACCATGCAAGCATGCAGCACCTCAACAGACGCATGGACATGATGTGCCAGAACACTGGGGACATTGCCCTTGCCATTAGGGAACTGGCGGGCGGACTGCTGGGCCAGGCAGATGCTGGGCGGCGCAGAGATCGCCAGACAATGCAACGACTGGACAGGATGGCCACATCGATCGGCAGGCTAGCCATTAATACAACAGGCCTGTCGAGGAGGACAGTTGGCCTGCAAATAGAGATGGGCCATTTTTCTGGGGATGTTGCCAGGGGCCTGGGACGTCTCACCCACATAATTGAACTTATGGAGACACGGGAAATGTCAAGGGCCACCGGGGAAACACCCCAAGACAGTGAGGAGGGCTCAACAGTGAGCAGTGTATCTGCCACTGACAGCAGGGTGCTGAGGAGTGGTAGGCACAGCACCACGGACGCAGCAGGGACCAGCCAGGCTGGCAGGAGGGGCAGGAGAACATAGATGACACCCAGGACCAATAAATGTGGCACATGGTGTTAATGTGCCACATGACTGGTTGGCATTTCCCTGCCCATGGACAATTTCAACTTGTATATAGTTTCTCAATTACAGTAATAAAACAGTTATTTTTGTTCCACTTAACAAATGGAGTTTTTGGTTAATAGGTGAGTATGGTGGGAGCTGACACGTACCGTCCAAAATATTGTGTTGCAATGTGTTCCCGTCTCAGTCTGCCTTGATTAGCTAGACTCCTATCCCCATGATGGCGATGTGGTTGTTCTTGCTCTTCATCATCAGGATCTGGGTCTGCAGGGGTGAGAGGTAGCCCACGTCGGGTGGCTATGTTGTGGAGGATGGCGCATGCGACCACAATTTTGAATGCGGTAATGGGGGTTTATTGGAGTGCACCTCCACTGCGGTGGAGGCATCTGAATCTTGCCTTCAGGAGTCCGAAGGTGCGCTCTATCAGGTTCCTGGTCCTCTTATGCGCACTGTTGTATTGCCTCTCAGATTCAGTTCTGGGTGTCAAAAACGGAGTCATGATCCAAGGCCTAAGAGCATATGCACTGTCACCTGTTGGGCCCAAAAAGTACACTGTTAGGAAGTCCAGATTGTCGTGCACAGTGACCTGTGTGTATGTCTGCAAGTGTCTGTGGCTCTACCTAGGAGGTAACCGTCTCCGAATTCCCCACGTTCCAGGCGTTGATGTATCCCACTATGCCTAAAAATGTATGAGTCATGGGTACTGCCTGGAAACTTAGCTACGATGTCCGTGATGACATAATGGGCATCACAAACGACCTGTATGTTGAGTGAGTGGGTACACTTTCTGTTGCGGAAAATGTGTTCCAGATTAGCAGGGGGGCATATTTGAATGTGTGTCCCATCTACACACCCTATGACATGGGGAAAGTGGGCAATGCGGTAAAAGTCCAGCTTGGTGCTGTTGATTTCTGCCTCATTCCTTGGTAAGTATATGAAGTGAGACATGTGCGTGACTAAGGCATCTAGGAAGGCCCTGAGGAACCTTGACACTGCTCTTTGGGATACCCCACCTGCCACAGCAATGACCCCCTGATAGCTCCCTGAGGCCAAGAGGTGCAGTGAGCATAGTACTTGCACATGCGTAGGAATGGCGCAGCCACGCAGAGTCTGGTGTTCTAGCTGTGGTTTCAGTAAATAAATTAATTCTAGGATGGCTGCGCTGCTAAGGCGGTATTTGTCATAGATCTCCTCTTCAGTTTGCTGAAAAAGAGTCTGCCTGGTTCTATATATCTTCTCCTGTCTGTGGCCCCTCCTCCTTCTCTGCTGGGCTGCGTAGACTCTCCTCCTCACTGCTATCAGGTATATCTCCGCCATCTTGAGTAACCCAGATGGATTCTGGGTCCCCTTTTATACTTTGGTAATGGTTACCACCTGCTCTGAGTTAGTGGTAAATGGGACATGCAAACTGGGCTTTTTGCGACTAGTCGCAATTTGCGAGTTGCAATTGCATAAGGTTTGCGACTCGCAAATTGCGACTTGCTATTTGCGGGTCGCAAAATGGGGTCGCACCGGATGCGACTCGCAAACGGGTCCCATCGCTTTTTGTGAGTCGGAAATGGGCTTTTTGCATCCCATTTCCGATTTTGCACTGTCGCAAATTGCGATTCTGCCCGTTTGCGAGTCGCAAACGTTTGCTACATCTGGCCCTAAATGTTTTGCATGAAGCCCAACATGCTAATACTAATTCGAGGTTAGTTAAGGTGTTCACTAATTCCTTGCGCAAATAGACAAATGATTGAGATCTGGCTTTGTTGATTCATGTACTAATAAGACAAGCTGCTAAGTTTGATCCAGATTAATGATGTGCATAAATATTGAATGAATATAGCCTATGCATTGATTAAGTTGTGCTCTGATTGCTAATCAGTAGTGTTTTCTGATGAGTTTATTGCTATTGAGACTAATAGACATGATATTAGATTGTAACAAATAGGGAAATAAACATCCTAACACTAAATTAAACTGGTGTGGGTATTCATGACTGAAAGGTCATGGTGTGTTCTAATTTCGATTCCTATCGATTGTTCATTGATTAGTGATTGTCGTCATTGATTATTTATTGATATTTTTGGTTGATGATTTGTGAGGAAAATACTTCGTACTGGGAAGTTTCCAAACGCGGTCCAAAGGTTTGTCGTCCTAGACGCGTCTCCTTGTAAGCAGATGGTGATGGTTGGCCCTTTGGGGCCCAAGTACGAAGGATCACGGGGTGCGAGAACTAACAGTTTTGTAGCAGTACGGCCCCGGTACGAAAGATCAACAGTTTGGTAGAGATTGATCTGGTTGGTCCTTTGAGGTCCTGGTACGGAGGGTTTGGTGGTAGGCAAGGTGTACCGAATAAATTGGTTTTTGTGGGGTTTTCTTTTTCAATGATGCAAATTGGAGGGATAATGTGTCCCTAACTCCCAAATGACTTTCCTGAGATCTCGTAGCTTGGTGAAGGGAGTTTGAGTATGTTCTCGGCGTTCTAGTGATAGTGTGAATGAAGTAGGTTTTGCGCTTGCACAGCTTATGTATATCGCTGGTGAATTGTGAGGTTTGTGAGGATTTTAGGCCAGATGATGATGTTTTAGTAGGAGTGGGCGTAATCCGCAGTATGAGAGTAGGGGAGTCAGCGAACTTCATGTGATTGTGGCGCTTTGTGCTCAAAAACTGGCCACGTGGTTGTTTATGATGTACGGACCCTGCGTGGTCCAAGACTCCGGAGTATATTGATAAGTGTATGAGACACTTGGTTTAAGTTGTGATTTGCGCGGTTTAATAGGTCGATAGTGAAGTTGACGAGTCGAGTTTGAGTCAAAGTGAGTGAATGAAAACCTCGATGAAGATTTGTTGAGTTCTAAAGTGCACTAGAACAATAATCCATTGACAAGTCGAGAGTAGAATTTGTGGGTCAAATTTTGCTTGCGAGTGCAGGTTCTGAGAAGGAGAGAATAGCGGCAGAGGCTAAGCGAAATCTCTGTAAAGTTCTGAAGCGATTGTGTTACCCTACCTGTAGTAAACCGGCAAACTTGAGTTTTATTTGGTTGGTGCTCGCAATATATTGTATTCGTTTTGTGTGAATCGAGAGTGGGAAGACAAGCCGCAAGACTTTGTCAGCCGCAGTGCATGTGAGTGTGACATCATTGGAGCAGTGCTGGGATAGGTTGGTTAGTGAGAAGGGTCGCGCACGGATTGGCAGCCGTCCATGAGAGGCAATTGGTTGAGAAGGTAGGAGATGAGAGTTCTGGGAATTAAAGTCACTTCCTGATCTGATTGTGAACAAAATAAAAGACGAAAAGATTACATTTTTCAAGGCTTTAAAGACCGCTTTGAGGGGAGACCTATATATTACAGTGAGTGTAGGGGAGGTTACACCGCCCAAGGGTACACCGGCTTACATTGTAATGGAGGAAAAATATGTCTCGCCATGTCTTTGGCTAAAGCAATGGTGCAAAGTGACGGAGAAAAGTGGGAGCCTAGCGGTTCCTGTAAATGGGACGTTCAATTTGAGGATTTTGGAAAATTTGCGGAGGGTGCTATATGATCGGAAGCCACCTCCAAGACCAGCACAGTTTGAAGCGTTAGCAGTCTGGGAGCTAATGGCAAGACAGCAACAGAAATTTGAGAGGAGAATGAGGAGAGCAGAAAAGACACTAGCGGAGGCTGGATGGGATTGTGTACAGAGAGGTTGGAGAAGAGAGACATTAGAAGGGGTTAAGCTGTTTCCAGCGATAGCGCAAGAGGGTGAAAGCAAAGGGAGGAAAGCTACTCGTAAGACTGACAAAAGTCCTTCCAGCGACAAAGAGGCTAGAAAATCCTCGATAGGGACAGAGGATTCAGATGATGAATTCCTTAATCAGTTACTAAATGATCGTCCACCACCATATATGGCAGACGAAAATGGCCCGAGTACCAGTGCATGTCCTATAGGTTCAGTACAAGAGAAGGCGACAATGAATCCGACACAGGTTAGTCCTGTCTCAACACAAGTTCCGATGCAGAGTAGTTTTGGTATGCCCACCCCCCAGGTTATGCAACCTCAGTTGCAACCGCCACAGGTTCAGAGGTACCCTGATGTACCCATTTTGGAGACTGCCACTAATCTGATGGTGCTGACAGAATCGGTATGTGCGAGACCAAAGTTGATTCAGACTGAACCGACTCCACTTTTACTCCCCTAGGTGCAGCCGCAAATGATCCCGAGATACACTTCGGTCACAGGACAGCAGTCAGACATGATACCAGTGATGAGCCAGAATATGGGAGTTAGTCTTCCACAGGTTTTGGGACACAGACAGACACCAGATGCCATATTGTTGCCTATTACAGTTGGTCCACCAGTACCACTGTATGCGCAGGCGAAGCCTAGAGCATGCGATCAAGGGGTAATGACACAAGATACAACAAGAGGAGGATTCGTAGGAAGCTCCCAAGGGACGATTCCAGTGGACCCGACATTTGAAGGATCTAGGTCTTTGTTAGATTTCAGTCCGATTGGGGCTCCTCCAGATGCCATGAGACAGTCAGGCTCGAGACTGCTGACACCGCAGGTCTCGAATGCGAATGTACCACAGGCACCTTTAGTGCAGGCTGGGAATATCTCATTGCAAGGTTTAACAGCACAACAGCTGACAGACTGGTTAGACAAGTTTAACAATCCACAGACTGCTCCTGTAGCAGCAGGGAGAGTGGAAGGAGAGGAGTACCTGAACCATATGAGGTTGGGTATGGAAGCCAATCAACTTGTTGAAGGGAGCATGGGTGTGAACAGGCTAGAGTCATACACGGAAGCAGAGTTGAGGTACTTGTGCCCAAAGATAACTAGAGAAGTGAGCAAGGTGCACCAAAGGTTGGCAAATTTGGCAGACAAGTATGGTATAGATTTAGAGAATACAAAACATTTGAAGAGGAGTTACAGATTAGATTTTGAACACATGAGGTCTACTGGGATGAAAGCGCAACTCAAGGAGATACTGCAAAGTGCACAAGTTTGGGGAGCCTTAGAGAAGTGGGAAGGCAGATGGGTGAAGAAAAGAGATAAGAGGAAGAGTGATTGCATAGAACAGTCAGCTAAAACATTACCGGATACAAGTACGGTAAAGATGTTACCAATGAGACAGACTGCCAGAGGGGTTCTTGTCCACGTACCGTGGACTAGAGGTGATATTCTGTAATTTACGAATGATTTCCCCACGCTGAGGGAGAAACCAATAGAGTAGTATCAGCAGACAGACAGGTTTGTGAAGCTTGCGAAGTGTCTTTGGGAAGACCTGAATACTCTTTTTGAGATCACAGTTCCAGCTGATTTGTGGATTGAGTGCAAAAGGAGCGTAGATTGGCCGACTGAGGAACCAGCAAGGGACAGAAGCACGGGTGCGCCATCTCCTGATGTGATGAAGTATTATTATAAGGTGATTGAGTTTCTGAAAACAAGAGTTTCGCTGAAGAATATTGATTGGCAAAGGATTGATCGAACGGCTCAGGAACTCAAGGAGTCAATACATGCCTATTATGAGAGGTTGTTGAAGGCGTTCAAACATTACAGCGGCACAGAGGTTATTGAGGCGAAGGACATGAACCACCTTGTGTTCAAATTCGTGGAAGGGTTGAGACCTGAGATTGGCCAGATGTTAAAGAATCATTTGATTTGCTGGCAAGCAAAGCCGATTGAGGAGGTATTGCAGTATGCGAAGTACTGCAGCAATGAGATTGAGTTGAAGCAGAGAAAGTTGAAGGAGAAGGCGATGGTGATGCAAATTAAGGCAGCACAGACAGGGATGCAGGGAGGTTTTCTACAGCCGATGACTCCACAGCCGCAGGGAAATGGGATGTTTCAGGCACAGGTGGGAGGTAGAAGTCGAGGAGGTATTGTGAACCGCGGTCCAGACTTGAATACTGTAGTAGTTCAAAACGATGCACAGGGAATGAAGAAGCTGTTACCTTGTTATGCTTGTGGGGTCGTTCGACACTGGAAGCGGGAGTGCCCAATGATGGTGCAGGAGGGTGTTGTTCAACAAAGCAATGATGTCAGTTCATTCCAAAATATGAGAGGACCAAGATTGAGAGGTCCAAATCCGATTTTTCAGAATAATGTGAATCAAATGCAAGGTTTTCAATCCATGCAGCAGGTGCAGAAGCCACGTACACAGCTAATACAGTTACAACAGATGCAGCAGCAGGTCCCCATAGTACCTAGACAGCAAATGCAAGTGCCTTTAACCCCAATGGAGCAGCAACAGGTGATGCTTCCTCAACAGGTCACGGGTCAAAGGATGAGTCAGAATCACACAGTGCAACAATACCCATTGAGTGGTGAGAATGGAATAAACGATGAATGGTCCGATGAGAGTTCAGACGGAGAAGAGTGCAGGCTTGCAGCATCCTTAGAGATAGATCAGAGAGGACCCTATGTTCAGGGGAAGGTTATGGATCATAAGGTTTCATTCTTGGTTGACACAGGTGCAGAGGTTCTGAAACTGCCCCTTTCGGGACGGACAGTTAAGGTAGTAGGAGTGGCAAACCAACTCCTGATTAACCCGATCACAGATCCGGTTCAGGTTGAGCTTGGCACCTTCCAAGGATTACACAGATTTGTGGTTTGCGATTCAAGTACCGTATCCCTATTGGGAAGAGACTTATTGTGCAAGACGAGGTGTTCAATCACCTGTTCCAATGAGGGAATTGAGGTCCAGACAAACAGTGATGATGAAGGGGAGGAACAGGTTCCAAAGCCTTAAATTGAGACCACAGATGAGGAATATCCTCTGATTAATTTCTTTCCGATGTTCACAGTGGCTGATCTCCCGGCACACTTACAGGGGACAGTTCAAGAGAAGGTGTGGGATTTGACAGGGAAAGAAGTAGGGTTGATAAAAGGAGTAGAGACAGTCAAAGTCAGTGTGAAAACAAACGCTGTGTTCCCTCAGATACCGCAATATCATATGGAGCAAGATGTCCTTATAAAGGTTGCGCAAATCATTGCAGAATTTGTGAAACAGGGAGTCTTGAAAGAGGTGTTGAGCAGTCCATTTAACTCACCAATAATGGGACTGAGAAAGCCTTGTGGAAAGGTTCGGATTGTCCAAGATTTGGGGAAGATAAATGACATAGTGGTGAAATGTTGCCCAGTGGTGCCAAATCCGGCTGTGATTATGTTTGAGATTCCATGTGATGCAGAATGGTTCACAGTAATTGATCTGTCCCAAGCATTCTTTTCCGTGCCTCTTCATGAGGACAGCCAATTTCTCTTCTGTTTTAAATTCTTGGACAAGGTTTACAGTTGGTGTTGAATTCCTCAAGGGTTTTCGGAATCACCTTCTATATTCAATCAGATACTGAAGAAGAATTTGAAGTAATTGGAGCTGCCTTTCCAATCGACTCTAGTGCAGTACATTGATCGTTTGTTGATTGCAAACAAAACAAGGGACGAGTGCAAGTGTGATTCAATTGCCTTAATGAATCACTTGGGGAAAAATGGACACAAGGTATCCCCAAAGAAATTGCAATATTGACAGAAAAAAGTGAAGTATTTGGGTCATCAAATTGAGAAAGGGTCAAGGAAGTTATCCAGAGAAAGAATAACTGCAGTGTTACAGATGAATCCCCCAACGACACGGAGGGATGTTAGGGTGTTTCTAGGAATGGTGGGTTACTGTTGCCAGTGGATCCCGAGTTTCTCAGTTATTTCCAAGCCATTGCAGAGGCTGACGGTCAAAGAGAGTCAGGATGCCATAGTTTTGGGAGAGAAGGAAATGAGAGCGTTTACTGAGTTAAGGGAGAGCATGTGTAGGGCTCCAGCTTTAGGTATGCCTGATTACACAAAGTCTTTTGTTCTGTTTTGTCATGAACGTGATGCATGTTCTTTGTCTGTCTTGACACTGGTCCATGGAGGTGTAAACCAACCAGTAGCATATTTTTCAGCTACTTTGGACCCAGTTGCAGCAGCCTTACCGGGTTGCTTGCGTGCAGTAGCAGCAGTTGGACAAAGCCTCACACAGTGTGAAGGCATGGTGATGGGACATCCTTTAACTGTCATGGTCCCTCGCTCAGTTGAGATTCTCGTAACCCGAACGAAAACACAGCATATGACTAATGCGAGATTGACCAAATATGAAACAATTCTATTGGCGTCACCAACTGTAATGTTAAAGAGATGTACAGTGTTGAACCCGGCAACTTTGCTTCCAAGTGAAAATACAGAGGTTGAAAATCTGGAAGATGTAGAACATGATTGTCTTGAGGTAACAGAAATGTGCACCAAACCGAGACCTGATATTAAAGATACCCAATTTGAAGAAAATGACCAAATTATCTTTGTTGATGGCTCATGTATGAGAGACTCAGTAGGAGTGCTGGGAGCCGGATATGCTGTATGCACGATTTCCGGTATCCTGGAAGCGTCCTGGCTTCAAGTAGTGTATTCTGCTGAAGTAGCTGAGTTGGTATCTCTTACCAGGGCTTGCCATGTCTCTGCTCAGATGAGTCACTATCTATACTGATAGTCGATTTGGAATTGTTCATGATTTTGGCCAACTGTGGTCACAGAGGGGTTATTTGACCTCTTCTGGTTCACCAGTGAAAAATGGTGAAAGAATTAAGGAGTTGTTGGATGCGATTCAGTTACCTCATTAAGTTGCCGTGATGAAATGCAGTGCACACCTGAAGTCACAAGACTGTTTCAATGGGAAGTGGATATGCGGATCAAGTCGCGAGGTTTTGCGCATTGAACTGTATATCGTTCAAGGATCAATGGGAATTGTTACCTGAAAAAGAAAATGAGACTTGCACAGGCTATGCATTGAGGATGATTGACACGTTAGAAGAGTTGAAATTGTTCAGGATCGTGTCAGCAAAGATGAGAAACGTTATTCGTTAGGATGCAATGCATACAAAGACCAGATGATTTGTGGGTTTCAGGCGAAGGGAAAATGGTCTTGCCGAACAGTCTTTTGTCACAGTTTGCGAGGTTTTATGATGGCCAAGCACACATTGGGAGAGATGCCATGATCAGGTTGTTCAAGATTGACTGGTTTAACCCAAAGTTTAGACAAGCTGCAGAAGTGATTTGCCATCGTTGCGTCATCTTCCAACAGATAAACGCGGGGAAAGGGACAGTGGTGAACTTGAGCCACATTGGAAGAGCTGGAGGTCCATTTAGCAGAATGCAATTGGATTTCATTGAGATGCCTGTATGTGGAGGTTTGAGGTATGTGTTGGTGATTGTGTGTGTCTTTAGCCATTGGATTGAAGCTTACCCTACACGAAGAAAAATGACAGCCTCACAGTAGCGAAGCTGTTGCTTAGAGAACTGATATCGCGTTTCAGTTTTCCGATCTCTTTAGAATCAGATAGGGGAAGTTACTTCAACAATGAGGTGGTTAAGTTACCGTGTGCAGCACTGAACATTGAGCAGAAGTTGCATTGTAGCTACCGCCCTGAAGCATCAGGACTAGTGGAACAGATGAATGGTACCCTGAAGTCGAGAATGGCAAAAATGTGTGCAGCCATGAATTTGAAATGGCCCGACGCATTACCTTTAGTGTTAATATCAATGAGAAATACACCTAACAAGAAGACAGGACTGTCTCCGCATGAGATTCTTATGGGTCGAGCTATGAGACTGCCCGCAGTGCTTGCGAATGCTCTTGTGAATATCACGGATGATATGGTGTTGGACTACTGCAAGGGTCTGGTTGATGTGGTCCGCTCTTTTTCTCACCAGGTGGAAGCTACCACCCTGCCACCGATTCATGATCTAGGACACAACCTGAAAGCTGGTGACTGGGTGGTCATCAAGAAACAGGTAAGGAAGACTTGCTTGGAGCCACGTTGGAAAGGACCTTACCAAGTGATACTAATGACTACCACTGCTGTGAAGTGTGCAGGAATTCCAAACTGAATCCATGCCAGTCATACGAAAAAGGTGACGTGTCTAACTGATGAGGAAGTTGAGTTGTTGAAAGTACCAACAACTGACAGGGAAGTCTCAGGGCCGGAGAGTGATCGAAGGGGAACTGAGACAGTAGGAGAGCCCGTTGAGGACGGCTTGGTCACTCCAGTAAGAGATGAGGGAGAAGAGATCCAGAGGGGTGACGGTGAGCCTACCTCAACTGAGGCAACAGGGGAGCCTAGTCAGAGGATGGTTCTCCCAAAAGTAGACGATTATGAGAATGAGCCAGAGCACTTGACAGACCCAGAAAGCAAAGGAGTTGATGTGGAGGAGAGTCAGAGTGTCTAGACTCCTCCTGAGCAGATTGCAGGTCCATCAAGCGAAAACACCATAGAGCAAAGAGAGAAAGAAAGGGTCCCACAGGAGAGACCAAAGACTTAAGAGACACTGAAAAGAGACAAGTGGCCAGAGTTACAAGTGAAGAGGAGTGAAGTGGTTGTTGAAGATGCCATAGAGGAAGAAGTAGATACAACAAGGAGAGAAGATCTAAGTGAAGGAGAGTTGCAAGGTGATTGCAAGTTGAAAAGGAAGAGAGTAGCAAATAGAAGGTACGCAGGTCCTGAATGGGCGTATGCAACTACAGCCGAATGGCAACAGGAATTCTTGCCGTTTTGTTTTGATCGAGAAGTCCCAGGTCAATAGTTTGGCACCAGAGTCTGGCTGAAGGAAACTGAAATTGGTGTAAAGATTCGAGACAAGGTTAAAATTGAGAAAAGAGACTTGGAATTTACCAGATGAGAGTTTGAAAACTTGAATTGACTTTTGGAAATCGATTTTGACAAGTTGCTAACCTGAATTGACAAGGGATCCTGGGAGTGAGATTGAAAGCTGTAAATAATTGCTGAAAGAAGATTTTGCTTGTTTTAACTTTGCTGCGGGAGAAAATTATTAACCATCCTCTGTTGTTGTTTTAAATAACCATTCTTCACTTTCTGATTCTTTACAGATCATGGATAATACTAGGCAGGAGAATAGAGGGAGTAGGCGTTGTAAATACTTGGGTGTTGGTTTAAGCGTTGTGTGTGTGTGTGGTTTTCATTGTGGTCTTGATTGTGGCTATGACGCTAATGGATAAGAGTGGGACTAACAATGCTTCAGTTCCTGAAACAACTACTACACTAACAGCTTCGGAGAAGTTTGAGCTGGATGAGAGATACTTACATGAGGGAACTAATGCAAAAGGGGAACTTTCTACTAACTTTTTCTATCGCCTGCTGAGTGAAAATGTCGATACAATGGATGCGAAGGATTGCTTTGTGTGTACACAGATTCCTATCTCGGTACAAGAAGGGGTTACCTATCATAGCTTGCCACTAACCTATGGGATAAGTTGGAGTCTGTTACTAACAAGATTTTATAACCAGGAGGAGATCCAGTACTTTTATTCTAATCATGGCTTTGTGTTTTCTTATGTGCCCATCATAGAGGATTTGAGTGATGTAGCTAGATACTACAGTATAAAGTTAGTTAAAGGATTCTTTGAGCCGACACTGGAAATTAGTACGTCTTATGCTCACCGCAATAACTTGACATGCTTGCTCACACCTGTAGAGAAAAGCTTTTTAGATCACACGGTTGACAGAAGTAGGGCATTAAAAGTTAAATTAGGAAAAGGATTACAGCAGCAAGCTTTTGCTAGTAGTGAAGGTTATGGTGCAATTAGAAAGCAAGGGAAGTTAGCTTTAGATGCATTGCACGTAGGGAAGCTTTGTATATCTAGGCCGAAATCATATTATGACAATGTGTTTGTGGGAATGAGTGAATGTAAGCATGTGTTTTTGTTTCAGAGTAAGTGGACATTCATGTTAAATGGACAGGATCCGGCGATCCCAGGGATCTACTATATATGTGGGCTTAATGCTTATTACCGTCTGCCAAAAGGGATGGTATGGGACATGTTATTTGGGGATAGTTTTCCTAAAGATATACCAATTAGATGACTTAAAGAAGTTTCCGAGATTGTCTGAATTACATTGTACTAGACAGAAGAGAGAGACCACTGCTGCTGTAGTGGGAGATATTTGGGGCGATAATTATTCCTTCAGTGGGAGTTATTTTAAACTCGATAAAAATTCAAAAGTTGTCTAATATTGTTGATAACATGCTGACAAATTTTTCAGGAGCTATACTCCTAATGGATACTGAACTTGCTGCGGAAAGGGCTCTGACTCTTCAAAACAAGCTTGCTTTAGACATTCTTTAAGCGAAAAATGGCGGAGTTTGTAGGATGCTTAATGACATTCATTGTTGTGCATATATACCAGATAATAGTAATGAGATTAGAAGTATGCTTACTAACTTGACTAAGGATAGTACAGACTTGAAGGAACTGAAAGAACCTGGTGTTTGGGAAAAGATTGGAAAGGGTTTTACTTCAGTGGGGAATTGGCTTAGTAACATTTGGTATGGGATATTGTCTAAAATAATATAGGGAATATTGATTGTTAGAGCTTGCCTATTTGGATTATGGGTAGCATGTAAAATTAGCAAAAGAATAAAACTGAATAAGGTGAAAAATAATAGGAGGGAAGAAAAGGAAAGGGAAAAATTCAAGGGGAAGCCAATAAGGGAAGAGACACTCTCAGAGCTCACCTTTCTTTTACATTCATGGAGATGTCATTGCTGGTGACAGCATGGGGAATATTCGTAGTTCTACAGCAACAGTGGTCTAAAAAACCCTAATATATAGGAATCCCTGGGTAGCGCTTTCGTGCAGAGGAGGAGGGGCTGCCGCCACACGTCAGGGCAAGGAGCCCTTTAAATCATTTGGTGCGCTCCCGCCGCCGCGGGTAGCGCTTTCGTGCAGAGGAGGAGGGGCTGCCGCCACACGTCAGGGCAAGGAGCCCTTTAAATCATTTGGTGCGCTCCCGCCGCCGCGGGTAGCGTGCGGGCGACGCCCGGGCGGGCCCGTCCTTGCCCGTCATCGCCCGGAGGAGACTGGGCTGGGCCACCCCCGAAGTTCTGTCCTTTTGATATTTGGTGTGGCATAGAGGCCTTAGGAATTTCTTTCGCATAGTTTGTCTGGTATCACTTGATCTCGAGCTCCACTTAGCACCAAAGGGGCTAGTGGAGCAAGCTACTACTTCCTCTCGCTGCTAGGGGCTTCCTTCTCTCCTGTCACCATTTGTACTTGACACTAGGAACCAGGGCTGGGCCATTGGATAGACGATATGGGAAAGAGGAAGGCCGATGATGTATCAGTACCCCAGTCTCGGGTTAAAAAACCCAAGAAACGTTCTGTTGGGAAAGCGGAGGGATGTCCCAAGACAAATCTACAGCAATTTAAATCAATCGACTCATTGTTTGAAGAGGTAGAGGCTATACTGAGGAGTCCCTCTGTTACGGGTCTTTCCATATCGGATACCATTCCTCCCAAAAAGATTCCTGACCTCTTCAAAAAAAAAAACTCAGATGCATAGAACAGAGGTTAAGGCTGATTTACATTCCCCTCCCCACTTCCAGGGTGTAATTCCTTCACTCTTGGAGATTTCACCATCCTTGGTGGAAACTAATGGATGTTTATCTGTAGAAGGTGCACCCTATTTGAGGTGCACGTCCCCACCTCCTATTGTTATTCCTTGCTCAAATAGGTTTTCGGTTCTGTCCTCTGATTCTGTAAGTCCTGGACATTCACAAACCCTACTTGTAGAGGGAACCGACAAAGACTCTTTGGATGGAAAGATGGGCAACAACGAAGCTTCTCAATTGACTATCATTTCTCAGAAAATAGATGACGTTAAGTGTCTGTTGGTATCTTTGATGAACAAAATTGCTGGACTCTATGATCAAAAGTCTTGTTGTAATTGCATTGTGCCACATGAGTCTGCCCCATCCTCTGATTTATTGATGGAAACTAAAAAACCTAGTCCTCCTACCGTAGGTGATAAATTGACATCCTCTTCTAAACATAACATCGCTAGGGGAAGAAATGGTAGCTCCACAACGCACAGTAAGTCTGCTTGTCAGACCATGTTCTCCACCCATGAGCGAGTTTCCAAACCAGGTATAAATAAGTGTGGATCCATCTCTGGTCGGGGGGACAAAGGTACTCCTTGCCCAATAACCTCTCAGCTAAATCTAGGGGGATTGCCCCCTGCAGCAAGTTGTTGTGTTAGTTCCCATTCTGCCACTTACCCTGATCATTTGTCACTCTTGCAGACCTGTGACATCAAGGGAAGGTTAAGAAGGAGGAGGGAA
This sequence comes from Pleurodeles waltl, assembly GCF_031143425.1. Classification (NCBI taxonomy): domain Eukaryota; kingdom Metazoa; phylum Chordata; class Amphibia; order Caudata; family Salamandridae; genus Pleurodeles; species Pleurodeles waltl. The sequence goes on from NC_090444.1 coordinate 1,324,268,621, forward strand.
GATGCCACCATATATTTGACTAGGGTGCCAAAGCTACCTCAGGGCAATAGAGAGTCGAGTGACTCTCTAACTAACAAAGTCATGTATTGGATTCGCTCCCAGAGGAACTGTCTCTCTGTAATCCGGTCTGATATACGCGAGGCACACAGACATAATCAGTTAGGGTCGGATTTTGATTATATTTCGATTCTTTTTAATGATAGCAGTATAGTTAATGATCTCCTGGCCTTCGACACACGGACAGGTACACTATGTATAGATAGGGAACCGAAACTTAGACTCAGTAGTCAGCCGCCTGTGGCCCCGCTATGTAGAGGATGTTGTACATCTGGAACTATTGTAGCCGGGGTTATTCCCTCTTCAGATAATTCTGCAACATCTAATTCTGAGAACCCTTACCCCTTACTTTCTGAATCAGATTGACTGATTACCCCCTGTATAGTACTTCCTAAAAAAGCAAATGACAAATGTCATCCTATAGGGACTCCACTTCCCGTCTCTTTAATGAGATCCAAATTAACAACTACGCCTCCTAAAATCAATATTATCTCTTGGAATGTAGCAGGAATTAAGTCAAAGTTGGATGACATGGAATGGGTAAGCCTTATTAACAAACAAGATATCTGTCTTTTTCAAGAAACCTGGACTGCAGAACAGTTATCCATACAAGGCTTTACAACTTATTTTTCTGCTGCCCAACCTGCCTCCGGTGGCTTTGGAAGACAGATAGGAGGGTTAATGATTTTATTGAACAACAAGCTAGAATGTGACCACTCTATGATAAAGTTTAATTCTTATGATCTGCTGGGTGTGCAACTTACTTTCCGACCCGGATTCAGGCTGATAGTTCTGAATACCTATGCAAGATCCGTTCCCCGTGGGTCAGAATCAATGGTTCTCACCCAGTTGACGGACTACATAGAGCTTTTGGACCCTTCAGATCTCTTGATCATAGCAGGCGATTTCAATTGTTCCTTTGTGTTGGACAATACTATCAGTAATCTGACTACTGAAGAGGACGAACATTGGGGTATTCCCCAATCTAAGGAAATTGTGTTTTCTCCCGTTTCCTGTGTTGCATCTCAGTTGTCTTCCCTTTGCCTGAAACATGGCCTGAGAGAATGTAACGGCCGCACTAAATCTGATTCAGAGCGAGCCATCACTTTCAAGCGAGGGCTTTCCCTTAGCACTATTGATTATATCCTGGTGGACATTAGGCTATGGTCAAGTTCACTGGACATGGACATTTTATCTCGCTTGGATAGCGATCATAATCCTCTGTGCCTTGTACTGACCAACCATGCATTCTTAAGAGTCCAGCACACAACGATCACTAATGTCCCACTCCCTTACCTGAACCATAGACGTTCTCTGGTCTGTTGGCCAAAGGTTGAATCCAATCCGTACTTGATTCGGGAAATATATTCATTATTTTTAAAACTCTTCGTAGATTACGAGGATCAAGAAGCCCCTGACATTCATATTATGTCTATCCACATTAAATTGGTGGATTCCCTACAAGGTATCTTCTATAGGGAAACCCCTTCCAAATCGAGACCAGCTGATACCCCCCGTAGGGATTGGTATAATCAAGACTGTGTGCGAGCAAGATCTAATCTAAACAAGGCTGTAAAAAACTCTACTCAAGTGGCTATTAAAGAGGCCCGACATAGGTATGCTAATGCCCTGAAACAAGCAAAAAAAGACTGGGATAATGAGATATGGCAGAAGCTGCTTGCAGCAGTCAAATACAAAGATGATAGTTCCTTTTGGCGGCTGTTGACCTCTAGTTCGAAAAGGGGCAATGATGATATCGGTATGTATATACAGCCCGAAAGATGGGTGTCCTATTTTTCTGGAATATACGCTCTGCCCGCATCGCAAGCTCCGGTGGATCCTGGATACGATGAGTGTTGGGCTGTTAACATGACCTCAACTGAGAGCATTGTTTTTACCTTAGCCGAAACAATAGCTGCAATCAATTCTTTGAGGCCAGCAAAAGCCCCTGGTCCAGATAAGATCCCAGGGGACCTGTTTAAATCAGAACCAAAGATATGGGCATGGTACATCAATTTATTGTCTAATGCCATAGCAGCTGGTAGCCCTATTCCAGATTCTTGGCGTGGCGCAGAAATAATACCGATTTATAAAAAGGGTGATGTAGGTTCACCTGCAAACTACCGTCCAATCAGCCTTATTGACATCCTTCAGAAGACGTTTGCCAAGCAAGTCTTAGATAGGCTTATCGATTGGATCCAAGACAACCAAATTTTATCCCCCTTACAGGCCGGTTTTCAGCCTAAAACTAATACCATGGACCAAGTCTTCAGACTGTCATTATTATTTTGGAAGTATGTCACCCTATCTAAGCAAAAACTTTATGTTGCCTTCGTAGATCTGAGATCTGCATTTGATCTTGTCCCAAGAGAGAAACTTTGGGGAGTATTAAATAAAATCGGTACCCCAGGAAACTTAGTGCATTTAATTAAAAGATTACATGAAAAAACATTTGCACACGTTAGATGGGGTAATCAGGGGGAACTCACCGATAAAATAGAGATTAGGAGAGGAGTGCGTCAGGGCTGTGTTCTTGCCCCAACGTTATTTACATTGTTTATCAATGAGGTGGTGCAAGTCGTTACCAACTGCCAAAATGATGCTCCATCCTTGAATAACCATAAAATTCCAATTTTGCTATTTGCTGATGATTCCCTCCTGATCTCCAGAACTCCTATGGGTCTCCAGGTACTTGTGGATAAGTTTAGTTCATTCTGTGTTGACTATGGGCTTGAACTCAACCACAGCAAAACCAAACTCATGACCCTGGGCTGTGGTCCCACAAAGAGATACTCAATTTTCTATAATGGAACCCCCCTAGGTATGGTAAGCTCCATAGATTATTTGGGGGTGAGAATTAGCAATAACCTGTATTGGGGGCCCAAATCGATAAAAGCTTAGCTCTTCTGGCACAGAGATCTGGGGCCATTTTACGCTTCCACAAGTCCACCTCTGAGAGAGTGATTACTCCAACTATTAAAATTTACCGAGCAAAGGCACAGAGCGCTGCGGTCTATGGGGCAGAAATTTGGGGGCCCTCGAACATTAGCAAGTTAGCAGTGGGGGAAAACAACTTTGTAAGGTCAATCTTGGCCTGTCCTCGCAGTACCCCACTGCGGCCAATGTTCTGGGACCTCGGCCTTCCACGCATTTCAGATGTAATTGCCCTACGACCATTGCTTTTCTGGGTCCGTGTATGGACCACCCCTGAGCTATCCACATACAAGGAGTCTATTCAAGACATTCTAGATAGACCAAATGTACTTAACATTTCCTGGTTTAACCACATCTCAAAATGGTTTCATAGATTGGGTCTTAGTGAGTTTTGGAGTCATCCAGAAAGTATAAGGAAGGATCAGAAGAATCATCTGAAAACTGTTTACTGGATACATGTCAGGGAAAACTATCTGCTGTGCTCAACACACGGCAGATTGACGTCACAATTCTTTGATTTTAAATGGTATCCATATTTGGAACCTGTTGGACTTTTGCTTATGCAGGGTCATCCCCAGTCTTTTTTTCGCCTCCTGCCTCCTATTTTTTTCTGACATGTTGCTGTTGGCTTTTCAACTCTGAGCACTTTACCACTGCTAACCAGTGCTAAAGTGCATATGCTCTCCTGTTTAAATTGTATGTAAGTGGTTTATCCATGATTGGCATATTTGAATTACTAGTAAGTCCCTAGTAAGGTGCACTAGAGGTGCCAGGGCCTGTAAATCAAATGCTACTAGTGGGCCTGCAGCACTGGTTGTGCCACCCACATAAGTAGCTCTGTAATCATGTCTCAGACCTGCCACTGCAGTGTCTGTATGTGTAATTTTACACTGTAAATTCGACTTGGCAAGTGTACCCACTTGCCAGGTCTAAACCTTCCCTTTCCTTACATGTAAGGCACCCCTAAGGTAGGCCCTAGGTAGCCCCAAGGGCAGGGTGCAGTGTATGGATAAGGTAGGACATATAGTAATGTGGTTTATATGTCCTAACAGTGAAATACTGCCAATTTCGTTTTCACTGTTGCAAGGTCTGTCTCTCTCATAGGATAATATGGGGGCTACCTTTAAATATGATTAAAGTGTAGATTCCCCTAGAGAGTAGATGGACATGTGGAGTTTGGGATCCCTGAACTCACAATTTAAAAATACATCTTTTAGTAAAGTTGATTTTAAGATTGTGAGTTTGGAAATGCCACTTTTAGAAAGTGAGCATTTTCTTGCTTAAACCATTCTGTGACTCTGCCTTGTTTGTGGATTCCCTGTCTGGGTCAGTTTGACAGTTGGGTTGTTTTTCACCTCACACCAGACAGTGACACAAAGGGAGCTGGGGTGTAATCTGCATTTCCTGATTAGCCATCTCTGCTAGTGCTAGGAGGGAGGGGTGGAGTGGTCACTCTCATCTGAAAGGACTGTGCCTGCCTCTGACAATGCTGTCTCCAACCCCCTGGTGTGTGTCTGAGGCCTTGCCTGGGCAAGGCAGGATTTCACAAGAAGGTGTGAGTCCCCTTTGAAGAAAGGTGACTTCAAAGACTAAAATGGGTATAAGAAGGGCACCCAAACTTACAAACTTTAGAAACACTTCTGGAATCAAGAGGAACCTCTGCCTGGAGAAGAGCTGATCGCTGAGGAACAAGTGCTGCCCTGCCTGTGACTGTGCTTTGTGGAGCTTTCCTGCAGTGCTGCTTCTGCCAGAGTAAGAGGGCAAAGACTGGACTTTGTGTGCCTTCCATCTTGAAGAAGAAATCTCCAAGGGCTTGATTTAGAGCTTGCCTCCTGTTGTTGAAGTCTCAGGGATAGCAAAGACTTCTTCCTGCCAGCACCTGGAGTCTCTGGAGAGACCCCTACTCTGCTCTGTGGTACCCTTCCAGTTCCTGGGACCCTGAAAGGAGAGGCTGGCAGCCTAAGGACAAAATTACACGCACCGAGCGCGTGCGGAGAAAAGATCGACGCGAATCCGATCGCGGCTGAGAAAACGACGCGACGCCGGCTCCGCAGCTGAGAAACGACGCCGCAGGAAACGCGACCGGAGAATCGACGCCCGGAGCAGGAGAAACGACGCGCCGCATCGCTGACGAAGGCTGAGAGATCGCAACCTGCGCCGCGGGACTTTCGGACCGTCGCGTGGCTGGCTTTTTCGACGCGCATCGCCGTGCCGAGTTGTTTTCGACGCATATAACCGTGCAGGGTTATTTTCGACGCACACCGCCCGTGCGGGGTTATTTTTGCCGCAAACCAGGTACATTTTCACGCTAGCAGCGCTAGTGTGGTGTTACAACTACCTAAAGACTCTTTTTATTTTAAACCTTTAAAAAATCATAACTTGACTTGTGTATGTTGGATTTTTGTCGTTTTGGTCTTGTTTTGTCTAGATAAATATTTCCTATTTTTCTAAACTGGTGTTGTGTCATTTTGTAGTGTTTTCATTGAGTTACTGTGTGTGTTGGTACAAATACTTTACGCCCAGCACTCTGAGGTTAAGCCTACTGCTCTGCCAAGCTACCAAGGGGGTAAGCAGGGGTTAGCTGAGGGTGATTCTCTTTTATCCTAACTAGAGTGAGGGTCCTTGCTTGAACAGGGGGTAACCTGACTGTCAACCAAAGACCCCATTTCTAACATTGGTGGCAGCGGTGGGATTGGACTTGTATTTGTACTTGACATACAGTAATTAAGTGTACACTACTGTTTTGATCTCAGACCACTACGTGACCACATACTACTTGTTTGGTGATCTTTTGATTTTTCTCTTAAGGACTCTTTTTATTCTACTTCCATGATTTTGCTGATCCCTTGACTGATTCTTTTTACTTCATTGGGAAATTATTTTTTTCTGCCTTTGGAACTTTGCACTTGTGACCATCATGTCTCAATCTGGAGATGCAACAGCTGGAGCTGTGTTTGAAATGGAGAAACTGAAGGAGTACTCAGTTGCTCAATTGAAACAGTTCCTTAAAGATCTTGACTGTCCCACTGAGAGCTCCACCAGGGAGGGGGAGCTGCAACAGGCACAGAGGGCCTGGGTGACAATCAAGAAGGCTGGAAGGCACACAGAGGAGGAGAATATGGGGGGGGAAGTGCAGAGGATACACAGTGGTGTAGTGGAGGAACCTGTTACGCCTGGGGGGAGGGTCCCCAGGAGGGATGGCAGGGTGTCACCCAAGGGTCTGACTCCTGAAGAGTTACAGGACAGACAGGCAGAGAGGGAGTACCAATGGGAGCTGAAAAAGCTCGATTGGGAGTTGGAAGAAAGGAGGAGGAACTTAGAGATTAAAAAAATGATTTATGCTTACGAGCTTAAATTGAAAGAGCTGGAAGTCATGAGGGCTGAGTCCAGCTGGAATGGTGGCAGCAACAATTGTATATCCAGTGAGGCTGCAGAAGTGCACATGCCCAGAGAGGTGGTGCCCTACTTGAAGGAGGGAGTTAACACACGCCAGGAGGTTCAGGGGTATGAGGTAGCTCCAGTGATGCACAGGGTCCCTGAGGTGGATTGGGGAACTGGCATGGGGAGTCATATTCCTACTGGTGGGAGGGACACTCTACTGACTCTAGGTGAGAGTGACAGGGAGAGGGGTTCCCCCCAGGTAGAAGTCCTGGTTATGGAGTGTGAAGACATCCCAGAAGAGTGTGGGTTGAGTGTCAGGGACAGTCAGGTACTGTCTCACCAGTCTCAGGAGGGTGATGTGGGGTGCTTTGTCAAAGCAGAGTCACTGGATGGTTGGGTGAAGGGTACTTTGGTTAATTCATGCGAGGGGCTGAGTGATGTAATTGCTGGAGAGCATATGTCTAGTCCTTATTTTCCAGAGCTATGCCAACACCAGGTGGAGTGTGAGTTCTCTGACCCCAGGGAGCTTACAATGGAGGCAGACTTCTGGGTGAGTACCAGAGAGTCTGAAGAGGCATTTGGGGGTGCTCCTGAGAGGAGTGGTCTAGGTAGTTCCCAACCAGGTGAGGTAGGGAAGGATTGTAGTGTCCCAGGTAGGTCCCAGTGTAGTGGGATGGGTGAGGGACCCCATGTCCAGTCTCAGAGGAGAGGGAATGGGGATGGGTTGAGGCCCAAGGTGCCCGAGATCCGGTCCCAGGTCCTGGAGGGTTCCCTGCGGGAACACCAGGAGGGGAGCCTAGTCTGTACCATAGGGCCATCTGTTGAGGGAGACCCCACAGTGTCAGGAGAACTTGGGGGGGCGGCTGTAGCCAGCGTCCCACCAGTTCTGGTGTCTGGCAGTACCACTCCTAGTGAGGGGGTGCAGAAGTCCAGACAGAGGGTTGAGAGGGGGTTGCGGACCCCAGTGGAGAACCTGGAGGGTCAGGGGTCAGCTCTGAGAGCAGAGCCCCCCATGAATGACCTTGGTGAGACCATTTCTGGGTTGGGGGGAATCCAGACTCTGTCAGATGGGCAGAGGTCAGGGGACCTGCGCCAGCCAGACTCTTGTGTGGCCCTTCGGGACAGTGTGTCCCTTGAGGGGGGTAAGTGTGCCCCCCTGGAAGTCCTGGTGTGCCAGGCAATGGTTCAACCGCAGGGTGGTGACTCTGGGTTGAATGATCAGGTTCAGGGGGTAAACTCTGACCTGATGGGGGGTAAGTGTGCTCCCAAGGAAGTCCTGGTGTGCCAGGCAGTGGTTCAACCGCAGGGTGGTGACCCTGGGTTGGATGACCAGGTTCAGAGGGTAAACTCTGACCTGGTAGGGGGTAGGTATGCCCCCCAGGAAGTCCTGGTTTGCCAGGCAGTGATCCAGTCTGTGGGTACAGACCCTGGATTGGGAGGTCAGGTTAAGGGTGTCCCCCCTGACCTGGAGGAAGGGGCTACTGCTAACAGTGCCCCTACCATGTTGTCTTCTGGGGGGCCACTCCTAGTTGGGTGGTTCAGGACCCCAGAAGAGAAGGCAGGGGGAGGGAAGCCTCACCCCTGGCCCTGGTCCAACCTGAAGGTACAGACCCCAGGTTGGAGGATCAGTTGCAGGTTAACATCCCTGCACTGGTGGAAGAATTGTGCAGGACTGCTTCTACAAGCACCCTGACAGTTTTTGACTCTGGGGGTGCCGCTTCTGCAGGGAGGTTACCGAGCCCCAGAGGGGAGGACCAGGGTCAGGTTGTCATCCCTGACCTGGTGGAAGAGAGAGTGGTCAAAGGGTGCCAGGCACCTGGGGCTACCACCCCCCACTCTCCACAGTCACAGTGGTTAGAGAGGCCTGAGGTTGGGCTCTCATCCCTGACAGTTGTCTGGGGCCACTGTGGCTTGCTGTCCTGGTGGACAGAGTTGTCCCTGGGGGGGGGAGGACGAGAGTCACACCCCGGGGGTGGAGTGGGCAACACCACTGTGTTGGCCCTGGTGGTACTATCTGCCCATTGCAATACATCTGTGAGCAAAGTAAAGTTAGGTGTTGCACAGATGGTGTCTGTAGATGTGGAGAAGGGTTCCCCCTGGGTTAGCTTAGTGGGCCCTGAGAGTATGGACAGAGGGATCCAACTGGAGTCAGGAAGGCGTAGAACTGGAACATGCCCCTGCTGTTGTGGGCCTGGGTCCCTGTTCTATCGCCCCAATCAGGGAAGTACATCAAGGTATTGATTGTTCTCCCCTGGCTTTAGGCTGGTAGGGGGTCGTGTTGGACTTTTGCTTATGCAGGGTCATCCCCAGTCTTTTTTTCGCCTCCTGCCTCCTATTTTTTTCTGACATGTTGCTGTTGGCTTTTCAACTCTGAGCACTTTACCACTGCTAACCAGTGCTAAAGTGCATATGCTCTCCTGTTTAAATTGTATGTAAGTGGTTTATCCATGATTGGCATATTTGAATTACTAGTAAGTCCCTAGTAAGGTGCACTAGAGGTGCCAGGGCCTGTAAATCAAATGCTACTAGTGGGCCTGCAGCACTGGTTGTGCCACCCACATAAGTAGCTCTGTAATCATGTCTCAGACCTGCCACTGCAGTGTCTGTATGTGTAATTTTACACTGTAAATTCGACTTGGCAAGTGTACCCACTTGCCAGGTCTAAACCTTCCCTTTCCTTACATGTAAGGCACCCCTAAGGTAGGCCCTAGGTAGCCCCAAGGGCAGGGTGCAGTGTATGGATAAGGTAGGACATATAGTAATGTGGTTTATATGTCCTAACAGTGAAATACTGCCAATTTCGTTTTCACTGTTGCAAGGTCTGTCTCTCTCATAGGATAATATGGGGGCTACCTTTAAATATGATTAAAGTGTAGATTCCCCTAGAGAGTAGATGGACATGTGGAGTTTGGGATCCCTGAACTCACAATTTAAAAATACATCTTTTAGTAAAGTTGATTTTAAGATTGTGAGTTTGGAAATGCCACTTTTAGAAAGTGAGCATTTTCTTGCTTAAACCATTCTGTGACTCTGCCTTGTTTGTGGATTCCCTGTCTGGGTCAGTTTGACAGTTGGGTTGTTTTTCACCTCACACCAGACAGTGACACAAAGGGAGCTGGGGTGTAATCTGCATTTCCTGATTAGCCATCTCTGCTAGTGCTAGGAGGGAGGGGTGGAGTGGTCACTCTCATCTGAAAGGACTGTGCCTGCCTCTGACAATGCTGTCTCCAACCCCCTGGTGTGTGTCTGAGGCCTTGCCTGGGCAAGGCAGGATTTCACAAGAAGGTGTGAGTCCCCTTTGAAGAAAGGTGACTTCAAAGACTAAAATGGGTATAAGAAGGGCACCCAAACTTACAAACTTTAGAAACACTTCTGGAATCAAGAGGAACCTCTGCCTGGAGAAGAGCTGATCGCTGAGGAACAAGTGCTGCCCTGCCTGTGACTGTGCTTTGTGGAGCTTTCCTGCAGTGCTGCTTCTGCCAGAGTAAGAGGGCAAAGACTGGACTTTGTGTGCCTTCCATCTTGAAGAAGAAATCTCCAAGGGCTTGATTTAGAGCTTGCCTCCTGTTGTTGAAGTCTCAGGGATAGCAAAGACTTCTTCCTGCCAGCACCTGGAGTCTCTGGAGAGACCCCTACTCTGCTCTGTGGTACCCTTCCAGTTCCTGGGACCCTGAAAGGAGAGGCTGGCAGCCTAAGGACAAAAATACACGCACCGAGCGCCGTGCGGAGAAAAGATCGACGCGAATCCGATCGCGGCTGAGAAAACGACGCGACGCCGGCTCCGCAGCTGAGAAACGACGCCGCAGGAAACGCGACCGGAGAATCGACGCCCGGAGCAGGAGAAACGACGCGCCGCATCGCTGACGAAGGCTGAGAGATCGCAACCTGCGCCGCGGGACTTTCGGACCGTCGCGTGGCTGGCTTTTTCGACGCGCATCGCCGTGCCGAGTTGTTTTCGACGCATATAACCGTGCAGGGTTATTTTCGACGCACACCGCCCGTGCGGGGTTATTTTTGCCGCAAACCAGGTACATTTTCACGCTAGCAGCGCTAGTGTAGTGTTACAACTACCTAAAGACTCTTTTTATTTTAAACCTTTAAAAAATCATAACTTGACTTGTGTATGTTGGATTTTTGTCGTTTTGGTCTTGTTTTGTCTAGATAAATATTTCCTATTTTTCTAAACTGGTGTTGTGTCATTTTGTAGTGTTTTCATTGAGTTACTGTGTGTGTTGGTACAAATACTTTACGCCCAGCACTCTGAGGTTAAGCCTACTGCTCTGCCAAGCTACCAAGGGGGTAAGCAGGGGTTAGCTGAGGGTGATTCTCTTTTATCCTAACTAGAGTGAGGGTCCTTGCTTGAACAGGGGGTAACCTGACTGTCAACCAAAGACCCCATTTCTAACAGAACCATTTATGGATACAATTCTTGATCCATTAAGTAAGAGTCTATATATTCAGTTCAGATATGGTTGTCTGCCTCTTAAGTCCTATGGCAGTACGCGGAGTGCGATCCCAAGTCCTGACACTTGCCCGAGCTGCAATCAAATTTCAGAATCTATTGTACATTTCATGTTTATATGCCCTGCTTATTTGATTGCGCGTCGGAAGTGGTTACGATCTGTGTGCAGTAATATGGGGACAAGACACTGTATTGTTGCCTTAAGGATCATGATGAGGGAAACTTCTCTCCCTCTATCTTGTGCGGTCAGCAAGTATATTGTAGCTGCTTGGCATATACGTACAAAACTTTTGGGGAAACAATGATGATGAGGACCAAATGCTTAAAAAAAAAAAAAAAAAGTGTTTTAGCTGCCAAATTTTAAATACACACCTAGACTGAAATAAAACCCCATGTTGAATTTAAATGTTAGGTATTAGGGGGTTAGGTGTCTTTTTTTAAGGAAAATAATTTTATGTGTTTTAAGGTTGACATATATGTTTTTATCTCTTTCTTATCTTTTTTAACCTAATTCCTATTTGCTCTTTCATTTAAACGTTGGTTGTTTTGCTTTTATGGTTGAAAGTAACCGAATAAAGCTATGTGTTGATGATGAAGGGAAGAGATTGAAATGACAGAATTTTAACTGATCTAAATTTTGTGGGGAAAAGTTTTGTGTGATGACAAGAGTCCTCAGAGGAGGGATTGTTGGAGTGTGTCCTTTTAAAGCAATATTAATATGAAGAAGCTTGCAATATATTGTGTGATGAAGCTGCATAGAAAATATGTTAACATAGAAAATAATGCACACGTTTGAAATATGCCCACAGGGAGTGGTCACCAATGTATACGAAAACTAATGAAAAAGCTTGTTAACTCCGAATTATTATGCAATAATGTTTGAAATTGTATTAGTATATCATAATTAGGGTTGTATGTTAAGAATTTGCTTTATTAACTTAGCGAGGGCCTAGCCGCCTGGCATCATATTGAATTGCGTTTTCTAAACGTGTAGTGTGCTGTTTTTCCTGAAGGACACGAAGCATGAGAACCGGCTTGCTCAAGGCGATGTTCTTGCTAGATGCAACAGTGTAATTTGTGACAGGTGCAAGGTTAACCGTACTAGGAGAAGACAATGAAGACACTGACTGGAGCGCAAAGTGTAACATTTTGTACCTGATATTCCAACCGTTGAAGACTACAATAACGTGGACCAATCCGTGATGTGGGAACTGTGAACTGTGGAAAATTCTAGCAAGGTGCTTACCAAATTATTAGTCAGAGATAACGATGCACCAAACTTTATCCAATGAGGAATTAGGGAATAGTTAGACCACTTCCACTTACACTTTAACTTTTGCCATTTGCCATTCCTTTTGCTGTGAGACTTTTGCTAGAGCAACTTTGCTAGTCACCATATATTAGTTTAGGTATTCTGCCACTTTAAACCATCCTCTACCTAATTCTTGCGTGATACTAACTTCTCCATCTGAGGGAAGTAATCCGTTCCTTAGCTATGCTATCTTGAGACTTTGCCCCGTGCTATCTCTGCTGATGGAGAATCGACTGATGTCCTGAGGACGAAGACTGATGCTGTTTGCTGATCTGTTGGATTGGTAACTATCTGATGCAAATTGTGATTGTCTGTTTGCTTTTTCTTTCTAGGTACCAACTGCTATTTTGATAGGGGCCTTAGTTTAGATGTTTTCCAAATTCGTGTTCACTAAATGTTTTGCATGAAGCCCAACATGCTAATGCTAATTCAAGGTTAGTTAAGGCGTTCACTAATACCTTGTGCAAATAGACAAATGATTGAGATCTTGTTTTGTTGATTCATGTACTAATAAGACGCTGCTGAGTTTGATTCAGATAAATGATGTGCATAAATATTGAATGAATATAGCCTATGCATTGATTAAGTTGTGCTCTGATTGATAATAGATAGTGTTTTCTGATGAGTTTATTGCTATTGAGACTAATAGACATGGTATTAGATTGTAACAAATAGAGAAATAAACATCCTAAAACTAAATTAAACTGTTGTGGTTATTCATAACTGAAAGGTCATGGTGTGTTCTCATTTCGATTCCTATTGATTGTTCATTGATTAGTGATTGTCGTCATTGATTATTTATTGATATTGTTGGTTGATGATTTGTGAGGAAAATACTTCGTACTGGGAAGTCTCCAAACGCGGTCCAAAGGTTTGTCGACCTAGATGCGTCTCCTTGTAAGTTTACTTATTAAGGCTCTGACGCGCTAACAAGCGTTAGCCAATTCGACCGCAGTTCCAACAGGTTGATGTGAAGAACCTGTTCTTCTAAGACCAGAGCCTTCTCATCTACAGATCTTCCTGGTGAATTCTCTACTCTAAAATGAAGGCGTGTATCACTACTGTAGCACAGTCGGGGGGAGAGTTAAGTCCATCCTGCACTCGAAATGTGCCTTGTTCCCTCACCAAGCCTCTTCTTCCTCACTGAGGGGAAATATTACATAGGTCTCCCCATGATGCAGCCACTGCCTGTGGAGGCACCTCTGCAGGGCCCACATGTGCCAAAGGGTGTGCATGACTAGGTAAATGCAGGAAGCTAGCCGACCTAGGATTCTCAGGACCCTCAGGACTGGAACTCTAGCTCCTTTTTGAAAAGATGGGACCATTTCCTGGATGTTGGTAATCCTCTGAGCAGGAGGAAATGTATAGAGAAGGGTGGTGTCCAGTACTAGCCCTATGAATTGGAGTCATTTGGAGGGCTTCGGTGAACAGAAAAGATACTGTTAACTGCAGATAGCACAGCACCATGTCCAGCAAACCAGCTTTGGTAAGCCAGTGATCCAACTATGGGAAATTGGGATGCCTGATCTCCTGAGGTAAGCCACAACAACCACTATCTGAAGGACCCAGTAGCCTTCAGGCCAGCAGAAAGGAGGACACTCAGCCTCTCACAGGCTCTGGATAAGGTTGGCTAAGAGAACTAAGACTGCTTTCCTGGGGTCAGCGGAGGAAGAGGACGACAAGAGGAGGAGGAGAAAAAAGAGCCTGACTGGAGGGATCCACGGCCTTTACCTCTTGCCTCTACCCCTGTATTGGCGCACCAGTAGGTTTTTTGGCTGTTGTGTCTAAGTTTGAGAGGGTTGCCTCTGCTGAAAGGAAAAACTCCTGGTGAATCCCCAAAGCACCTAAAGTACCTTTGGTGTCTTTAGGGTTGAGGCTGCTGAAGACCCAATGAGTGGGCAGTTGCCTTACTGGCTTTAAATCTTTTCAGGGAACCATCTGCTTTGTCCCTAAATAGATGAGCTCTGTCAAAGGGCAGGTCCATCATATTAGATTGCACATCAGACTAAAAGCCCGAGGACCTGAGCCAGAGGTGGCATCTGATTGAGAGTTAAGTAATCATTGCTCTTGCTCCTGAATGCGCTGTAACTGAGTCTTAATGATGTGCCTGGAAGCATTTTGACCATCTTTCAGGACTTACTGAAAGTGTGCCTGCATATCCTCAGGATCATGAGGTACCATCAGTCTGGCCATGTCCCACAGAGTGTATTCGTAGCAGGATTAAAATGCAATTTGCATTTAGCAACTTCAAGGCCATACTGCCATTTGACAATATCTTCTTTCCCCATGCCTCTAACCTTTTAGATTCTCTGCCTGAGAGGACTGAGTGAAACATGCCTTCAGCCTTCCCTGAGGGGCAGGATGCCTGAATTACCAAGCTCTCCAGAGAAGGGCGACTGGAAAGAAATCGTGGGTCGCCATGGGTGGGGTGATTGCATCTTGCCACTAGTCTACTTAATGCAGGTGCATTGGACTGCTTCTACCAGGCTGCTAAAATAAGTTCCACCAAAACCTCATTAAAAAGGAGTATGGGCTCTTATGGTAGTAGAATCTCTGTGAGGACATCTTTTTGATGTCCACTGATGGCAATTGTAGGTCAAAAACCTCTGCCACTTTCTCTATTGTAGAGTGGAAAGAAAGAACCTCTGGTGTAGGTAGTCCAGCAGGAAACCCCATTAGTAGCTACAGTGAATTGTCCAGGCCACTGGAACAGAGTGGTCTGGGATATCACAAGGGTCTTCACCCCTATCATCATCCTGGGTGTATAGGTCTAAAGGGTTAGAGTCTGTGCCAAAGAGATTGTATATTCTTCATAATCTTTCTCTTCGATAAGACTTTGTGCTTTTCTTTTGAGGAGGAGGCTTAGCCGGCAGAGGAGGCAATACCTTTGGGTGCAGCAGAGGTGTATGTGCCAGTACCATACACGGTACCAATGGTAAAACCCATTAGATGTGCAATGACTTAAAGCTTGGTTTAGTTGCTGATTCAACAGGTCCCTCACCATTTGCATGAACATGGAGACCGCAAATGGTCCTCCTGTCCCAGGTGATGTGCTTGAAGGCTGTGAGTCCCTGGAGAAAATGCCAAACATGACGTTAAGGAATGAAGCTGGGTCCATGGCTGGCGCTGGGAACTCCTGAAAATATGGTGTCAGCTGTGGTGTTAGAGCCAACAGATCCAACATGAATGGAGCAGGTGCTGGCGGCATCTGAAAGAAAGGTGTCGGCACTGGTGTAATTGGGTCACAGGTTGGGTCTGGCTGAGGTACAGGCACAAAGCAGCCCATAGTAGGGTCAGATGGCTCTACCAATACTAACTCCTGCTCCTTTGTTGAAGATCCTGTGGCAGTCATGGGTCACTCAGGAGACTTATCTCTTCAGAGTGTTTCTTGTGCTTCGTATGCCTTTTCTTTTTAGTTCCTGTGAAATGGGAGGAAGGAGACCTAGAATGCCATTTGGAGAAACAATTATGTCTTTCCTCACAGGTCTGGGCCTTAAACAACTTGGCCTTCCTTTCCTGCATGGCCTTCAGATGCATACTAAGGCATGATGTGCAGGAATTAAATCATAGTCCAGTCCCAAGCACCATAAACATATGGAGTATGGGTCTGTTATGGGCATTTGTCCCTCACGATATCTACAAGATGTAAAGCCTTAATGTTTAGGAGGCAAAGTAGTACTGGTACACAACTCTTAGAAGAAAGTGAGCACTAGATGTGTATCGAAGGTGCAGAGAAAAAGGAACTCATGTCTCAGCTTGATGTCATCTGAACCCACTGATTCGGAGCCAGTGCCTCCCTACTGGTGAGTACAGAGCTTTGAAATTTCCAGATCCAGTCTGATGTCAGTGGTAATTCAACAGGTGATGAATCTGCAGATAGTGGTATCCATTAGAAGGAATCTATAAAGCCTACATTGTTCGGTAGAGGTTCGTATAGGAAAAGGTGGTAGCAAGAGAATGTGGGGCTGGGTTGGCATCTTGCAAGAAGAACAGCTTCACAATGCTGCTTAGTCATCTCTTCCAGCTTGGTAGTTATGATGTCCTTAAATACAATGGATAGAGTGCTTCCTTTCTTTCCTTCATTGCTCTGTGTAAGGGCTCGAAATCTGGGGGAGATAGATGTAGGAGTCTAGCTCAATTTATGGTGTACATCTATGGTATGGCACCCTATACTGAGTCCAGGTAACCCTTAGTGTTAGTATTTAGGTGTCCAGATAGCAAAAGCCCTCTAGGGCTAGCTGTGGTGAGCAGCTAACGCATATCTAGGAGGAGTGTAAAGCATTTGCAATAACACAGTAGTCAGTAACTGTTCACAAGAAAGATCCACACCAGCTGTTGCAAAAATAAAGTATTCCATATTACAGCACTAAGGCTATACTAACACTGGTATATCTCCACTCCACTTGGAGATATCAACACACAAATATATACACTTATCAACAAGCAGAAAAAGCATGGAAATACATGTGGCCCTATGGAGGGGACCAAACCATATACTAAGAAAGTGGTATAAGAATGGAGGTGCCCATCAAAGGTAAGTGTGTTACAATCTCAAGGGCGGGGGGATAAGAAAATTACCAAAGGTATGTACGAAAAATCCCATAGATGCCCAGGTGCAGAGTTGTTAACAAACCAGTGTCCCATAGGCTAACACAGGACCGTTGCGTTTAATTTTTATGGGTTCAGGACACTTCCCAGTGGACCAAGATTAAACCAGTTGCCACAAAGAAGGTTGGATAGTGCCCCTACCCATGAATATCCAGAAGACCGGAGTACCTACATCAGGCAGCCCAGGTGCATAGGGGTGAAGTGCGTCAGACGCCCTCATTGAAGTTACTGGAAGCCTTAATTGTCCAGCTGCTGTTGTGACCCACGGACCAGGTCAGTGGAACCAAAAGGTTGATTCCGGACATGAAGATTCTGAAAAAGAAGGGGACAGTGGAGGTGAAGATCCTGCAGGACGGTGAAGGAAGAAGGCCAGCTGCAGAGTCCAGGGGACTGCAGGAGATCCTTGGAATTGCCCATGAGCTGTCCCACATGGGTCACCGGATTGCAGGAGGGTCGGTGGCCAGAAAGACCACCTATAAGCCCTAGCGAATGCAAATAGCTGATGCAAGAAAGTTTGCAGGTTTTGGAGGACCATTAAGGTCCTAGTGACTCAACCCTTGGAGAGGAGTCAGGACAGGCCTTCAGCAGGAAGGAAAGCTGGCTGGAGTAGGAGGAGCCTCCACGAGAGATCCACTGGCAGCAGGCACAGAGAGTCACAGGGAGGCCTCAGGAGCACAACAAAACAAGAGGAGTATGTTACAGGAGCTGCAGAGTGGAAAATGAAACTGAAGTTGCAGAGTGCTGGAGACTGGGAGCTCAAAGATCTCTTGGAGGAAGAGCCAACAAGCCTTGGCAAGAGCAACAGTCATAATGCACAGGGGCTCCATTCCAGTGGCTGCAGCAAAGGTCCACCAACTCCCAAGTTCGTCAGAAGACAAGGTGGACCCAGAGAGGACCACAGAACCACCACCTATGAGCATAGCCTTTTCGTTGACCATGGGACAGCAGGATCCATCAAGCTGGTCGTTGTCGTCTTGAGGTGCCTGCTAATGCAGGGGAGTGACTCCTTCAATCCAAGGGAGATTCCTTCTTGTGGCTTAGAGGCAGGCAGAGTCCTTGTGACCCTGGAGGATGCACAGCCACAGATGTTGCAGAAATCTTGCAGGACCAGGAGAAACAATGTTGCAGTAGGAGTCCTCCCAACTGGATACCGTCTTGTATCAGTTCCAAAAACAGAACATCAGTGATTACAGTAACCAGGAGCAGAAGATGTCTTGCAGAGGGTTCCTTGAAGAGTCTTGCTCAATGAATCTGAGGGCCCACTCTCGGTGGGGCCCTTAAGTAACCCTAAAAGTGGGTTGGCCACTCTCTGTGATGGCCCACCTATCAGAGGGGTTAGAGACAAAATCTACCTGGCCTAACCAGTCAGGTGCTCCCAGGGTCATCTGCCCACTTTGTTTCCAAGATGGCAGAATCAACTGGCCATCTGGCAGAGCTCTGTGCACCTCCCTAGGGGAGGAGCTGGACAGAGGGGTGGTCACTCCCCTGTCCTTTGTGTAGTTTCACCTGGAGCTGGAACCGGGGAGGGGGGGCTGAACTGGTGCAAACCGGAATATGCAAGGAGGGCACTAAATGTGCCCTTCAAAGCAGTCAGGTGGCGTTCAGAGGCCATCCCAGTCCAGAGACACCTATTTCAAAGGGAGAGGTGGTCACACCTCTCCCTTACAGGAAATTCTTTGTTCTGCCTTTCCCTCCTTGAGTTAGGCTCAGCAGCAGGAGGTCAGATAGTGTTTAGGGTTGGCAGCAGTGTGGGCTGGCAGCCAGACCCTGGAAGGCTGCACAGTCAGAACTGGGGGATCCTCTAAGGAACACCCAGAGTACATGGGATCATGCAGCTTGCACTGTAATCAGTGTTGGTGCATGATTCCAACACGTTTGGTACCAAACATGCCTAAGTTTGGGGAAGCCATTATGTAGTTGGACCACGTGTGTTGACTAGTGTCCACTACATACCTTAAGATGGCGTCCCCAGACTTACAAAGCCCAGGAAATGGAATCTGGGCTTTTTAGGGGTACCCTGCTCATGCAGGGGTTACCTCACACTTGGGGACATGCACCCTACCCTTGGGCTGAAGGGCCTATCAGAGGGGTGACTTACAGTGTCTAACTGCTGTGACCAGTATATAAGGCAAGCCTTATATCTGAGCTGAATGGTGCATGCACCATTTCAATCAGGTTGCAATGGCAGGCCTGCAGACACAGTTTGCATGGGCTTCCATGGGTGGCACAATACGTGCTGCAGCCCATGGGAGCCCCCCCCGGTGTACCAATGCCCTGGTTACCTAGGTACGATATACGGGGGACTTAAATGGGTGCACCAGTATGCTAATTGTGGGGTGTAAATGTTTGCCAGCAACCACATTTAGAGGAGAGAGCACAGACACTGGGGTCCTGATATTCTAGGATCTCAGTGCACTATAGTCTAGACACACTGACAGCAGGCAAAACGTGGGGGCAGCTATGTCAGAAAGGTGCTACTTTCCTACAATAGATTCATGCAGTAATAGAAGCCATGTCTTTTCTCAACTAGGTTTCAGTGATAAATAGTAAGTCTGGTTCTATATATGTCAGTAAGTTGCAAGTATTGATTTGTGTCAGTTGAACAGGCAGGCATCAGCAAATAATTTAGATGTACTAATGTTTTTTATTCAAGCAAAGGTATATGTCTGGTTCTTGTCGGTCCTCTCCATCGTTGTAATTATTTGTTCTTAATGTAAATGAGAAAGTAGGAAGTGGTGCTGGAGTCATGATGCCTAGATTGTTAATCATTACCCTCGCTGTCCTGCTCACGTAGATGTATTAGGTTTATGATGGGGTTTTTCTGGGAGGTTGAGTATGGCTCAGATTGTAAGTTAAGTTGTTGGTGCAGGGTTGTGCTTTGGTGGTATGTTAAGACAGTTTAGTTCTGTTGTGATTTTTTTTTATTTGAAGAATGTTGAAGGCATATGAGGCAGTGAGTGGTGGAGGGTCAAAGGATCTGGATTTAGGGCCAGATGTAGCAAAGCTTTGCGACTCGCAAACGGGCAGAATCGCAATTTGCGACAGTGCAAAATCGGAAATGGGATGCAAAAAGCCCATTTCCGACTCGCAAAAAGCGATGGGACCCGTTTGCGAGTCGCATCCGTTGCGACCCCATTTTGCGACCCGCAAATAGCAAGTCGCAATTTGCGAGTCGCAAACCTTATGCAATTGCAACTTGCAAATTGCGACTAGTCGCCAAAAGCCCAGTTTGCATGTCCCATTTACCACTAACTCAGAGCAGGTGGTAACCATTACCAAAGTATAAAAGGGGACCCAGAAGCCATCTGGGTTACTCAAGATGGCGGAGATATACCTGATAGCAGTGAGGAGGAGAGTCTACGCAGCCCAGCAGAGGAGGAGGAGGGGCCACAGACAGGAGAAAATATATAGAACCAGGCAGACTCTTTTTCAGCAAACTGAAGAGGAGATCTATGACAAATACCGCCTTAGCAGCGCAGCCATTCTAGAATTAATAGATTTACTCAAACCACAGCTAGAACACCAGACTCTGCGTGGCTGCGCCATTCCTACGCATGTGCAAGTACTATGCTCACTGCACCTCTTGGCCTCAGGGAGCTATCAGGGGGTCATTGCTGTGGCAGGTGGGGTATCCCAAAGTGCAGTGTCAAGGTTCCTCAGGGCCTTCCTAGATGCCTTAGTCACGCACATGTCTCACTTCATATACTTACCAAGGAATGAGGCAGAAATGAACAGCACCAAGCTGGACTTTTACAGGATTGCCCACTTTCCCCATGTCATAGGGTGTGTAGATGGGACACACATTCAAATATGCCCCCCTGCAAAACTGGAACACATTTTCCGCAACAGAAAGTGTACCCACTCACTCAACATACAGGTTGTTTGTGATGCCCATTATGTCATCACGGACATCGTAGCTAAGTTTCCAGGCAGTACCCATGACTCATACATTTTTAGGCATAGTGGGATACATCAACGCCTGGAACGTGGGGAATTCGGAGACGGTTACCTCCTAGGTAGAGCCATAGACACTTGCAGACATACACACAGGTCACTGTGCACGACTATCTGGACTTCCTAACAGTGTACTTTTGTGCCCAACAGGTGACAGAGCCTATGCTCTCAGGCCTTGGATCATGACTCCATTTTTAACACCCAGCACTGAATCAGAGAGGCAATACAACAGTGCGCATAAGAGGACCAGGAACCTGATAGAGCGCACCTTCGGACTCCTGAAGGCAAGATTCAGATGCCTCCACCGCAGTGGAGGTGCCCTCCAATACACCCCCATTACCGCTTTCAAAATTGTGGTCGCATGCGCCATCCTCCACAACATAGCCACCCGACGTGGGCTACCTCTCACCCCTGCAGACCCAGATCCGGATGATGAAGAGCAAGAACAACCACATCGCCATCATGGGGATAGGAGTATAGCTAATCAAGGCAGACTGAGACGGGACCACATTGCAACACAATATTTTGGACGGTACGTGTCAACTCCCACCATACTCACCTATTGACCAAAAACTCCATTTGTTAAGTGGAACAAAAATAACTGTTTTATTACTGTAATTAAGAAACTATATACAAGTCGAAATTGTCTATGGGCAGGAAAATGCCAACCAGTCATGTGGCACATTAACGCCATGTGCCACATTTAATGGTCCTGGGTGTTATCTATGATCTCCTGCCCCTCCTGCCAGCCTGGCTGGTCCCTGCTGCGTCCGTGGTGCTGTGCCTACCACTCCTCAGCACCCTGCTGTCAGTGGCAGAGACACTGCTCACTGTTGAGCCCTCCTCACTGTCTTGGGGTGTTTCCCCTGTGGCCCTCGACATTTCCCGTGTCTCCATAAGTTCCATTATGTGGGTGAGAAGTCCCAGGCCCCTGGCAACATCCCCAGCAAAATGGCCCATCTCTACTTGCAGCCCAACTGTCCTCCTCGACAGGCCTGTTGTATTAATGGCGAGCCTGCCGATGGATGTGGCCATCCTGTCCAGTCGGTGCATTATCTGCCGATCTCTGCGCCGCCCAGCCTCTGCCTGGGCCAGCAGTCCTCCCGCCAGTTCCCTAATGGCAAGGGCAAGGTCCCCAGTGTTCTGGCACATCATGTCCATGCGTCTGTTGAGGTGCTGCATGCTTGCATGGTTGTTTCGCACAAAGCGGTGCAGCACACCACTGATCCTGCCCAAAATTCTGTTCTGCAGGCGCTGACCACGCAGCAGATGTGCCTCACTGGTGGTTGGAGGAAGTATCCCGGATGCAGACTGCAGCCCAGATGGTCTTGTCCTGCGACGGCTGCGCAGCGGTGGCTGCCCTGTGCTCCCACCTGTGTCCTCCCTGCCTGTTGCTGGGGCAGCTTCTGGCGTGATTGTTGCAGCAGGTGTTGCTACTGCAGGGATGTTGCTGACCGTGCAGGTGGGGGTGCTGGCGGGTCCTGGGGTGTCCTCCTGGGCCTGGGTGCTTGGGGTGTTGGGGGTGTCTTGCTGGAGACCTGTGGGACATGGGGAACAGACTGTCAGTGTCTACTATCTATTGCACACATCCTAATAAACATTTGCCTATGAACTGCCTATTTGACTACATTTCCATAATGCATCATTCTGGCAATTTCTACCCTGAAATGGAGCTATTTTGGTTGCGCATGCACCTGTGTACATGGTGGGTGGGGGTATGGCATTGATAGGGGTACAGGCTTATCACATGGTACTCACCGGTTGATGTGCCGGGCTCTGAGGTGTCCAGGTCCCCAAATCCACACACTGCCTCCTGGTCCAATGTTCCTTCCACCCTTTCTTCCAGGGGTGTGGGTGGTGGCACAGATGATGGTCCCCCTCCTGTGCCTCTCATCTCCCGGAGCCTTTCTGCCACCGTCTCCTTGGCCCGGGAGCGGAGGTCATACCACCTCTTCTTAATGTCCTCGATTGTCCTGTGGCTCACACCCAGGGAATTGATTTTATCCTGAATATCCTGCCAGAGTAGTTTTTTTGTGGCCTCAGGGACATTGAGAGCTGCTCTCCCAAAAAGCTCATCATGGTGCTGACAGCATTCCTCTGTCAGCACCTCCAGCTCCCTCTCAGAAAATTTGACCTTCCTCTTTCTTGGGGTTCCCTCCATGGCAGCTGCTGTTTGTTCTGTGTGAAGACTGGCAGTTATAAAAGGGTGTGGTCCTCCCTCCTCCCAGGTGTATTTGTAAACTTCCTGGCTGTGATGTCATCATCATGTGCCAGGAAGTGTTTCCAGAGTGTTCTGGTGTGGTTTCTGGAGTGTTCTGCTGCACCTGCAAGCAATTTTCAAGGAAATCGCAATTTGCGACACCTACTCGCTAATTGCGAGTTCGTTTTTTGCACACTCGCAAAAAGCGACCTCGCAATCTGCGGACTCGCACACTGCGTTGCGAGTCCGGCTGCGAGTCCCAAAATCGGATCGTTTTTTTTTCTGGCATTACACATTGCGACTCGCATTTTGCGAGTCGCAATTTTTATTTTTGCTACATCTGGCCCTTAGTCCTTTAAATCAGACGTTAATGGCAGTTGCGGATGGGTATGTTTGTGCAGTGTAGCATGGTTGATGTGTTAGATGAGGAAGGAGATTTTGAGCATGGGGCTTGTGAGAGGTGCTGGTGGGTATTTATGTGATTTGTTCTGGTTGGTTATGGTGTTAGATGAGGAAGTGGTATTTTGGGGGACTGGTATGTGTGGAGTGTGTGAGAGGTGTGCTTAGAAGTTAAGGAGATGGAAGAGCTGCTGCAACCTCTCCTGAAATGGACAAAAAAAAGGATGAATGTGACTGTGTGGGAGGGCAATATTATTTCCCAGTGCTAACATCTGTGTGCCCTGGATGCTGCTATTATGGCCTGAAAGCTTGTGAATTGTGAATCCTGCTGCTTCCTCATGCTTGACTTGGGATCTCTGGTTTGCATCCTGAGGTGCAACAACGCCTCATCAGTCTGCTGTTTGGACAGCACTTGATGGCTCGTTGGTGGAATAGATGCTTGGAAAATTAACAAGCAATTGTAAAGCAAATAGGCCTTTCCTGGTTTGACCTATTTGCATTGCCAATGTATTTTGCTGATGCTGGGCAGCATTGGCACAATGATGTGGCAACTGATCCTGACTGCATCATTCTGGAGGGATGTACATCCATCACCAAGCATTTTTTTTTCCTTTTTCTTTTTTTTGTCAACAATCTAAGATGCTGCCAGACCTTTCCCCCCTCAGGTGCCAGGCCTTTTTTTGGCTATTTGGGACAGTTCACGCTTAGGCCCTCATAACTTTTTGTCCACATAAGCTACCCACGCCAAGTTTGTGTCCTTTTTTCCAACATCCTAGGGATTCTAGAGGTACCCAGAACTTTTGGGTTCCCCTGATGGAGACCACAAAATTAGCCAAAATACAGCAAATATTTCATTTTTTTTTTTTTAAATGGGAAAAAGGGCTGCTGACGAAAGCTTTTGTTTTTGGCATCAACAAAAGGTTTGCAGTGCTAACATCACCATCTTCCCAGCTTTCAGGAACAGGCAGACTTGAATCAGAAAACCAAATTTTTCAACATAATTTTGGCATTTTACTGGGACATACCCCATTTTTACTATTTTTTGTGCTTTTAGCCTCCTTTCAGTTAGTGACAGAAAGGGGTGTGAAACCAATGCTGGATCCCGGACAGCTAAACATTTCGAAAAAGTAGACAAAATTGTGAATTCAGCAAGGGGTCATTTGTGTAGATCCTACAAGGTTTTCCCACAGAAAATAACAGCTGAAATATCAAAATATTGAAATCGAGGTTAAAAAAAACAGCCATTTCCTTGTTTTACTCTGTACCTTTTTCCTGCCATGTCAGATTTTCAAAAGCAATATACCTTTAAGTCTGCTGGACTCTTCTCGTTGCGGGGATATATAGGGCTTGTAGGTTCATCAAGACCCCTAGGTACCCAGAGCCAATAAAAGAACTACACTTTGCAATGGGTTTTCATTGTATATTGGGTATAGAGCAATTCATTTGGTGAAATATAAAGAGTGAAAAATAGGTATCAAGGAAACCTTTGTATTTCCAAAATGGGCACAAGATAAGGTGTTAAGAAGCAGTGGCTATTTGCACATCTCTGAATTCCGAAGTCCCCATACTACCATGTGAATTACAGGGTATTTCTCAAATAGATATCTTTTGTACACACTGTCTTACATTTGGAAGGAAAAAACATAGGGTGCAATAACACTTGTTCTTCTTTCTGTGTTCCCAATACAAATTGTACCTCACTTGTGTGAAGGCCTCATGAACGCGACAAAAAACGCAACATGGGCACATTGCATTTTTACATTGAAATCTGATGTGTTTTTTAGAAAGTGCATAGCTGAGGATTTTGGTCTCTAGCTCAGCCGGCACCTATGTTAGCGCGTCAGAGCCTTGATAAGTAAACTTACAAGCGGACGCGTTTAGGCCGACAAACCTTTGGACCATGTTTGGGAACTTCCCAGTACGAAATATTTTCTTGGCATCACCAATCAATAGATCAATAAACAATCAATAATAACAATCACTAGTCTATAAACATTTAATAAGAATAAATTATCGAACACACCATGACTTCTCAGTCACAAATAACCACACCAGTTTAGTCACAAGTTAAGATATTTATTTCCCTATTCGTTACAATCTAATATCATGTCTGTTAATCTCATTAACAATAAACCATGCCAAAACAATCCTAATTAGTAATCAAAGCACAACTTAATCAATGCATCAGCTATATTCATTCTGCATTTTGGCACATCATTTATAAGAATCAACTTAGCAGAGTCTCATTAGTACATGAACCAACAAAGCAAGAACTCAGTCATTTGTCTATTTGCACAAGATATTAGTGAACGCCTTAACTAACCTCAAATTAGCATTAGCATGTTGGGCTTCATGCAAAACATTTTAGTGAACATGAATTTAGAAAACATATAAACTAAGGCCTCTATAAAAAATGGCAGTTGGTACCTAGAAAGAAAAGGCAAACAGACGATTACAATTTGCATCGGATAGTTACCAATCCAACAGATCAGCAAGCAGCGTCAGTCTTCGTCCTCAGGACATCAGTCAGAGATAGGACGGGACAAAGTCTCAAAATAGCATAGCTATTGAACGGATTACTTCCCTCTGATGGAGGTGAAGATAGCATCAAACAAGAATGGGGTGAGAACACAAAGGCCACGGCACACCCAAAGTAAAACTTCCTATAGTCGATCCAAGTGGTGATTCAAAAATTGAGTCGAAGTCCGGCAAACAGGTGACACAGGATATTTATTGCAGGTGAGAACAAGTGGTCAGAATTCCAGTCAAATGACCACATACGATATAAGTCCAAAACAGCAAAACAGCCGACACATGTTTCGTCTTGAAGACTTTGTCAAGGCTTCAGCTATGTGGACATATAAAGATGAAGAGAAATATAAAGGAGTCCCGAAAATTAATTTGGAAGATGTTTGGAAGATGTTGAGCTCCTGGTGAGCCAATCATATGGAGTACAGGTAGCAAAGAGGGCTATGATAAGCCCAGTAACAAGTGGAATCATACCGTGCTGGTCGCATCGGTATCCGTCAAATGTGAAATGGAGTGAATTGGAGT
This sequence comes from Pleurodeles waltl, assembly GCF_031143425.1. Taxonomy (NCBI): domain Eukaryota; kingdom Metazoa; phylum Chordata; class Amphibia; order Caudata; family Salamandridae; genus Pleurodeles; species Pleurodeles waltl. The sequence continues at coordinate 1,324,294,982 of NC_090444.1, forward strand.
GAAGTGAGCTGGTTTCTTCTTGGTTCATGCTGTTAAATCAAAACTGTCTAACTATTCCCTAATTCCTCATTGGATGAAGTTTGGTGCATTATTATCTCTGTCTAATAATTCGGTAAGCACCTTACTAGAATTTTCCACAATTTACAGTTCCCATGTCACGGATTGGTCTATGTTATTGACGTCTTCAAAGGTTGGAATGTCAGGTAGAGAATGTTACACTTTGCGCTCCAGTTAGTGTCTTCATTGTCTTCTCCTAGTACGGTTAACCTAGCACCTGTTACAAATTACACTGTTGCATCTAGCAAGAACGTCGTCTTGAGCAAGCCGGTTCTCATGAGAAAAAATTACTATGGCTACACACACATAACTCCTGGAAAAATACAGCTTCATGTCCTTCAGCAAAACAGCACATTACACGTTAGAAAAGACAATTCAATATGAGGCCAGGCAGCTAGGCCCAAACCCTCACTATGCTAAGGTCCTCTGGTTTAATAAAGCAAAACTCTTCACACATAACTCTAATGATAATATACTAATACAAATTCAAACATTATTGCATAATAATTCAGAATTAATAAGCCTTTTCATTAGTCTTCGTATACATTGGTAGCCACTCCCTGTGGGCACATTTCAACGCGTGCATTATTTTTGTCTGTTAACACATTTTCTATGCAGCTTCATCACACAATATATTGCAAGCTTTTCGTATTAATATTGCTTTTAAAAGAGACACTCCAACGCCTACGGAAACCTACTAAACCTGTGCATTTTTTAAAACTAGACAACTAAGAGAATCTAGGATGGGGTGACTTGTGGGGCTCTCACCAGGTTCTGTTACTCAGAATCCTTTGCAAACCTCAAAATATGGCAAAACAAACACTTTTTCCTCACATTTTGGTGATGGAAAGTTCTGGAATCTTAGAGGAGCCACAAATCTCCTTCCAGCCAGTGCCCTCTCAAGTCTCCTGATAAAAATGCTACCTCACTTGTATGTGTAGGCCTAGTGCCCGCAACAGGGAATGCCCCAGAACACAACCTGGACACATCACATTTTTTTCAATTGAAATTTTATGTGTTTTTTGGAAAGTGCCTAGCTGTGGAGTTTGGCCTCTGGCTCAGCCGACACCTAGAGAAACCTACCTCATTTGTGCATTTTGAAAACTAGACACCTAGGGGAATCCAGGATGGGGTGACTTGTGGGTCTCTCATCAGGCTCTGTTACCCAGAATCTTTTGCAAACCTCAAAATGTGGCAAAAAACAATTTTTCCTCACATTTCGGTGATGGAAAGTTCTGTAATCTGAGAGGAGGCACACATTTCCTACTACCCAGAGTTTCCCCAAGTCTCCGGATAAAAATGGTACAGCACTTGTGTGGGTAGGCCTTGTGCCAGCAACAGGAAATACCCCAAAACACAACATGGACACATCACATTTTTACATTGAAATATGACAAGTTTTTGGGAAAGTGCCTAGCTGTGGATTTTGGCCTCTAGCTTAGCTGGCACCTAGGGAAACCTACCAAACCTATACATTTTATAAAACTAGACACATAGGGGAATCCAGGATGCGTAGACTTGTGGGGCTCTCACCAGGTCCTGTTACCCAGAATCCTTTGCAAACCTCAAAATGTGTCATAACAAAAGACTTTTTCCTCACATTTCGGTGATGGAAAGTTCTGGAATAAAGGAGGAGTCACACATTTTCTTCAACCCAGCCTTCCCCCAAGTCTCCCAGTAAAAATGGTACCTCAGTTGTGTGGGTAGTCTGAGTGCCCGCGACAGGAAATGCCCCAGAACACAACATGGACACATCACATTTTTACATGAAATCTGACGTGCTTTTTGGAAAGTGCCTAGCTGTGGATTTTGGCCCCTAGCTTAGCCAGTCCCAAGGGAAACCTGCCAAACCTGTGCATTTTGTAAAAACAGACACGTAGGGGAATCCAGGATGGAGTGACTTGTGGGGCTCTCGCCAAGTTCTGTTACCCAGAATCCTTTGCAAACATCAACATTTAGCAAAACAAACACTGTCTCCTCACATTTCGGTGATGGAAAGTTCTGGAATCTTAGAGTAGCCACAAATTTCCTACCGCCCAGCATTCCCCCAGGTCTCCCAATAAAAATGGTATGGCACTTGTATGGATAGGCCTTGTGCTCGCAACAGGAAATACCCCAAAACACAACATGGACACATCACTTTTTGACATTGAAATCTGACATGTTTTTTGGAAAGTGCCTAGCTGTGGATTTTGGCCTCTAGCTCAGTCGGCACCTAAGGAAACCTACCAAACCTATATATTTCTTTAAACTAGACACCCAGGGGAATTCAGAATGGGGTGACTTGTGGGGCTCTTGCCAGGTTCTGTTACCCAGAATCCTTTGCCAACCTCAAAATGGGTCAATAAAACACTTTTTCCTCACATTTCGGTGATAGAAAGATCTGTAATCTGAGAGGAGCCACAAATTTCCATCCACCCAGCGTTCCGCCAAGTCTCCTGATAAATATGCTACCTCACTCGTGTGAGTAGGCCTAGTGCCTGCGACAGGAAATGCCATAAAACACAACATGGACACATCACACTTTTACATTGAAATCTGATGTGTTTTTTGGAAAGTGCCTCGGTGTGGATTTTGGCCTCTAGCGCAACCGGCACCTACAGAAACCTACCAAACCTGTGCATTTTTTAAAACTAGACACCCACAGGAATCTAGGATGGGGTGACTTGTGGGGCTCTCACCAGGTTCTGTTACCCAGAATCCTTTGCAAACTTCAAAATATGGTAAAACAAAACACTTTTTCCTCACATTTCGGTGATGGAAATTCTGGAATATAGGAGGAGTCACAAATTTTCTCCTACCCACCCTTCCCCCAAGTCTCCCAATAAAAATGGTCCCTCACTTGTGTGGGTAGGTCTAGTGCCCGCAACAAGAAATGCCCCAAAACACAACATTGACACATCACATTTTTACATTGAAATCTGATGAGTTTTTTGGAAAGGGCCTAGCTGTGGATTTAGGCCTCTAGCTCAGCTGGCACCTAGGGAAACCTATCAAACCTGTGCATTTTTTTGAGAACTAGACACCTAGGGGAATCCAGGATGGGGTGACTTGTGGGGCTCTCACCAAGTTATGTTACCCCGAATCCTTTGCAAACCTCAACATTTAGCAAAACGAACACTGTTTCCTCACATTTCACTGATGGAAAGTTCTGGAATCTAAGAGGAGCCCCAAATATCCTTCCAACTAGCGTTTCCCCAAGTCTCCCAATAAAAATGGTACCTCACTTGTATGGTTAGCCTGAGTCAGGAAATGCCCCAAAACACAACATGGACACTTCATGGGCCAGATGTAGCAAGTCGGCAATTTGCGACTTGCAAATTGCGAGTCCCTGCGACTCGCAATTTGCAAGTCGCAAATTGCTATGCAGTACGGTGTCTCAGACACCGACTGCGACTCGCAATGGGGTCGCAATGACCCACCTCATGAATATTCATGAGGTGGGTCGCAAATTGCGGCCCCATTGCGAGTATATGCACTCGCTAACATGGAGGCCTGCTGACGTCAGCAGGCCTCCATGTTAGCGACCTGCTTTTCAATAAAGCAGTTTTTTTTTTTTTGAAGTGTAGCCCGTTTTCCTAACAGGAAAACGAGCTGCACTTCAAAAAAACCGAAACCTTTAGTTTCGGTTTTTTTTCAGGGCAGGGAGTGGTCCCTTGGACCACTCCCTGCCCTGAAAAATAATTTGGGGTCCAGTCACAAACTGGAAGGGGTCCCATGGGGACCCCTTCCAATTTGCGAGTGGGTTACCATCCACTTGAAGTGGATGGTAACTGCGACTCCATTTGCGACCGCGTACGCGGTCGCAAATGGAATTGCATCCCACTGCGAGTCGCAAATAGGAAGGGAACACCCCTTCCTATTTGCGAGTCGGAAATGCATTTTGCGAGTCGGAGCCTACTCGCAAAATGCATTTCTGAATGGCAAAGTGGCTTTTGCGCCTCGCAAACGGCGATTTTTGCCGTTTGCGAGGCGCAAACACTTTGCTACATCTGGCCCCATATTTTTACTTTGAAATCTGATGAGTTTTTCGGAAAGGGCATAGCTGTGGATTTAGGCCTCTAGCTCAGCCGGTACCTAGGGAAACCTACCAAACCTGTGCATTTTTTTAAACTAGGCACCTTGGGGAATCGAGGATGGGGTGACTTGTGGGGCTCTCACCAGGTCCTGTTACCCAGAATCCTTTGCAAACCTCAAAATGTGGCAAAAAACACTTTTCTCTCACATTTCGGTGATAGAAAGTTTGGGAATCTGAGAGGAGCCATAAACTTCCTTCCACCCGGCGTTCCCCCAAGACTCCCGATAACAATAGTACTTCACTGGTGTGAGTATCCCGAGTGCCTGCAGCAGGAAATGCCCCAAAACACATCATGGACACATCACATTTTTACATTGAAATCTGACGTGTTTTTTGGAAAGTGCCTATCTGTGGATTTTAGCCTCTAGCTCAGCCGACACCTAAGGAAACTTAACAACCCTATATATTTTTGAAACTAGACACCCAAGGGAATTCAGAATGGGGTGACTTGTGGGGCTCTCGCCAGGTTCTGTTACCCAGAATCCTTTGCCAACCTCAAAATGTGGCAATACAACACTGTTTCCTCACATTTCGGAGATAGAAAGATCTGTAATCTGGGAGGAGCAACAAATCTCCATCCACCCAGCGTTCCCCCAAATCTCCCGATAAAAATGCTACCTCACTCAGGTGAGTAGGCCTAGTGCCCGTGTCAGGAAATGCCCCAAAACACAACATGGACACATCACATTTTTACATTGAAATCTGATGTGTTTTTTGGAAAGTGCCTCGGTGTGGATTTTGGACTCTAGCTCAGCCGGAACCTAGGGACAGCTACCAAACCTGTGCGTTTTTTAAAACTAGACACCTAGGGGAATCCAGGATGGGGTGACTTGTGGGGCTCTCACATGTTCTGTTACCCAGAATCCTTTGCAAACCTCAACATTTAGCAAAACTAATACTGTTTCCTCACATTTTGGTGATGGAAAGTTCTGGAATCTAAAACGAGCCCCAAATTTCCTTCCACCCATTGTTTACCCAAGTCTCCCAATAAAAATGGTACCTCACTTGTGTGGGTAGCTTGAGTGCCCGCGACAGGAAATGTCCCAAAACACAACATGGACACATCACATTTTTGCATTGAAATCTGATGTGTTTTTTGGAAAGTGCCTAGCTGTGGATTTTGGCCTCTAGCTCACCCGCCATTATGGAAACCTGCCAAACGTATATATTTTTGAAAACTACACACCTAGGGGAATTCAGAACGGGGTGACTTGTGGGGCTCTCGCAACGTCCTGTTACCCAGAATCCTTTGCAAACCTCAAAATGTGGCAAAAACACTTTTTCTTCACATTTTGGTGATGGAAAGCTCTGTAATCTGAGAGGAGCCACAAATGTCTTTCCATCCAGCCTTCCCCGAAGTCTTCCGATAAAAATGGTACCTCACTTGTGTGAGTAAGCCTAGTGCCCGCGACAGGAAATGCTCTAAAACACAACATGGACACATCACATTTTTACATTGAAATCTGATGTGTTTTTTGGAAAGTGCCTAGCTGTTGATTTTGGCCTCTAGTTCAGCCGGAACCTAGGGAAAACTACCAAACCTGTGCATTTTTTAAAACTAGACACCTAAGGGAATCCAGTATGGGGTGATTTGTGGGGCTCTTACCAGGTCCTGTTACCCAGAACCCTTTGCAAACCTTAAAATGTGGCAAAAAAAAACTTTTTCCTCACATTTCGGGTATGGAAAGTTCAGAAATCTGAGGGGAGCCACAAACTTCCTTATTCCCAGTGTTCCCCCAAGTCTCCCAATAAAATGATACCTCACTTGTGTGAATAGGCCTAGTGCCTGCGACAGGAAATGCCCCAAAACACAACCTGTACACATCACATTTTTACATTGAAATCTGATGTGTTTTTTGGAAAGTGCCTAGCTGTGGATTTTGGCCTCTAGTTCAGCCAGCACCTAGCCAAACCTGAGAAATCTCTGCATTTTTTAACTAGACACCTAGGGGAATCCAGGCTGTGGTGACTTGTGGGGCTCTCACCAGGTTCTTTTACCCAGAATCCTTTGAAAACCTCAAAATTTGGCAAAAAAAACCCACTTTTTCTTCACATTTCAGTGATGGAAAGTTCTGGAATCGGAGAGGAGCAACGAATTTCGTTGCACCCAGCGTTCCCCCAAGTCCCCTGATAAAAATGGTACCTCACCTGTGTTGGTAGGCCTAGTGCCCATGACAGGAAACTCCCCAAAACAAAACATGGAAACATCACATTTTTACATTGAAAACTAACAAGTTTTTTGGAAAGTCCCTAGCTCTGGAGTTTGGCCTCTAGCTCAGCCGGCACCTAGGGAAACCTACCAAACCTGTGCATTCTTTAAAATTAGACACCTAGGGGAATCCAGGATGGGGTGACTTGTGGGGCTCTTACCAGGTTCTGTTACCCAGAATCCTTTGCAAACCTCAAAATGTGGCAAAAAACACTTTTTCCTCATATTTCGGTGATAGAAAGTTCAGGAATCTGAGAGAAGCCACAAACTTCCTACCACCCGGCGTTCCCCCAAGTCTCCCAATAAAAGTGGTACTAAACTTGTGTGGGTAGCACTAGTGCCCGCGACAAGAAATGCCCCAAAATACAACATGGACTCATGACAATTTTACATTGAAATCTGATGTCTTTTTTCGGAAAGTGCCTAACTGTGGGTTTTGGCCTCTAGCTCAGCCAGGGTCTAGGGAAAGCTACCAAACCTGTGCATTTTTTAAAACTAAACACCTAGGGGAATTCAGAACGGAGTGACTTGTGGGGCTCTCGCCAGGCCCTGTTATCCAGAATCCTTTGCAAACCTCAAAATGTGGCAAAAAAACACTTTTTCCTCACATTTCGGTGATAGAAAGTTCAGGAATCTGAGAGAAGCCACAAACTTCCTACCACCCGGCGTTCCCCCAAGTCTCCCAATAAAAGTGGTACTAAACTTGTGTGGGTAGCACTAGTGCCCGCGAAAAGAAATGCCCCAAAATACAACATGGACTCATGACAATTTTACATTGAAATCTGATGTCTTTTTTTGGAAAGTGCCTAACTGTGGGTTTTGGCCTCTAGCTCAGCCGGCGTCTAGGGAAAGCTACCAAACCTGTGCATTTTTTAAAACTAAACACCTAGGGGAATTCAGAACGGAGTGACTTGTGGGGCTCTCGCCAGGCCCTGTTACCCAGAATCCTTTGCAAACCTCAAAATGTGGCAAAAAAACACTTTTTCCTCACATTTCGGTGATAGAAAGATCTGAAATCTGAGAGCAGCCACAAATGTCCGTACACCCAGCCTACCCCAAAGTCTCCCAGTTAAAATTGTATCTCACTTGTGTGAGTAGGACTAGTTCCCGCAACAGGAAATGCCCCAAAACACAACATGGGCTCATCACATTTTTACATTGAAATCTGACGTGTTTTTTGGAAAGTCCGTAGCTCTGGATTTTTGCCTCTAGCTCAGCCAGCACCTAGGGAAACATACTAAATCTTTGGATTTTGAAGACTAGACACCCATGGGAATCCAGGATGGGGTGACTTGTGGGGCTCTCACCAGGCTCTGTTACCCAGAATCTTTTGCAAACCTCAAAATGTGGCAAAAAAACACTTTTTCCTTACATTTCGGTTATAGACAGTTCTGGAATCTGGGAGGAGCCACAAAATTCCTTCCACCTGGCATTCCCCCAAGTCTCCTGATCAAAATGGTACTAAACTTGTGTGGGTAGCCCTAGTGCCCGCGACAAGAAATGCCCCAAAACACAGCATGGACTCATCACATTTTTACATTGAAATCTGACGTGTTTTTTTAGAAAGTGCTTAACTGTGGGTTTTGGCCTCTAGCTCAGCCGGCACCTAGGGAAAGCTACCAAACCTGCGCATTTTTTAAAACTAGACACCTAGGGGAATCCAGGATGGGGTAACTTGTGGGGCTCTCACCAGGTTCTGTTACCCAGAATCCTTTGCAAACTTCAACATTTAGCAAAACTAATACTGTTTTCTCACATTTTGGTGATGGAAAGTTCTGGAATCTAAAACAAGCCCCAAATTTCCTTCCACTGATAGCGCGTCAGAACCTTGATAGGTAAACTTACAAGGAGACATGCCTAGGCCGATGAAACTTTGACCACGTTCGGAGACTTCCCAGAACGAGATATCTTTTGACATCACAAAATCAATAAATAAATAACCCAATCAATATCCTTAGTAACTAATCAACAAGTTAATCTATAGTATTTAATTTAATAAGAACCAATAAAGTGAATACACCATGACCTTTCAGTCAGGAATAACCTCACCAATTAAGTTAAGAGTTAGCGAGTATTTATTTCCTCATTGGTTACAATCTAATATCATCTCCGTTATTCTCATTATCAATTCATCTCATTAGTAACTCTTCAAACTTTGCAATTAGACACACTTAATCAATTCATAGAGAATATTCATTCAGCATTATCACATCATTATTAAGTTAAGACAGCTAAGCAAAGTCTCAGTACGCGCGATTCAACAAAGCAAGAACTCAGTCATTTGTCTGTTTGCGTCAGATATTAGTGAACACCTTAACTAACCTCGAATTAGCATTAGCATGTTGGGCTTCATGCAAAATAATTTAGCAAACACAAATTTGGAAAACATCTAGCTATGGCTTCTATCAAAAGAGCAGTTGGTACCTAGAAAGAAAGAAAGAAAAGGCAAAAAGACAATTACAATTTATCATCGGATAGTTACCCCTCCAACGAATCAGCAATCAGCGTCAGTCTTCATCCTTAAGACATCAGTTGATTCACCATCAGCAAGGACAAGACAAAGCCTCAGTATGGCATAGCTAAAGAATAAGGCACTTCCCTCATATGGAGGAGAAGTAAGCATCAGTAAGGACTTAGATAGAGGATGGTTTAAAGTATCTGGAAGAATAAACAGTAAGGGCTCAAAAGAGCAATGGAAAAATCTGGCTTAAGTGGAATGTCCAGTAATGTCTGATTTCTCCTCAGGTCATGCGGTTATATCAAAACTGTCGAACTAGCCCTTAATTCCCCATTGGATAATATTTGGTGCATCTTTATCTCTGTCCAATAATTCTTCATGCATCTTACTCGAATTTTCCACAGAACACAGTTCTCATGCCGTTGATTGGCCCATGTTATTGACGTCTTCATCGGGTGGAATGTCAGGTAAGAAAAGTTACACTTTACGCTCCAGCCAGAAGCCCCATTGTTTTCTCCTATTCCATGCAGCCTTGCACCTGTTATGGATTACACTGTTGCATTCAGCAAGAATGTCTTCTTGAGCAAGTCGGGTCCCATGAGAAAGAATTTACACAGGCCACACACATATCTAGCTTCTGGAAAAGTACAGCGTTGTGTCCTTCAGGAAGACAGCACATTGCACGTTAGGAAAACACAGTTTAATATGAGACCAGGCAGCTAGACCTAGAACTTCGCTAACTAAGGCCTAGTAATTTAGTTTAGCAAAACCCCAATACATGACTCTAATTATAATATGCAAATACAAATTCATAACATTAGTACATTATGAATTCACGATTAATACGTTTCATTATTCTTTGTATACATTGGTGACCACTCACCGTGGACACATTTCAGACGCGTGCATTATTTTCTACATTAACACATTTTCTAAGCAGCTTCATTACACAATATATTGCAAGCTTTTCATGTTAATATTAATTTTAAAGGTCACACTCCAACACCACCCAGCGGTTACCTAAGCCTCCCAATAAAAATGATACCTCATTTATGTGGGTAGCCTGACTGCCCGCGACAGCAAATGTCCCAAAACACAACATGGACACATCACATTTTTACTTTGAAATCTGATGTGTTTTTCGGAAAGTGCCTAGCTGTGGATTTTGGCCTCTAGCTCACCCGCCACCTATGGAAACCTGCCAAACCTATATATTTTTGAAAACTAGACACCTAGGGGAATTTAGAACGGGGTGACTTGTGAGGGTCTCGCAAGGTCCTGTTACCCAGAATGCTTTGCAAATAGCAAAATGTGGCAAACAGACACTTTTTCTCACATTTCGGTGATGACAATCTCTGTAATCTGAGAGGAGCCACAAATTTCTTTCCACCCAGCCTTCCCCGAAGGCTTCTGATAAAAATGCTACCTCACTCGTGTGAGTAGTCCTAGTGCCCGCGACAGGAAATGCCCCAAAATACAACATGGACAAATCACATTTTTGCAATTAAACCTGATGTTTTTTTTGGAAAGTGTCTAGCTGTTGATTTTAGCCTCTAGCTCAGCTGGCACCTAGGGAAACCTACCAAACCTGTGCAGTTTTGAAAACTAGACACTCGCAGGAATCCAGGGTTGGGTGACTAGTGGGGCTGTCACCAGGTTCTATTACCCAGAATCCTTTAGAAACCTCAAAATTTTGAAAAACAATAAAAAAAATTCCTTACATTTCGGGTATGGAAATTTCTGAAATCTGAGGGGAGCCACAAACTTCCTTATTCCCAGTATTCCCCCACGTCTCCAGATAAAATGATACCTCACTTGTGTAAATAGGCCTAGTGCCTATGATGAGAAATGCCCCAAAACACAACATGGACGCATCACATTTTTACATTGAAATCTGACGTGTTTTTTGGAAAGTGCATAGCTGTCGATGTTGGCCTCTAGCTTAGCCAGCACCTAGCGAAACCTAAGAAGCCTGTGCATTTTATAAAACTAGACACCTAGGGGAATCCAGGCTGTGGGGACTTTTGGGGCTCTCACCAGGTTCTGTTACCCAGAATCCTTTGAAAACCTAAAAATTTGGAAAACAAAAACACTTTTTCCTCATATTTCAGTGATGGAAAGATCTGGAATCTGAGAGGAGCAACAAATTTCGTTGCACCCAGCGTTCCCCCAAGTCTCCTGATACAAATGGTACCTCACTTGTGTTGGTAGGCCTAGTGCCCGTGACAGGAAACTCTCCAAAACACAACATGGACAGATCACATTTTTACATTGAAATCTAACGCGTTTTTTGGGAAAGTCCCTAGCTCTGGATTTTGGCCTCTAGCTCAGCCGTCACCTAGGGAAACTTACCAAACCTGTGCATTTTTGAAAACTAGAGACCTAGGGGAATCCAGCATGGGGTGACTTGTGGGGCTCTCACCAGGTTCTGTTACCCAGAATCCTTTCCAAACCTCAACATTTGGCCAACAAAACACTTTTTCATCACATTTCGGTGATGGAAAGCGCTGGAATCAGAGAGGAGCCACAAATATCCTTCCACCAAGCGTTTCCGCTAGTTTACCAATACAAATTTTACCTCACTAGTGTGGGTAGGCCTAGTGTCCTCAACAGGAAATGCCCCAAAACACAACATGGACATATCACGTTTTTACACTGAAATCTGATGTGTTTTTGGAAAGTGCCAAGCTGTGGATTTTATCCTCTAGCTCAGTCGGCACCTAGGGAAACCTACCGAACCTGTGGAATTTTCAAAACTAGACACCTAGTGGAATCCAGGATGGAGCGACTTATGGTGCTCTCACCAAGTTCTGTTACCCAGAATCCTTTGCAAATCTCAAAATGTGGCAAAAAAAACACTTTCCCCTAACATTTCAGGTATGGAATGTTGTGAAATCTGAGGAGAGTCACAAATTTCCCTCCACCCAGCGTTCCCAATGTCTCCCAATAAAATTGGTACCTCACTTGTGTGGGTAGGCCTAACTCCCGCACAGGAAATGCTCCAAAACACAACATGGACATGTCATATTTTTACTTTGAAATCTGACGTGTGTTTTTGAAAGTGCGTAGCTGTTGATTTTGGCCTCTAGCTCAGCCGGCATTAGGGAAACCTGACAAACTTGTGCATTTGTGAAAACTAGACCCCTAGAGGAATCCAGGATGGGGTGACCTGTGGGGCTCTCACCAGGTTCTGTTACACAGAATCCTTTGCAAACCTCAAAATTTGGCCAAAAAAAACACCTTTTCCTCACATTTCAGTAATGGAAAGTTCTGGAATCTGAAGTGAGCCCCAAACTTCCTTCTACCCAGCGTTCCCCCGGTCTCCTAATGAAAATGATACCTGTTGTGTGGGTAGGCCTAATGCCCGCCACAGGAAATGCCCCAAAACACAACATGGACACATCAAAATGTTCTATTACAAAACAACCTGTTTTTGCAGGAGGGGGTCACCTGCGTTTTTGGTCCCAGGTGCAGCGGTCAACTAGGGAAACCTACCAAACCCAGACATTTATGAAAACTGGACACCTGGAGGAGTCCAGGGAGGTGTGGTTTGCATGGATCCCCCAACATTTTCTTACCCAGACTCCTCTGCAAACCTCAAATATTGCAAAAAAAAATCACATTTTTCACTCTTTTCTTTGTAGGAGCTCCGTGCTGTTCCCCTCGGTCTGCCGATAAAAATGATACCTCACTTGTCTGGGTGGCCCAGGTGCCTGCAACAGGCAAATGCCTAAAACGTGTAGAGATTGAAGGGATAGAACAGCAAGTTGATAAGCACAATTGTTTCTTTTATACACCTTTAGGCTGACTCTGCTTTGGCGACCCACACATGTGAAGTATCATTTTACTTGGGAGACTGAGGGGAACGCTGGGTGATAGGAAATTTGTGCTGGCGCAGTGATCCTACAAGTGAGGAAAATAGCAAATTTTGAGGTTTACAGAGGAGTCTGGGTTAGAAAATGTTGGGGGATCGATGCAAGCCATACCTCCCTGGACTCCACCGGGTGTCTAGTTTTCAGAAATGTCTGGATTTGTAGGTTTCCCTAAATGAAGGCCGCATCCAGGGCAAAAAAACGCAGATGCCCCCGCTGGAAAAAGAGGTAGTTTTGTAATAGATCATTTTGATGTATCTTCATCCTTCTGTGATGTTCCAAACACTAAAATTGTGAAAAGAAACACACTTAGGTTGTGTTAAAAAGACCCCCCACCCACCAACCAAGTTGGTGCCATGCTTCAGCATCGGGGTCCCACCCAAGACACCTAGCATGTCATGGGTGTGCTGCAACGCCTGATTACAGCGGAGCAGGTTTTGTCATTTTTACCACACATACTGGTTGGATTTGGCACGAGTGCGAGTGATGGTTCAGTAGATCAAGTTTTATTAACAAGAGATTTCACAAAAATGAAATGCCCTGTTAATAACTGAAAAGCCCAAAAACTGAACCAATGACTCACAGCACGTGTGCTGTAAAGCCGCGACAAGGCACCAACCGCTTTAAAGTCCATTCACACACCTTTCATACATGACATGCACCAGACCATTCACGCCAACAGCCGCGGGCCCAGAACATTACAACACTTGCATCAACAGACAGTGCCATTCAAGGGCCCATCACTTTCATACGCCCACATGCCTGATACAGCAATCACACCAGCTGATATGAATGTGTGGACTGGCGTCTGCCTGGCAGTGTGTTGCAGTGGCCAACAGGAAGTCACTATTTACACCACCAGCCAAGCGTCACTCCACACACACCGCCAGCCAAGCGCCACTCCATGCATACCGCCATCACTTTTTTTTTAAACAACAAAGAAACCACTAACTAATTAGAAATAAGTACAAAACTACAAACACAAAAGCTCTAACCAAATACATGACAGAAATGCCAACCATGAAACTGAACATATGAAAATATAAAACAGGCAGTTTACGCTCACTGTAGTTCCCAGTAATTCTTCTGATACCTCTTCGGCCACAGACTCTACATTTCTTTGTGGGCAAGTCTTTTTTGGGAGTGGGAGGAATGTGATCAGGAAAGTGGCGATCTTTTAATCTAGCCACATCCTCCACCACTGCTACTCTAGAAACTCTTGCCTGTTCCACCACAATAAGGCTCTCTATCACTGACTCCTGAAATCCTTGACTCAGGGGAACAATCCTTGATCACAATAAAAGCATTAAAAGTTGCTAAATGAAACAAATGGATGGCCAAGTTTTTATACAACACGTAAGACTTACGAAGAGCAGTGTAAGGTTCCAACCTCTGATCTACTCTATCAACACCACCCATGTGCTTATTGTAGTCCAAAATGCATGCAGGTTTGCGCACTTCCACAACCTGACCCCAAACAGTCACAGGGGAAGTATTCTCATCATGGATGGTAGTTAGCATGTACTCATCTCTCCTGTCTGCAAATTCCAGAGCTAGCAGCTCATTATTACTGAAACCTATCAGCCCTAGGCTGCTGCACTATTGGCACATCATTGTCCTCCTCTAAAAAAGGCCCTTCATCTGCACTGAGAGTGGCTTCCACATCAGAAGATTCCTCTCGGACACAAGACTCACTGCCAGAATCTCTCACTTCCTCCTCTGCCTCAGATGCAGTCAGTCTCATAATCATGGTCAGAAGACAACTCAAAAAGCATGCCAACAACCTGCTGAGCAGTCACTCTGCCGCTAGCCATGATCCTTTCTAAGTGTAACTTGACAAATGTGCCAACAACAACCAGCACTGTCTAAATAAGTAATAAACAAAGTGTGGCTTCATCACAAAGAGTTAGGTACTCAAAAACTATACCACCCACTTGCCTGAAAAAGCTAGACTCACCAGCAACTACTCTGCACAAACACAGCAATCACAAATGATATCCCACTAAAAAGAAAAAAGGAAAGCAAATTAGACATAAGACAACACAAATATCATTGTGCACAAATCTAAGGACAATTTCACACACAATCATGCAATTAGTACACCACCTTCAAACATGTCATTCATGCATAGCAGCAATACTCATTTGGAGTAAATTGTTTTTAATTACCTAAGACATGCAACTAAGCAAACCGCAGGTCAACCACTGCCAAAAGCGCAAGGAGCCACAGCATAGGAAGCAAAAGCTTTGAACTAGAACAAAAAGGTAATAAACTGTTATAATCACAAATGCAAATACTTTGTCAGTTGACAAACACCCCGCCACCAAGCATTTAGACATTTTCCCTGGTGCCTAAATAGATTCTGCCCCCCTTGGGGGCAGATGGGCCTAAAACAATAGGCAGAAATGGCCAACTGTTTTGTGCCCTTTTTGGGGGGTGATCCTTGGTAAAGGGGCTGCCTCCCCAACACAAAAAAAAACAAAGGGAAAAAAATCCCTGGGGGGCAGAGGGGCCTAAAAAAATAGGCCCATCTGCCCCCAAGGGGGGGGGGGCGGAAATGGTCATCAGTAATGTGCCCACTTTTGGGGCGACCCTTGCCAAAGGGGCCTCACCCCCATACAACACACACACAAGATCCCTGGTGCCTAAGTGGATTCTGCCCCCCTTGGGGGCAGATGGGCCTAAAAGAATAGGCCTGTGACCCTGGAGCAGGAATCCACTCAAAACAGGCACGGGGAAAGGAAAAACTCTTTCCTTTCCCCCTGTCTGTTTATCCCCAAAAACACCCCAAGGAGAAGGACTTACCTTTTTCAAGTCCTGCATACTAATGCGCTGGAAGCAAATGGCTTCCAGTGCATCCCCGATGTCATCAGATTGCTGAGGTGGGGGGTCATGAGTAGAAAGGGAAGTGATTCCCCTTCCATCCCCGACTGGGGTGTGTGGGTGGGAGGCCCAAGGGCAGAGTACTAGCACTCCTCCATGGCCTGGGTGCAGGACGAGCTGGTCTCGTGCCCCTCTGCACATGGCAACCATGGCCGAGGACGAGACAAGCTCACCCAGGCACCCAGGGGGTTAAAACAATATATAATCATAAATAGTGAAAGTGCTTTTTGGACAGTGGGGCAGCCCGAAAAGTCTTGGGCCTTCAAAAAAGTGTAAATCAAAAAAACATACTGGCAGCCATGGGTAAGAGAACAATTAAGAATCTGGTAGGGATTAGGGAGCAACAGGGGTGCAATAACTCTGGAATAGGAAGCAGCTCAACCGCAAATGGCAGCTGCTGGGCCATTGAAAAAGGAAGATTAATTTTAAACCCTTGTGTCAAGGACCTCAAAGAGTAGTGAAGTAACAGAGGAGCAGGTAGAGGTAAGGGGAGGCAGAATTATGAGGGCGGGTATTCGAGGGGGGAAGCAAGACACGAGAGAGAGCAAGAAAACGCATGCAATGATGGAGTGCTTAGTGAAAAAAATAATTCACTTAATGTGGGCTGTGAAAGGATACATGACAAACAAAGGGATGGCAGAGAAGCTATATTTCAGGAGAGGGCAAACACTGGAGAAAAGCAGGCCATATTATGAAATGCAAACCTATGGCAAAGCCAACCAATCGGTGGGATGTACGCTCACTGTATGTTTTTGGTATAGTGCCCAAGAGGTCTTCTGCAACCAAACAGCAAAAAGCTGTCTGGTGGGCAAGACCTAAACATTACACTAACATTTCGAAGGCAATGGACATTTTGCAGCAGAAACCAGGTTTTCGAAGAGCACAAACTTTTGTGGCATCTAAAGTGGCATTCACCTCTCCAAGACAACACCAACCCCAGCAGTGCTTTCAGGAAGGGAAGCAAATAAGCCAAACAAGGGCATTACTCAAAAGGTGGTTTTAGAGGGAGTTACTGTGCCAAGGCCATTAGTACCCATGCTTTAAGCACATCTTCCAACAATCACTAACTACTGTCTCATAACTTCAGCAAGGAATACCAAATGCTGTTGTTGCAAGCTGTGCATCTTCTCAGAGGCTTAATGGAACTTGCACATCAGTAACATGCTGTATTTTTTTCTTGCAAATACAGTGGGTAGCAGCAAGGGTGCCTCATGTTAGACCAGTCATGTTGACCGTACCACTCCATTGAGAAAACCAAGCAACTATTTGTTGTAGTTGGCACAGCCATATATTAGTAATCCTGTTTCAGAAGCTGGGCTTGTGATGTGGATTGCTAAGAACATTAATTTCTGACGAATACTTCTAACAGCATATTCCTCAACCAAGGTGTGGAGATTTTTCTCAGCAATTAATTTTGAACCGGTTGGTGGGGTTGTGCAGCTCCAAGACTAGTCTGTACTGGCCTACAAGTGACATTGGGGCCACAATATAACTGCCACCTCTCCATGTTTCATTCAGTTTCTTTCTTTGTGGCGTCTGACATGGATCTGGAGCTCACCCCATCAATTTTTGTCGCTTGACAGAACATTCCACTTTAAACATTTTTCCAGGGCGCAAGGAACTTGTCTCCCCCTAAAACTATGGGATTGAAATTATGTAAAGATTGCCATATAACTATATTAGTGATGGACCTGCACCAGGTATTTATCTGGAGTTTCGGATCCTCGCATGCCTCTTAACTACATGCACCCATATGAACCGGAGGTCCAACTGGGACTGTGAAGACAAACTGTGTCACCCAGCACCAGGTCGACAGTGTCCAGCCCCCCATAGGCAACAAACTAGCCAATCTTCCTCCGCCTCAACTCTGCAAAAACCCTTTTGGTTACCTTCAGTGGCGCACTGTCACAGTCACCCATTTGGAGGCCAGATATGTGTTTACCTCCATGGGTCGCAAAGCTTCACATCAGACAGATTGGTGCTTCAAATTGTTCATTATTATTATGGCCTCCTGTTCTGGCTCACACCTTCAGACATGCTGCCTACTCCAAAACAGTTTCCAGAGGACTATTTGTCCATTCTCCAACAAGAAGCTTACACTCTCTTAGAGAAGGAAGCGTTAGGGCACCAGTATCAGGGGTTGGAACTGGCTGATACTCTTGCTACTTTCTGATTTCAAAGACCAACAAACTTCTTGATATTCCAGACCTCTGCCCCCAGAACTTCTTCCTCAAGTAGGACAAGTTCAACTTGATCACTTTGGCTCAAGTTCTGTGTGCCCTTGATCCAGGCGACTGGATAGTTGCATTGAATTTGCAGGATAGTTATTTCCACATCCCTGTCCTGGAATCCCACAGACACTCCCTGCAGTTTCAGATAGAACACAAGTACTTTCAGTTCTCGTGCTCCGTTTTTGCCTCACAAGTGCCCCTTGGGTGTTCACAAAAGTGATGTTTGCTGTCCAAGTGAGGAGGTTGAGAATACCAGTCTTCTCATACCTCGAACAACAGGTTGCTAATGCGGCTCACCTAAAACAGTTGTGAACCACCACCATATGACGGCCTACTTGTTGACATCCCTGGGATTTACCATCAAAATGCCAAAGTCACTCCTGACTCCTTCACAGAGTCTCCCTTTAATTGGAGCCATACCGGACACAGTGCTGTTTCAAGCCTCCTCAATAAGTCCAGGCTATTCGGTCTATGATCCAGATGATTCAACCCTTGATCTGGGTCTCAGTGAGATTGGCTCTGAGGGTCTGGGCCTCTTGGCCTCCTGCATCCCTCTAGTGAACCATGAGAGGGGGTAACTGTGGATTATGCAGTACGGTCTGAGGTCTCAGTGAGATCAGCACCAAGAGGAACCTCTCTGTTTCCATCCAGAGGTCAGATGAGACTGGTTGCTGGACTGGTGACAGACCCTCCCCTACCCCAATCAGAACTCACTGTTGCGACAGATGCATTGCTGCTAGTTTAGAGAGGCACTCTGATCTTCAACATAACACTGTCTACATCTACACGTTGGCATTGCAGGTGATTCACTTAGCACTAAAGGCTTTCCTCCCATCTATCAAAGTGGACCAGGTGCAAGTTCTCACAGACAACACCATTGCCTTCTGGTACTGCAACAACCAGGGCGAAGTGGAGTAGTGGGCCCTGTGCCAGCTGTGCGCCTCTGGAACTGGTTGAGTCGGCAGAGCATTTCCCTGACAGGATTTTTAAACGTTAGGGCTGATAAATTCATTCAGCATTGCCTAGTGAGTTACGAATGGTGGATGCACTCAGAGGTGGCACAAGGAATCTTCCGTCAATGGGGAGGACCTTGACTTGATATTTTCACCCCCACCAAGAATGGCAAACTTTGGTGCATTAGAGTTTCCAAGGCACTTTTCTTTTGAAGATGCCTTTTGCCTGTGATGGGGCTCAGCACTCCTGTACACCATCCCGCTTCTACTTCCCCTGCCCAAAGTTCTGAAGAATATCTAGAATAACCTGGCCCAAGTCCTCCTAGTGGCTTCAGATTGGGCCAGAAGACTGTAGTACCTGGAATTTCTGCCCATGAGTACTGTCCTCTGAGACAGAAGCCTCTTTGAGAGGACTTCCAGTCATAACAGCAGGGCAGAGTTCTGCACCGGAGTGTGCACAACTCACACTCGTATGTATGGAGATTTAGTGGCAATAGTTGACAGCCTCCAAATTCTTTTCCGAAGTCTTTAATGTCATTTTGTCAGCCATGCAAAATGGGCCAGTGGGGCCTGAGATAGGTGAAGAGAATGATTTGACCTTTGAGCCCCCTTGCAGCGAGGACACAGACCATGTGCCGCTCCACCGCAAAACCTTAGAAACCCCGCTGCATGAGCAGAGTCTTGGTGTTGGTGCAAGGACTATCTTTACTTTTTAATCATGAGGAGGATTAAGAGGCCTGGGGATCCCAGACCTAGGCCATTCTTATACCAAGGGGCACCAGGAACATGTCTGTGGGTCCCCTTCACCAAGGCATAAATGGGGGGGGGTAGGTGCACCGTGGCACTCCCCAGAAAAGATGAGAAAGTCACCCAGAATGCTAACTCCGGGCTCTGGATAACGAATAAAGAAAGGAGAGGTCTGCCATGCTCCGCCCGCAGAGGTGGGCCTGTCCCAGTTCCTGTGCCTGTGCCTGTGTCTAGGGAGAGCAGCCAGCCACTACAGAAGGAAGCTCCCTCCCTGCAGAACTGGGCAGGGGAGAAGAGTGCTGCCAGCTCCCAAGCCAGCAGCAAAGGAGACTTCTGGCTGTGTGGTGGCCCCAGAATGGCAGGTGCACCGCCAATGGCAGAAAGAGAGAATGTGGGGGGACTGCAGGAGTGCAGCAGCTCCCAACAGTAAATTTATATAAAAGTACTGACCCTACATTTAAAAGGTCGAAGAAAATTTAACCACTCAAGGATCTTCCCTAGTTTTAAAGCACTACCAAGGCTAGAGCTTATGCTCTTGGGTTGGGAGTACATCAGTTTCTAGGGCTGATCTATGGCTGCAGGTTATATGGCCTGCAAGTTGTTAAAAAAGACATAAACGCAGGGTTTATGTTTGAAAAATGCTTTATTTAAAAGTGTTTTCCCAATGGTTTGGCCAATGTATTGTTCACAATTTTTTAAACAATGCGTTATTTAAAGAGGCTATTTACTATGCTCTATTTAAAGGTGTTGGTTATACAAATAGTAATGCTTATTCCTGAAGGCTGCAACATTTTAGTAATGATAGCGTGAGCACATGTTTCCAGTGCTTGATTATTCATAAGTACAAAGGGATTATGGTTACTGAAGTCAGTGAAGGAATGAAGAATTATTAGGAAATGTGATTCTGGTCTTTTAGTGGAAACATTGACTTGATGTAAAGTAACTGTCTATACAGTTATGTGCTGTAGTGTAAATGAAGAGGAAGATAAGGTAATGTGATTTTTTTAGGTCATGACCCTTTAGGGGTCAAATGTAGCGTTGCCAAAGGTATTTCCAACAGCCTTATGTGTATTTGTAAATTGCTGCATAGTATTGAGTAGTGTGGGTATAATAAATGTACTTTTCCTTTTATAATGAATGCACAGACTGGACAGTAATTTATTGGATGTTATTATTGCGTACCAGTGAATGGAAACTCCAAGCCCACACCACCTCCCTTGAATAGGCTTTAGCCTGCTCTGCATCGCTATGCAGAGAGAGTCAAGCGCTACTATGGGATTTTTTCACTCCCAGCATAGGGGTGCGTGTGGACTAATTATTTTTTGCATGCCACAAAACTAATGGCTCATTTCCTCACATGTAGTTAGATAGAGTATGCACCAGAAAGAGAATTACAGAAGGGAAATAACGTCTTCATTTAATGCAACAAAACTAACCACATGCTACATCTGTTATCTGGGTCATATTCTGCTCATTAAACAGGAGTCGTAATGTCCTTCCTGTGTAACACTCCACAAGCAGATAAAGGTAAAGCTGCTACCTGGCCCTCTATTTGTACATTTACTAAGCATTACTCTGTGGACATTTAGTCCTAGAGGAAGAACAAATCGGCCAAACTGTACCTAAATCCCTGTTCCATGCATCTCCCAGCTACATCCACAAGCCATTGCGTTGGGGATGTGGAGACTGCTTTTCAGTCTATGGATGTGATCTACAGTAATGCATGCTGCAAACTGACTTTACCTACTTGTAACAGTTCATTTGCTCCCTAGATGTGTGAGCCCTTAGTAATAATTGTGCTCATCACTAGCCCTTGCTTACTACCTTAATTCATGTGTATTCTCCAGTTCAAAGCCATTACAATGCTTTTTGTCTCCGCATGTGCCTAATGGTAGGGGGGGAAATAAATTCTGATGTTTCCTGGTGCATAGTCCCTTTCAGGCAATGTATTACAAGTACCCTGGAAACCTAGACCCCTTTATCAAAGAAAAACAACTGTAATATTCCGAACTAAATGCTACATGTCAGAAGGGTACACAACATCTGACCCTGCCCTTCAGCACTGAAAGCTCCAAATCAATTGTTAAAGGTGATTAACATTATCCTCAACTTTTTTTAGTTTTGAAATATTGGGATAAAAAATGTGGTGGACAATCCAACACCTTATTCTGTTCCTCCATTTGAAATAGGGATGTCGTTCTTTCTAAAATCTTAGCATTAAACTCACCAGATTTTTGCCTTTCTTTGCTGAACCAGTTTTATTTGGCTTTTAGAACCCTGAACACTGTACTCCTGCTAACCAGTGGTAAGGAGATTGTACTCTCCCTTGAAAATATGGCCAAATTGGCAAGATCCTGGAGTATTTAACTTACTTTTAAGTCCCTTGTACATGGCACAACACATACCCAGAGCCTGTAAATTAAGATCCTTCAGAGAACTGCAGCATCCACTGAGCAGCTCACTAATGTAGCCCTATGACGCATGTCTCAGCCTGCCAATGCAGGCTGTAGTGCAATTCTAAACTGCCAATTCACACTGGCAAAATAAACCTTTTTCCAGCCTTAAACCTTCCTTCTCACACATGCATACACACACGCAAACAACATTACACATACATTTGCATTCATGCACACCCCCCCCGCACACATACCCCCCCAACCCCTCCCTTGTTGGAAAACCAACTTACCTGGATCCAGAGGGTCTTACGGCAGGGGCCGTGGCACTGCTACTGCCAGCAGCGCCCGCCAGCAGAACACAGCCAGGCTGTATTATTTTTGATAATACGGCTGGCGGCGATCTACTGGCGTGGCGCTGCTGGTGGTAGCAGCGCCACCTTAACGCCATCTGCCAGCATGACCACAGCCGGATTTCTGCCCTTCTTGTGGTGGGAAATCCAGCTGTGGTCATTATTTGGCGGACGGCTGTTAGCCACGGCGACTGTCTTTTGGCGGCCATCACCACGGCGGTAGGTGGCATTTACCGCCATTGTCAAAATTAGGGCTTAAGTGTGAATTCTTCATAAGACCAAGCAGCAGTAGTATCTAAAAGTATGGTGTTATACAATATGCCGATCTGGATATAGCAGGAGAGGAACAACTCCCTTCTAAATAGAATTTAGGTTTCTAATAATGTTATAGTTAAGTATATATCAGCGAGCAATGCCATGCTATTTGATGATGGAACTCATACCATTTTATTTCTCTGTTATCTTTTTAGAGATGAGAGTTCAGGGCGGCCTACAGAGTCAAAATAATTCAGGGGCTTTCCCAGGCAACTACATACACAAAAGACTTTATTTGTGTACTATATTTATTGTTGATGTTGATTTTTTTGTATCTTTATCACATAGCTGGTGTACAATGTCAGCAGTACAGCACTGATCAATAGGTCATACACAGGATACATAGTTATCATATCATATTCAGACAGACTTAAACATATATTTGTACTTTATCACATCATCACACAGTGACATAATTTGCATCCTAGGTATGTGTTGCGCCCTGCATGTTGTGTAGCCGTTGTGATTACAGCCCCCAGTCAAGTGCTCGATGTATCTAGACATAGGCCCTCATTCTGACCCTGGCGGTCGGTGATAAAGCGGCGGCCAACCCGCCAACAGGCCGGCGGTCCAAAATATGCAATTCAGACCCTGGCGGGAACCGCCAACACAGCCCGCCGCATTAACACTCCGCCCGCCACGGCGGAACAAACAAACAGCGCGGCGGTCCCCGCCAACAGCCAGGCGGCAGACAATGTACCGCCCACCCTATCACGACCCACCAATCCGCCACCTTTTCCGGGGCGGGAGCACCGCCGATAAAAACACGGCGGAAACAGACTACGAACGGGAAAACGCTCACCTCCACATACTCCACGCGAGATTCCGGCAGTATGGAACCCGAGTTGCAGGTCATCCCCGCACTCCTATACCTGCTCCTGTACCAGGAGCACGCCCGGCGGCGCGGAAGACATCGGTGAGTACTGCACCTACGACACAGGGGAGGGAAAAGATTACCGGCACACACCCACCCACCCACACCCACTACAACACACACATCAATGCATTCCCACAGATCACTGTCACAACCCACAAACCCCCCCCTTCCGAAATAATGCAAAGACCAAAAGAAGAGATCTCAAACGGGCAGATATATTGAAAAATGGACAGCAGTAATCCAAATAAATAAATAAACTATGTACAAAATATATACAGCTACTAAATGTAGTCCAACCACTGTCCGTGGACCACAGGGGTCCTGAGCAAAGGGGCAAGGCCCAGTCCCACGACAAGAACTCCACGGAGAGAACACTGCAGGGGCATCAGAAAGAAAAAAGGACAGGCACCTCAGGGGGAAGGGAAGGGGGGGCACCTCAGCCACTTGAGTACACGACGCCAGATCCACTAGGGGACTCCATGACCACTGGCCCATCCTGGGGAGAGCAAAGCCACAGTCCAAACAGTCCATACAGTGGGTGGCCTGCCCACTGGGCCATCCTGGGGAGAGCAAAGCCACAGTCCAAACAGTCCATACAGTGGGTGGCCTGCCCACTGGGCCATCCTGGGGAGAGCAAAGCCACAGTCCAAACAGTCCATAACAGACTCCACTGCCACTGGAGGAGGCATGTTGGCCAGAGGACATCCTGCAGCCCTGCCCGAGACAGATCCTGCCCTGCCACGTCTGCCAAAGGGCCAGCGGTTCTTGCCTGAAAGGGCCCAGTTCAGCGGTTCTTGCCTTGAAGGGCCCAGTTCAGCGGTTCTTGAGACGGCGGTCCCCAGCGGAGCGGTGCTGGAGACGGCGGGGCCCAGTTCAGCGGTTCTTGCCTTGAAGGGCCCAGTTCAGCGGTTCTTGCCTTGAAGGGCCCAGTTCAGCGGTTCTTGAGACGGCGGTCCCCAGCGGAGCGGTGCTGGAGACGGCGGGGCCCAGTTCAGCGGTTCTTGCCTTGAAGGGCCCAGTTCAGCGGTTCTTGAGACGGCGGTCCCCAGCGGAGCGGTGCTGGAGACGGCGGGGCCCAGTTCAGCGGTTCTTGCCTTGAAGGGCCCAGTTCAGCGGTTCTTGAGACGGCGGTCCCCAGCGGAGCAGTGCTGGAGACGGCGGGGCCCAGTTCAGCGGTTCTTGCCTTGAAGGGCCCAGTTCAGCGGTTCTTGCCTTGAAGGGCCCAGTTCAGCGGTTCTTGCCTTGAAGGGCCCAGTTCAGCGGTTCATGAGACGGCGGTCCCCAGCGGAGCGGTGCTGGAGACGGCGGCCATTCTATGGCCAACTGCTCATTGCCTGGTGGTGCCCTCCTGGGCAGCGGGGATGAAGCTCCTTCAATGCCCACCTGGGCTGTGGGTGGTGGGGCCCTCCTGGCCAGCTGGGCTGGGTCCTCCCTGGGCAGCGGCTATGGGGGTGGTGGGCTCTCCCGGGGCAGCTGTGCCGGTTCCTCCCGGGGCAGCGGCTATGGGGGTTGCGGGCTCCTCCTGGGCAGCTGTGACGGGTCCTCCATGGGCAGCAGGCCTGCTGCCTGACTTCTCCGCCTTGCTGCCCTTGCCCTCCTTAGTCGGGAGTCTGTGGCCCTTTCCTCCCTTTGGAGCTGTGGCTGTTGACGGTGGCTGGCTAGTGTCCTGGGGGGATATCGAATCCGGGCTCCGGCGGCAGCCCTTCCGCCTTCTGCTCCTCTTCCCAGGGGGTGGGCTGGCTGTCCCCTTGCTGCTGGGCGAAGATCCAGACCTGCGGGCTGGTGGGCTCCAATACCCCTGCACCCTTGTCAAGGGGGCTGCAGGGCTGGTGGTGGCTGAGGTGCTCTTTTTACCCCGACGAGAAGGAGGGGGGGGCTCAGGGTCAGGAAAGAAGGTAGCAGTAGAGAGATAGATTTTCTTGGGACAATGGAGAGTGGTAGGTACAGTGGGTATGGGAGTGGAGGGAGAGGATGTGGTTGTAGGCGAGACAAGTTTGCTGTCTTTGGGTGCAGGTGCAGGAGCGGGAGGCTGTCGTGAGGTGGATGGCTGTTGGGTGGGTGGGTGGCTGCGTTTGTGTGGTGTGGAAGAGGGGGTGACAGACACAGTGGGAGAGGACACAGGGGACGTGTAAATGGCAGTGGGGGTGGTGACTGCACGTGTGCGGACTGTAGTGGAGGGTATGCTGGTGATGGAAACACTGGCTGATGGTGAGGTGAATGAAGGTGTGAGTGTAGACGTCACAGGGAGGGAGGAGGGAGACGAGGAGGTGGGGGTCACAGAGGTGGTAGTGACTGTTGGCATGTCTGCATCGGAATGTTGCTTGTGTGAATGTCTGCGTGATCTGTGGTGCTTATGTTTGGATGAGCTGCTCTTGGGTGTTGAGGTGTGTGCAGGCTGGTCTGATGGTGTGGGTGGGACAGGCAGAGGAACAGGAGACTGGGAGGAGGGAGTTAGTAGAGGGAGGCAGGAGACAGGGACAATGGCTGCCGTCAGTGCTGAGGCCAGAGCCTGGAACGATCGCTGATGGGCAGCCTGACCCGAATGAATGCCCTCCAGGTACGCATTGCTGCGATGAACCTCCCTCTCCACCCCCTGGATGGCATTCAAAAGGGTAGTCTGCCCAACAATGAGCGTTCGGAGGAGGTCAATGACCTCCTCACTGAGGGCAGCGGGGGTAACAGGGGCAGGGCCTGAGGTGCCTGGGGCGAAGGAGATGCCCGGCTTCCTGGCAGAGCGGGCACGGGGCGAACGCTGAGGGGCTGCTGGGAGGGCGGAGATGGTGCGCTGGGTGGCGGCTGTACCTGTAATGGCGGGGGGCACGGATGGTGCCACCCCCGCAAGGGAGCTCCCTTCCGAGGACGTGTCCGTGTCGCTGCAGGGTCCAGTCGTCCCCGTTGTGGAGCTCCCCTCGCCCTCCGTCTCACTGGTCCAGTCAGACTCTGTGGCATGGCCCTCCTGGGCCATGTGAGATGCAGCTCCTACCTGCCCCGATGCCACTTCTCCTCCGCCTGATGATGCTGATGCACACAAGCACAGAAAGACAAACAAAAAGGGGGGGGGAGAGAGAAATAAAGAGATTTTGAGTACATGGATCACCGGTACAGTTAGCGGACATGACAGACACAGATGCCCCCTGCACTAAGTTGCGCACTTGGGGTCCGCTACGCATTCCGTGGAACATGCCCTACACGCCTAGAGTTGACAACTGCACCCATGGATGACACGGCCCAGGGATGGCTGTACTGACACACTACTGAGGGTGGTGGCTGGGGACACAGGGGCTTACGGGGGTGCCCAGCCTACAGATATCGCCCTGGCCTAGGGGGACCCACAGCCCTCCTCCCCCACCCAGACACCTCCACTGCGCGACAACAGAGTAGATAATGCTTGTACTCACCCCCTTGTGTCTGCTGTGCTGCCCTCACGCGCCCATCCAAATCAGGGTAGGCCACCGCCAGGATCCGGAACATCAGGGGGGTCAGTTGACGGCAGGCACCCCGCCTACGTTGGGAGGCCATCCCCAGCAGAGACTCGGCGGTCTTTTTGGTCCCGCGGCGGATGTCCTCCCACCTCTTGCGGCAGTGGGTGCCCCGTCGATGGTGGACCCCCAGGGTCCGGACTTCCTTGGCGATGGCACGCCAAATCCCGATCTTCTCATGGGCGCGGACCTATGTGACACGTACAGGGAGGGAGAAATACCACTTTCAAGTTTGTCTGCATTTTCGTTGCCAGTGGCCCAACGCCCCCCATCCCCGCCAGGCCCCCCGTCAGGCCCAACATGCCCCCCATCCCCGCCAGGCCCACCGCCAGGCCCAACATGCCCCCCATCTCCGCCAGGCCCCCCGCCAGGCCCAACATGCCCCCCATCCCCGCCAGGCCCCCCGCCAGGCCCCCAAGCCAGCCAGTGGCCCCAAATCCATATTGAATTAAACTCACTTGTTGGTCTGGAGGACCGTAGAGTAGCGCATACTGGGGGAGGACCCCATCCACAAGTTTCTCCAACTCCTCTCCAGTGAAGCCAGGGGCCCTTTCCCCAGTCGCAGCAGCCATTGTCCCTTCCAGACCGAGGTCACAGCAACACTTGCAGTATAGGTCCTCTCCTGTGAAAGTTCAAGTCGCAAGTGGATAAGTAGATAGGAAATGGCGGTCACGTCCGCGGCGGTGCGTACCGCGGCGGTGCGTACCGCCACCGCCGGCGCCCTTCGCCATTGGCTCCTGAAATCCATAGGCTTCAATGTTAACCAATGCGGCTTCGCGCCGCGGTCTTCGACCGCCGACCGCCGCGGTGTGCCACGCCAGCGCATTGACCTCACATCCCATTGTCACACTTCACAGGTCAGGCAGCCGCCATTTCGAGGGTCCACATGGCTCAATTTCAACTGCGTCACACAGGCCTAGGCCTTGCATAGCCACTCAGACACGCCATTCACTGCATAGAGAATCGTTTACTGTGCAAGCTGTGAGTACGTACCTGTGGGTTGCTTGACTCTGTGCTCCATGTTGTCCTTCCTAGGCACCGTCCGCTGGGTTTGGCGAGGAGACGGATGAATCCTCGCGTGTACCGACCGCTGGTGGACCTGTCGACAATGGAAGAACGCCACATTATCCTGACCTACCGGCTTGACCGTGCCACTATACATGAACTGTGTGCCCAGCTGGAGCCCGACCTGATGTCCCCCATCCGCCAACCCACAGGGATTCCCCCTCTGGTGCAGGTCCTGTCAGTACTCCATTTCTTGGCAAGTGGGTCATTTCAGACAACAGTGGGAATTGCTTCTGGGATGTCTCAGCCCATGTTTTCGAAGGTGTTATCCAGAGTGTTGTCTGCCCTGATGAAATACGTGAGGAGCTACATCATTTTCCCTGAGGTGGGCGAATTGGCTACAGTGAAGGGTGATTTCTACGCCCTTGGACATATTCCCAACGTCATTTGTGCCATTGATGGGACCCATGTGGCTTTGGTTCCCCCAAGAGACAGGGAGCAGGTGTACAGGAACAGAAAAAGTTACCATTCCATGAACATCCAGGTGGTGTATTTGGCTGACCAGTACATCTCGCATGTAAATGCCAAATTCCCAGGGTCAGTGCATGACGCCTACATCCTGAGGAATAGCAGCATCCCTTACGTGATGGAACAGCTAGAGAGACACCGTGTATGGCTATTGGGGGACTCTGGGTACCCCAACCTGTCGTGGCTACTGACCCCAGTAAGGAATCCCCGGACCAGGGCAGAGGAACGGTACAATGAGGCCCATGGGCGTACTAGGAGGGTGATCGAACGCACCTTTGGCCTCCTAAAGGCCAGGTTTCGGTGCCTGCATATGACAGGTGGATCCCTAATGTACTCACCTAAGAAGGTGTGTCACATCATCGTGGCCTGCTGCATGCTTCACAACCTGGCTTTGCGCCGCCAGGTGCCTTTCCTGCAGGAGGATGGTCGAGACGGTGGTGTTGTGGCAGCTGTGGAACCTGTGGAGAGTGACGAGGAGGAAGACGACGGGGCTGAAACAGACAACAGGGACAGAATTATTGAACAGTACTTCCAATAGGACACAGGTAACAATTCAAACATAATTTAGTAAATGTGAACTACTCTCCTGCATCTCTGCTGCCTGTCTATTTGCCCCAGTGTATGATGACTGAGTTGTGGCTTTTCCCTCCCTATTTCAGATCTGGGGTCCCCACTACGAGTCCTGTGCTTCGTTTCCCCATGGACTACAGCTTTGTGGCAGCTGTTTGTTGACTTCACTATGTACAAGGACATATTTGCACTGTCATGTCAATTACAATATTTAGAAATCACAGCCAGACTCCAGATAGTTTTGTGCAAAATAGGTGTTTATTTCAGTGCTCAAAATGGGATGGGTGGTTTCAAGTGGGTGGGGGCTATGGTGAAGGAATGTCCATGGCAGAGTCCAGAGTAACAGTCACACAGGTGCATTGTCCATAGGCCTGTGGAGAGATGGAGCATGGGCAGTTCAAGGATGGACAGGGTGACAATGTGGGACAGTGGGATGACATCAGGTGGTATCCTTTGCTGGCGGGGGTCTTGACATCCTACTCTGTCTTCTTGCGAGATCTCAGGGCCCTCTTGCGGGGTGGTTCTTCTCCTGCAGGAGGTGGGGGTCTGGTGGGCTGCTGTTGTGCGGGGGCCTCCTGTCCACTAGCGCCGGCGGAGGTGGTTAGCTGTTCTTGGTCCAGGCTAGTGGCAGGGGCCCTTTGTTGTTGTTGAGTGTCCGTCCTGGTGTTGATGAGGTCCTGCAGCAGCCCTACCATGGTAACCAGGGTGGAGGTGAGGGCTCTGATGTCCTCCCTGTACCCCCGATAGTGTTCCTCCTGCAGTACCTGGATCTCCTGGAACCGGGCCATTGTCTCCTGGGAGCGGTTGTATGCTCCCATGATGGTGGTGAGGGCCTCGTGGAGAGTGGGTTCCCTGGGCCCGTCCCCTCCCTGTCGCACAGCTGCCCTCCGAGTTGCCCTGTTTCCCTGGGCCTCTGCCCCCTGGCCGGTGTGCCCACTACCACTGCCCCCAGGTCCCTGTTGTTGTTGGGGTGGTGGGTTATCCTGGGTGCCCTGTAGTGGTAGACACACCGCAGATTGACGCGCCCTGGAGACAGAGGCATGGGCCTGCTGGGTGGGAGCTGTGCTGGTGTTCCCAGAGGGGTTTGGGTCTGTAGTGGCCTGTGCCTGTGTGAGGGGAACCGACTGTCCAGAGGTCCCCGATGGTCCGGGCTGGTCATCAGTGTCCAGGTCGACAGAGCTGCTGTCATCGCTGACGGCCTCTTGGGTGGGGGGTGTGGAGAATTCTGGGCCCTCCGTGGCGGTGTGTTGACGGTCGGGTCCTGCAGGGGTATAGAGGTATGGTTATAGTTTCAATGTGTGGCATATGGGTGTATCTGTGGGTTCCCGTGTCCCCAAGTGCTGGCATTCGTGTGTGGGGGCTTTGGTGAGGGTGGCTTGTGGGGGGGATGTGTATATGCATTGGGCATGCTTTGGTGATGGGTGTCCATGCTTAGTGGATGCATGCAGGCCTAGGTTTTGGGATGTGTGGGTTGTGATGGTGAGACATTGGCAGGGAATAGGTGTGCTGGGGGTGGGGGTGAGGATGGTGGTGGGGGTGAGGATGGTGGTGGGGGTGAGGGTGGGGGTGAGGATGGGGGTGGGGGTAAGGGTGGGGTTCGAGGATGGGGGTGAGGGTTGGGGTATGATTTGGCATGCAGGTGGGGGGGAAGCAGTAGTGAAGCTTCAACTTACCAGTATCCATTCCTCCGCTGACTCCTGCGAGGCCGTCAGGATGCAGGATGTTCAAGACTTCCTCCTCCCATGTAAATTGTGGGGGTTGAGGTGGGGGTCCTCCGCCAGTCTTCTGCACGGCGATGTTGTGCCTGGATACCATGGAACGCACCTTCCCCCGTAGGTCGTTCCATCGCTTCCTGATGTCTTCCCGATTTCTGGGGTGCTGTCCCACAGCGTTGACCCTGTCGACAATCCTCTGCCATAGCTCCGTCCTCCGGGCAATGCTGGTGTATTGGACCTGTGTGCCGAAGAGCTGGGGCTCTACCCGAACGATTTCCTCCACCATGACCCTGAGTTCTTCGTCTGAGAAGCGGGGGTGTCTTTGGGGTGCCATGGAGTGGTGTGTATGATGTGTGGGGTGGAGTATGTGTAGTTAAGTGTGTTGAGTGTGGTGGTGTGTGTTGTTTTGTGTGTGGATATTGTGTGGGTGATGGTGTAGTGTGCCTCTGTGTGATGGTATTCTGTGATCGCTGATGTGTCTCTCAGTGCTTCTTTCTGAATTTTTGGTCGTAGGGGTTTGTGGGTGATGTGGGTGTGTGTTTTATATTGTATTGTGTGTGTGGGAGTGGTGTGTGTATGTGTATCAGGTGTGTGGAATTCAAATCGGCCAATGTGGCTGAGTTTTGTTCGTTTGTGTGTATTCTGACCACGGCGGTGTGTACCGCCAATGGAAAACCGCGTTTGAAAGACCGCCGCGTGGATTCGTGGGTCGTAATGGCATGGGCGTATTTCTGTTGGCGTGACGGTGGAGGTTTGGTCACCTCCACTTTTCCGCCGACCGCTGGTCTGGCGGTCTGTTGTGGCTGTCGGATTTTCGGAGGTTTGGCTGCTGCGGGTCAGAATGACCGTGGCGGGTTACCGCGACCGCGGCGGAATTATGGAGGATTTCTGACCGGCGGTAGGCGCCTTTTACCGCCGAGGTCAGAATGACCACCATAGTCTCTGCCAAGTACGATCTTAAAGGTCCCCATATGCATTTCAGGAGAGATGTTGTAGGGGGTAGTTCGCCATAGGTCTTGGCATGCGAGCGGTATGCATCCATGTCTATGATCCACTTTGCTGTAGTGGGCGCACTACTTCTTCCTCAGTGCATGACTACTCTCCATTTGCCATCAATAGCGCCAAACCCACTAATTTTCGCACATTTTTGGGAACTTAACCTAGCCCAGCAGCATAATTAGTGGGACCGTGGCCAGTGACAGGACTGTCATTACATTTAGGCCCTCATTACAACCCTGGCGGTTGGTGTTAAAGTGGCGGTAGCACCGCCAACAGGCCGGTGGTAAATAAAATGGGATTACGACCATGGCGGAAACTGCCAACATAGCCAGCCACATTAACACTCCGACCACCACAGCAGTAGCAACAAACACTGCAGCTGTAACTGCCAACAGACACGCAGAAGACAATGTACCACCCACCATATCATGAGAGGCCAATTCGCCAGCTTTTCCAGGCGGTACCAACGACATCAAAAGCATGGTGCAAACAGTACACCGAAGGGGAACCACTCACCTTCCGACACTCCACGAAGAACCAGGACGCCATGGAGCCCGAATTGCAGACCCTCCCCATGTTGGTGTATCTTCTCATACACCAGGAAGCAGAAAGAAGGCGGCGGCGATGACGACGGTGAGCACTGCACCTAGCACACAGGGGAGGGGAGGAGGTAAAAGAGAGTGACACACACATGCGGCACGCAACATCCCCACCCCACACCTTCACCCACAACACCATACACACTAACACATCCAACAACATTACAGATAAACCCCGTTAACCCCTGGAAGAACGCAAGGACAAAAGGATATGAGTTTAACCAGTGATATTTTGGAAAATTCAGATATAGCAATCATAATATAAAATAATCAGTATATACAAAATACTTCCGTTATGTACAGAAGGCCGTACACTGTCCCTTGTAAATGTCCGTGGACCAGTGGTCCCAAAAATCATGGGCGAAGCCCACACATGACACCTGCCTCAAAAATGAGAGAACACTGCAGGGGCATCAGGTCGAAAAAACACCGGCACCTCAGGGGGAAGGGGAGGGGCCACCTCAGCCGGAAGATGGTACTACGCCACTGCTCGTCGAGGGGGCTCCATGCCCACAGCGATGTCCTGGGGAGTGCAAAGCCACAGTCTCTCAAGTGGGTGCTTTGCCCACTGCTTGGTCCTGGGGAGTGAAAAGCCACATTCTCTCAAGTCTCTCAAGTGGGTGGGCTGCCCACTGCTTGGTCCTGGGGAGTGCAAAGCCACAGTCTCTCAAGTCTCTCAAGTGGGTGGTTTGCCCACTGCTTGGTCCTGGGGAGTGCAAGGCCACAGTGTCTCTAGTGGATGGCTTCTTCGACTGTTTCTGGAGGGGACATTGTGCCCAGTCTGCTTCATCCTGACAAGGATTGGGGGAGTGAATGCATCTCTCCACTGGCTCTGGGAGGGGCATTGTGCCCAGTCTGCTTGATCTTGCCAAGGATTGAGGGAGTGGATGCATCTCTCCACTGGTTCTGGAGGGGGCATTGTGCCCAGTGATGCTGCACCTGGGGTGTGGCAGTTCCCATTCTCCCACCTTGGTGTCTGAGCCACAAGATGTGCATGGAACAGGTAGCATGATACTCCATGGAGGCAGAGCCACATTCCGTCCTCTGGCGACTTAGGCTGCAAACTGCTGGTAGTGCCAGTGCTGGTGGTGCCTCATGTGGTGTGTCCAGGGTGCAGGACGTCACCGGCAGCCTCAGCCCACTGGGGATGCTGCTGATGTCTGATGTAGTGGCACCGGCTGGGCACGTGGCGGTGCAGATGGCGGTGGCAGTGGCTGCGGTGGAGATGCTGCAGGTGCTGTCCGTGGTGCAGGTGTCTGTAATGGTGGAGAGAGACACCAGACCATCTGCGGCAGCCTCGGACGGCTGATCACTGGGGAGGATACTGCTGACTGATGTTGTGGCAGCGGCAGTGCAGGTGACGGTCGTTGCGGCGGTGGTGACCGTGGTACAGGTCGCTGGCATGTCTGGGGAAACGGTGGTCACCAGCCACTCACCAGGAGGCTTCGTGCGCTGAGGTGACTTGGCCTTGCTCTTGTATCCCTTCCCCACCTTGGTAGTCGTTGCTGGGACCTTGGCACTGTCCTCTTTGTGTTTGGATGAGGCCTTGCTGGGTGGGTGGTGCGACTTTCCCCTGCTGCATGCCAGCCCCTTCATGACCTTGGCAGGTGGTGGAATCGGGTGCTCCTTCCCATCTGTAGGTGGCACACTGGCAGCTCTGACGGGTGCCCCCTTCGATCCTCCCGGACTTGCAGGGACCACAGCGGACGCAGATTTGGTGGCTGAGGTGCTGGGATGAGATCTAGACATCCTGGCCCTAGGGGAAGGACGGGGCAGTGTAGAGAAGAGGTCAATGTTAGCTAGAAAAAGTTTTTTTGACACACTGGGACGGGAAGATGGAGGGGGTGTCGGAGCGGAGGAAGAGGTAGTGGTCTTAGGAGGTGTACGTCTGCTGAGTTTGGGTGAAGGTGCATGGGCTGGAGGCTGTTGTGAGGTGGATGGCTGTTGAGTGGGTGTGTGCCTGCGTTTGTGTACTTTGGGAGGAGGGCTCACAGACACACTGGGAGAGGACACAGGGGACATGTGAATGGTTGTGGGGGTGGTGATTGCTCATGAGCGGTGTGTTGTGATGGGAGTGCTGGTGATGGAGGCAGTGGCTGATGAGGTAGTGCATTCAGGCATGAGTGGAGATGATACTGGGAGAGAGGTGGAGGACGAGGAGGAGGGGGACACAGTGGAGGCAGTGGATGTTGGTGTATGGGTATAGTGCTTGCGTGAGTGCCTGTGTGATGATGTGTGTTGCTTAAGTTTTCCTGAACCACTTTTGTGTGTTGATGTGTGTGCATGCTGGTCTGAAGGTGTGCTTGGGATAGGCTGAGGTAGAGGGGATTGGGACTGGGTAGTGGAAGTTGGAGGGGGGAGGCTGGACACAGGGACAATGGCTGCCATCAGTGCTGAGGCTAGAGCCTGAAATGCTCTCTGTTGTGCTGCCACGCCAGAATGAATGCCCTCCAGGTATGTATTTGTTTGTTGCAAATGCCTCTCGACACCCTGGATGGCATTCAGAATGGATGATTGCCCAACAGTGAGGGATCTCAGGAGGTCAATGGCCTCCTCACTGAGGGCAGCAGGGCTGACTGGGGCAGGGCCTGAGGTGCCTGGGGCGAAGGAGATGCCCACCCTCCTGGGTGAGCGGGCACGGGAAACACGCTGAAGGGCTGCTGGGAGGGCAGTGCTGGTAGGGGGGGTGGCTGTATGTGTTGTTGGGGTGGGCACAGAGGTGTCTGCCACTGCTTCCATCAGAGGAGGAGACGCTCTCACTGGTATCCCTTCCTGTCCCAGTTGTGGAGCTCCCCTCACCCTCTGTCCCACCTGCCTTCACCCTTTGTGGATTCACCCTCATGGGCCATGTGGGATGCAGCTCCCTCCGTCGCCGGTGCCTCTGCTCCTCCGCCAGATGATGCTAATGCACACAAGGACAGGGTGACAAAACAAGAATGGGGGAAAGACAGAAGACACACATGGTCAATGCCAGCAACACCGCTACCGTTGGCGGACACAACACACATTGAGCTGCCCTATGCACTAGGCCTTGCCCAAACACTCACTAAGGTAGTCACCAGCCCATGGGGTAGAATGCCTAACGCCGGCACCTGCACACCTGACACCCACAGGACCCTGCTCACTTGTAGTTGCCCACTTGTACCATTGGGGTAGGGGTGCTTCAGAGCCTGCAAACAAGGGACCTACCCTGGCCTGATCGCCCTGGCCTAGGGGCACCAACAGGCCACATCCTCCACCCAGCTAGTTCCTAAAGCGTGCAAAGTCAGCTTCCTGAAACTGTACTCACCCCCTTGTGGCTGCTGTGACGCCCTCAAGCGCCCATCCAGCTCCTGATAGGCCACCGCCAGGATGTAGAACATCAAGGGGGTCATGGTGCGACAGGGACCCCTTCCACATTGGGAGGCCAGTCCCAGCTGGGCCTCCGCCGTCTTCTTGGTCCAGCGGCGCAGGTCCTCCCATCTCTTGCGGCAGTGGGTGCTCCGCCTGTGATAGACCCCCATGGTCCGCACCTCCTTGGCGATGGCACTCCAAATACCCTTCTTCTGGTGGGCGCTGACCTAGAGGGTAAAGACAGCGGAAAAATGTAATTACTCACCCGTCCAGACCATCATACTCATTGCCCACCAGTTCCCAGCCATGCCCTGATGCACATACACTGACCACCTCACATGCAGCACTCAGGGCACCCCCCAACATGTGGCTTACATTCACACCACTCCAAACAGGCATTGTCCACGCATCATGCTCACAGTGTACTCACCTGTTTGTCTGGAGGACCGTAGAGTAGCGTGTACTGGGGAGGACCCCATCCATCAGTTTCTCCAACTCCTCCACAGTGAAGGCAGGGGCCCTTTCCCCAGACACATGAGCCATTGTTGCTTCCAGACACAGGTCACAGCAGCACTTGCAGTGTAGGTCCTCTCCTGTTGATGGTCATGTATCAAGTGAGTGAATGGGTAGAAAATGGCGGTGACGTCCGTGGCGGTGCTTACCGTCCTAGGACCCACAGGGCCCAATGAGAACCAATGCGGAGTTGTGCGGCGGTCTTCGACCGTCTACCACGAAGCTGCACAACGCCAGTGCAGTTACCTCATTTCCCCTTGTCCCTCCTCGCAAGTCAGGCAGCAGCCATTTCAGGGTGGCACATGGCATAGCACCTAAATGCGTCACAGCACATATTGGCACATATACTGACTCACGATTTAACACTCGGCTTCTGTAACATTAATTCAAACACAGTTGTGCTATCTATGTGGTAAATGACCTTCTGCTCACCGTTCTCCTCCATAGGCTACAACCGCTGAGGCAGCATATGAGATGGCGGCATCCTTCGGTGTACAGACCCCTGGTGGACCTGTCGACAATGGAGGACAGGCACATTATAATCACATACAGACTTGATCGTGCCACTATCCAAGAACTGTGTGCCCAATTGGAGCCAGACCTGATGTCAGCTATCCGCCAGCCCACAGGCATCCCCCCTCTTGTGCTGGTCCTGTTAGTGCTCGATTTCCTGGCAAGTGGCTCCTTCCAAACTACAGTGGCAATGGCATTAGGGATGTCTCAGCCAATGTTCTCAAACGTGTTGAGCAGGGTGTTGTCTGCCCTGCTGAAACATATACGCAGCTACATTGTGTTCCCCCAAGTGGAGGATTTGGCCACAGTTAAAGCTGACTTCTATATCCTGGGACATATCCCCAACATCATTGGTGCCATTGATGAGACACATGTGGCATTTGTCCCCCCCCTGCAGAAATGAACAGGTGTACAGAAATAGAAAAAGTTACCATTCGATGAATGTGCAAATGGTGTGTTTGGCGGACCAGTACATCTCCCATGTGAATGCCAAGTATCCTGGCTCTGTGCATGACGCCTATATCTTGAGGAATAGCAGTATCCCTTATGTGATGGGCCAACTCCAGAGGCACCGGGTGTGGCTAATAGGTGAGCCCAAGGTCCCCACACAGTATGAGTAGGTGTCTGGGTATGGGGTTGTCCCTAAGGGTTAGTGTGTGTCTCACAATTGTCCCTCGATATTTGCAGGTGACTATGAGTACCCCAACCTCTCATGGCTACTGACCCCAGTGAGGAATGCCAGGACAAGGGCAGATGAACGTTACAATGAGGCATATGGGCAAACTAGGCGAATTAATGAGAGGACTTTCGGCCTCCTGAAAGCCAGGTTCCAGTGCCTCCATCTGACAGGTGGCTTCCTGTACTACTCACCCAAGAAGGTGTGCCAGTTCATCGTGGCATGCTGTATGTTGCACAACCTGGCATTGAGACGCCAGGTGCCTTTTCTGCTGGAGGATGAGCCTGGTGAGTGTCTTGTGGCAGTGGTGGAGCCTCTGGACAGTGATGAAGAGGAGGCAGAAGAAGAAGATGCTGACAACAGAACAAACATTATCCTGCAGTACTTCCAGTCACACACAGGTAAGAGACTGTAACTCCTCTTCACCTTTCAGTATACTTTAGGACACTGTACATGGCTGCCTCTTCACCTCTGTCTATGGACACTGACTGTTCCCTTTGGGTTTCCTTTTTTCCAGATCTGTGTACCCAATTCTGGCTTCTGCTATGTGTACTGCTGCCCAACAACTGTCATACATTGGTATGAGTAACTGAACATATACCTTGCAATGCTTTGCTAATGTTGTACTAATACTTTTGTGAAACATCAGACTGACTCCAGATTGGTATTTGATTCAAGGGTGTTTATTTAGGTGCTACTAAGTATAGGGGTATGTGCAAGGGGCTGTGGTGATGGTGGAAGAAGGTCCATGGTAGAGTCCAGTCTCATCTCATCACAGGTGCATTGTCCAAGGGGGTATAGGAAGTGAAGCAATGTCAGTTCAAGGTGGACAGGGTAACAGAGTGGGACAGAAGGGTGACAATCAAGAGGGCCCTATTTCCTGGCGGGGGTCTTGGCAATGTTCTCTGTCTTCTGCCTGGATCGTAGGGACCGTTTGCGGGGTGGTTCTCCTTCTGCAGGGGGTGGGGTGCTGGTGGCCTCCTGTCCACTAGCGCATGTGGAGGTGGAAGGCTGTTCCTCGGTTTGGCTAGTGTCAGGGGCCCTTTGTTGAGCCACTGCCTCCCTCATGGTCTTGCCCATATCAGCCAGCACCCCTGCTATAGTGACCAGGATGGTGTAGATTTTGGTGAGGTCATACCTGATCCCCATGTACTGTCCCTCCTGCAGCCGCTGGGTCTCCTGACACTTGGCCAGTACCGTGCCCATGCCCTCCTGGGAATGGTGGTATGCTCCCATGATGTTTGAGTGTGCCTCATGGAGGGTCGGTTCCCTGGGCCTGTCCTCCCCCTGTCGCACAGCAGTCCTCCCTGCTTTCCTGTTGTCCTGTGCCTCTGTCCCCTGAACCGTGTGCCCACTGCCACTGACCCCAGGTCCCTGATCGTCCTGGGTTTGTGCGGTTGCCTGGGGTCCCTGTAGTGGTGGACACACTGCTAATTGACGTGTCCTAGGGACAGTGGCATGGGCCCACTGGGTGGGTGCTGTGGTGGTGTTTCCTGAGGGGGGAGGCTTTGTGGTGGGTTGGGACTCTGGCAGGGTAACCGACTGCCCAGAGTTCCCAGATGGGCCAGGTTGGTCATCCTGATCCAGGCGTGCAGAGCTGCTGTCATCACTGTGGACCTCTTCTGTGGGGGGACTGGATGTAGCTGGCACCTCCTGTCCGGTGACGTTGGGTAGGGGTCCTGTTGGGATGCAAATGCATTGTTACTCTATCTCTGTGTGCCATCTTGTGCAATGGGTGTGTTTCCCTTATAGAATTGTGCTTTCCCTGTAGCCTTGGCTTTGTGTGATTGCTGATTGTGTGGGGTGGGTGAGTCTCTCTACTGGCCATGCTGTGGTGATTGATGTCTATGCAAGTCTGTGATGTGGGTCCATGCATTGGTGTTGCATGCAGGGCTTGGTATTGGGATGGGTGGGTTGTGATGGTGGGGTATATGTGAGGTAGTGGAGTGATGGGGGTGAGAATAGGGGTAGGGGTTTGTGATGGCATGCAAGTGGGGGGGGGCAAAGTAGTTAAGATTTGACTTACCAGAGTCCAGTCCTCCTGCTACTCCTGCGAGGCCCTCAGAATGCATGATCGCCAAGACTTGCTCCTCCCATGTTGTTAGTTGTGGGGGAGGCGGTGGGAGTCCACCGCCAGTTCTCTGTACTGCTATTTGGTGTCTTGAGACCACGGAACGCACCTTCCCCCGTAGGTCGTTCCACTTCTTCCTGATGTCATCCCTGGTTCTTGGATGCTGTCCCACGGCATTGACCCTGTTGACGATTCTCCGCCATAGCTCCATCTTACTTGCAATGGACGTCTGCTGCACTTGTGATCTGAATAGCTGTAGCTCTATCCGGATGATTTCCTCCACCATGACCCTTAGCTCCTCCTCTAAAAACCTGGGGTGTCTTTGAGGTGCCATGATGTGGTGTGAGTGATATGTGTGAGGTGATGTGTGGGGTGATGTGTTGTGATGTATTATGTGATGTGCGCAGATGGTGTATGAGTGATGGTGTTCTGTGCCTCTGAGTGAATGTGTGCTCTTTGATTGTCTCTCTGTGCTTTTTTTTTTTTTTTGTATATGTTTATTGAGAAGTACATGTCAATATACAAACTGTGTTAAATAGAGAAACAATACATCAAATGATGGCCATATATGAAAAATATTAAGAAATATTAACTTCTCAGATTTCTAAACACAAAAAAAACCCATTATATATAGATATGAATAAATGCAATATATGAGATTATTTATAAGGCATCCAACTGTGCATTAAGTCTTAGAAGTAGACCTATAACAGAAAATCTGGAAAGAAAGAATTATGCAATATGTATTAACCCCTTCGCTGCCAGGCCTTTTCCCCCTCCTGTGCCGAGCCTTTTTTTGGCTATTTGGAGCAGTTCGCGCTTAGGCCCTAATAACTTTTTGTTCACATAAGCTACCCACGCCAAATTTGCGTCCTTTTTTTCCAACATCCTAGGGATTCTAGAGATACCCAGACTTTGTGGGTTCCCCAGAAGGAGGCCAAGAAATTAGCCAAAATACAGTGTAAATTTCGTTTTTTTCAAAAAAATTGGAAAAAGGGGCTGCAGAAGAAGGCTTGTGGTTTTTTCCCTGAAAAGGGCATCAACAAAGGGTTTGCAGTGCTAACATCACCAGCTTCCCAGCTTTCAGGAACAGGCAAACTTGAATCAGAAAACCCAATTTTTCAACACAATTTTGGCATTTTACTGGCACATACCCCATTTTTACGATTTTTTGTGCTTTCAGCCTCCTTCCAGTCAGTGACAGAAATGGGCATGAAACCAACGCTGGATCCCAGAAACCGCAACATTTCTGAAAAGTAGACAAAATTCAGAATTCAGCAAGGGGTAATTTGTGTAGATCCTACAAGGGTTTCCTACAGAAAATAACAACTGAAAAAGAAAAATATTGAAATTGAGGTGAAAAAAACATCAATTTTTCTCTACGTTTTACTCTGTAATTTTTTCCTGCAATGTCAGATTTTTGAAAGCAATATACCGTTACGTCTGCTGTACTCTTCTGGTTGCGGGGATATATAGGGCTTGTAGGTTCATCAAGAACTCTAGGTACACAGAGCCAATAAATGACCTGCACCCTGCAGTGGGTTTTCATTCTATGCCGTGTATACAGCAATTCATTTGCTGAAATATAAAGAGTAAGAAATAACTATCAAGAAAACCTTTGTATTTCCAAAATGGGCACAAGATAAGGTGTTGAGAAGCAGTGGTTATTTGCACATCTCTGAATCCCGGGGTGCCCATATTAGCATGTGAATTACAGGGCACTTCTCAAATAGACGTCTTTTTTACACACTGTCTTACATTTGGAAGGGAAAAATGTAGAGAAAGACAAGGGGCAATAACACTTGTTTTGCTATTCTATGTTCCCCCAAGTCTCCCGATAAAAATTATACCTCACTTGTGTGGTTAGGCCTAGCGCCCGCGACAGGATATGCCCCAAAACACAACGTGGACACATCACAGAAAACAGAGCTGTTTTTAGCAAAGTGCCTACCTGTAGATTTTGGCCTCTAGCTCAGCCGGCACCTAGGGAAACCTACCAAACCTGTGCATTTCTGAAAACTAGAGACCTAGGGGAATCCAAGATGGGGTGACTTGTGGGGCTCTGACCAGGTTCTGTTACCCAGAATCCTTTGCAAACCTCAAAATTTGGCTAAAAAAACACATGTTCCTCACATTTCTGTGGCAGAAAGTTCTGGAATCTGAGAGGAGCCACAAATTTCCTTCCACCCAGAGCTCCCCCAAGTCTCCCGATAAAAATGGTACCTCACTTGTGTGGGTAGGCCTAGCGCCCGCGACAGGATATGCCCCAAAACACAACGTGGACACATCACAGAAAACAGAGCTGTTTTTAGCAAAGTGCCTACCTGTAGATTTTGGCCTCTAGCTCAGCCGGCACCTAGGGAAACCTACCAAACCTGTGCATTTCTGAAAACTAGGGACCTAGGGGAATCCAAGATGGGGTGACTTGTGGGGCTCTGACCAGGTTCTGTTACCCAGAATCCTTTGCAAACCTCAAAATTTGGCTAAAAAAACACATGTTCCTCACATTTCTGTGGCAGAAAGTTCTGGAATCTGAGAGGAGCCACAAATTTCCTTCCACCCAGCGTTTCCCCAAGTCTCCCGATAAAAATGATACCTCACTTGTGTGGGTAGGCCTAGCGGCCGCGACACAAAACACCCCAAAACGCAACGTGGACACATCCCATTATTTGAAAGAAAACAGAGCTGTTTTTTGCAAAGTGCCTACCTGTAGATTTTGGCCTGTAGCTCAGCCGGCACCTAGGGAAACCTACCAAACCTGTGCATTTCTGAAAACTGGAGACCTAGGGGAATCCAAGATGGGGTGACTTGTGTGGCTCGGACCAGGTTCTGTTACCCAGAATCCTTTGCAAACTTCAAAATTGGGCTAAAAAAACACATGTTCCTCACATTTCTGTGGCAGAAAGTTCTGGAATCTGAGAGGAGCCACAAATTTCCTTCCACCCAGCCCTCCCCCAAGTCTCCCGATAAAAATGGAACCTCACTTGTGTGGGTAGGCCTAGCGCCCGCGACAGGATATGCCCCAAAACACAACGTGGACACATCACGGAAAACAGAGCTGTTTTTAGCAAAGTGTCTACCTGTAGATTTTGGCCTCTAGCTCAGCCGGCACCTAGGGAAACCTACCAAACCTGTGCATTTCTGAAAACTAGAGACCTAGGGGAATCCAAGATGGGGTGACTTGTGGGGCTCGGAGCAGGTTCTGTTACCCAGAATCCTTTGCAAACCTCAAAATTTGGCTAAAAAAACACATGTTCCTCACATTTCTGTGGCAGAAAGTTCTGGAATCTGAGAGGAGCCACAAATTTCCTTCCAGGCAGCGTTCCCCCAAGTCTACCGATAAAAATGATACCTCACTTGTGTGGGTAGGCCTAGCGGCCGTGACAGGAGACGCCCCAAAACGCAACGTGGGCACATCCCATTTTTTTAAAGAAAACAGAGCTGTTTTTTGCAAAGTGCCTACCTGTAGATTTTGGCCTGTAGCTCAGCCGGCACCTAGGGAAACCTACCAAACCAGTGCATTTCTGAAAACTAGAGACCTAGGGGAATCCAAGATGGGGTGACTTGTGTGGCTCGGACCAGGTTCTGTAACCCAGAATCCTTTGCAAACCTCAAAATGTGGCTAAAAAAACACATGTTCCTCACATTTCTGTGGCAGAAAGTTCTGGAATCTGAGAGGAGCCACAAATTTCCTTCTACCCAGCGTTCCCCCAAGTCTCCCGATAAAAATGATACCTCACTTGTGTGGGTAGGCCTAGCGCCCGCGACAGGAAGCGCCCCAAAGCGCAACGTGGACACATCCAAATTTTTGAAAGAAAACGGAGGTGTTTTTTGCAAAGTGCCTACCTGTAGATTTTGGCCTCTAGCTCAGCCGGCACCTAGGGAAACCTACCAAACCTGTGCATTTCTAAAAACTAGAGACCTAGGGGAATCCAAGATGGGGTGACTTGTGTGGCTCGGACCAGGTTCTGTTACCCAGAATCCTTTGCAAACCTCAAAATTTGTCCTCACATTTCTGTGGCAGAAAGTTCTGGAATCTGAGAGGAGCCACAAATTTCCTTCCACCCAGCGTTCCCCCAAGTCTTCCGATAAAAATGATACCTCACTTGTGTGGGTAGGCCTAGCGGCCGCGACAGGAGACACCCCAAAACGCAACGTGGACACATCCCATTTTTAGAAAGAAAACAGAGCTGTTTTTTGCAAAGTGTCTACCTGTAGATTTTGGCCTGTAGCTCAGCCGGCAACTAGGGAAACCTACCAAATCTCTGCATTTCTGAAAACTAGAGACCTAGGGGAATCCAAGATGGGGTGACTTGCGTGGGTCGGACCAGGTTCTGTTACCCAGAATCCTTTGCAAACTTCAAAATTGGGCTAAAAAAACACATGTTCCTCACATTTCTGTGGCAGAAAGTTCTGGAATCTGAGAGGAGCCACAAATTTCCTTCCACCCAGAGCTCCCCCAAGTCTCCCGATAAAAATGGTACCTCACTTGTGTGGGTAGGCCTAGCGCCCGCGACAGGATATGCCCCAAAACACAACGTGGACACATCACAGAAAACAGAGCTGTTTTTAGCAAAGTGTCTACCTGTAGATTTTGGCCGCTAGCTCAGCCGGCACCTAGAGAAACCCACCAAACCTGTGCATTTCTGAAAACTAGAGACCTAGGGGAATCCAAGATGGGGTGACTTGTGTGGCTCGGAGCAGGTTCTGTTACCCAGAATCCTTTGCAAACCTCAAAATGTGGCAAAAAAAAACACATGTTCCTCACATTTCTGTGGCAGAAAGTTCTGGAATCTGAGAGGAGCCACAAATTTCCTTCCACGCAGCGTTCCCCTAAGTCTCCCGATAAAAATGATACCTCACTTGTGTGGGTAGGCCTAGCGCCCGCGACGGGAAGCGCCCCAAAGCGCAACGTAGACACATCCAAATTTTTGAAAGAAAACAGAGGTGTTTTTTGCAAAGTGCCTACCTGTAGATTTTGGCCTCTAACTAGGGAAACCTACCAAACCTGTGCATTTCTAAAAACTAGAGACCTAGGGGAATCCAAGATGGGGTGACTTGTGTGGCTCGGACCAGGTTCTGTTACCCAGAATCCTTT
Organism: Pleurodeles waltl; assembly: GCF_031143425.1. Taxonomy (NCBI): domain Eukaryota; kingdom Metazoa; phylum Chordata; class Amphibia; order Caudata; family Salamandridae; genus Pleurodeles; species Pleurodeles waltl. Next base: position 1,324,339,507 of record NC_090444.1, read on the forward strand.
GCAAACCTCTAAATTTGTCCTCACATTTCTGTGGCAGAAAGTTCTGGAATCTGAGAGGAGCCACAAATTTCCTTCCACCCAGCGTTCCCCCAAGTCTCCCGATAAAAATGATACCTCACTTGTGTGGGTAGGCCTAGCGGCCGCGACAGAAGACACCCTGAAACGCAACGTGGACACATCCTATTTTTTGAAAGAAAACAGAGCTTTTTTTTTGCAAATTGTCTACCTGTAGATTTTGGCCTGTAGCTCAGCCGGCACCTAGGGAAACCTACCAAATCTCTGCATTTCTGAAAACTGGAGACCTAGGGGAATCCAAGATGGGGTGACTTGTGTGGCTCGGACCAGGTTCTGTTACCCAGAATCCTTTGCAAACTTCAAAATTGGGCTAAAAAAACACATGTTCCTCACATTTCTGTGGCAGAAAGTTCTGGAATCTGAGAGGAGCCACAAATGTCCTTCCACCCAGAGCTCCCCCAAGTCTCCCGATAAAAATGGTACCTCACTTGTGTGGGTAGGCCTAGCGCCCGCGACAGTATATGCCCCAAAACACAACGTGGACACATCACAGAAAACAGAGCTGTTTTTAGCAAAGTGTCTACCTGTAGATTTTGGCCTCTAGCTCAGCCGGCACCTAGAGAAACCTACCAAACCTGTGCATTTCTGAAAACTAGAGACCTAGGGGAATCCAAGATGGGGTGACTTGTGTGGCTCGGAGCAGGTTCTGTTACCCAGAATCCTTTGAAAACCTCAAAATTTGGCTAAAAAAAACACATGTTCCTCATATTTCTGTGGCAGAAAGTTCTGAAATCTGAGAGGAGCCACACATTTCCTACCATGCAGTGTTCCCCTAAGTCTCCCGATAAAAATGATACCTCACTTGTGTGGGTAGGCCTAGCGGCCGCGATAGGAAACACCCCAAAACGCAACGTGGACACATCCCATTTTTTTAAAGAAAACAGAGGTGTTTTTTGCAAAGTGCCTACCTGTAGATTTTGGCCTGTAGCTCAGCCGGCACCTAGGAAAACCTACCAAACCTGTGCATTTCTGAAAACTAGAGACCTAGGGGAATCCAAGATGGGGTGACTTGTGGGGCTCGGAGCAGGTTCTGTTACCCAGAATCCTTTGCAAACCTCAAAATTTGGCTAAAAAAACACATGTTCCTCACATTTCTGTGGCAGAAAGTTCTGGAATCTGAGAGGAGCCACAAATTTCCTTCCAGGCAGCGTTCCCCCAAGTCTACCGATAAAAATGATACCTCACTTGTGTGGGTAGGCCTAGCGGCCGTGACAGGAGACGCCCCAAAACGCAACGTGGGCACATCCCATTTTTTTAAAGAAAACAGAGCTGTTTTTTGCAAAGTGCCTACCTGTAGATTTTGGCCTGTAGCTCAGCCGGCACCTAGGGAAACCTACCAAACCAGTGCATTTCTGAAAACTAGAGACCTAGGGGAATCCAAGATGGGGTGACTTGTGTGGCTCGGACCAGGTTCTGTAACCCAGAATCCTTTGCAAACCTCAAAATGTGGCTAAAAAAACACATGTTCCTCACATTTCTGTGGCAGAAAGTTCTGGAATCTGAGAGGAGCCACAAATTTCCTTCTACCCAGCGTTCCCCCAAGTCTCCCGATAAAAATGATACCTCACTTGTGTGGGTAGGCCTAGCGCCCGCGACAGGAAGCGCCCCAAAGCGCAACGTGGACACATCCAAATTTTTGAAAGAAAACGGAGGTGTTTTTTGCAAAGTGCCTACCTGTAGATTTTGGCCTCTAGCTCAGCCGGCACCTAGGGAAACCTACCAAACCTGTGCATTTCTAAAAACTAGAGACCTAGGGGAATCCAAGATGGGGTGACTTGTGTGGCTCGGACCAGGTTCTGTTACCCAGAATCCTTTGCAAACCTCAAAATTTGTCCTCACATTTCTGTGGCAGAAAGTTCTGGAATCTGAGAGGAGCCACAAATTTCCTTCCACCCAGCGTTCCCCCAAGTCTTCCGATAAAAATGATACCTCACTTGTGTGGGTAGGCCTAGCGGCCGCGACAGGAGACACCCCAAAACGCAACGTGGACACATCCCATTTTTAGAAAGAAAACAGAGCTGTTTTTTGCAAAGTGTCTACCTGTAGATTTTGGCCTGTAGCTCAGCCGGCAACTAGGGAAACCTACCAAATCTCTGCATTTCTGAAAACTAGAGACCTAGGGGAATCCAAGATGGGGTGACTTGCGTGGGTCGGACCAGGTTCTGTTACCCAGAATCCTTTGCAAACTTCAAAATTGGGCTAAAAAAACACATGTTCCTCACATTTCTGTGGCAGAAAGTTCTGGAATCTGAGAGGAGCCACAAATTTCCTTCCACCCAGAGCTCCCCCAAGTCTCCCGATAAAAATGGTACCTCACTTGTGTGGGTAGGCCTAGCGCCCGCGACAGGATATGCCCCAAAACACAACGTGGACACATCACAGAAAACAGAGCTGTTTTTAGCAAAGTGTCTACCTGTAGATTTTGGCCGCTAGCTCAGCCGGCACCTAGAGAAACCCACCAAACCTGTGCATTTCTGAAAACTAGAGACCTAGGGGAATCCAAGATGGGGTGACTTGTGTGGCTCGGAGCAGGTTCTGTTACCCAGAATCCTTTGCAAACCTCAAAATGTGGCAAAAAAAAACACATGTTCCTCACATTTCTGTGGCAGAAAGTTCTGGAATCTGAGAGGAGCCACAAATTTCCTTCCACGCAGCGTTCCCCTAAGTCTCCCGATAAAAATGATACCTCACTTGTGTGGGTAGGCCTAGCGCCCGCGACGGGAAGCGCCCCAAAGCGCAACGTAGACACATCCAAATTTTTGAAAGAAAACAGAGGTGTTTTTTGCAAAGTGCCTACCTGTAGATTTTGGCCTCTAACTAGGGAAACCTACCAAACCTGTGCATTTCTAAAAACTAGAGACCTAGGGGAATCCAAGATGGGGTGACTTGTGTGGCTCGGACCAGGTTCTGTTACCCAGAATCCTTTGCAAACCTCTAAATTTGTCCTCACATTTCTGTGGCAGAAAGTTCTGGAATCTGAGAGGAGCCACAAATTTCCTTCCACCCAGCGTTCCCCCAAGTCTCCCGATAAAAATGATACCTCACTTGTGTGGGTAGGCCTAGCGGCCGCGACAGAAGACACCCTGAAACGCAACGTGGACACATCCTATTTTTTGAAAGAAAACAGAGCTTTTTTTTTGCAAATTGTCTACCTGTAGATTTTGGCCTGTAGCTCAGCCGGCACCTAGGGAAACCTACCAAATCTCTGCATTTCTGAAAACTGGAGACCTAGGGGAATCCAAGATGGGGTGACTTGTGTGGCTCGGACCAGGTTCTGTTACCCAGAATCCTTTGCAAACTTCAAAATTGGGCTAAAAAAACACATGTTCCTCACATTTCTGTGGCAGAAAGTTCTGGAATCTGAGAGGAGCCACAAATGTCCTTCCACCCAGAGCTCCCCCAAGTCTCCCGATAAAAATGGTACCTCACTTGTGTGGGTAGGCCTAGCGCCCGCGACAGTATATGCCCCAAAACACAACGTGGACACATCACAGAAAACAGAGCTGTTTTTAGCAAAGTGTCTACCTGTAGATTTTGGCCTCTAGCTCAGCCGGCACCTAGAGAAACCTACCAAACCTGTGCATTTCTGAAAACTAGAGACCTAGGGGAATCCAAGATGGGGTGACTTGTGTGGCTCGGAGCAGGTTCTGTTACCCAGAATCCTTTGAAAACCTCAAAATTTGGCTAAAAAAAACACATGTTCCTCATATTTCTGTGGCAGAAAGTTCTGAAATCTGAGAGGAGCCACACATTTCCTACCATGCAGTGTTCCCCTAAGTCTCCCGATAAAAATGATACCTCACTTGTGTGGGTAGGCCTAGCGGCCGCGATAGGAAACACCCCAAAACGCAACGTGGACACATCCCATTTTTTTAAAGAAAACAGAGGTGTTTTTTGCAAAGTGCCTACCTGTAGATTTTGGCCTGTAGCTCAGCCGGCACCTAGGAAAACCTACCAAACCTGTGCATTTCTGAAAACTAGAGACCTAGGGGAATCCAAGATGGGGTGACTTGTGTGGCTCGGACCAGGTTCTGTTACCCAGAATCCTTTGCAAACCTCAAAATTTGGCTAAAAAAACACATGTTCCTCACATTTCTGTGGCAGAAAGTTCTGGAATCTGAGAGGAGCCACAAATTTCCTTCCACCCAGCGTTCCCCCAAGTCTCCCGATAAAAATGATACCTCACTTGTGTGGGTAGGCCTAGCGCCCGGGACAGGAAGCGCCCCAAAGCGCAACGTGGACACATCCAAATTTTGGAAAGAAAACAGAGGTGTTTTTTGCAAAGTGCCTACCTGTAGATTTTAGCCTGTAGCTCAGCCGGCACCTAGGGAAACCTACCAAACCTGTGCATTTCTAAAAACTAGAGACCTAGGGGAATCCAAGATGGGGTGGCTTGTGTGGCTCGGACCAGGTTCTGTTACCCAGAATCCTTTGCAAACCTCAAAATTTGTCCTCACATTTCTGTGGCAGAAAGTTCTGGAATCTGAGAGGAGCCACAAATTTCCTTCCACCCAGCATTACCCCAAGTCTCCCGATAAAAATGATACCTCACTTGTGTGGGTAGGCCTAGCGGCCGCGACAGGACACGCCCCAAAACGCAACGTGGACACATCCCATTTTTTGAAAGAAAACAGAGCTGTTTTTTGCAAAGTGCCTACCTGTAGATTTTGGCCTGTAGCTCAGCCGGCACCTAGGGAAACCTACCAAACCTGAGTATTTCTGAAAACTAGAGACCTAGGGGAATCCAAGATGGGGTGACTTGTGTGGCTCGGACCAGGTTCTGTTACCCAGAATCCTTTGCAAACCTCAAAATGTGGCTAAAAAAACACTTGTTCCTCACATTTCTGTGGCAGAAAGTTCTGGAATCTGAGAGGAGCCACAAATTTCCTCCCTCCCAGCGCTCCCCCTAGTCTCCCGATAAAAATGGGACCTCACTTGTGTGGGTAGGCCTAGCGCCCGCGACAGGATATGCCCCAAAACACAACGTGGACACATCACAGAAAACAGAGCTGTTTTTAGCAAAGTGCCTACCTGTAGATTTTGGCCTCTAGCTCAGCCGGCACCTAGGGAAACCTACCACACCTGTGCATTTCTGAAAACTAGAGACCTAGGGGAATCCAAGATGGGGTGACTTGTGTGGCTCGGACCAGGTTCTGTTACCCAGAATCCTTTGCAAACCTCAAAATTTGGCTAAAAAAACACATGTTCCTCACATTTCTGTGGCAGAAAGTTCTGAAATCTGAGACGAGGCACAAATCTCCTTCCACCCAGCGTTCCCCCAAGTCTCCCGATAAAAATGATACCTCACTTGTGTGGGTAGGCCTAGGGGCCGCGACAAGCCACACCCCAAAACGCAACGTGGACACATCCCATTTTTTTAAAGAAAACAGAGCTGTTTTTTGCAAAGTGCCTACCTGTAGATTTTGGCCTGTAGCTCAGCCGGCACCTAGGGAAACCCACCAAACCTGTGCATTTCTGAAAACTAGAGACCTCGGGGAATCCAAGATGGGGTGACTTGTGTGGCTCGGACCAGGTTCTGTTACCCAGAATCCTTTGCAAACCTCCACATTTGGCTAAAAAAACACATGTTCCTCATATTTCTGTGGCAGAAAGTTCTGGAATCTGAGAGGAGCCACAAATTTCCTTCCACCCAGCGTTCCCCCAAGTCTCCCGATAAAAATGATACCTCACTTGTGTGGGTAGGCCTAGCGCCCGTGACAGGAAGCGCCCCAAAGCGCAACGTGGACACATCCAAATTTTTGAAAGAAAACAGAGGTGTTTTTTGCAAACTGCCTACCTGTAGATTTTGGCCTCTAGCTCTGCCGGCACCTAGGGAAACCTACCAAACCTGTGCATTTCTAAAAACTAGAGACCTAGGGGAATCCAAGATGGGGTGACTTTTGTGGCTCGGACCAGGTTCTGTTACCCAGAATCCTTTGCAAACTTCAAAATTGGGCTAAAAAAATACATGTTCCTCACATTTCTGTGGCAGAAAGTTCTGGAATCTGAGAGGAGCCACAAATCCCCTTCCACCCAGAGATCCCCCAAGTCTCCCGATAAAAATGGTACCTCACTTGTGTGGGTAGGCCTAGTGCCCGCGACAGGATATGCCCCAAAACACAACGTGGACACATCATAGAAAACAGAGCTGTTTTTAGCAAAGTGTCTTCCTGTAGATTTGGGTCTCTAGCTCAGCCGGCACCTAGGGAAACCTACCAAACCTGTGCATTTCTGAAAACTAGAGACCTAGGGGAATCCAAGATGGGGTGACTTGTGTGGCTCGGAGCAGGTTCTGTTACCCAGACTCCTCTGCAAACCTCAAAATTTGGCTAAAAAAAACACATGTTCCTCACATTTCTGTGGCAGAAAGTTCTGGAATCTGAGAGGAGCCACAAATTTCCTTCCAGGCAGCGTTCCCCCAAGTCTGCCGATAAAAATGATACCTCACTTGTGTAGGTAGGCCTAGCGCCCGTGACAGGAGACGCCCCAAAACGCAACGTGGACACATCCCATTTTTTTAAAGAAAACAGAGCTGTTTTTTGCAAAGTGCCTACCTGTAGATTTTGGCCTGTAGCTCAGCCGGCACCTAGGGAAACCTACCAAACCTGTGCATTTCTGAAAACTAGAGACCTAGGGGAATCCAAGATGGGGTGGCTTGTGTGGCTCGGACCAGGTTCTGTTACCCAGAATCCTTTGCAAACCTCAAAATTTGTCCTCACATTTCTGTGGCAGAAAGTTCTGGAATCTGAGAGGAGCCACAAATTTCCTTCCACCCAGCATTCCCCCAAGTCTCCCGATAAAAATGATACCTCACTTGTGTGGGTAGGCCTAGCGGCCGCGACAGGACACGCCCCAAAACGCAACGTGGACACATCCCATTTTTTGAAAGAAAACAGAGCTGTTTTTTGCAAAGTGCCTACCTGTAGATTTTGGCCTGTAGCTCAGCCGGCACCTAGGGAAACCTACCAAACCTGAGTATTTCTGAAAACTAGAGACCTAGGGGAATCCAAGATGGGGTGACTTGTGTGGCTCGGACCAGGTTCTGTTACCCAGAATCCTTTGCAAACCTCAAAATTTGGCTAAAAAAACACTTGTTCCTCACATTTCTGTGGCAGAAAGTTCTGGAATCTGAGAGGAGCCACAAATTTCCTCCCTCCCAGCGCTCCCCCTAGTCTCCCGATAAAAATGGGACCTCACTTGTGTGGGTAGGCCTAGCGCCCGCGACAGGATATGCCCCAAAACACAACGTGGACACATCACAGAAAACAGAGCTGTTTTTAGCAAAGTGCCTACCTGTAGATTTTGGCCTCTAGCTCAGCCGGCACCTAGGGAAACCTACCACACCTGTGCATTTCTGAAAACTAGAGACCTAGGGGAATCCAAGATGGGGTGACTTGTGTGGCTCGGACCAGGTTCTGTTACCCAGAATCCTTTGCAAACCTCAAAATTTGGCTAAAAAAACACATGTTCCTCACATTTCTGTGGCAGAAAGTTCTGAAATCTGAGACGAGGCACAAATCTCCTTCCACCCAGCGTTCCCCCAAGTCTCCCGATAAAAATGATACCTCACTTGTGTGGGTAGGCCTAGCGGCCGCGACAAGCCACACCCCAAAATGCAACGTGGACACATCCCATTTTTTTAAAGAAAACAGAGCTGTTTTTTGCAAAGTGCCTACCTGTAGATTTTGGCCTGTAGCTCAGCCGGCACCTAGGGAAACCCACCAAACCTGTGCATTTCTGAAAACTAGAGACCTCGGGGAATCCAAGATGGGGTGACTTGTGTGGCTCGGACCAGGTTCTGTTACCCAGAATCGTTTGCAAACCTCCACATTTGGCTAAAAAAACACATGTTCCTCACATTTCTGTGGCAGAAAGTTCTGGAATCTGAGAGGAGCCACAAATTTCCTTCCACCCAGCGTTCCCCCAAGTCTCCCGATAAAAATGATACCTCACTTGTGTGGGTAGGCCTAGCGCCCGTGACAGGAAGCGCCCCAAAGCGCAACGTGGACACATCCAAATTTTTGAAAGAAAACAGAGGTGTTTTTTGCAAACTGCCTACCTGTAGATTTTGGCCTCTAGCTCTGCCGGCACCTAGGGAAACCTACCAAACCTGTGCATTTCTAAAAACTAGAGACCTAGGGGAATCCAAGATGGGGTGACTTTTGTGGCTCGGACCAGGTTCTGTTACCCAGAATCCTTTGCAAACTTCAAAATTGGGCTAAAAAAATACATGTTCCTCACATTTCTGTGGCAGAAAGTTCTGGAATCTGAGAGGAGCCACAAATCCCCTTCCACCCAGAGATCCCCCAAGTCTCCCGATAAAAATGGTACCTCACTTGTGTGGGTAGGCCTAGTGCCCGCGACAGGATATGCCCCAAAACACAACGTGGACACATCATAGAAAACAGAGCTGTTTTTAGCAAAGTGTCTTCCTGTAGATTTGGGTCTCTAGCTCAGCCGGCACCTAGGGAAACCTACCAAACCTGTGCATTTCTGAAAACTAGAGACCTAGGGGAATCCAAGATGGGGTGACTTGTGTGGCTCGGAGCAGGTTCTGTTACCCAGACTCCTCTGCAAACCTCAAAATTTGGCTAAAAAAAACACATGTTCCTCACATTTCTGTGGCAGAAAGTTCTGGAATCTGAGAGGAGCCACAAATTTCCTTCCAGGCAGCGTTCCCCCAAGTCTGCCGATAAAAATGATACCTCACTTGTGTAGGTAGGCCTAGCGCCCGTGACAGGAGACGCCCCAAAACACAACGTGGACACATCCCATTTTTTTAAAGAAAACAGAGCTGTTTTTTGCAAAGTGCCTACCTGTAGATTTTGGCCTGTAGCTCAGCCGGCACCTAGGGAAACCTACCAAACCTGTGCATTTCTGAAAACTAGAGACCTAGGGGAATCCAAGATGGGGTGACTTGTGTGGCTCGGACCAGGTTCTGTTACCCAGAATCCTTTGCAAACCTCAAAATTTGGCTAAAAAAACACATGTTCCTCACATTTCTGTGACAGAAAGTTCTGGAATCTGAGAGGAGCCACAAATTTCCTTCCACCCAGCGTTCCCCCAAGTCTCTCGATAAAAATGATACCTCACTTGTGTGGTTAGGCCTAGCGCCCGCGACAGGATATGCCCCAAAACACAACATGGACACATCACAGAAAACAGAGCTGTTTTTAGCAAAGTGCCTACCTGTAGATTTTGGCCTCTAGCTCTGCCGGCACCTAGGGAAACCTACCAAACCTGTGCATTTCTGAAAACTAGAGACCTAGGGGAATCCAAGATGGGGTGACTTATGGGGCTCTGACCAGGTTCTGTTACCCAGAATCCTTTGCAAACCTCAAAATTTGGCTACAAAAACACATGTTCCTCACATTTCTGTGGCAGAAAGTTCTGGAATCTGAGAGGAGCCACAAATTTCCTTCCACCCAGAGCTCCCCCAAGTCTCCCGATAAAAATGGTACCTCACTTGTGTGGGTAGGCCTAGCGCCCGCGACAGGATATGCCCCAAAACACAACGTGGACACATCACAGAAAACAGAGCTGTTTTTAGCAAAGTGCCTACCTGTAGATTTTGGCCTCTAGCTCAGCCGGCACCTAGGGAAACCTACCAAACCTGTGTATTTCTGAAAACTAGAGACCTAGGGGAATCCAAGATGGGGTGACTTGTGGGGCTCGGAGCAGGTTCTGTTACCCAGAATCCTTTGCAAACCTCAAAATTTGGCTAAAAAAACACATGTTCCTCACATTTCTGTGGCAGAAAGTTCTGGAATCTGAGAGGAGCCACAAATTTCCTTCCAGGCAGCGTTCCCCCAAGTCTACCGATAAAAATGATACCTCACTTGTGTGGGTAGGCCTAGCGGCCGTGACAGGAGACGCCCCAAAACGCAACGTGGGCACATCCCATTTTTTTAAAGAAAACAGAGCTGTTTTTTGCAAAGTGCCTACCTGTAGATTTTGGCCTGTAGCTCAGCCGGCACCTAGGGAAACCTACCAAACCTGTGCATTTCTGAAAACTAGAGACCTAGGGGAATCCAAGATGGGGTGACTTGTGTGGCTCGGACCAGGTTCTGTTACCCAGAATCCTTTGCAAACCTCAAAATGTGGCTAAAAAAACACATGTTCCTCACATTTCTGTGGCAGAAAGTTCTGGAATCTGAGAGGAGCCACAAATTTCCTTCTACCCAGCGTTCCCCCAAGTCTCCCGATAAAAATGATACCTCACTTGTGTGGGTAGGCCTAGCGCCCGCGACAGGAAGCGCCCCAAAGCGCAACGTGGACACATCCAAATTTTTGAAAGAAAACAGAGCTTTTTTTTTGCAAATTGTCTACCTGTAGATTTTGGCCTCTAGCTCAGCCGGCACCTAGGGAAACCTACCAAATCTCTGCATTTCTAAAAACTAGAGACCTAGGGGAATCCAAGATGGGGTGACTTGTGTGGCTCGGACCAGGTTCTGTTACCCAGAATCCTTTGCAAACCTCAAAATTTGTCCTCACATTTCTGTGGCAGAAAGTTCTGGAATCTGAGAGGAGCCCCAAATTTCCTTCCACCCAGCGTTCCCCCAAGTCTTCCGATAAAAATGATACCTCACTTGTGTGGGTAGGCCTAGCGGCCGCGACAGGAGACACCCCAAAACGCAACGTGGACACATCCCATTTTTAGAAAGAAAACAGAGCTGTTTTTTGCAAAGTGCCTACCTGTAGATTTTGGCCTGTAGCTCAGCCGGCACCTAGGGAAACCTACCAAACCTGTGCATTTCTGAAAACTAGAGACCTAGGGGAATCCAAGATGGGGTGACTTGTGTGGCTCGGACCAGGTTCTGTTACCCAGAATCCTTTGCAAACTTCAAAATTGGGCTAAAAAAACACATGTTCCTCACATTTCTGTGGCAGAAAGTTCTGGAATCTGAGAGGAGCCACAAATTTCCTTCCACTCAGCGTTCCCCCAAGTCTCCCGATAAAAATGATACCTCACTTGTGTGGGTAGGCCTAGCGGCCGTGACAGGAGACGCCCCAAAACGCAACGTGGACACATCCTATTTTTTGAAAGAAAACAGAGCTTTTTTTTTGCAAATTGTCTACCTGTAGATTTTGGCCTGTAGCTCAGCCGGCACCTAGGGAAACCTACCAAATCTCTGCATTTCTGAAAACTGGAGACCTAGGGGAATCCAAGATGGGGTGACTTGTGTGGCTCGGACCAGGTTCTGTTACCCAGAATCCTTTGCAAACTTCAAAATTGGGCTAAAAAAACACATGTTCCTCACATTTCTGTGGCAGAAAGTTCTGGAATCTGAGAGGAGCCACAAATGTCCTTCCACCCAGAGCTCCCCCAAGTCTCCCGATAAAAATGGTACCTCACTTGTGTGGGTAGGCCTAGCGCCCGCGACAGTATATGCCCCAAAACACAACGTGGACACATCACAGAAAACAGAGCTGTTTTTAGCAAAGTGTCTACCTGTAGATTTTGGCCTCTAGCTCAGCCGGCACCTAGAGAAACCTACCAAACCTGTGCTTTTCTGAAAACTAGAGACCTAGGGGAATCCAAGATGGGGTGACTTGTGTGGCTCGGAGCAGGTTCTGTTACCCAGAATCCTTTGAAAACCTCAAAATTTGGCTAAAAAAAACACATGTTCCTCATATTTCTGTGGCAGAAAGTTCTGAAATCTGAGAGGAGCCACACATTTCCTACCATGCAGTGTTCCCCTAAGTCTCCCGATAAAAATGATACCTCACTTGTGTGGGTAGACCTAGCGGCCGCGATAGGAAACACCCCAAAACGCAACGTGGACACATCCCATTTTTTTAAAGAAAACAGAGCTGTTTTTTGCAAAGTGCCTACCTGTAGATTTTAGCCTGTAGCTCAGCCGGCACCTAGGAAAACCTACCAAACCTGTGCATTTCTGAAAACTAGAGACCTAGGGCAATCCAAGATGGGGTGACTTGTGTGGCTCGGACCAGGTTCTGTTACCCAGAATCCTTTGCAAACCTCAACATTTGGCTAAAAAAACACATGTTCCTCACATTTCTGTGGCAGAAAGTTCTGGAATCTGAGAGGAGCCACAAATTTCCTTCCACCCAGCGTTCCCCCAAGTCTCCCGATAAAAATGATACCTCACTTGTGTGGGTAGGCCTAGCGCCCGGGACAGGAAGCGCCCCAAAGCGCAACGTGGACACATCCAAATTTTGGAAAGAAAACAGAGGTGTTTTTTGCAAAGTGCCTACCTGTAGATTTTAGCCTGTAGCTCAGCCGGCACCTAGGGAAACCTACCAAACCTGTGCATTTCTAAAAACTAGAGACCTAGGGGAATCCAAGATGGGGTGGCTTGTGTGGCTCGGACCAGGTTCTGTTACCCAGAATCCTTTGCAAACCTCAAAATTTGTCCTCACATTTCTGTGGCAGAAAGTTCTGGAATCTGAGAGGAGCCACAAATTTCCTTCCACCCAGCATTCCCCCAAGTCTCCCGATAAAAATGATACCTCACTTGTGTGGGTAGGCCTAGCGGCCGCGACAGGACACGCCCCAAAACGCAACGTGGACACATCCCATTTTTTGAAAGAAAACAGAGCTGTTTTTTGCAAAGTGCCTACCTGTAGATTTTGGCCTGTAGCTCAGCCGGCACCTAGGGAAACCTACCAAACCTGCGTATTTCTGAAAACTAGAGACCTAGGGGAATCCAAGATGGGGTGACTTGTGTGGCTCGGACCAGGTTCTGTTACCCAGAATCCTTTGCAAACCTCAAAATTTGGCTAAAAAAACACTTGTTCCTCACATTTCTGTGGCAGAAAGTTCTGGAATCTGAGAGGAGCCACAAATTTCCTCCCTCCCAGCGCTCCCCCTAGTCTCCCGATAAAAATGGGACCTCACTTGTGTGGGTAGGCCTAGCGCCCGCGACAGGATATGCCCCAAAACACAACGTGGACACATCACAGAAAACGGAGCTGTTTTTAGCAAAGTGCCTACCTGTAGATTTTGGCCTCTAGCTCAGCCGGCACCTAGGGAAACCTACCACACCTGTGTATTTCTGAAAACTAGAGACCTAGGGGAATCCAAGATGGGGTGACTTGTGTGGCTCGGACCAGGTTCTGTTACCCAGAATCCTTTGCAAACCTCAAAATTTGGCTAAAAAAACACATGTTCCTCACATTTCTGTGGCAGAAAGTTCTGGAATCTGAGAGGAGCCACAAATTTCCTTCCAGGCAGCGTTCCCCCAAGTCTGGCGATAAAAATGATACCTCACTTGTGTAGGTAGGCCTAGCGCCCGTGACAGGAGACGCCCCAAAACGCAACGTGGACACATCCCATTTTTTGAAAGAAAACAGAGCTGTTTTTTGCAAAGTGCCTACCTGTAGATTTTGGCCTGTAGCTCAGCCGGCACCTAGGGAAACCTACCAAACCTGTGCATTTCTGAAAACTAGAGACCTAGGGGAATCCAAGATGGAGTGACTTGTGTGGCTCGGACCAGGTTCTGTTACCCAGAATCCTTTGCAAACCTCAAAATTTGGCTAAAAAAACACATGTTCCTCACATTTCTGTGACAGAAAGTTCTGGAATCTGAGAGGAGCCACAAATTTCCTTCCACCCAGCGTTCCCCCAAGTCTCTCGATAAAAATGATACCTCACTTGTGTGGTTAGGCCTAGCGCCCGCGACAGGATATGCCCCAAAACACAACGTGGACACATCACAGAAAACAGAGCTGTTTTTAGCAAAGTGCCTACCTGTAGATTTTGGCCTCTAGCTCAGCCGGCACCTAGGGAAACCTACCAAACCTGTGCATTTCTGAAAACTAGAGACCTAGGGGAATCCAAGATGGGGTGACTTATGGGGCTCTGACCAGGTTCTGTTACCCAGAATCCTTTGCAAACCTCAAAATTTGGCTAAAAAAACACATGTTCCTCACATTTCTGTGGCAGAAAGTTCTGGAATCTGAGAGGAGCCACAAATTTCCTTCCACCCAGAGCTCCCCCAAGTCTCCCGATAAAAATGGTACCTCACTTGTGTGGGTAGGCCTAGCGCCCGCGACAGGATATGCCCCAAAACACAACGTGGACACATCACAGAAAACAGAGCTGTTTTTAGCAAAGTGCCTACCTGTAGATTTTGGCCTCTAGCTCAGCCGGCACCTAGGGAAACCTACCAAACCTGTGCATTTCTGAAAACTAGAGACCTAGGGGAATCCAAGATGGGGTGACTTGTGGGGCTCAGAGCAGGTTCTGTTACCCAGAATCCTTTGCAAACCTCAAAATTTGGCTAAAAAAACACATGTTCCTCACATTTCTGTGGCAGAAAGTTCTGGAATCTGAGAGGAGCCACAAATTTCCTTCCAGGCCGCGTTCCCCCAAGTCTACCGATAAAAATGATACCTCACTTGTGTGGGTAGGCCTAGCGGCCGTGACAGGAGACGCCCCAAAACGCAACGTGGGCACATCCCATTTTTTTAAAGAAAACAGAGCTGTTTTTTGCAAAGTGCCTACCTGTAGATTTTGGCCTGTAGCTCAGCCGGCACCTAGGGAAACCTACCAAACCTGTGCATTTCTGAAAACTAGAGACCTAGGGGAATCCAAGATGGGGTGACTTGTGTGGCTCGGACCAGGTTCTGTTACCCAGAATCCTTTGCAAACCTCAAAATGTGGCTAAAAAAACACATGTTCCTCACATTTCTGTGGCAGAAAGTTCTGGAATCTGAGAGGAGCCACAAATTTCCTTCTACCCAGCGTTCCCCCAAGTCTCCCGATAAAAATGATACCTCACTTGTGTGGGTAGGCCTAGCGCCCGCGACAGGAAGCGCCCCAAAGCGCAACGTGGACACATCCAAATTTTTGAAAGAAAACGGAGGTGTTTTTTGCAAAGTGCCTACCTGTAGATTTTGGCCTCTAGCTCAGCCGGCACCTAGGGAAACCTACCAAACCTGTGCATTTCTAAAAACTAGAGACCTAGGGGAATCCAAGATGGGGTGACTTGTGTGGCTCGGACCAGGTTCTGTTACCCAGAATCCTTTGCAAACCTCAAAATTTGTCCTCACATTTCTGTGGCAGAAAGTTCTGGAATCTGAGACGAGCCACAAATTTCCTTCCACCCAGCGTTCCCCCAAGTCTTCCGATAAAAATGATACCTCACTTGTGTGGGTAGGCCTAGCGGCCGCGACACAAAACACCCCAAAACGCAACGTGGACACATCCCATTTTTTGAAAGAAAACAGAGCTGTTTTTTGCAAAGTGCCTACCTGTAGATTTTGGCCTGTAGCTCAGCCGGCACCTAGGGAACCCTGCCAAAGCTGTGCCTTTCTGAAAACTAGAGACCTAGGGGAATCCAAGATGGGGTGACTTGTGTGGCACGGACCAGGTTCTGTTACCCAGAATCCTTTGCAAACTTCAAAATTGGGCAAAAAAAACACATGTTCCTCACATTTCTGTGGCAGAAAGTTCTGGAATCTAAGAGGAGCCACAAATTTCCTTCCACGCAGCGTTCCCCCAAGTCTCCCGATAAAAATGATACCGCACTTGTGTGGGTAGGCCTAGCGGCCGTGACAGGAGACGCCCCAAAACGCAACGTGGACACATCCAAATTTTTTAAAGAAAACAGAGGTGTTTTTTGCAAAGTGCCTACCTGTAGATTTTGGCCTCTAGCTCAGCCGGCACCTAGGGAAACCTACCAAACCTGTGCATTTCTAAAAACTAGAGACCTAGGGGAATCCAACATGGGGTGACTTGTGTGGCTCGGACCAGGTTCTGTTACCCAGAATCCTTTGCAAACCTCAAAATTTGTCCTCACATTTCTGTGGCAGAAAGTTCTGGAATCTGAGAGGAGCCACAAATTTCCTTCCACCCAGCGTTCCCCCAAGTCTCCCGATAAAAATGATACCTCACTTGTGTGGGTAGGCCTAGCGGCCGCGACAGGAGACGCCCCAAAACGCAACGTGGACACATCCCATTTTTTGAAAGAAAACAGAGCTGTTTTTTGCAAAGTGCCTACCTGTAGATTTTGGCCTGTAGCTCAGCCGGCACCTAGGGAAACCTACCAAACCTGTGTATTTCTGAAAACTAGAGACCTAGGGGAATCCAAGATGGGGTGACTTGTGTGGCTCGGACCAGGTTCTGTTACCCAGAATCCTTTGCAAACCTCAAAATTTGGCTAAAAAAACACTTGTTCCTCACATTTCTGTGGCAGAAATTTCTGGAATCTGAGAGAAGCCACAAATTTCCTTCCACCCAGCACTCCCCCGAGTCTCCCGATAAAAATGGTACCTCACTTGTGTGGGTAGGCCTAGCGCCCGCGACAGGATATGCCCCAAAACACAATGTGGACACATCACAGAAAACAGAGCTGTTTTTAGCAAAGTGCCTACCTGTAGATTTTGGCCTCTAGCTCAGCCGGCACCTAGGGAAACCTACCAAACCTGTGCATTTCTGAAAACTAGAGACCTAGGGGAATCCAAGATGGGGTGACTTGTGTGGCTCGGACCAGGTTCTGTTACCCAGAATCCTTTGCAAACCTCAAAATTTGGCTTAAAAAACACATGTTCCTCACATTTCTGTGGCAGAAAGTTCTGGAATCTGAGACGAGACACAAATTTCCTTCCACGCAGCGTTCCCCCAAGTCTCCCGATAAAAATGATACTTCACTTGTGTGGGTAGGCCTAGCGGCCGTGACAGGAGACGCCCCAAAACGCAACGTGGACACATCCCATTTTTTGAAAGAAAACAGAGCTGTTTTTAGCAAAGTGCCTACCTGTAGATTTTGGCCTCTAGCTCAGACGGCACCTAGGGAAACCTACCAAACCTGTGCATTTCTGAAAACTAGAGACCTAGGGGAATCCAAGATGGGGTCACTTGTGTGGCTCGGACCAGGTTCTGTTACCCAGAATCCTTTGCAAACCTCAAAATTTGGCTAAAAAAACACATGTTCCTCACATTTCTTTGGCAGAAAGTTCTGGAATCTGAGAGGAGCCACAAATTTCCTTCCACGCAGCGTTCCCCCAAGTCTCCCGATAAAAATGATACCTCACTTGTGTGGGTAGGCCTAGCGGCCGTGACAGGAGACGCCCCAAAACGCAACGTGGACACATCCAAATTTTTTAAAGAAAACAGAGGTGTTTTTTGCAAAGTGCCTACCTGTAGATTTTGGCCTCTAGCTCAGCCGGCACCTAGGGAAACCTACCAAACCTGTGCATTTCTGAAAACTAGAGACGTAGGGGAATCCAAGATGGGGTGACTTGTGTGGCTCGGAGCAGGTTCTGTTACCCAGAATCCTCTGCAAACCTCAAAATTTGGCTAAAAAAAACACATGTTCCTCACATTTCTGTGGCAGAAAGTTCTGGAATCTGAGAGGAGCCACAAATTTCCTTCCACCCAGAGCTCCCCCAAGTCTCCCGATAAAAATGGTACCTCACTTGTGTGGGTAGGCCTAGCGCCCGCGACAGGATATGCCCCAAAACACAACGTGGACACATCACAGAAAACAGAGCTGTTTTTAGCAAAGTGTCTACCTGTAGATTTTGGCCTCTAGCTCAGCCGGCACCTAGAGAAACCTACCACACCTGTGCATTTCTGAAAACTAGAGACCTAGGGGAATCCAAGATGGGGTGACTTTTGTGGCTCGGAGCAGGTTCTGTTACCCAGAATCCTTTGCAAACCTCAAAATTTGGCTAAAAAAAACAAATGTTCCTCACATTTCTGTGGCAGAAAGTTCTGGAATCTGAGAGGAGCCACAAATTTCCTTCCACGCAGCGTTCCCCTAAGTCTCCCGATAAAAATGATACCTCACTTGTGTGGGTAGGCCTAGCGGCGTGACAGGAGACGCCCCAAAACGCAACGTGGACACATCCAAATTTTTGAAAGAAAACAGAGGTGTTTTTTGCAAAGTGCCTACCTGTAGATTTTGGCCTCTAGCTCAGCCGGCACCTAGGGAAACCTACCAAACCTGTGCTTTTCTAAAAACTAGAGACCTAGGGGAATCCAAGATGGGGTGACTTGTGTGGCTCGGACCAGGTTCTGTTACCCAGAATCCTTTGCAAACCTCAAAATTTGTCCTCACATTTCTGTGGCAGAAAGTTCTGGAATCTGAGAGGAGCCACAAATTTCCTTCCACCCAGCGTTCCCCCAAGTCTCCCGATAAAAATGATACCTCACTTGTGTGGGTAGGCCTAGCGGCCGCGACAGGAAACACCCCAAAACGCAACGTGGACACATCCCATTTTTTGAAAGAAAACAGAGCTGTTTTTTGCAAAGTGCCTACCCGTAGATTTTGGCCTGTAGCTCCGCTGGCACCTAGGGAAACCTACCAAAACTGTGTATTTCTGAAAACTAGAGACCTAGGGGAATCCAAGATGGGGTGACTTGTGTGGCTCGGACCAGGTTCTGTTACCCAGAATCCTTTGCAAACCTCCAAATTTGGCTAAAAAAACACATGTTCCTCACATTTCTGTGGCAGAAAGTTCTGGAATCTGAGAGAAGCCACAAATTTCCTTCCACCCAGCGCCCCCCCGAGTCTCCCGATAAAAAAGGTACCTCACTTGTGTGGGTAGGCCTAGCGCCCGCGACAGGATATGCCCCAAAACACAACGTGGACACATCACAGAAAACAGAGCTGTTTTTAGCAAAGTGCCTACCTGTAGATTTTGGCCTCTAGCTCAGCCGGCACCTAGGGAAACCTACCAAACCTGTGCATTTCTGAAAACTAGAGACCTAGGGGAATCCAAGATGGGGTGACTTGTGTGGCTCGGACCAGGTTCTGTTACCCAGAATCCTTTGCAAACCTCAAAATTTGGCTAAAAAAACACATGTTCCTCACATTTCTGTGGCAGAAAGTTCTGGAATCTGAGACGAGACACAAAATTCCTTCCACCCAGCATTCCCCAAAGTCTCCCGATAAAAATGATACCTCACTTGTGTGGGTAGGCCTAGCGGCCGCGACAAGAAACACCCCAAAACGCAACGTGGACACATCCCATTTTTTGAAAGAAAACAGAGCTGTTTTTTGCAAAGTGCCTACCTGTAGATTTTGGCCTGTAGCTCAGCCGGCACCTAGGGAAACCTACCAAACCTGTGCATTTCTGAAAACTAGAGACCTAGGGGAATCCAAGATGGGGTGACTTGTGTGGCTCGGACCAGGTTCTGTTACCCAGAATCCTTTGCAAACCTCAAAATTTGGCTAAAAAAACACATGTTCCTCACATTTCTGTGGCAGAAAGTTCTGGAATCTGAGAGGAGCCACAAATTTCCTTACACCCAGCGTTCCCCCAAGTCTCCCGATAAAAATGATACCTCACTTGTGTGGGTAGGCCTAGCGTCCGCGACAGGAAGCGCCCCAAAGCGCAACGTGGACACATCCAAATTTTTGAAAGAAAACAGAGGTGTTTTTTGCAAAGTGCCTACCTGTAGATTTTGGCCTGTAGCTCAGCCGGCACCTAGGGAAACCTACCAAACCTGTGCATTTCTGAAAACTAGAGACCTAGGGGAATCCAAGATGGGGTGACTTGTGTGGCTCGGACCAGGTTCTGTTACCCAGAATCCTTTGCAAACTTCAAAATTGGGCTAAAAAAACACATGTTCCTCACATTTCTGTGGCAGAAAGTTCTGGAATCTGAGAGGAGCCACAAATTTCGTTCCACGCAGCGTTCCCACAAGTCTCCCGATAAAAATGATACCTCACTTGTGTGGGTAGGCCTAGCGGCCGTGACAGGAGACGCCCCAACACGCAACGTGGACACATCCCATTTTTTGAAAGAAAACAGAGCTGTTTTTTGCAAAGTGCCTACCTGTAGATTTTGGCCTGTAGCTCAGCCGGCACCTAGGGAAACCTACCAAATCTCTGCATTTCTGAAAACTAGAGACCAAGGGGAATCCAAGATGGGGTGACTTGTGTGGCTCGGACCAGGTTCTGTTACCCAGAATCCTTTGCAAACTTCAAAATTGGGCTAAAAAAACACATGTTCCTCACATTTCTGTGGCAGAAAGTTCTGGAATCTGAGAGGAGCCACAAATTTCCTTCCACCCAGAGCTACCCCAAGTCTCCCGATAAAAATGGTACCTCACTTGTGTGGGTAGGCCTAGCGCCCGCGACAGGATATGCCCCAAAACACAACGTGGACACATCACAGAAAACAGAGCTGTTTTTAGCAAAGTGTCTACCTGTAGATTTTGGCCTCTAGCTCAGCCGGCACCTAGAGAAACCTACCAAACCTGTGCATTTCTGAAAACTAGAGACCTAGGGGAATCCAAGATGGGTTGACTTGTGTGGCTCGGACCAGGTTCTGTTACCCAGAATCCTTTGCAAACCTCAAAATTTGTCCTCACATTTCTGTGGCAGAAAGTTCTGGAATCTGAGAGGAGCCACAAAGTTCCTTCCACCCAGCGTTCCCCCAAGTCTCCCGATAAAAATGATACCTCACTTGTGTGGGTAAGCCTAGCGGCCGCGACAGGAGACGCCCCAAAACGCAACGTGGACACATCCCATTTTTTTAAAGAAAACAGAGCTGTTTTTCGCAAAGTGCCTACCTGTAGATTTTGGCCTGTAGCTCAGCCGGCACCTAGGGAAACCTACCAAACCTGTGTATTTCTGAAAACGAGAGACCTAGGGGAATCCAAGATAGGGTGACTTGTGGGGCTCTGACCAGGTTCTGTTACCCAGAATCCTTTGCAAACTTCAAAATTTGGCTAAAAAAACACATGTTCCTCACATTTCTGTGGCAGAAAGTTCAGGAATCTGAGAGGAGCCACAAATTTCCTTCCACGCAGCGTTCCTCCAAGTCTCCCGATAAAAATGATACCTCACTTGTGTGGGTAGGCCTAGCGGCCGTGACAGGAGACGCCCCAAAACGCAACGTGGACACATCCCATTTTTTGAAAGAAAACAGAGCTGTTTTTTGCAAAGTGTCTACCTATAGATTTTGGCCTGTATCTCAGCCGGCACCTAGGGAAACCTACCAAATCTCTGCATTTCTGAAAACTAGAGACCTAGGGGATTCCAAGATGGGGTGACTTGTGTGGCTCGGACCAGGTTCTGTTACCCAGAATCCTTTGCAAACTTCAAAATTGGGCTAAAAAAACACATGTTCCTCACATTTCTGTGGCAGAAAGTTCTGGAATCTGAGAGGAGCCACAAATTTCCTTCCACCCAGAGCTCCCCCAAGTCTCCCGATAAAAATGGTACCTCACTTGTGTGGGTAGGCCTAGCGCCCGCGACAGGATATGCCCCAAAACACAACGTGGACATATCACAGAAAACAGAGCTGTTTTTAGCAAAGTGTCTACCTGTAGATTATGGCCTCTAGCTCAGCCGGCACCTAGAGAAACCTACCAAACCTGTGCATTTCTGAAAACTAGAGACCTAGGGGAATCCAAGATGGGGTGACTTGTGTGGCTCGGAGCAGGTTCTGTTACCCAGAATCCTTTGCAAACCTCAAAATTTGGCTAAAAAAACACAAGTTCCTCACATTTCTGTGGCAGAAGGTTCTGGAATCTGAGAGGAGCCACAAATTTCCTTCCACCCAGCGTTCCCCCAAGTCTCCCGATAAAAATGATACCTCACTTGTGTGGGTAGGCCTAGCGCCCGCGACAGGAAGCACCCCAAAGCGCAACGTGGACACATCCAAATTTTGGAAAGAAAACAGAGGTGTTTTTTGCAAAGTGCCTACCTGTAGATTTTGGCCTGTAGCTCAGCCGGCACCTAGGGAAACCTACCAAACCTGTGCATTTCTAAAAACTAGAGACCTAGGGGAATCCAAGATGGGGTGGCTTGTGTGGCTCGGACCAGGTTCTGTTACCCAGAATCCTTTGCAAACCTCAAAATTTGTCCTCACATTTCTGTGGCAGAAAGTTCTGGAATCTGAGAGGAGCCACAAATTTCCTTCCACCCAGCGTTCCCCCAAGTCTCCCGATAAAAATGATACCTCACTTGTGTGGGTAGGCCTAGCGGCCGCGACAGGACACGCCCCAAAACGCAACGTGGACACATCCCATTTTTTGAAAGAAAACAGATCTGTTTTTTGCAAAGTGCCTACCTGTAGATTTTGGCCTGTAGCTCAGCCGGCACCTAGGGAAACCTACCAAACCTGCGTATTTCTGAAAACTAGAGACCTAGGGGAATCCAAGATGGGGTGACTTGTGTGGCTCGGACCAGGTTCTGTTACCCAGAATCCTTTGCAAACCTCAAAATTTGGCAAAAAAAACCACATGTTCCTCACATTTCTGTGGCAGAAAGTTCTGGAATCTGAGAGGAGCCACAAATTTCCTTCCACCCAGCGTTCCCCCAAGTCTCCCGATAAAAATGATACCTCACTTGTGTGGGTAGGCCTAGCGCCCGCGACAGGAAGCGCCCCAAAGCGCAAAGTGGACACATCCACATTTTTGAAAAAAAACAGAGGTGTTTTTTGCAAACTGCCTACCTGTAGATTTTGGCCTCTAGCTCTGCCGGCACCTAGGGAAACCTACCAAACCTGTGCATTTCTAAAAACTAGAGACCTAGGGGAATCCAAGATGGGGTGACTTGTGTGGCTCGGACCAGGTTCTGTTACCCAGAATCCTTTGCAAACTTCAAAATTGGGCTAAAAAAACACAAGTTCCTCACATTTCTGTGGCAGATAGTTCTGGAATCTGAGAGGAGCCACAAATCCCCTTACACCCAGAGCTCCCCCAAGTCTCCCGATAAAAATGGTACCTCACTTGTGTGGGTAGGCCTAGTGCCCGCGACAGGATATGCCCCAAAACATAACGTGGACACATCACAGAAAACAGAGCTGTTTTTAGCAAAGTGTCTACCTGTAGATTTTGGTCTCTAGCTCAGCCAGCACCTAGGGAAACCTACCAAACCTGTGCATTTCTGAAAACTAGAGACGTAGGGGAATCCAAGATGGGGTGACTTGTGTGGCTCGGAGCAGGTTCTGTTACCCAGAATCCTCTGCAAACCTCAAAATTTGGCTAAAAAAAACACATGTTCCTCACATTTCTGTGGCAGAAAGTTCTGGAATCTGAGAGGAGCCACAAATTTCCTTCCAGGCAGCGTTCCCCCAAGTCTCCCGATAAAAATGATACCTCACTTGTGTGGGTAGGCCTAGCGGCCGTGACAGGAGACGCCCCAAAACGCAACGTGGACACATCCCATTTTTTTAAAGAAAACAGAGCTGTTTTTTGCAAAGTGCCTACCTGTAGATTTTGGCCTGTAGCTCAGCCGGCACATAGGGAAACCTACCAACCCTGTGCATTTCTGAAAACTAGAGATCTAGGGGAATCCAAGATGGGGTGACTTGTGTGGCTCGGACCAGGTTCTGTTACCCAGAATCCTTTGCAAACCTCAAAATTTGTCCTCACATTTCTGTGGCAGAAAGTTCTGGAATCTGAGAGAAGCCACAAATTTCCTTCCACACAGCGTTCCCCCAAGTCTCCCGATAAAAATGATACCTCACTTGTGTGGGTAGGCCTAGCGGCCGCGACACAAGACACCCCAAAACGCAACGTGGACACATCCCATTTTTTTAAAGAAAACAGAGCTGTTTTTTGCAAAGTGCCTACCTGTAGATTTTTTTCCTGTAGCTCAGCCGGCACCTAGGGAAACCTACCAAACCTGTGCATTTCTAAAAACTAGAGACCTAGGGGAATCCAAGATGGGGTGACTTGTGTGGCTCGGACCAGGTTCTGTTACCCAGAATCCTTTGCAAACCTCAAAATTTGGCTAAAAAAACACATGTTCCTCACATTTCTGTGACAGAAAGTTCTGGAATCTGAGAGGAGCCACAAATTTCCTTCCACCCAGCGTTCCCCCAAGTCTCCCGATAAAAATGATACCTCACTTGTGTGGGTAGGCCTAGCGCCCGCGACAGGAAGCGCCCCAAAGCGCAACGTGGACACATCCAAATTTTTGAAAGAAAACAGAGCTGTTTTTTGAAAAGTGCCTACCTGTAGATTTTTTGCCTGTAGCTCAGCCGGCACGTAGGGAAACCTACCAAACCTGTGCATTTCTGAAAACTAGAGACCTAGGGGAATCCAAGATGGGGTGACTTGTGGGGCTCTGACCAGGTTCTGTTACCCAGAATCCTTTGCAAACTTCAAAATTTGGCTAAAAAAACACATGTTCCTCACATTTCTGTGGCAGAAAGTTCAGGAATCTGAGAGGAGCCACAAATTTCCTTCCACGCAGCGTTCCTCCAAGTCTCCCGATAAAAATGATACCTCACTTGTGTGGGTAGGCCTAGCGGCCGTGACAGGAGACGCCCCAAAACGCAACGTGGACACATCCCATTTTTTGAAAGAAAACAGAGCTCTTTTTTGCAAAGTGCCTACCTGTAGATTTTTTGCCTGTAGCTCAGCTGGCACCTAGGGAAACCTACCAAACCTGTGCATTTCTGAAAACTAGAGACCTAGGGGAATCCAAGATGGGGTGACTTGTGGGGCTCTGACCAGGTTCTGTTACCCAGAATCCTTTGCAAACTTCAAAATTTGGCTAAAAAAACACATGTTCCTCACATTTCTGTGGCAGAAAGTTCAGGAATCTGAGAGGAGCCACAAATTTCCTTCCACGCAGCGTTCCTCCAAGTCTCCCGATAAAAATGATACCTCACTTGTGTGGGTAGGCCTAGCGGCCGTGACAGGAGACGCCCCAAAACGCAACGTGGACACATCCCATTTTTTGAAAGAAAACAGAGCTGTTTTTTGCAAAGTGTCTACCTATAGATTTTGGCCTGTAGCTCAGCCGGCACCTAGGGAAACCTACCAAATCTCTGCATTTCTGAAAACTAGAGACCTAGGGGAATCCAAGATGGGGTGACTTGTGTGGCTCGGAGCAGGTTCTGTTACCCAGAATCCTTTGCAAACCTCAAAATTTGGCTAAAAAAACACAAGTTCCTCACATTTCTGTGGCAGAAGGTTCTGGAATCTGAGAGGAGCCACAAATTTCCTTCCACCCAGCGTTACCCCAAGTCTCCCGATAAAAATGATACCTCACTTGTGTGGGTAGGCCTAGCGCCCGCGACAGGAAGCACCCCAAAGCGCAACGTGGACACATCCAAATTTTGGAAAGAAAACAGAGGTGTTTTTTGCAAAGTGCCTACCTGTAGATTTTGGCCTGTAGCTCAGCCGGCACCTAGGGAAACCTACCAAACCTGTGCATTTCTAAAAACTAGAGACCTAGGGGAATCCAAGATGGGGTGGCTTGTGTGGCTCGGACCAGGTTCTGTTACCCAGAATCCTTTGCAAACCTCAAAATTTGTCCTCACATTTCTGTGGCAGAAAGTTCTGGAATCTGAGAGGAGCCACAAATTTCCTTCCACCCAGCGTTCCCCCAAGTCTCCCGATAAAAATGATACCTCACTTGTGTGGGTAGGCCTAGCGGCCGCGACAGGACACGCCCCAAAACGCAACGTGGACACATCCCATTTTTTGAAAGAAAACAGATCTGTTTTTTGCAAAGTGCCTACCTGTAGATTTTGGCCTGTAGCTCAGCCGGCACCTAGGGAAACCTACCAAACCTGCGTATTTCTGAAAACTAGAGACCTAGGGGAATCCAAGATGGGGTGACTTGTGTGGCTCGGACCAGGTTCTGTTACCCAGAATCCTTTGCAAACCTCAAAATTTGGCAAAAAAAACCACATGTTCCTCACATTTCTGTGGCAGAAAGTTCTGGAATCTGAGAGGAGCCACAAATTTCCTTCCACCCAGCGTTCCCCCAAGTCTCCCGATAAAAATGATACCTCACTTGTGTGGGTAGGCCTAGCGCCCGCGACAGGAAGCGCCCCAAAGCGCAAAGTGGACACATCCACATTTTTGAAAGAAAACAGAGGTGTTTTTTGCAAAGTGCCTACCTGTAGATTTTGGCCTCTAGCTCTGCCGGCACCTAGGGAAACCTACCAAACCTGTGCATTTCTAAAAACTAGAGACCTAGGGGAATCCAAGATGGGGTGACTTGTGTGGCTCGGACCAGGTTCTGTTACCCAGAATCCTTTGCAAACTTCAAAATTGGGCTAAAAAAACACACGTTCCTCACATTTCTGTGGCAGATAGTTCTGGAATCTGAGAGGAGCCACAAATCCCCTTCCACCCAGAGCTCCCCCAAGTCTCCCGATAAAAATGGTACCTCACTTGTGTGGGTAGGCCTAGTGCCCGCGACAGGATATGCCCCAAAACATAACGTGGACACATCACAGAAAACAGAGCTGTTTTTAGCAAAGTGTCTACCTGTAGATTTTGGTCTCTAGCTCAGCCAGCACCTAGGGAAACCTACCAAACCTGTGCATTTCTGAAAACTAGAGACGTAGGGGAATCCAAGATGGGGTGACTTGTGTGGCTCGGAGCAGGTTCTGTTACCCAGAATCCTCTGCAAACCTCAAAATTTGGCTAAAAAAAACACATGTTCCTCACATTTCTGTGGCAGAAAGTTCTGGAATCTGAGAGGAGCCACAAATTTCCTTCCAGGCAGCGTTCCCCCAAGTCTCCCGATAAAAATGATACCTCACTTGTGTGGGTAGGCCTAGCGGCCGTGACAGGAGACGCCCCAAAACGCAACGTGGACACATCCCATTTTTTTAAAGAAAACAGAGCTGTTTTTTGCAAAGTGCCTACCTGTAGATTTTGGCCTGTAGCTCAGCCGGCACATAGGGAAACCTACCAACCCTGTGCATTTCTGAAAACTAGAGATCTAGGGGAATCCAAGATGGGGTGACTTGTGTGGCTCGGACCAGGTTCTGTTACCCAGAATCCTTTGCAAACCTCAAAATTTGTCCTCACATTTCTGTGGCAGAAAGTTCTGGAATCTGAGAGAAGCCACAAATTTCCTTCCACACAGCGTTCCCCCAAGTCTCCCGATAAAAATGATACCTCACTTGTGTGGGTAGGCCTAGCGGCCGCGACACAAGACACCCCAAAACGCAACGTGGACACATCCCATTTTTTTAAAGAAAACAGAGCTGTTTTTTGCAAAGTGCCTACCTGTAGATTTTTTTCCTGTAGCTCAGCCGGCACCTAGGGAAACCTACCAAACCTGTGCATTTCTAAAAACTAGAGACCTAGGGGAATCCAAGATGGGGTGACTTGTGTGGCTCGGACCAGGTTCTGTTACCCAGAATCCTTTGCAAACCTCAAAATTTGGCTAAAAAAACACATGTTCCTCACATTTCTGTGACAGAAAGTTCTGGAATCTGAGAGGAGCCACAAATTTCCTTCCACCCAGCGTTCCCCCAAGTCTCCCGATAAAAATGATACCTCACTTGTGTGGGTAGGCCTAGCGCCCGCGACAGGAAGCGCCCCAAAGCGCAACGTGGACACATCCAAATTTTTGAAAGAAAACAGAGCTGTTTTTTGAAAAGTGCCTACCTGTAGATTTTTTGCCTGTAGCTCAGCCGGCACGTAGGGAAACCTACCAAACCTGTGCATTTCTGAAAACTAGAGACCTAGGGGAATCCAAGATGGGGTGACTTGTGGGGCTCTGACCAGGTTCTGTTACCCAGAATCCTTTGCAAACTTCAAAATTTGGCTAAAAAAACACATGTTCCTCACATTTCTGTGGCAGAAAGTTCAGGAATCTGAGAGGAGCCACAAATTTCCTTCCACGCAGCGTTCCTCCAAGTCTCCCGATAAAAATGATACCTCACTTGTGTGGGTAGGCCTAGCGGCCGTGACAGGAGACGCCCCAAAACGCAACGTGGACACATCCCATTTTTTGAAAGAAAACAGAGCTCTTTTTTGCAAAGTGCCTACCTGTAGATTTTTTGCCTGTAGCTCAGCTGGCACCTAGGGAAACCTACCAAACCTGTGCATTTCTGAAAACTAGAGACCTAGGGGAATCCAAGATGGGGTGACTTGTGGGGCTCTGACCAGGTTCTGTTACCCAGAATCCTTTGCAAACTTCAAAATTTGGCTAAAAAAACACATGTTCCTCACATTTCTGTGGCAGAAAGTTCAGGAATCTGAGAGGAGCCACAAATTTCCTTCCACGCAGCGTTCCTCCAAGTCTCCCGATAAAAATGATACCTCACTTGTGTGGGTAGGCCTAGCGGCCGTGACAGGAGACGCCCCAAAACGCAACGTGGACACATCCCATTTTTTGAAAGAAAACAGAGCTGTTTTTTGCAAAGTGTCTACCTATAGATTTTGGCCTGTAGCTCAGCCGGCACCTAGGGAAACCTACCAAATCTCTGCATTTCTGAAAACTAGAGACCTAGGGGAATCCAAGATGGGGTGACTTGTGTGGCTCGGACCAGGTTCTGTTACCCAGAATCCTTTGGAAACTTCAAAATTGGGCTAAAAAAACACATGTTCCTCACATTTCTGTGGCAGAAAGTTCTGGAATCTGAGAGGAGCCACAAATTTCCTTCCACCCAGAGCTCCCCCAAGTCTCCCGATAAAAATGGTACCTCACTTGTGTGGGTAGGCCTAGCGCCCGCGACAGGATATGCCCCAAAACACAACGTGGACACATCACAGAAAACAGAGCTGTTTTTAGCAAAGTGTCTAACTGTAGATTTTGGCCTCTAGCTCAGCCGGCACCTAGAGAAACCTACCAAACCTGTGCATTTCTGAAAACTAGAGACCTAGGGGAATCCAAGATGGGGTGACTTGTGTGGCTCGGAGCAGGTTCTGTTACCCAGAATCCTTTGCAAACCTCAAAGTTTGGCTAAAAAAAACACATGTTCCTCACATTTCTGTGGCAGAAAGTTCTGAAATCTGAGAGGAGCCACAAATTTCCTTCCACGCAGTGTTCCCCTAAGTCTCCCGATAAAAATGATACCTCACTTGTGTGGGTAGGCCTAGCGGCCGTGACAGGAGACGCCCCAAAACGCAATGTGGACACATCCCATTTTTTTAAAGAAAACAGAGCTGTTTTTTGCAAAGTGCCTACCTGTAGATTTTGGCCTGTAGCTCAGCCGGCACCTAGGGAAACTTACCAAACCTGTGCATTTCTGAAAACTAGAGACCTAGGGGAATCCAAGATGGGGTGACTTGTGTGGCTCGGACCAGGTTCTGTTACCCAGAATCCTTTGCAAACCTCAAAATTTGGCTAAAAAAACACAAGTTCCTCACATTTCTGTGGCAGAAAGTTCTGGAATCTGAGAGGAGCCACAAATTTCCTTCCACCCAGCGTTCCCCCAAGTCTCCCGATAAAAATGATACCTCACTTGTGTGGGTAGGCCTAGCGCCCGCGACAGGAAGCACCCCAAAGCGCAACGTGGACACATCCAAATTTTGGAAAGAAAACAGGTGTTTTTTGCAAAGTGCCTACCTGTAGATTTTGGCCTGTAGCTCAGCCGGCACCTAGGGAAACCTACCACACCTGTGCATTTCTAAAAACTAGAGACCTAGGGGAATCCAAGATGGGGTGGCTTGTGTGGCTCGGACCAGGTTCTGTTACCCAGAATCCTTTGCAAACCTCAAAATTTGTCCTCACATTTCTGTGGCAGAAAGTTCTGGAATCTGAGAGGAGCCACAAATTTCCTTCCACCCAGCGTTCCCCCAAGTCTCCCGATAAAAATGATACCTCACTTGTGTGGGTAGGCCTAGCGGCCGCGACATGACACGCCCCAAAACGCAACGTGGACACATCCCATTTTTTGAAAGAAAACAGATCTGTTTTTTGCAAAGTGCCAACCTGTAGATTTTGGCCTGTAGCTCAGCCGGCACCTAGGGAAACCTACCAAACCTGCGTATTTCTGAAAACTAGAGACCTAGGGGAATCCAAGATGGGGTGACTTGTGTGGCTCGGACCAGGTTCTGTTACCCAGAATCCTTTGCAAACCTCAAAATTTGGCAAAAAAACCCACATGTTCCTCACATTTCTGTGGCAGAAAGTTCTGGAATCTGAGAGGAGCCACAAATTTCCTTCCACCCAGCGCTCCCCCAAGTCTCCCGATAAAAATGGGACCTCACTTGTGTGGGTAGGCCTAGCGCCCGCGACAGGATATGCCCCAAAACACAACGTGGACACATCACAGAAAACAGAGCTGTTTTTAGCAAAGTGCCTACCTGTAGATTTTGGCCTCTAGCTCAGACGGCACCTAGGGAAACCTACCAAACCTGTGCATTTCTGAAAACTAGAGACCTAGGGGAATCCAAGATAGGGTCACTTGTGTGGCTCGGACCAGGTTCTGTTTCCCAGAATCCTTTGCAAACCTCAAAATTTGGCTAAAAAAACACATGTTCCTCACATTTCTGTGGCAGAAAGTTCTGGAATCTGAGACGAGGCACAAATCTCCTTCCACCCAGCGTTCCCCCAAGTCTCCCGATAAAAATGATACCTCACTTGTGTGGGTAGGCCTAGCGGCCGCGACAAGACAAACCCCAAAACGCAACGTGGACACATCCCATTTTTTGAAAGAAAACAGAGCTGTTTTTTGCAAAGTGCCTACCTGTAGATTTTGGCCTGTAGCTCAGCCGGCACCTAGGGAAACCTACCAAACCTGTGCATTTCTGAAAACTAGAGACCTAGGGGAATCCAAGATGGGGTGACTTGTGTGGCTCGGACCAGGTTCTGTTACCCAGAATCCTTTGCAAACCTCAAAATTTGGCCAAAAAAACACATGTTCCTCACATTTCTGTGGCAGAAAGTTCTGGAATCTGAGAGGAGCCACAAATTTCCTTCCACCCAGCGTTCCCCCAAGTCTCCCGATAAAAATGATACCTCACTTGTGTGGGTAGGCCTAGCGCCCGCGACAGGAAGCGCCCCAAAGCGCAACGTGGACACATCCACATTTTTTAAAGAAAACAGAGGTGTTTTTTGCAAAGTGCCTACCTGTAGATTTTGGCCTCTAGCTCTGCCGGCACCTAGGGAAACCTACCAAACCTGTGCATTTCTAAAAACTAGAGACCTAGGGGAATCCAAGATGGGGTGACTTGTTTGGCTCGGACCAGGTTCTGTTACCCAGAATCCTTTGCAAACTTCAAAATTGGGCTAAAAAAACACACGTTCCTCACATTTCTGTGGCAGATAGTTCTGGAATCTGAGAGGAGCCACAAATCCCCTTCCACCCAGAGCTCCCCCAAGTCTCCCGATAAAAATGGTACCTCACTTGTGTGGGTAGGCCTAGTGCCCGCGACAGGATATGCCCCAAAACACAACGTGGACACATCACAGAAAACAGAGCTGTTTTTAGCAAAGTGTCTACCTGTAGATTTTGGTCTCTAGCTCAGCCGGCACCTAGGGAAACCTACCAAACCTGTGCATTTCTGAAAACTAGAGACGTAGGGGAATCCAAGATGGGGTGACTTGTGTGGCTCGGAGCAGGTTCTGTTACCCAGAATCCTCTGCAAACCTCAAAATTTGGCTAAAAAAAACACATGTTCCTCACATTTCTGTGGCAGAAAGTTCTGGAATCTGAGAGGAGCCACAAATTTCCTTCCAGGCAGCGTTCCCCCAAGTCTCCCGATAAAAATGATACCTCACTTGTGTGGGTAGGCCTAGCGGCCGTGACAGGAGACGCCCCAAAACGCAACGTGGACACATCCCATTTTTTTAAAGAAAACAGAGCTGTTTTTTGCAAAGTGCCTACCTGTAGATTTTGGCCTGTAGCTCAGCCGGCACATAGGGAAACCTACCAACCCTGTGCATTTCTGAAAACTAGAGATCTAGGGGAATCTAAGATGGGGTGACTTGTGTGGCTCGGACCAGGTTCTGTTACCCAGAATCCTTTGCAAACTTCAAAATTGGGCTAAAAAAACACATGTTCCTCACATTTCTGTGGCAGAAAGTTCTGGAATCTGAGAGGAGCCACAAATTTCCTTCCACCCAGAGCTCCCCCAAGTCTCCCGATAAAAATGGTACCTCACTTGTGTGGGTAGGCCTAGCGCCCGCGACAGGATATGCCCCAAAACACAACGTGGACACATCACAGAAAACAGAGCTGTTTTTAGCAAAGTGTCTACCTGTAGATTTTGGCCTCTAGCTCAGCCGGCACCTAGAGAAACCTACCAAACCTGTGCATTTCTGAAAACTAGAGACCTAGGGGAATCCAAGATGGGGTGACTTGTGTGGCTCGGAGCAGGTTCTGTTACCCAGAATCCTTTGCAAACCTCAAAGTTTGGCTAAAAAAAACACATGTTCCTCACATTTCTGTGGCAGAAAGTTCTGAAATCTGAGAGGAGTCACAAATTTCCTTCCACGCAGTGTTCCCCTAAGTCTCCCGATAAAAATGATACCTCACTTGTGTGGGTAGGCCTAGCGGCCGTGACAGGAGACGCCCCAAAACGCAATGTGGACACATCCCATTTTTTGAAAGAAAACCGAGCTGTTTTTTGCAAAGTGCCTACCTGTAGATTTTGGCCTGTAGCTCAGCCGGCACCTAGGGAAACCTACAAAAACCTGTGCATTTCTGAAAACTAGAGACCTAGGGGAATCCAAGATGGGGTGACTTGTGTGGCTCGGACCAGGTTCTGTTACCCAGAATCCTTTGCAAACCTCAAAATTTGGCTAAAAAAACACAAGTTCCTCACATTTCTGTGGCAGAAAGTTCTGGAATCTGAGAGGAGCCACAAATGTCCTTCCACCCAGCGTTCCCCCAAGTCTCCCGATAAAAATGATACCTCACTTGTGTGGGTAGGCCTAGCGCCCGCGACAGGAAGCACCCCAAAGCGCAACGTGGACAAATCCAAATTTTGGAAAGAAAACAGAGGTGTTTTTTGCAAAGTGCCTACCTGTAGATTTTGGCCTGTAGCTCAGCCGGCACCTAGGGAAACCTACCAAACCTGTGCATTTCTAAAAACTAGAGACCTAGGGGAATCCAAGATGGGGTGGCTTGTGTGGCTCGGACCAGGTTCTGTTACCCAGAATCCTTTGCAAACCTCAAAATTTGTCCTCACATTTCTGTAGCAGAAAGTTCTGGAATCTGAGAGGAGCCACAAATTTCCTTCCACCCAGCGTTCCCCCAAGTCTCCCGATAAAAATGATACCTCACTTGTGTGGGTAGGCCTAGCGGCCGCGACAGGACACGCCCCAAAACGCAACGTGGACACATCCCATTTTTTGAAAGAAAACAGATCTGTTTTTTGCAAAGTGCCAACCTGTAGATTTTGGCCTGTAGCTCAGCCGGCACCTAGGGAAACCTACCAAACCTGCGTATTTCTGAAAACTAGAGACCTAGGGGAATCCAAGATGGGGTGACTTGTGTGGCTCGGACCAGGTTCTGTTACCCAGAATCCTTTGCAAACCTCAAAATTTGGCAAAAAAACCCACATGTTCCTCACATTTCTGTGGCAGAAAGTTCTGGAATCTGAGAGGAGCCACAAATTTCCTTCCACCCAGCGCTCCCCCAAGTCTCCCGATAAAAATGGGACCTCACTTGTGTGGGTAGGCCTAGCGCCCGCGACAGGATATGCCCCAAAACACAACGTAGACACATCACAGAAAACAGAGCTGTTTTTAGCAAAGTGCCTACCTGTAGATTTTGGCCTCTAGCTCAGACGGCACCTAGGGAAACCTACCAAACCTGTGCATTTCTGAAAACTAGAGACCTAGGGGAATCCAAGATGGGGTCACTTGTGTGGCTCGGACCAGGTTCTGTTTCCCAGAATCCTTTGCAAACCTCAAAATTTGGCTAACAAAACACATGTTCCTCACATTTCTGTGGCAGAAAGTTCTGGAATCTGAGACGAGGCACAAATCTCCTTCCACCCAGCGTTCCCCCAAGTCTCCCGATAAAAATGATACCTCACTTGTGTGGGTAGGCCTAGCGGCCGCGACAAGACAAACCCCAAAACGCAACGTGGACACATCCCATTTTTTTTAAAGAAAACAGAGCTGTTTTTTGCAAAGTGCCTACCTGTAGATTTTGGCCTGTAGCTCAGCCGGCACCTAGGGAAACCTACCAAACCTGTGCATTTCTGAAAACTAGAGACCTAGGGGAATCCAAGATGGGGTGACTTGTGTGGCTCGGACCAGGTTCTGTTACCCAGAATCCTTTGCAAACCTCAAAATTTGGCCAAAAAAACACATGTTCCTCACATTTCTGTGGCAGAAAGTTCTGGAATCTGAGAGGAGCCACAAATTTCCTTCCACCCAGCGTTCCCCCAAGTCTCCCGATAAAAATGATACCTCACTTGTGTGGGTAGGCCTAGCGCCCGCGACAGGAAGCGCCCCAAAGCGCAACGTGGACACATCCACATTTTTGAAAGAAAACAGAGGTGTTTTTTGCAAACTGCCTACCTGTAGATTTTGGCCTCTAGCTCTGCCGGCACCTAGGGAAACCTACTAAACCTGTGCATTTCTCAAAACTAGAGACCTAGGGGAATCCAAGATGGGGTGACTTGTTTGGCTCGGACCAGGTTCTGTTACCCAGAATCCTTTGCAAACTTCAAAATTGGGCTAAAAAAACACACGTTCCTCACATTTCTGTGGCAGATAGTTCTGGAATCTGAGAGGAGCCACAAATCCCCTTCCACCCAGAGCTCCCCCAAGTCTCCCGATAAAAATGGTACCTCACTTGTGTGGGTAGGCCTAGTGCCCGCGACAGGATATGCCCCAAAACACAACGTGGACACATCACAGAAAACAGAGCTGTTTTTAGCAAAGTGTCTACCTGTAGATTTTGGTCTCTAGCTCAGCCGGCACCTAGGGAAACCTACCAAACCTGTGCATTTCTGAAAACTAGAGACGTAGGGGAATCCAAGATGGGGTGACTTGTGTGGCTCGGAGCAGGTTCTGTTACCCAGAATCCTTTGCAAACTTCAAAATTGGGCTAAAAAAACACATGTTCCTCACATTTCTGTGGCAGAAAGTTCTGGAATCTGAGAGGAGCCACAAGTTTCCTTCCACCCAGAGCTCCCCCAAGTCTCCCGATAAAAATGGTACCTCACTTGTGTGGGTAGGCCTAGCGCCCGCGACAGGATATGCCCCAAAACACAACGTGGACACATCACAGAAAACAGAGCTGTTTTTAGCAAAGTGTCTACCTGTAGATTTTGGCCTCTAGCTCAGCCGGCACCTAGAGAAACCTACCAAACCTGTGCATTTCTGAAAACTAGAGACTTGTGTGGCTCGGAGCAGGTTCTGTTACCCAGAATCCTTTGCAAACCTCAAAGTTTGGCTAAAAAAAACACATGTTCCTCACATTTCTGTGGCAGAAAGTTCTGAAATCTGAGAGGAGTCACAAATTTCCTTCCACGCAGTGTTCCCCTAAGTCTCCCGATAAAAATGATACCTCACTTGTGTGGGTAGGCCTAGCGGCCGTGACAGGAGACGCCCCAAAACACAACGTGGACACATCCCATTTTTTGAAAGAAAACCGAGCTGTTTTTTGCAAAGTGCCTACCTGTAGATTTTGGCCAGTAGCTCAGCCGGCACCTAGGGAAACCTACCAAACCTGTGCATTTCTGAAAACTAGAGACCTAGGGGAATCCAAGATGGGGTGACTTGTGTGGCTCGGACCAGGTTCTGTTACCCAGAATCCTTTGCAAACCTCAAAATTTGGCTAAAAAAACACAAGTTCCTCACATTTCTGTGGCAGAAAGTTCTGGAATCTGAGAGGAGCCACAAATGTCCTTCCACCCAGCGTTCCCCCAAGTCTCCCGATAAAAATGATACCTCACTTGTGTGGGTAGGCCTAGCGCCCGCGACAGGAAGCACCCCAAAGCGCAACGTGGACACATCCAAATTTTGGAAAGAAAACAGAGGTGTTTTTTGCAAAGTGCCTACCTGTAGATTTTGGCCTGTAGCTCAGCCGGCACCTAGGGAAACCTACCAAACCTGTGCATTTCTAAAAACTAGAGACCTAGGGGAATCCAAGATGGGGTGGCTTGTGTGGCTCGGACCAGATTCTGTTACCCAGAATCCTTTGCAAACCTCAAAATTTGTCCTCACATTTCTGTGGCAGAAAGTTCTGGAATCTGAGAGGAGCCACAAATTTCCTTCCACCCAGCGTTCCCCCAAGTCTCCCGATAAAAATGATACCTCACTTGTGTGGGTAGGCCTAGCGGCCGCGACAGGACACGCCCCAAAACGCAACGTGGACACATCCCATTTTTTGAAAGAAAACAGATCTGTTTTTTGCAAAGTGCCAACCTGTAGATTTTGGCCTGTAGCTCAGCCGGCACCTAGGGAAACCTACCAAACCTGCGTATTTCTGAAAACTAGAGACCTAGGGGAATCCAAGATGGGGTGACTTGTGTGGCTCGGACCAGGTTCTGTTACCCAGAATCCTTTGCAAACCTCAAAATTTGGCAAAAAAAACCACATGTTCCTCACATTTCTGTGGTAGAAAGTTCTGGAATCTGAGAGGAGCCACAAATTTCCTTCCACCCAGCGCTCCCCCAAGTCTCCCGATAAAAATGGGACCTCACTTGTGTGGGTAGGCCTAGCGCCCGCGACAGGATATGCCCCAAAACACAACGTAGACACATCACAGAAAACAGAGCTGTTTTTAGCAAAGTGCCTACCTGTAGATTTTGGCCTCTAGCTCAGACGGCACCTAGGGAAACCTACCAAACCTGTGCATTTCTGAAAACTAGAGACCTAGGGGAATCCAAGATGGGGTCATTTGTGTGGCTCGGACCAGGTTCTGTTTCCCAGAATCCTTTGCAAACCTCAAAATTTGGCTAAAAAAACACATGTTCCTCACATTTCTGTGGCAGAAAGTTCTGGAATCTGAGATGAGGCACAAATCTCCTTCCACCCAGCGTTCCCCCAAGTCTCCCGATAAAAATGATACCTCACTTGTGTGGGTAGGCCTAGCGGCCGCGACAAGACAAACCCCAAAACGCAACGTGGACACATCCCATTTTTTAAAAGAAAACAGAGCTGTTTTTTGCAAAGTGCCTACCTGTAGATTTTGGCCTGTAGCTCAGCCGGCACCTAGGGAAACCTACCAAACCTGTGCATTTCTGAAAACTAGAGACCTAGGGGAATCCAAGATGGGGTGACTTGTGTGGCTCGGACCAGGTTCTGTTACCCAGAATCCTTTGCAAACCTCAAAATTTGGCCAAAAAAACACATGTTCCTCACATTTCTGTGGCAGAAAGTTCTGGAATCTGAGAGGAGCCACAAATTTCCTTCCACCCAGCGTTCCCCCAAGTCTCCCGATAAAAATGATACCTCACTTGTGTGGGTAGGCCTAGCGCCCGCGACAGGAAGCGCCCCAAAGCGCAACGTGGACACATCCACATTTTTGAAAGAAAACAGAGGTGTTTTTTGCAAACTGCCTACCTGTAGATTTTGGCCTCTAGCTCTGCCGGCACCTAGGGAAACCTACCAAACCTGTGCATTTCTCAAAACTAGAGACCTAGGGGAATCCAAGATGGGGTGACTTGTTTGGCTCGGACCAGGTTCTGTTACCCAGAATCCTTTGCAAACTTCAAAATTGGGCTAAAAAAACACACGTTCCTCACATTTCTGTGGCAGATAGTTCTGGAATCTGAGAGGAGCCACAAATCCCCTTCCACCCAGAGCTCCCCCAAGTCTCCCGATAAAAATGGTACCTCACTTGTGTGGGTAGGCCTAGTGCCCGCGACAGGATATGCCCCAAAACACAACGTGGACACATCACAGAAAACAGAGCTGTTTTTAGCAAAGTGTCTACCTGTAGATTTTTGTCTCTAGCTCAGCCGGCACCTAGGGAAACCTACCAAACCTGTGCATTTCTGAAAACTAGAGACGTAGGGGAATCCAAGATGGGGTGACTTGTGTGGCTCGGAGCAGGTTCTGTTACCCAGAATCCTCTGCAAACCTCAAAATTTGGCTAAAAAAAACACATGTTCCTCACATTTCTGTGGCAGAAAGTTCTGGAATCTGAGAAGAGCCACAAATTTCCTTCCAGGCAGCGTTCCCCCAAGTCTCCCGATAAAAATGATACCTCACTTGTGTGGGTAGGCCTAGCGGCCGTGACAGGAGACGCCCCAAAACGCAACGTGGACACATCCCATTTTTTTAAAGGAAACAGAGCTGTTTTTTGCAAAGTGCCTACCTGTAGATTTTGGCCTGTAGCTCAGCCGGCACATAGGGAAACCTACCAACCCTGTGCATTTCTGAAAACTAGAGATCTAGGGGAATCCAAGATGGGGTGACTTGTGTGGCTCGGACCAGGTTCTGTTACCCAGAATCCTTTGCAAACTTCAAAATTGGGCTAAAAAAACACATGTTCCTCACATTTCTGTGGCAGAAAGTTCTGGAATCTGAGAGGAGCCACAAATTTCCTTCCACCCAGAGCTCCCCCAAGTCTCCCGATAAAAATGGTACCTCACTTGTGTGGGTAGGCCTAGCGCCCGCGACAGGATATGCCCCAAAACACAACGTGGACACATCACAGAAAACAGAGCTGTTTTTAGCAAAGTGTCTACCTGTAGATTTTGGCCTCTAGCTCAGCCGGCACCTAGAGAAACCTACCAAACCTGTGCATTTCTGAAAACTAGAGACCTAGGGGAATCCAAGATGGGGTGACTTGTGTGGCTCGGAGCAGGTTCTGTTACCCAGAATCCTTTGCAAACCTCAAAGTTTGGCTAAAAAAAACACATGTTCCTCACATTTCTGTGGCAGAAAGTTCTGAAATCTGAGAGGAGTCACAAATTTCCTTCCACGCAGTGTTCCCCTAAGTCTCCCGATAAAAATGATACCTCACTTGTGTGGGTAGGCCTAGCGGCCGTGACAGGAGACGCCCCAAAATGCAACGTGGACACATCCCATTTTTTGAAAGAAAACCGAGCTGTTTTTTGCAAAGTGCCTACCTGTAGATTTTGGCCTGTAGCTCAGCCGGCACCTAGGGAAACCTACCAAACCTGTGCATTTCTGAAAACTAGAGACCTAGGGGAATCCAAGATGGGGTGACTTGTGTGGCTCGGACCAGGTTCTGTTACCCAGAATCCTTTGCAAACCTCAAAATTTGGCTAAAAAAACACAAGTTCCTCACATTTCTGTGGCAGAAAGTTCTGGAATCTGAGAGGAGCCACAAATTTCCTTCCACCCAGCGTTCCCCCAAGTCTCCCGATAAAAATGATACCTCACTTGTGTGGGTAGGCCTAGCGCCCGCGACAGGAAGCACCCCAAAGCGCAACGTGGACACATCCAAATTTTGGAAAGAAAACAGGTGTTTTTTGCAAAGTGCCTACCTGTATATTTTGGCCTGTAGCTCAGCCGGCACCTAGGGAAACCTACCAAACCTGTGCATTTCTAAAAACTAGAGACCTAGGGGAATCCAAGATGGGGTGGCTTGTGTGGCTCGGACCAGGTTCTGTTACCCAGAATCCTTTGCAAACCTCAAAATTTGTCCTCACATTTCTGTGGCAGAAAGTTCTGGAATCTGAGAGGAGCCACAAATTTCCTTCCACCCAGCGTTCCCCCAAGTCTCCCGATAAAAATGATACCTCACTTGTGTGGGTAGGCCTAGCGGCCGCGACAGGACACGCCCCAAAACGCAACGTGGACACATCCCATTTTTTGAAAGAAAACAGATCTGTTTTTTGCAAAGTGCCAACCTGTAGATTTTGGCCTGTAGCTCAGCCGGCACCTAGGGAAACCTACCAAACCTGCGTATTTCTGAAAACTAGAGACCTAGGGGAATCCAAGAAGGGGTGACTTGTGTGGCTCGGACCAGGTTCTGTTACCCAGAATCCTTTGCAAACCTCAAAATTTGGCAAAAAAAACCACATGTTCCTCACATTTCTGTGGCAGAAAGTTCTGGAATCTGAGAGGAGCCACAAATTTCCTTCCACCCAGCGCTCCCCAAGTCTCCCGATAAAAATGGGACCTCACTTGTGTGGGTAGGCCTAGCGCCCGCGACAGGATATGCCCCAAAACACAACGTGGACACATCACAGAAAACAGAGCTGTTTTTAGCAAAGTGCCTACCTGTAGATTTTGGCCTCTAGCTCAGACGGCACCTAGGGAAACCTACCAAACCTGTGCATTTCTGAAAACTAGAGACCTAGGGGAATCCAAGATGGGGTCACTTGTGTGGCTCGGACCAGGTTCTGTTTCCCAGAATCCTTTGCAAACCTCAAAATTTGGCTAAAAAAACACATGTTCCTCACATTTCTGTGGCAGAAAGTTCTGGAATCTGAGACGAGGCACAAATCTCCTTCCACCCAGCGTTCCCCCAAGTCTCCCGATAAAAATGATACCTCACTTGTGTGGGTAGGCCTAGCGGCCGCGACAAGACTAACCCCAAAACGCAACGTGGACACATCCCATTTTTTGAAAGAAAACAGAGCTGTTTTTTGCAAAGTGCCTACCTGTAGATTTTGGCCTGTAGCTCAGCCGGTCCCTAGGGAAACCTACCAAACCTGTGCATTTCTGAAAACTAGAGACCTAGGGGAATCCAAGATGGGGTGACTTGTGTGGCTCGGACCAGGTTCTGTTACCCAGAATCCTTTGCAAACCTCAAAATTTGGCCAAAAAAACACATGTTCCTCACATTTCTGTGGCAGAAAGTTCTGGAATCTGAGAGGAGCCACAAATTTCCTTCCACCCAGCGTTCCCCCAAGTCTCCCGATAAAAATGATACCTCACTTGTGTGGGTAGGCCTAGCGCCCGCGACAGGAAGCGCCCCAAAGCGCAACGTGGACACATCCACATTTTTGAAAGAAAACAGAGGTGTTTTTTGCAAACTGCCTACCTGTAGATTTTGGCCTCTAGCTCTGCCGGCACCTAGGGAAACCTACCAAACCTGTGCATTTCTAAAAACTAGAGACGTAGGGGAATCCAAGATGGGGTGACTTGTGTGGCTCGGACCAGGTTCTGTTACCCAGAATCCTTTGCAAACTTCAAAATTGGGCTAAAAAAACACACGTTCCTCACATTTCTGTGGCAGAAAGTTCTGGAATCTGAGAGGAGCCACAAATTTCCTTCCACCCAGAGCTCCCCCAAGTCTCCCGATAAAAATGGTACCTCACTTGTGTGGGTAGGCCTAGCGCCCGCGACAGGATATGCCCCAAAACACAACGTGGACACATCACAGAAAACAGAGCTGTTTTTAGCAAAGTGTCTACCTGTATTTTTTGGCCTCTAGCTCAGCCGGCACCTAGAGAAACCTACCAAACCTGTGTATTTCTGAAAACTAGAGACCTAGGGGAATCCAAGATGGGGTGACTTGTGTGGCTCGGAGCAGGTTCTGTTACCCAGAATCCTTTGCAAACCTCAAGGTTTGGCTAAAAAAAACACATGTTCCTCACATTTCTGTGGCAGAAAGTTCTGAAATCTGAGAGGAGTCACAAATTTCCTTCCACGCAGTGTTCCCCTAAGTCTCCCGATAAAAATGATACCTCACTTGTGTGGGTAGGCCTAGCGGCCGTGACAGGAGACGCCCCAAAACGCAACGTGGACACATCCCATTTTTTTAAAGAAAACAGAGCTGTTTTTTGCAAAGTGCCTACCTGTAGATTTTGGCCTGTAGCTCAGCCGGCACCTAGGGAAACCTACCAAACCTGTGCATTTCTGAAAACTAGAGACCTAGGGGAATCCAAGATGGGGTGACTTGTGTGGCTCGGACCAGGTTCTGTTACCCAGAATCCTTTGCAAACATCAAAATTTGGCTAAAAAAACACAAGTTCCTCACATTTCTGTGGCAGAAAGTTCTGGAATCTGAGAGGAGCCACAAATTTCCTTCCACCCAGCGTTCCCCCAAGTCTCCCGATAAAAATGATACCTCACTTGTGTGGGTAGGCCTAGCGCCCGCGACAGGAAGCACCCCAAAGCGCAACGTGGACACATCCAAATTTTGGAAAGAAAACAGAGGTGTTTTTTGCAAAGTGCCTACCTGTAGATTTTGGCCTGTAGCTCGGCCGGCACCTAGGGAAACCTACCAAACCTGTGCATTTCTAAAAACTAGAGACCTAGGGGAATCCAAGATGGGGTGGCTTGTGTGGCTCGGACCAGGTTCTGTTACCCAGAATCCTTTGCAAACCTCAAAATTTGTCCTCACATTTCTGTGGCAGAAAGTTCTGGAATCTGAGAGGAGCCACAAATTTCCTTCCACCCAGCGTTCCCCCAAGTCTCCCGATAAAAATGATACCTCACTTGTGTAGGTAGGCCTAGCGGCCGCGACAGGACACGCCCCAAAACGAAACGTGGACACATCCCATTTTTTGAAAGAAAACAGATCTGTTTTTTGCAAAGTGCCTACCTGTAGATTTTGGCCTGTAGCTCAGCCGGCACCTAGGGAAACCTACCAAACCTGCGTATTTCTGAAAACTAGAGACCTAGGGGAATCCAAGATGGGGTGACTTGTGTGGCTCGGACCAGGTTCTGTTACCCAGAATCCTTTGCAAACCTCAAAATTTGGCAAAAAAAAACACATGTTCCTCACATTTCTGTGGCAGAAAGTTCTGGAATCTGAGAGGAGCCACAAATTCCCTTCCACCCAGAGCTCCCCCAAGTCTCCCAATAAAAATGGTACCTCACTTGTGTGGGTAGGCCTAGCGCCCACGACAGGATATGCCCCAAAACACAACGTGGACACATCACAGAAAACAGAGCTGTTTTTAGCAAAGTGTCTACCTGTAGATTTTGGCCTCTAGCTCAGCCGACACCTAGGGAAACCTACCAAACCTGTGCATTTCTGAAAACTAGAGACCTAGGGGAATCCAAGATGGGGTCACTTGTGTGGCTCGGACCAGGTTCTGTTTCCCAGAATCCTTTGCAAACCTCAAAATTTGGCTAAAAAAACACATGTTCCTCACATTTCTGTGGCAGAAAGTTCTGGAATCTGAGACGAGGCACAAATCTCCTTCCACCCAGCGTTCCCCCAAGTCTCCCGATAAAAATGATACCTCACTTGTGTGGGTAGGCCTAGCGGCCGCGACAAGACAAACCCCAAAACGCAACGTGGACACATCCCATTTTTTGAAAGAAAACAGAGCTGTTTTTTGCAAAGTGCCTACCTGTAGATTTTGGCCTGTAGCTCAGCCGGCACCTAGGGAAACCTACCAAACCTGTGCATTTCTGAAAACTAGAGACCTAGGGGAATCCAAGATGGGGTGACTTGTGTGGCTCGGACCAGGTTCTGTTACCCAGAATCCTTTGCAAACCTCAAAATTTGGCCAAAAAAACACATGTTCCTCACATTTCTGTGGCAGAAAGTTCTGGAATCTGAGAGGAGCCACAAATTTCCTTCCACCCAGCGTTCCCCCAAGTCTCCCGATAAAAATGATACCTCACTTGTGTGGGTAGGCCTAGCGCCCGCGACAGGAAGCGCCCCAAAGCGCAACGTGGACACATCCACATTTTTGAAAGAAAACAGAGGTGTTTTTTGCAAACTGCCTACCTGTAGATTTTGGCCTCTAGCTCTGCCGGCACCTAGGGAAACCTACCAAACCTGTGCATTTCTAAAAACTAGAGACCTAGGGGAATCCAAGATGGGGTGACTTGTTTGGCTCGGACCAGGTTCTGTTACCCAGAATCCTTTGCAAACTTCAAAATTGGGCTAAAAAAACACACGTTCCTCACATTTCTGTGGCAGATAGTTCTGGAATCTGCGAGGAGCCACAAATCCCCTTCCACCCAGAGCTCCCCCAAGTCTCCAGATAAAAATGGTACCTCACTTGTGTGGGTAGGCCTAGTGCCCGCGACAGGATATGCCCCAAAACACAACGTGGACACATCACAGAAAACAGAGCTGTTTTTAGCAAAGTGTCTACCTGTAGATTTTGGTCTCTAGCTCAGCCGGCACCTAGGGAAACCTACCAAACCTGTGCATTTCTGAAAACTAGAGACGTAGGGGAATCCAAGATGGGGTGACTTGGGTGGCTCGGAGCAGGTTCTGTTACCCAGAATCCTCTGCAAACCTCAAAATTTGGCTAAAAAAAACACATGTTCCTCACATTTCTGTGGCAGAAAGTTCTGGAATCTGAGAGGAGGCACAAATTTCCTTCCAGGCAGCGTTCCCCCAAGTCTCCCGATAAAAATGATACCTCACTTGTGTGGGTAGGCCTAGCGGCCGTGACAGGACACGCCCCAAAACGCAACGTGGACACATCACAGAAAACAGAGCTGTTTTTAGCAAAGTGTCTACCTGTAGATTTTGGTCTCTAGCTCAGCCAGCACCTAGGGAAACCTACCAAACCTGTGCATTTCTGAAAACTAGAGACGTAGGGGAATCCAAGATGGGGTGACTTGTGTGGCTCGGACCAGGTTCTGTTACCCAGAATCCTTTGCAAACTTCAAAATTGGGCTAAAAAAACACATGTTCCTCACATTTCTGTGGCAGAAAGTTCTGGAATCTGAGAGGAGCCACAAATTTCCTTCCACCCAGAGCTCCCCCAAGTCTCCCGATAAAAATGGTACCTCACTTGTGTGGGTAGGCCTAGCGCCCGCGACAGGATATGCCCCAAAACACAACGTGGACACATCACAGAAAACAGAGCTGTTTTTAGCAAAGTGTCTACCTGTATTTTTTGGCCTCTAGCTCAGCCGGCACCTAGAGAAACCTACCAAACCTGTGCATTTCTGAAAACTAGAGACCTAGGGGAATCCAAGATGGGGTGACTTGTGTGGCTCGGAGCAGGTTCTGTTACCCAGAATCCTTTGCAAACCTCAAAGTTTGGCTAAAAAAAACACATGTTCCTCACATTTCTGTGGCAGAAAGTTCTGAAATCTGAGAGGAGTCACAAATTTCCTTCCACGCAGTGTTCCCCTAAGTCTCCCGATAAAAATGATACCTCACTTGTGTGGGTAGGCCTAGCGGC
Organism: Pleurodeles waltl; assembly: GCF_031143425.1. Lineage (NCBI taxonomy): Eukaryota > Metazoa > Chordata > Amphibia > Caudata > Salamandridae > Pleurodeles > Pleurodeles waltl. The sequence continues at coordinate 1,324,384,154 of NC_090444.1, forward strand.
CGTGACAGGAGACGCCCCAAAACGCAACGTGGACACATCCCATTTTTTGAAAGAAAACAGAGCTGTTTTTTGCAAAGTGCCTACCTGTAGATTTTGGCCTGTAGCTCAGCCGGCACCTAGGGAAACCTACCAAACCTGTGCATTTCTGAAAACTAGAGACCTAGGGGAATCCAAGATGGGGTGACTTGTGTGGCTCGGACCAGGTTCTGTTACCCAGAATCCTTTGCAAACATCAAAATTTGGCTAAAAAAACACAAGTTCCTCACATTTCTGTGGCAGAAAGTTCTGGAATCTGAGAGGAGCCACAAATTTCCTTCCACCCAGCGTTCCCCCAAGTCTCCCGATAAAAATGATACCTCACTTGTGTGGGTAGGCCTAGCGCCCGCGACAGGAAGCACCCCAAAGCGCAACGTGGACACATCCAAATTTTGGAAAGAAAACAGAGGTGTTTTTTGCAAAGTGCCTACCTGTAGATTTTGGCCTGTAGCTCGGCCGGCACCTAGGGAAACCTACCAAACCTGTGCATTTCTAAAAACTAGAGACCTAGGGGAATCCAAGATGGGGTGGCTTGTGTGGCTCGGACCAGGTTCTGTTACCCAGAATCCTTTGCAAACCTCAAAATTTGTCCTCACATTTCTGTGGCAGAAAGTTCTGGAATCTGAGAGGAGCCACAAATTTCCTTCCACCCAGCGTTCCCCCAAGTCTCCCGATAAAAATGATACCTCACTTGTGTAGGTAGGCCTAGCGGCCGCGACAGGACACGCCCCAAAACGAAACGTGGACACATCCCATTTTTTGAAAGAAAACAGATCTGTTTTTTGCAAAGTGCCTACCTGTAGATTTTGGCCTGTAGCTCAGCCGGCACCTAGGGAAACCTACCAAACCTGCGTATTTCTGAAAACTAGAGACCTAGGGGAATCCAAGATGGGGTGACTTGTGTGGCTCGGACCAGGTTCTGTTACCCAGAATCCTTTGCAAACCTCAAAATTTGGCAAAAAAAACCACATGTTCCTCACATTTCTGTGGCAGAAAGTTCTGGAATCTGAGAGGAGCCACAAATTCCCTTCCACCCAGAGCTCCCCCAAGTCTCCCAATAAAAATGGTACCTCACTTGTGTGGGTAGGCCTAGCGCCCACGACAGGATATGCCCCAAAACACAACGTGGACACATCACAGAAAACAGAGCTGTTTTTAGCAAAGTGTCTACCTGTAGATTTTGGCCTCTAGCTCAGCCGACACCTAGGGAAACCTACCAAACCTGTGCATTTCTGAAAACTAGAGACCTAGGGGAATCCAAGATGGGGTGACTTGTGTGGCTCAGACCAGGTTCTGTTACCCAGAATCCTTTGCAAACCTCAAAATTTGGCTAAAAAAACACTTGTTCCTCACATTTCTGTGGCAGAAAGTTCTGGAATCTGAGAGGAGCCACAAATTTCCTCCCTCCCAGCGCTCGCCCAAGTCTCCCGATAAAAATGGTACCTCACTTGTGTGGGTAGGCCTAGCGGCCGTGACAGGAGACGCCCCAAAACGCAACGTGGACACATCCCATTTTTTTAAAGAAAACAGAGCTGTTTTTTGCAAAGTGCTTACCGGTAGATTTTGGCCTGTAGCTCAGCCGGCACCTAGGGAAACCTACCAACCCTGTGCATTTCTGAGAACTAGAGACCTAGGGGAATCCAAGATGGGGTGACTTGTGTGGCTCAGACCAGGTTCTGTTACCCAGAATCCTTTGCAAACCTCAAAATTTGGCTAAAAAAACACTTGTTCCTCACATTTCTGTGGCAGAAAGTTCTGGAATCTGAGAGGAGCCACAAATTTCCTCCCTCCCAGCGCTCGCCCAAGTCTCCCGATAAAAATGGTACCTCACTTGTGTGGGTAGGCCTAGCGCCCGCGACAGGATATGCCCCAAAACACAAAGTGGACACATCACAGAAAACAGAGCTGTTTTTAGCAAAGTGTCTACCTGTAGATTTTGGCCTCTAGCTCAGCCGACACCTAGGGAAACCTACCAAACCTGTGCATTTCTGAAAACTAGAGACCTAGGGGAATCCATGATGGGGTGACTTGTGTGGCTCGGAGCAGGTTCTGTTACCCAGAATCCTCTGCAAACCTCAAAATTTGGCTACAAAAAACACATGTTCCTCACATTTCTGTGGCAGAAAGTTCTGGAATCTGAGAGGAGCCACAAATTTCTTTCCAGGCAGCGTTCCCCCAAGTCTCCCGATAAAAATGATACCTCACTTGTGTGGGTAGGCCTAGCGGCCGTGACAGGAGACGCCCCAAAACGCAACGTGGACACATCCCATTTTTTGAAAGAAAACAGAGCTGTTTTTTGCAAAGTGCTTACCTGTAGAGTTTGGCCTGTAGCTCAGCCGGCACCTAGGGAAACCTACCAACCCTGTGCATTTCTGAAAACTAGAGACCTAGGGGAATCCAAGATGGGGTGACTTGTGGGGCTCTGACCAGGTTCTGTTACCCAGAATCCTTTGCAAACCTCAAAATCTGGCTAAAAAAACACATGTTCCTCACATTTCTGTGGCAGAAAGTTCTGGAATCTGAGAGGAGAAACAAATTTCCTTCCACCCAGCGTTCCCCCAAGTCTCCCAATAAAAATGATACCTCACTTGTGTGGGTAGGCCTAGCGGCCGCGACAGGAGACACCCCAAAACGCAACGTGGACACATCTCATTTTTTGAAAGAAAACAGAGCTGTTTTTTGCAAAGTGCCTACCTGTAGATTTTGGCCTGTAGCTCACCCGGCACCTAGGGAAACCTACCAAACCTGTGCATTTCTGAAAACTAGAGATCTAGGGGAATCCAAGATGGGGTGACTTGTGTGGCTTGGACCAGGTTCTGTTACCCAGAATCCTTTGCAAACTTCAAAATTGGGCTAAAAAAACACATGTTCCTCACATTTCTGTGGCAGAAAGTTCTGGAATCTGAGAGGAGCCACAAATTTCCTTCCACCCAGAGCTCCCCCAAGTCTCCCGATAAAAATGGTACCTCACTTGTGTGGGTAGGCCTAGCGCCCGCGACAGGATATGCCCCAAAACACAACGTGGACACATCACAGAAAACAGAGCTGTTTTTAGCAAAGTGTCTACCTGTAGATTTTGGCCTCTAGCTCAGCCGACACCTAGGGAAACCTACCAAACCTGTGCATTTCTGAAAACTAGAGACCTAGGGGAATCCATGATGGGGTGACTTGTGTGGCTCGGAGCAGGTTCTGTTACCCAGAATCCTCTGCAAACCTCAAAATTTGGCTAAAAAAACACATGTTCCTCACATTTCTGTGGCAGAAAGTTCTGGAATCTGAGAGGAGCCACAAATTTCTTTCCAGGCAGCGTTCCCCCAAGTCTCCCGATAAAAATGATACCTCACTTGTGTGGGTAGGCCTAGCGGCCGTGACAGGAGACGCCCCAAAACGCAACGTGGACACATCCCATTTTTTGAAAGAAAACAGAGCTGTTTTTTGCAAAGTGCTTACCTGTAGAGTTTGGCCTGTAGCTCAGCCGGCACCTAGGGAAACCTACCAACCCTGTGCATTTCTGAAAACTAGAGACCTAGGGGAATCCAAGATGGGGTGACTTGTGGGGCTCTGACCAGGTTCTGTTACCCAGAATCCTTTGCAAACCTCAAAATCTGGCTAAAAAAACACATGTTCCTCACATTTCTGTGGCAGAAAGTTCTGGAATCTGAGAGGAGAAACAAATTTCCTTCCACCCAGCGTTCCCCCAAGTCTCCCAATAAAAATGATACCTCACTTGTGTGGGTAGGCCTAGCGGCCGCGACAGGAGACACCCCAAAACGCAACGTGGACACATCTCATTTTTTGAAAGAAAACAGAGCTGTTTTTTGCAAAGTGCCTACCTGTAGATTTTGGCCTGTAGCTCACCCGGCACCTAGGGAAACCTACCAAACCTGTGCATTTCTGAAAACTAGAGATCTAGGGGAATCCAAGATGGGGTGACTTGTGTGGCTCGGACCAGGTTCTGTTACCCAGAATCCTTTGCAAACTTCAAAATTGGGCTAAAAAAACACATGTTCCTCACATTTCTGTGGCAGAAAGTTCTGGAATCTGAGAGGAGCCACAAATTTCCTTCCACCCAGAGCTCCCCCAAGTCTCCCGATAAAAATGGTACCTCACTTGTGTGGGTAGGCCTAGCGCCCGCGACAGGATATGCCCCAAAACACAACGTGGACACATCACAGAAAACAGAGCTGTTTTTAGCAAAGTGTCTACCTGTAGATTTTGGCCTCTAGCTCAGCCGGCACCTAGAGAAACCTACCAAACCTGTGCATTTCTGAAAACTAGAGACCTAGGGGAATCCAAGATGGGGTGACTTGTGTGGCTCGGAGCAGGTTCTGTTACCCAGAATCCTTTGCAAACCTCAAAGTTTGGCTAAAAAAAACACATGTTCCTCACATTTCTGTGGCAGAAAGTTCTGAAATCTGAGAGGAGTCACAAATTTCCTTCCACGCAGTGTTCCCCTAAGTCTCCCGATAAAAATTATACCTCACTTGTGTGGGTAGGCCTAGCGGCCGTGACAGGAGACGCCCCAAAATGCAACGTGGACACATCCCATTTTTTGAAAGAAAACCGAGCTGTTTTTTGCAAAGTGCCTACCTGTAGATTTTGGCCTGTAGCTCAGCCGACACCTAGGGAAACCTACCAAACCTGTGCATTTCTGAAAACTAGAGACCTAGGGGAATCCAAGATGGGGTGACTTGTGTGGCTCGGACCAGGTTCTGTTACCCAGAATCCTTTGCAAACCTCAAAATTTGGCTAAAAAAACACAAGTTCCTCACATTTCTGTGGCAGAAAGTTCTGGAATCTGAGAGGAGCCACAAATTTCCTTCCACCCAGCGTTCCCCCAAGTCTCCCGATAAAAATGATACCTCACTTGTGTGGGTAGGCCTAGCGCCCGCGACAGGAAGCACCCCAAAGCGCAACGTGGACACATCCAAATTTTGGATAGAAAACAGGTGTTTTTTGCAAAGTGCCTACCTGTATATTTTGGCCTGTAGCTCAGCCGGCACCTAGGGAAACCTACCAAACCTGTGCATTTCTAAAAACTAGAGACCTAGGGGAATCCAAGATGGGGTGGCTTGTGTGGCTCGGACCAGGTTCTGTTACCCAGAATCCTTTGCAAACCTCAAAATTTGTCCTCACATTTCTGTGGCAGAAAGTTCTGGAATCTGAGAGGAGCCACAAATTTCCTTCCACCCAGCGTTCCCCCAAGTCTCCCGATAAAAATGATACCTCACTTGTGTGGGTAGGCCTAGCGGCCGTGACAGGAGACGCCCCAAAACGCAACGTGGACACATCCCATTTTTTGAAAGAAAACAGATCTGTTTTTTGCAAAGTGCCAACCTGTAGATTTTGGCCTGTAGCTCAGCCGGCACCTAGGGAAACCTACCAAACCTGCGAATTTCTGAAAACTAGAGACCTAGGGGAATCCAAGATGGGGTGACTTGTGTGGCTCGGACCAGGTTCTGTTACCCAGAATCCTTTGCAAACCTCAAAATTTGGCAAAAAAAACCACATGTTCCTCACATTTCTGTGGCAGAAAGTTCTGGAATCTGAGAGGAGCCACAAATTTCCTTCCACCCAGCGCTCCCCAAGTCTCCCGATAAAAATGGGACCTCACTTGTGTGGGTAGGCCTAGCGCCCGCGACAGGATATGCCCCAAAACACAACGTGGACACATCACAGAAAACAGAGCTGTTTTTAGCAAAGTGCCTACCTGTAGATTTTGGCCTCTAGCTCAGACGGCACCTAGGGAAACCTACCAAACCTGTGCATTTCTGAAAACTAGAGACCTAGGGGAATCCAAGATGGGGTCACTTGTGTGGCTCGGACCAGGTTCTGTTTCCCAGAATCCTTTGCAAACCTCAAAATTTGGCTAAAAAAACACATGTTCCTCACATTTCTGTGGCAGAAAGTTCTGGAATCTGAGACGAGGCACAAATCTCCTTCCACCCAGCGTTCCCCCAAGTCTCCCGATAAAAATGATACCTCACTTGTGTGGGTAGGCCTAGCGGCCGCGACAAGACAAACCCCAAAACGCAACGTGGACACATCCCATTTTTTGAAAGAAAACAGAGCTGTTTTTTGCAAAGTGCCTACCTGTAGATTTTGGCCTGTAGCTCAGCCGGCACCTAGGGAAACCTACCAAACCTGTGCATTTCTGAAAACTAGAGACCTAGGGGAATCCAAGATGGGGTGACTTGTGTGGCTCGGACCAGGTTCTGTTACCCAGAATCCTTTGCAAACCTCAAAATTTGGCCAAAAAAACACATGTTCCTCACATTTCTGTGGCAGAAAGTTCTGGAATCTGAGAGGAGCCACAAATTTCCTTCCACCCAGCGTTCCCCCAAGTCTCCCGATAAAAATGATACCTCACTTGTGTGGGTAGGCCTAGCGCCCGCGACAGGAAGCGCCCCAAAGCGCAACGTGGACACATCCACATTTTTGAAAGAAAACAGAGGTGTTTTTTGCAAACTGCCTACCTGTAGATTTTGGCCTCTAGCTCTGCCGGCACCTAGGGAAACCTACCAAACCTGTGCATTTCTAAAAACTAGAGACCTAGGGGAATCCAAGATGGGGTGACTTGTTTGGCTCGGACCAGGTTCTGTTACCCAGAATCCTTTGCAAACTTCAAAATTGGGCTAAAAAAACAAACGTTCCTCACATTTCTGTGGCAGATAGTTCTGGAATCTGAGAGGAGCCACAAATCCCCTTCCACCCAGAGCTCCCCCAAGTCTCCAGATAAAAATGGTACCTCACTTGTGTGGGTAGGCCTAGTGCCCGCGACAGGATATGCCCCAAAACACAACGTGGACACATCACAGAAAACAGAGCTGTTTTTAGCAAAGTGTCTACCTGTAGATTTTGGTCTCTAGCTCAGCCGGCACCTAGGGAAACCTACCAAACCTGTGCATTTCTGAAAACTAGAGACGTAGGGGAATCCAAGATGGGGTGACTTGGGTGGCTCGGAGCAGGTTCTGTTACCCAGAATCCTCTGCAAACCTCAAAATTTGGCTAAAAAAAACACATGTTCCTCACATTTCTGTGCAGAAAGTTCTGGAATCTGAGAGGAGCCACAAATTTCCTTCCAGGCAGCGTTCCCCCAAGTCTCCCGATAAAAATGATACCTCACTTGTGTGGGTAGGCCTAGCGGCCGTGACAGGAGACGCCCCAAAACGCAACGTGGACACATCACAGAAAACAGAGCTGTTTTTAGCAAAGTGTCTACCTGTAGATTTTGGTCTCTAGCTCAGCCAGCACCTAGGGAAACCTACCAAACCTGTGCATTTCTGAAAACTAGAGACGTAGGGGAATCCAAGATGGGGTGACTTGTGTGGCTCGGACCAGGTTCTGTTACCCAGAATCCTTTGCAAACTTCAAAATTGGGCTAAAAAAACACATGTTCCTCACATTTCTGTGGCAGAAAGTTCTGGAATCTGAGAGGAGCCACAAATTTCCTTCCACCCAGAGCTCCCCCAAGTCTCCCGATAAAAATGGTACCTCACTTGTGTGGGTAGGCCTAGCGCCCGCGACAGGATATGCCCCAAAACACAACGTGGACACATCACAGAAAACAGAGCTGTTTTTAGCAAAGTGTCTACCTGTATTTTTTGGCCTCTAGCTCAGCCGGCACCTAGAGAAACATACCAAACCTGTGCATTTCTGAAAACTAGAGACCTAGGGGAATCCAAGATGGGGTGACTTGTGTGGCTCGGAGCAGGTTCTGTTACCCAGAATCCTTTGCAAATCTCAAAGTTTGGCTAAAAAAAACACATGTTCCTCACATTTCTGTGGCAGAAAGTTCTGAAATCTGAGAGGAGTCACAAATTTCCTTCCACGCAGTGTTCCCCTAAGTCTCCCGATAAAAATGATACCTCACTTGTGTGGGTAGGCCTAGCGGCCGTGACAGGAGACGCCCCAAAACGCAACGTGGACACATCCCATTTTTTGAAAGAAAACAGAGCTGTTTTTTGCAAAGTGCCTACCTGTAGATTTTGGCCTGTAGCTCAGCCGGCACCTAGGGAAACCTACCAAACCTGTGCATTTCTGAAAACTAGAGACCTAGGGGAATCCAAGATGGGGTGACTTGTGTGGCTCGGACCAGGTTCTGTTACCCAGAATCCTTTGCAAACTTCAAAATTGGGCTAAAAAAACACATGTTCCTCACATTTCTGTGGCAGAAAGTTCTGGAATCTGAGAGGAGCCACAAATTTCCTTCCACCCAGAGCTCCCCCAAGTCTCCCGATAAAAATGGTACCTCACTTGTGTGGGTAGGCCTAGCGCCCGCGACAGGATATGCCCCAAAACACAACGTGGACACATCACAGAAAACAGAGCTGTTTTTAGCAAAGTGTCTACCTGTAGATTTTGGCCTCTAGCTCAGCCGGCACCTAGAGAAACCTACCAAACCTGTGCATTTCTGAAAACTAGAGACCTAGGGGAATCCAAGATGGGGTGACTTGTGTGGCTCGGAGCAGGTTCTGTTACCCAGAATCCTTTGCAAACCTCAAAGTTTGGCTAAAAAAAACACATGTTCCTCACATTTCTGTGGCAGAAAGTTCTGAAATCTGAGAGGAGTCACAAATTTCCTTCCACGCAGTGTTCCCCTAAGTCTCCCGATAAAAATTATACCTCACTTGTGTGGGTAGGCCTAGCGGCCGTGACAGGAGACGCCCCAAAATGCAACGTGGACACATCCCATTTTTTGAAAGAAAACCGAGCTGTTTTTTGCAAAGTGCCTACCTGTAGATTTTGGCCTGTAGCTCAGCCGACACCTAGGGAAACCTACCAAACCTGTGCATTTCTGAAAACTAGAGACCTAGGGGAATCCAAGATGGGGTGACTTGTGTGGCTCGGACCAGGTTCTGTTACCCAGAATCCTTTGCAAACCTCAAAATTTGGCTAAAAAAACACAAGTTCCTCACATTTCTGTGGCAGAAAGTTCTGGAATCTGAGAGGAGCCACAAATTTCCTTCCACCCAGCGTTCCCCCAAGTCTCCCGATAAAAATGATACCTCACTTGTGTGGGTAGGCCTAGCGCCCGCGACAGGAAGCACCCCAAAGCGCAACGTGGACACATCCAAATTTTGGATAGAAAACAGGTGTTTTTTGCAAAGTGCCTACCTGTATATTTTGGCCTGTAGCTCAGCCGGCACCTAGGGAAACCTACCAAACCTGTGCATTTCTAAAAACTAGAGACCTAGGGGAATCCAAGATGGGGTGGCTTGTGTGGCTCGGACCAGGTTCTGTTACCCAGAATCCTTTGCAAACCTCAAAATTTGTCCTCACATTTCTGTGGCAGAAAGTTCTGGAATCTGAGAGGAGCCACAAATTTCCTTCCACCCAGCGTTCCCCCAAGTCTCCCGATAAAAATGATACCTCACTTGTGTGGGTAGGCCTAGCGGCCGTGACAGGAGACGCCCCAAAACGCAACGTGGACACATCCCATTTTTTGAAAGAAAACAGATCTGTTTTTTGCAAAGTGCCAACCTGTAGATTTTGGCCTGTAGCTCAGCCGGCACCTAGGGAAACCTACCAAACCTGCGTATTTCTGAAAACTAGAGACCTAGGGGAATCCAAGATGGGGTGACTTGTGTGGCTCGGACCAGGTTCTGTTACCCAGAATCCTTTGCAAACCTCAAAATTTGGCAAAAAAAACCACATGTTCCTCACATTTCTGTGGCAGAAAGTTCTGGAATCTGAGAGGAGCCACAAATTTCCTTCCACCCAGCGCTCCCCAAGTCTCCCGATAAAAATGGGACCTCACTTGTGTGGGTAGGCCTAGCACCCGCGACAGGATATGCCCCAAAACACAACGTGGACACATCACAGAAAACAGAGCTGTTTTTAGCAAAGTGCCTACCTGTAGATTTTGGCCTCTAGCTCAGACGGCACCTAGGGAAACCTACCAAACCTGTGCATTTCTGAAAACTAGAGACCTAGGGGAATCCAAGATGGGGTCACTTGTGTGGCTCGGACCAGGTTCTGTTTCCCAGAATCCTTTGCAAACCTCAAAATTTGGCTAAAAAAACACATGTTCCTCACATTTCTGTGGCAGAAAGTTCTGGAATCTGAGACGAGGCACAAATCTCCTTCCACCCAGCGTTCCCCCAAGTCTCCCGATAAAAATGATACCTCACTTGTGTGGGTAGGCCTAGCGGCCGCGACAAGACAAACCCCAAAACGCAACGTGGACACATCCCATTTTTTGAAAGAAAACAGAGCTGTTTTTTGCAAAGTGCCTACCTGTAGATTTTGGCCTGTAGCTCAGCCGGCACCTAGGGAAACCTACCAAACCTGTGCATTTCTGAAAACTAGAGACCTAGGGGAATCCAAGATGGGGTGACTTGTGTGGCTCGGACCAGGTTCTGTTACCCAGAATCCTTTGCAAACCTCAAAATTTGGCCAAAAAAACACATGTTCCTCACATTTCTGTGGCAGAAAGTTCTGGAATCTGAGAGGAGCCACAAATTTCCTTCCACCCAGCGTTCCCCCAAGTCTCCCGATAAAAATGATACCTCACTTGTGTGGGTAGGCCTAGCGCCCGCGACAGGAAGCGCCCCAAAGCGCAACGTGGACTCATCCACATTTTTGAAAGAAAACAGAGGTGTTTTTTGCAAACTGCCTACCTGTAGATTTTGGCCTCTAGCTCTGCCGGCACCTAGGGAAACCTACCAAACCTGTGCATTTCTAAAAACTAGAGACCTAGGGGAATCCAAGATGGGGTGACTTGTTTGGCTCGGACCAGGTTCTGTTACCCAGAATCCTTTGCAAACTTCAAAATTGGGCTAAAAAAACAAACGTTCCTCACATTTCTGTGGCAGATAGTTCTGGAATCTGAGAGGAGCCACAAATCCCCTTCCACCCAGAGCTCCCCCAAGTCTCCAGATAAAAATGGTACCTCACTTGTGTGGGTAGGCCTAGTGCCCGCGACAGGATATGCCCCAAAACACAACGTGGACACATCACAGAAAACAGAGCTGTTTTTAGCAAAGTGTCTACCTGTAGATTTTGGTCTCTAGCTCAGCCGGCACCTAGGGAAACCTACCAAACCTGTGCATTTCTGAAAACTAGAGACGTAGGGGAATCCAAGATGGGGTGACTTGGGTGGCTCGGAGCAGGTTCTGTTACCCAGAATCCTCTGCAAACCTCAAAATTTGGCTAAAAAAAACACATGTTCCTCACATTTCTGTGGCAGAAAGTTCTGGAATCTGAGAGGAGGCACAAATTTCCTTCCAGGCAGCGTTCCCCCAAGTCTCCCGATAAAAATGATACCTCACTTGTGTGGGTAGGCCTAGCGGCCGTGACAGGAGACGCCCCAAAACGCAACGTGGACACATCACAGAAAACAGAGCTGTTTTTAGCAAAGTGTCTACCTGTAGATTTTGGTCTCTAGCTCAGCCAGCACCTAGGGAAACCTACCAAACCTGTGCATTTCTGAAAACTAGAGACGTAGGGGAATCCAAGATGGGGTGACTTGTGTGGCTCGGACCAGGTTCTGTTACCCAGAATCCTTTGCAAACTTCAAAATTGGGCTAAAAAAACACATGTTCCTCACATTTCTGTGGCAGAAAGTTCTGGAATCTGAGAGGAGCCACAAATTTCCTTCCACCCAGAGCTCCCCCAAGTCTCCCGATAAAAATGGTACCTCACTTGTGTGGGTAGGCCTAGCGCCCGCGACAGGATATGCCCCAAAACACAACGTGGACACATCACAGAAAACAGAGCTGTTTTTAGCAAAGTGTCTACCTGTATTTTTTGGCCTCTAGCTCAGCCGGCACCTAGAGAAACATACCAAACCTGTGCATTTCTGAAAACTAGAGACCTAGGGGAATCCAAGATGGGGTGACTTGTGTGGCTCGGAGCAGGTTCTGTTACCCAGAATCCTTTGCAAATCTCAAAGTTTGGCTAAAAAAAACACATGTTCCTCACATTTCTGTGGCAGAAAGTTCTGAAATCTGAGAGGAGTCACAAATTTCCTTCCACGCAGTGTTCCCCTAAGTCTCCCGATAAAAATGATACCTCACTTGTGTGGGTAGGCCTAGCGGCCGTGACAGGAGACGCCCCAAAACGCAACGTGGACACATCCCATTTTTTGAAAGAAAACAGAGCTGTTTTTTGCAAAGTGCCTACCTGTAGATTTTGGCCTGTAGCTCAGCCGGCACCTAGGGAAACCTACCAAACCTGTGCATTTCTGAAAACTAGAGACCTAGGGGAATCCAAGATGGGGTGACTTGTGTGGCTCGGACCAGGTTCTGTTACCCAGAATCCTTTGCAAACCTCAAAATTTGGCTAAAAAAACACAAGTTCCTCACATTTCTGTGGCAGAAAGTTCTGGAATCTGAGAGGAGCCACAAATTTCCTTCCACCCAGCGTTCCCCCAAGTCTCCCGATAAAAATGATACCTCACTTGTGTGGGTAGGCCTAGCGCCCGCGACAGGAAGCACCCCAAAGCGCAACGTGGACACATCCAAATTTTGGAAAGAAAACAGAGGTGTTTTTTGCAAAGTGCCTACCTGTAGATTTTGGCCTGTAGCTCAGCCGGCACCTAGGGAAACCTACCAAACCTGTGCATTTCTAAAAACTAGAGACCTAGGGGAATCCAAGATGGGGTGGCTTGTGTGGCTCGGACCAGGTTCTGTTACCCAGAATCCTTTGCAAACCTCAAAATTTGTCCTCACATTTCTGTGGCAGAAAGTTCTGGAATCTGAGAGGAGCCACAAATTTCCTTCCACCCAGCGTTCCCCCAAGTCTCCCGATAAAAATGATACCTCACTTGTGTAGGTAGGCCTAGCGGCCGCGACAGGACACGCCCCAAAACGAAACGTGGACACATCCCATTTTTTGAAAGAAAACAGATCTGTTTTTTGCAAAGTGCCTACCTGTAGATTTTGGCCTGTAGCTCAGCCGGCACCTAGGGAAACCTACCAAACCTGCGTATTTCTGAAAACTAGAGACCTAGGGGAATCCAAGATGGGGTGACTTGTGTGGCTCGGACCAGGTTCTGTTACCCAGAATCCTTTGCAAACCTCAAAATTTGGCAAAAAAAACCACATGTTCCTCACATTTCTGTGGCAGAAAGTTCTGGAATCTGAGAGGAGCCACAAATTCCCTTCCACCCAGAGCTCCCCCAAGTCTCCCAATAAAAATGGTACCTCACTTGTGTGGGTAGGCCTAGCGCCCACGACAGGATATGCCCCAAAACACAACGTGGACACATCACAGAAAACAGAGCTGTTTTTAGCAAAGTGTCTACCTGTAGATTTTGGCCTCTAGCTCAGCCGACACCTAGGGAAACCTACCAAACCTGTGCATTTCTGAAAACTAGAGACCTAGGGGAATCCAAGATGGGGTGACTTGTGTGGCTCGGAGCAGGTTCTGTTACCCAGAATCCTCTGCAAACCTCAAAATTTGGCTAAAAAAAACACATGTTCCTCTCAGTTCTGTGGCAGAAAGTTCTGGAATCTGAGAGGAGCCACAAATTTCTTTCCAGGCAGCGTTCCCTCAAGTCTCCCGATAAAAATGATACCTCACTTGTGTGGGTAGGCCTAGCGGCCGTGACAGGAGACGCCCCAAAACGCAACGTGGACACATCCCATTTTTTTAAAGAAAACAGAGCTGTTTTTTGCAAAGTGCTTACCGGTAGATTTTGGCCTGTAGCTCAGCCGGCACCTAGGGAAACCTACCAACCCTGTGCATTTCTGAGAACTAGAGACCTAGGGGAATCCAAGATGGGGTGACTTGTGTGGCTCAGACCAGGTTCTGTTACCCAGAATCCTTTGCAAACCTCAAAATTTGGCTAAAAAAACACTTGTTCCTCACATTTCTGTGGCAGAAAGTTCTGGAATCTGAGAGGAGCCACAAATTTCCTCCCTCCCAGCGCTCGCCCAAGTCTCCCGATAAAAATGGTACCTCACTTGTGTGGGTAGGCCTAGCGCCCGCGACAGGATATGCCCCAAAACACAACGTGGACACATCACAGAAAACAGAGCTGTTTTTAGCAAAGTGTCTACCTGTAGATTTTGGCCTCTAGCTCAGCCGACACCTAGGGAAACCTACCAAACCTGTGCATTTCTGAAAACTAGAGACCTAGGGGAATCCATGATGGGGTGACTTGTGTGGCTCGGAGCAGGTTCTGTTACCCAGAATCCTCTGCAAACCTCAAAATTTGGCTAAAAAAAACACATGTTCCTCACATTTCTGTGGCAGAAAGTTCTGGAATCTGAGAGGAGCCACGAATTTCTTTCCAGGCAGCGTTCCCCCAAGTCTCCCGATAAAAATGATACCTCACTTGTGTGGGTAGGCCTAGCGGCCGTGACAGGAGACGCCCCAAAACGCAACGTGGACACATCCCATTTTTTGAAAGAAAACAGAGCTGTTTTTTGCAAAGTGCTTACCTGTAGAGTTTGGCCTGTAGCTCAGCCGGCACCTAGGGAAACCTACCAACCCTGTGCATTTCTGAAAACTAGAGACCTAGGGGAATCCAAGATGGGGTGACTTGTGGGGCTCTGACCAGGTTCTGTTACCCAGAATCCTTTGCAAACCTCAAAATCTTGCTAAAAAAACACATGTTCCTCACATTTCTGTGGCAGAAAGTTCTGGAATCTGAGAGGAGAAACAAATTTCCTTCCACCCAGCGTTCCCCCAAGTCTCCCAATAAAAATGATACCTCACTTGTGTGGGTAGGCCTAGCGGCCGCGACAGGAGACACCCCAAAACGCAACGTGGACACATCTCATTTTTTGAAAGAAAACAGAGCTGTTTTTTGCAAAGTGCCTACCTGTAGATTTTGGCCTGTAGCTCACCCGGCACCTAGGGAAACCTACCAAACCTGTGCATTTCTGAAAACTAGAGATCTAGGGGAATCCAAGATGGGGTGACTTGTGTGGCTCGGACCAGGTTCTGTTACCCAGAATCCTTTGCAAACTTCAAAATTGGGCTAAAAAAACACATGTTCCTCACATTTCTGTGGCAGAAAGTTCTGGAATCTGAGAGGAGCCTCAAATTTCCTTTCACCCAGAGCTCGCCCAAGTCTCCCGATAAAAATGGTACCTCACTTGTGTGGGTAGGCCTAGCGCCCGCGACAGGATATGCCCCAAAACACAACGTGGACACATCACAGAAAACAGAGCTGTTTTTAGCAAAGTGTCTACCTGTAGATTTTGGCCTCTAGCTCTGCCGGCACCTAGGGAAACCTACCAAACCTGTGCATTTCTAAAAACTAGAGACCTGGGGGAATCCAAGATGGGGTGACTTGTGTGGCTCGGACCAGGTTCTGTTACCCAGAATCCTTTGCAAACCTCAAAATTTGTCCTCACATTTCTGTGGCAGAAAGTTCTGGAATCTGAGAGGAGCCACAAATTTCCTTCCACCCAGCGTTCCCCCAAGTCTCCAGATAAAAATGATACCTCACTTGTGTGGGTAGGCCTAGCGGCCGCGACAGGAGACACCCCAAAACGCAACGTGGACACATCCCATTTTTTGAAAGAAAACAGAGCTGTTTTTTTGAAAGTGCCTACCTGTAGATTTTGGCCTGTAGCTCAGCCGGCACCTAGGGAAACCTACCAAACCTGTGTATTTCTGAAAACTAGAGACCTAGGGGAATCCAAATGGGGTGACTTGTGGGGCTCTGACAAGGTTTTGTTACCCAGAATCCTTTGCAAACCTCAAAATTTGGCTAAAAAAACACATGTTCCTCACATTTCTGTGGCAGAAAGTTCTGGAATCTGAGAGGAGCCACAAATTTCCTTCCACCCAGCGTTCCCCCAAGTCTCCCGATAAAAATGATACCTCACTTGTGTGGGTAGGCCTAGCGGCCGCGACACAAACCACCCCAAAACGCAACGTGGACACATCCCATTTTTTGAAAGAAAACAGAGCTGTTTTTTGCAAAGTGCCTACCTGTAGATTTTGGCCTGTAGCTCAGCCGGCACCTAGGGAAACCTGCCAAACCTGTGCCTTTCTGAAAACTAGAGACCTAGGGGAATCCAAGATGGGGTGACTTGTGTGGCACGGACCAGGTTCTGTTACCCAGAATCCTTTGCAAACTTCAAAATTGGGCAAAAAAAACACATGTTCCTCACATTTCTGTGGCAGAAAGTTCTGGAATCTGAGAGGAGCCACAAATGTCCTTCCACGCAGCGTTCCCCCAAGTCTCCCGATAAAAATGATACCTCACTTGTGTGGGTAGGCCTAGCGGCCGTGACAGGAGACGCCCCAAAACGCAACGTGGACGCATCCAAATTTTTTAAAGAAAACAGAGGTGTTTTTTGCAAAGTGCCTACCTGTAGATTTTGGCCTCTAGCTCAGCCGGCACCTAGGGAAACCTACCAACCCTGTGCATTTCTAAAAACTAGAGACCTAGGGGAATCCAAGATGGGGTGACTTGTGTGGCTCGGACCAGGTTCTGTTACCCAGAATCCTTTGCAAACCTCAAAATTTGTCCTCACATTTCTGTGGCAGAAAGTTCTGGAATCTGAGAGGAGCCACAAATTTCCTTCCACCCAGCTTTCCCCCAAGTCTCCCGATAAAAATGATACCTCACTTGTGTGGGTAGGCCTAGCGGCCGCGACAGGAGACGCCCCAAAACGCAACGTGGACACATCCCATTTTTTGAAAGAAAACAGAGCTGTTTTTTGCAAAGTGCCTACCTGTAGATTTTGGCCTGTAGCTCAGCCGGCATCTAGGGAAACCTACCAAACCTGTGTATTTCTGAAAACTAGAGACCTAGGGGAATCCAAGATGGGGTGACTTGTGGGGCTCTGACCAGGTTCTGTTACCCAGAATCCTTTGCAAACCTCAAAATCTGGCTAAAAAAACACATGTTCCTCACATTTCTGTGGCAGAAAGTTCTGGAATCTGAGAGGAGAAACAAATTTCCTTCCACCCAGCGTTCCCCCAAGTCTCCCAATAAAAATGATACCTCACTTGTGTGGGTAGGCCTAGCGGCCGCGACAGGAGACACCCCAAAACGCAACGTGGACACATCTCATTTTTTGAAAGAAAACAGAGCTGTTTTTTGCAAAGTGCCTACCTGTAGATTTTGGCCTGTAGCTCACCCGGCACCTAGGGAAACCTACCAAACCTGTGCATTTCTGAAAACTAGAGATCTAGGGGAATCCAAGATGGGGTGACTTGTGTGGCTCGGACCAGGTTCTGTTACCCAGAATCCTTTGCAAACTTCAAAATTGGGCTAAAAAAACACATGTTCCTCACATTTCTGTGGCAGAAAGTTCTGGAATCTGAGAGGAGCCTCAAATTTCCTTTCACCCAGAGCTCGCCCAAGTCTCCCGATAAAAATGGTACCTCACTTGTGTGGGTAGGCCTAGCGCCCGCGACAGGATATGCCCCAAAACACAACGTGGACACATCACAGAAAACAGAGCTGTTTTTAGCAAAGTGTCTACCTGTAGATTTTGGCCTCTAGCTCTGCCGGCACCTAGGGAAACCTACCAAACCTGTGCATTTCTGAAAACTAGAGATCTAGGGGAATCCAAGATGGGGTGACTTGTGTGGCTCGGACCAGGTTCTGTTACCCAGAATCCTTTGCAAACTTCAAAATTGGGCTAAAAAAACACATGTTCCTCACATTTCTGTGGCAGAAAGTTCTGGAATCTGAGAGGAGCCACAAATTTCCTTCCACCCAGAGCTCCCCCAAGTCTCCCGATAAAATAGGTACCTCACTTGTGTGGGTAGGCCTAGCGCCCGCGACAGGATATGCCCCAAAACACAACGTGGACACATCACAGAAAACAGAGCTGTTTTTAGCAAAGTGTCTACCTGTAGATTTTGGCCTCTAGCTCAGCCGGCACCTAGAGAAACCTACCACACCTGTGCATTTCTGAAAACTAGAGACCTAGGGGAATCCAAGATGGGGTGACTTTTGTGGCTCGGAGCAGGTTCTGTTACCCAGAATCCTTTGCAAACCTCAAAATTTGGCTAAAAAAAACAAATGTTCCTCACATTTCTGTGGCAGAAAGTTCTGGAATCTGAGAGGAGCCACAAATTTCCTTCCACGCAGCGTTCCCCTAAGTCTCCCGATAAAAATGATACCTCACTTGTGTGGGTAGGCCTAGCGGCGTGACAGGAGACGCCCCAAAACGCAACGTGGACACATCCCATTTCTTGAAAGAAAACCGAGCTGTTTTTTGCAAAGTGCCTACCTGTAGATTTTGGCCTGTAGCTCAGCCGGCACCTAGGGAAACCTACCAAACCTGTGCATTTCTAAAAACTAGAGACCTAGGGGAATCCAAGATGGGGTGACTTGTGTGGCTCGGACCAGGTTCTGTTACCCAGAATCCTTTGCAAACCTCAAAATGTGGCTAAAAAAACACATGTTCCTCACATTTCTGTGGCAGAAAGTTCTGGAATCTGAGAGGAGCCACAAATTTCCTTCCACCCAGCGTTCCCCCAAGTCTCCCAATAAAAATGATACCTCACTTGTGTGGGTAGGCCTAGCGCCCGCGACAGGAGACGCCCCAAAGCGCAACGTGGACACATCCAAATTTTTGAAAGAAAACAGAGCTGTTTTTTGCAAAGTGCCTACCTGTAGATTTTTTGCCTGTAGCTCAGCCGGCACCTAGGGAAACCTACCAAACCTGTGCATTTCTGAAAACTAGAGACCTAGGGGAATCCAAGATGGGGTGACTTGTGGGGCTCTGACCAGGTTCTGTTACCCAGAATCCTTTGCAAACTTCAAAATTTGGCTAAAAAAACACATGTTCCTCACATTTCTGTGGCAGAAAGTTCAGGAATCTGAGAGGAGCCACAAATTTCCTTCCACGCAGCGTTCCTCCAAGTCTCCCGATAAAAATTATACCTCACTTGTGTGGGTAGGCCTAGCGGCCGTGACAGGAGACGCCCCAAAACGCAACGTGGACACATCCCATTTTTTGAAAGAAAACAGAGCTGTTTTTTGCAAAGTGCTTACCTGTAGAGTTTGGCCTGTAGCTCAGCCGGCACCTAGGGAAACCTACCAACCCTGTGCATTTCTGAAAACTAGAGACCTAGGGGAATCCAAGATGGGGTGACTTGTGTGGCTCGGACCAGGTTCTGTTACCCAGAATCCTTTGCAAACCTCAAGATTTGTCCTCACATTTCTGTGGCAGAAAGTTCTGCAATCTGAGAGGAGCCACAAATTTCCTTCCACCCAGCGTTCCCCCAAGTCTCCCGATAAAAATGATACCTCACTTGTGTGGGTAGGCCTAGCGGCCGCGACAGAATACGCCCCAAAACGCAACGTGGACACATCCCATTTTTTGAAAGAAAACAGAGCTGTTTTTTGCAAAGTGCCTACCTGTAGATTTTGGCCTGTAGCTCAGCCGGCACCTAGGGAAACCTACCAAACCTGTGTATTTCTGAAAACTAGAGACCTAGGGGAATCCAAGATGGGGTGACTTGTGGGGCTCTGACCAGGTTCTGTTACCCAGAATCCTTTGCAAACCTCAAAATCTTGCTAAAAAAACACATGTTCCTCACATTTCTGTGGCAGAAAGTTCTGGAATCTGAGAGGAGAAACAAATTTCCTTCCACCCAGCGTTCCCCCAAGTCTCCCAATAAAAATGATACCTCACTTGTGTGGGTAGGCCTAGCGGCCGCGACAGGAGACACCCCAAAACGCAACGTGGACACATCTCATTTTTTGAAAGAAAACAGAGCTGTTTTTTGCAAAGTGCCTACCTGTAGATTTTGGCCTGTAGCTCACCCGGCACCTAGGGAAACCTACCAAACCTGTGCATTTCTGAAAACTAGAGATCTAGGGGAATCCAAGATGGGGTGACTTGTGTGGCTCGGACCAGGTTCTGTTACCCAGAATCCTTTGCAAACTTCAAAATTGGGCTAAAAAAACACATGTTCCTCACATTTCTGTGGCAGAAAGTTCTGGAATCTGAGAGGAGCCTCAAATTTCCTTTCACCCAGAGCTCGCCCAAGTCTCCCGATAAAAATGGTACCTCACTTGTGTGGGTAGGCCTAGCGCCCGCGACAGGATATGCCCCAAAACACAACGTGGACACATCACAGAAAACAGAGCTGTTTTTAGCAAAGTGTCTACCTGTAGATTTTGGCCTCTAGCTCTGCCGGCACCTAGGGAAACCTACCAAACCTGTGCATTTCTAAAAACTAGAGACCTGGGGGAATCCAAGATGGGGTGACTTGTGTGGCTCGGACCAGGTTCTGTTACCCAGAATCCTTTGCAAACCTCAAAATTTGTCCTCACATTTCTGTGGCAGAAAGTTCTGGAATCTGAGAGGAGCCACAAATTTCCTTCCACCCAGCGTTCCCCCAAGTCTCCAGATAAAAATGATACCTCACTTGTGTGGGTAGGCCTATCGGCCGCGACAGGAGACACCCCAAAACGCAACGTGGACACATCCCATTTTTTGAAAGAAAACAGAGCTGTTTTTTTTAAAGTGCCTACCTGTAGATTTTGGCCTGTAGCTCAGCCGGCACCTAGGGAAACCTACCAAACCTGTGTATTTCTGAAAACTAGAGACCTAGGGGAATCCAAATGGGGTGACTTGTGGGGCTCTGACAAGGTTTTGTTACCCAGAATCCTTGGCAAACCTCAAAATTTGGCTAAAAAAACACATGTTCCTCACATTTCTGTGGCAGAAAGTTCTGGAATCTGAGAGGAGCCACAAATTTCCTTCCACCCAGCGTTCCCCCAAGTCTCCCGATAAAAATGATACCTCACTTGTGTGGGTAGGCCTAGCGGCCGCGACACAAACCACCCCAAAACGCAACGTGGACACATCCCATTTTTTGAAAGAAAACAGAGCTGTTTTTTGCAAAGTGCCTACCTGTAGATTTTGGCCTGTAGCTCAGCCGGCACCTAGGGAAACCTGCCAAACCTGTGCCTTTCTGAAAACTAGAGACCTAGGGGAATCCAAGATGGGGTGACTTGTGTGGCACGGACCAGGTTCTGTTACCCAGAATCCTTTGCAAACTTCAAAATTGGGCAAAAAAAACACATGTTCCTCACATTTCTGTGGCAGAAAGTTCTGGAATCTGAGAGGAGCCACAAATTTCCTTCCACGCAGCGTTCCCCCAAGTCTCCCGATAAAAATGATACCTCACTTGTGTGGGTAGGCCTAGCGGCCGTGACAGGAGACGCCCCAAAACGCAACGTGGACACATCCAAATTTTTTAAAGAAAACAGAGGTGTTTTTTGCAAAGTGCCTACCTGTAGATTTTGGCCTCTAGCTCAGCCGGCACCTAGGGAAACCTACCAAACCTGTGCATTTCTAAAAACTAGAGACCTAGGGGAATCCAAGATGGGGTGACTTGTGTGGCTCGGACCAGGTTCTGTTCCCCAGAATCCTTTGCAAACCTCAAAATTTGTCCTCACATTTCTGTGGCAGAAAGTTCTGGAATCTGAGAGGAGCCACAAATTTCCTTCCACCCAGCGTTCCCCCAAGTCTCCCGATAAAAATGATACCTCACTTGTGTGGGTAGGCCTAGCGGCCGCGACACAAACCACCCCAAAACGCAACGTGGACACATCCCATTTTTTGAAAGAAAACAGAGCTGTTTTTTGCAAAGTGCCTACCTGTAGATTTTGGCCTGTAGCTCAGCCGGCACCTAGGGAAACCTGCCAAACCTGTGCCTTTCTGAAAACTAGAGACCTAGGGGAATCCAAGATGGGGTGACTTGTGTGGCACGGACCAGGTTCTGTTACCCAGAATCCTTTGCAAACTTCAAAATTGGGCAAAAAAAACACATGTTCCTCACATTTCTGTGGCAGAAAGTTCTGGAATCTGAGAGGAGCCACAAATTTCCTTCCACGCAGCGTTCCCCCAAGTCTCCCGATAAAAATGATACCTCACTTGTGTGGGTAGGCCTAGCGGCCGTGACAGGAGACGCCCCAAAACGCAACGTGGACACATCCAAATTTTTTAAAGAAAACAGAGGTGTTTTTTGCAAAGTGCCTACCTGTAGATTTTGGCCTCTAGCTCAGCCGGCACCTAGGGAAACCTACCAAACCTGTGCATTTCTAAAAACTAGAGACCTAGGGGAATCCAAGATGGGGTGACTTGTGTGGCTCGGACCAGGTTCTGTTCCCCAGAATCCTTTGCAAACCTCAAAATTTGTCCTCACATTTCTGTGGCAGAAAGTTCTGGAATCTGAGAGGAGCCACAAATTTCCTTCCACCCAGCGTTCCCCCAAGTCTCCCGATA
Organism: Pleurodeles waltl; assembly: GCF_031143425.1. Taxonomy (NCBI): domain Eukaryota; kingdom Metazoa; phylum Chordata; class Amphibia; order Caudata; family Salamandridae; genus Pleurodeles; species Pleurodeles waltl. The sequence continues at coordinate 1,324,406,359 of NC_090444.1, forward strand.
AAAATGATACCTCACTTGTGTGGGTAGGCCTAGCGGCCGCGACACAAACCACCCCAAAACGCAACGTGGACACATCCCATTTTTTGAAAGAAAACAGAGCTGTTTTTTGCAAAGTGCCTACCTGTAGATTTTGGCCTGTAGCTCAGCCGGCACCTAGGGAAACCTGCCAAACCTGTGCCTTTCTGAAAACTAGAGACCTAGGGGAATCCAAGATGGGGTGACTTGTGTGGCACGGACCAGGTTCTGTTACCCAGAATCCTTTGCAAACTTCAAAATTGGGCAAAAAAAACACATGTTCCTCACATTTCTGTGGCAGAAAGTTCTGGAATCTGAGAGGAGCCACAAATTTCCTTCAACGCAGCGTTCCCCCAAGTCTCCCGATAAAAATGATACCTCACTTGTGTGGGTAGGCCTAGCGGCCGTGACAGGAGACGCCCCAAAACGCAACGTGGACACATCCAAATTTTTTAAAGAAAACAGAGGTGTTTTTTGCAAAGTGCCTACCTGTAGATTTTGGCCTCTAGCTCAGCCGGCACCTAGGGAAACCTACCAAACCTGTGCATTTCTAAAAACTAGAGACCTAGGGGAATCCAAGATGGGGTGACTTGTGTGGCTCGGACCAGGTTCTGTTACCCAGAATCCTTTGCAAACCTCAAAATTTGTCCTCACATTTCTGTGGCAGAAAGTTCTGGAATCTGAGAGGAGCCACAAATTTCCTTCCACCCAGCGTTCCCCCAAGTCTCCCGATAAAAATGATACCTCACTTGTGTGGGTAGGCCTAGCGGCCGCGACAGGAGACGCCCCAAAACGCAACGTGGACACATCCCATTTTTTGAAAGAAAACAGAGCTGTTTTTTGCAAAGTGCCTACCTGTAGATTTTGGCCTGTAGCTCAGCCGGCATCTAGGGAAACCTACCAAACCTGTGTGTTTCTGAAAACTAGAGACCTAGGGGAATCCAAGATGGGGTGACTTGTGTGGCTCGGACCAGGTTCTGTTACCCAGAATCCTTTGCAAACCTCAAAATTTGGCTAAAAAAACACTTGTTCCTCACATTTCTGTGGCAGAAATTTCTGGAATCTGAGAGAAGCCACAAATTTCCTTCCACCCAGCACTCCCCCGAGTCTCCCGATAAAAATGGTACCTCACTTGTGTGGGTAGGCCTAGCGCCCGCGACAGGATATGCCCCAAAACACAACGTGGACACATCACAGAAAACAGAGCTGTTTTTAGCAAAGTGCCTACCTGTAGATTTTGGCCTCTAGCTCAGCCGGCACCTAGGGAAACCTACCAAACCTGTGCATTTCTGAAAACTAGAGACCTAGGGGAATCCAAGATGGGGTGACTTGTGTGGCTCGGACCAGGTTCTGTTACCCAGAATCCTTTGCAAACCTCAAAATTTGGCTAAAAAAACACATGTTCCTCACATTTCTGTGGCAGAAAGTTCTGGAATCTGAGACGAGACACAAATTTCCTTCCACGCAGCGTTCCCCCAAGTCTCCCGATAAAAATGATACCTCACTTGTGTGGGTAGGCCTAGCGGCCGTGACAGGAGACACCCCAAAACGCAACGTGGACACATCCCATATTTTGAAAGAAAACAGAGCTGTTTTTTGCAAAGTGCCTACCTGTAGATTTTGGCCTGTAGCTCAGCCGGCACCTAGGGAAACCTACCAAATCTCTGCATTTCTGAAAACTAGAGACCTAGGGGAATCCAAGATGGGGTGACTTGTGTGGCTCGGACCAGGTTCTGTTACCCAGAATCCTTTGCAAACTTCAAAATTGGGCTAAAAAAACACATGTTCCTCACATTTCTGTGGCAGAAAGTTCTGGAATCTGAGAGGAGCCACAAATTTCCGTCCACCCAGAGCTCCCCCAAGTCTCCCGATAAAATAGGTACCTCACTTGTGTGGGTAGGCCTAGCGCCCGCGACAGGATATGCCCCAAAACACAACGTGGACACATCACAGAAAACAGAGCTGTTTTTAGCAAAGTGTCTACCTGTAGATTTTGGCCTCTAGCTCAGCCGGCACCTAGAGAAACCTACCACACCTGTGCATTTCTGAAAACTAGAGACCTAGGGGAATCCAAGATGGGGTGACTTTTGTGGCTCGGAGCAGGTTCTGTTACCCAGAATCCTTTGCAAACCTCAAAATTTGGCTAAAAAAAACAAATGTTCCTCACATTTCTGTGGCAGAAAGTTCTGGAATCTGAGAGGAGCCACAAATTTCCTTCCACGCAGCGTTCCCCTAAGTCTCCCGATAAAAATGATACCTCACTTGTGTGGGTAGGCCTAGCGGCGTGACAGGAGACGCCCCAAAACGCAACGTGGACACATCCCATTTCTTGAAAGAAAACCGAGCTGTTTTTTGCAAAGTGCCTACCTGTAGATTTTGGCCTGTAGCTCAGCCGGCACCTAGGGAAACCTACCAAACCTGTGCATTTCTGAAAAGTAGAGACCTAGGGGAATCCAAGATGGGGTGACTTGTGTGGCTCAGACCAGGTTCTGTTACCCAGAATCCTTTGCAAACCTCAAAATTTGGCTAAAAAAACACATGTTCCTCACATTTCTGTGGCAGAAAGTTCTGGAATCTGAGAGGAGCCACAAATTTCCTTCCACCCAGCGTTCCCCCAAGTCTCCCGATAAAAATGATACCTCACTTGTGTGGGTAGGCCTAGCGCCCGCGACAGGAAGCGCCCCAAAGCGCAACGTGGACACATCCAAATTTTTGAAAGAAAACAGAGGTGTTTTTTGCAAAGTGCCTACCTGTAGATTTTGGCCTCTAGCTCAGCCGGCACCTAGGGAAACCTACCAAACCTGTGCTTTTCTAAAAACTAGAGACCTAGGGGAATCCAAGATGGGGTGACTTGTGTGGCTCGGACCAGGTTCTGTTACCCAGAATCCTTTGCAAACCTCAAAATTTGTCCTCACATTTCTGTGGCAGAAAGTTCTGGAATCTGAGAGGAGCCACAAATTTCCTTCCACCCAGCGTTCCCCCAAGTCTCCCGATAAAAATGATACCTCACTTGTGTGGGTAGGCCTAGCGGCCGCGACAGGAGACGCCCCAAAACGCAACGTGGACACATCCCATTTTTTGAAAGAAAACAGAGCTGTTTTTTGCAAAGTGCCTACCTGTAGATTTTGGCCTGTAGCTCAGCCGGCACCTAGGGAAACCTACCAAACCTGTGCATTTCTGAAAACTAGAGACCTAGGGGAATCCAAGATGGGGTGACTTGTGTGGCTCGGCCCAGGTTCTGTTACCCAGAATCCTTTGCAAACCTCAAAATTTGGCCAAAAAAACACATGTTCCTCACATTTCTGTGGCAGAAAGTTCTGGAATCTGAGAGGAGCCACAAATTTCCTTCCACCCAGCGTTCCCCCAAGTCTCCCGATAAAAATGATACCTCACTTGTGTGGGTAGGCCTAGCGCCCGCGACAGGAAGCGCCCCAAAGCGCAACGTGGACACATCCACATTTTTTAAAGAAAACAGAGGTGTTTTTTGCAAACTGCCTACCTGTAGATTTTGGCCTCTAGCTCTGCCGGCACCTAGGGAAACCTACCAAACCTGTGCATTTCTAAAAACTAGAGACCTAGGGGAATCCAAGATGGGGTGACTTGTTTGGCTCGGACCAGGTTCTGTTACCCAGAATCCTTTGCAAACTTCAAAATTGGGCTAAAAAAACACACGTTCCTCACATTTCTGTGGCAGGTAGTTCTGGAATCTGAGAGGAGCCACAAATCCCCTTCCACCCAGAGCTCCCCCAAGTCTCACGATAAAAATGGTACCTCACTTGTGTGGGTAGGCCTAGTGCCCGCGACAGGATATGCCCCAAAACATAACGTGGACACATCACAGAAAACAGAGCTGTTTTTAGCAAAGTGTCTACCTGTAGATTTTGGTCTCTAGCTCAGCCGGCACCTAGGGAAACCTACCAAACCTGTGCATTTCTGAAAACTAGAGACGTAGGGGAATCCAAGATGGGGTGACTTGTGTGGCTCGGAGCAGGTTCTGTTACCCAGAATCCTCTGCAAACCTCAAAATTTGGCTAAAAAAAACACATGTTCCTCACATTTCTGTGGCAGAAAGTTCTGGAATCTGAGAGGAGCCACAAATTTCCTTCCAGGCAGCGTTCCCCCAAGTCTCCCGATAAAAATGATACCTCACTTGTGTGGGTAGGCCTAGCGGCCGTGACAGGAGACGCCCCAAAACGCAACGTGGACACATCCCATTTTTTTAAAGAAAACAGAGCTGTTTTTTGCAAAGTGCCTACCTGTAGATTTTGGCCTGTAGCTCAGCCGGCACATAGGGAAACCTACCAACCCTGTGCATTTCTGAAAACTAGAGATCTAGGGGAATCCAAGATGGGGTGACTTGTGTGGCTCGGACCAGGTTCTGTTACCCAGAATCCTTTGCAAACTTCAAAATTGGGCTAAAAAAACACATGTTCCTCACATTTCTGTGGCAGAAAGTTCTGGAATCTGAGAGGAGCCACGAATTTCCTTCCACCCAGAGCTCCCCCAAGTCTCCCGATAAAAATGGTACCTCACTTGTGTGGGTAGGCCTAGCGCCCGCGACAGGATATGCCCCAAAACACAACGTGGACACATCACAGAAAACAGAGCTGTTTTTAGCAAAGTGTCTACCTCTAGATTTTGGCCTCTAGCTCAGCCGGCACCTACAGAAACCTACCAAACCTGTGCATTTCTGAAAACTAGAGACCTAGGGGAATCCAAGATGGGGTGACTTGTGTGGCTCGGAGCAGGTTCTGTTACCCAGAATCCTTTGCAAACCTCAAAGTTTGGCTAAAAAAAACACATGTTCCTCACATTTCTGTGGCAGAAAGTTCTGAAATCTGAGAGGAGTCACAAATTTCCTTCCACGCAGTGTTCCCCTAAGTCTCCCGATAAAAATGATACCTCACTTGTGTGGGTAGGCCTAGCGGCCGTGACAGGAGACGCCCCAAAACGCAACGTGGACACATCCCATTTTTTGAAAGAAAACCGAGCTGTTTTTTGCAAAGTGCCTACCTGTAGATTTTGGCCTGTAGCTCAGCCGGCACCTAGGGAAACCTACCAAACCTGTGCATTTCTGAAAACTAGAGACCTAGGGGAATCCAAGATGGGGTGACTTGTGTGGCTCGGACCAGGTTCTGTTACCCAGAATCCTTTGCAAACCTCAAAACTTGGCTAAAAAAACACAAGTTCCTCACATTTCTGTGGCAGAAAGTTCTGGAATCTGAGAGGAGCCACAAATGTCCTTCCACCCAGCGTTCCCCCAAGTCTCCCGATAAAAATGATACCTCACTTGTGTGGGTAGGCCTAGCGCCCGCGACAGGAAGCACCCCAAAGCGCAACGTGGACACATCCAAATTTTGGAAAGAAAACAGAGGTGTTTTTTGCAAAGTGCCTACCTGTAGATTTTGGCCTGTAGCTCAGCCGGCACCTAGGGAAACCTACCAAACCTGTGCATTTCTAAAAACTAGAGACCTAGGGGAATCCAAGATGGGGTGGCTTGTGTGGCTCGGACCAGGTTCTGTTACCCAGAATCCTTTGCAAACCTCAAAATTTGTCCTCACATTTCTGTGGCAGAAAGTTCTGGAATCTGAGAGGAGCCACAAATTTCCTTCCACCCAGCGTTCCCCCAAGTCTCCCGATAAAAATGATACCTCACTTGTGTGGGTAGGCCTAGCGGCCGCGACAGGACACGCCCCAAAACGCAACGTGGACACATCCCATTTTTTGAAAGAAAACAGATCTGTTTTTTGCAAAGTGCCAACCTGTAGATTTTGGCCTGTAGCTCAGCCGGCACCTAGGGAAACCTACCAAACCTGCGTATTTCTGAAAACTAGAGACCTAGGGGAATCCAAGATGGGGTGACTTGTGTGGCTCGGACCAGGTTCTGTTACCCAGAATCCTTTGCAAACCTCAAAATTTGGCAAAAAAAACCACATGTTCCTCACATTTCTGTGGCAGAAAGTTCTGGAATCTGAGAGGAGCCACAAATTTCCTTCCACCCAGCGCTCCCCCAAGTCTCCCGATAAAAATGGGACCTCACTTGTGTGGGTAGGCCTAGCGCCCGCGACAGGATATGCCCCAAAACACAACGTGGACACATCACAGAAAACAGAGCTGTTTTTAGCAAAGTGCCTACCTGTAGATTTTGGCCTCTAGCTCAGACGGCACCTAGGGAAACCTACCAAACCTGTGCATTTCTGAAAACTAGAGACCTAGGGGAATCCAAGATGGGGTCACTTGTGTGGCTCGGACCAGGTTCTGTTTCCCAGAATCCTTTGCAAACCTCAAAATTTGGCTAAAAAAACACATGTTCCTCACATTTCTGTGGCAGAAAGTTCTGGAATCTGAGACGAGGCACAAATCTCCTTCCACCCAGCGTTCCCCCAAGTCTCCCGATAAAAATGATACCTCACTTGTGTGGGTAGGCCTAGCGGCCGCGACAAGACAAACCCCAAAACGCAACGTGGACACATCCCATTTTTTTAAAGAAAACAGAGCTGTTTTTTGCAAAGTGCCTACCTGTAGATTTTGGCCTGTAGCTCAGCCGGCACCTAGGGAAACCTACCAAACCTGTGCATTTCTGAAAACTAGAGACCTAGGGGAATCCAAGATGGGGTGACTTGTGTGGCTCGGACCAGGTTCTGTTACCCAGAATCCTTTGCAAACCTCAAAATTTGGCCAAAAAAACACATGTTCCTCACATTTCTGTGGCAGAAAGTTCTGGAATCTGAGAGGAGCCACAAATTTCCTTCCACCCAGCGTTCCCCCAAGTCTCCCGATAAAAATGATACCTCACTTGTGTGGGTAGGCCTAGCGCCCGCGACAGGAAGCGCCCCAAAGCGCAACGTGGACACATCCACATTTTTGAAAGAAAACAGAGGTGTTTTTTGCAAACTGCCTACCTGTAGATTTTGGCCTCTAGCTCTGCCGGCACCTAGGGAAACCTACCAAACCTGTGCATTTCTGAAAACTAGAGACCTAGGGGAATCCAAGATGGGGTGACTTGTTTGGCTCGGACCAGGTTCTGTTACCCAGAATCCTTTGCAAACTTCAAAATTGGGCTAAAAAAACACACGTTCCGAACATTTCTGTGGCAGATAGTTCTGGAATCTGAGAGGAGCCACAAATCCCCTTCCACCCAGAGCTCCCCCAAGTCTCCCGATAAAAATGGTACCTCACTTGTGTGGGTAGGCCTAGTGCCCGTGACAGGATATGCCCCAAAACACAACGTGGACACATCACAGAAAACAGAGCTGTTTTTAGCAAAGTGTCTACCTGTAGATTTTGGTCTCTAGCTCAGCCGGCACCTAGGGAAACCTACCAAACCTGTGCATTTCTGAAAACTAGAGACGTAGGGGAATCCAAGATGGGGTGACTTGTGTGGCTCGGAGCAGGTTCTGTTACCCAGAATCCTATGCAAACCTCAAAGTTTGGCTAAAAAAAACACATGTTCCTCACATTTCTGTGGCAGAAAGTTCTGAAATCTGAGAGGAGTCACAAATTTCCTTCCACGCAGTGTTCCCCTAAGTCTCCTGATAAAAATGATACCTCACTTGTGTGGGTAGGCCTAGCGGCCGTGACAGGAGACGCCCCAAAACGCAACGTGGACACATCCCATTTTTTGAAAGAAAACCGAGCTGTTTTTTGCAAAGTGCCTACCTGTAGATTTTGGCCTGTAGCTCAGCCGGCACCTAGGGAAACCTACCAAACCTGTGCATTTCTGAAAACTAGAGACCTAGGGGAATCCAAGATGGGGTGACTTGTGTGGCTCGGACCAGGTTCTGTTACCCAGAATCCTTTGCAAACCTCAAAATTTGGCTAAAAAAACACAAGTTCCTCCCATTTCTGTGGCAGAAAGTTCTGGAATCTGAGAGGAGCCACAAATTTCCTTCCACCCAGCGTTCCCCCAAGTCTCCCGATAAAAATGATACCTCACTTGTGTGGGTAGGCCTAGCGCCCGCGACAGGAAGCATCCCAAAGCGCAACGTGGACACATCCAAATTTTGGAAAGAAAACAGGTGTTTTTTGCAAAGTGCCTACCTGTATATTTTGGCCTGTAGCTCAGCCGGCACCTAGGGAAACCTACCAAACCTGTGCATTTCTAAAAACTAGAGACCTAGGGGAATCCAAGATGGGGTGGCTTGTGTGGCTCGGACCAGGTTCTGTTACCCAGAATCCTTTGCAAACCTAAAAATTTGTCCTCACATTTCTGTGGCAGAAAGTTCTGGAATCTGAGAGGAGCCACAAATTTCCTTCCACCCAGCGTTCCCCCAAGTCTCCCGATAAAAATGATACCTCACTTGTGTGGGTAGGCCTAGCGGCCGCGACAGGACACGCCCCAAAACGCAACGTGGACACATCCCATTTTTTGAAAGAAAACAGATCTGTTTTTTGCAAAGTGCCAACCTGTAGATTTTGGCCTGTAGCTCAGCCGGCACCTAGGGAAACCTACCAAACCTGTGTATTTCTGAAAACTAGAGACCTAGGGGAATCCAAGATGGGGTGACTTGTGTGGCTTGGACCAGGTTCTGTTACCCAGAATCCTTTGCAAACCTCAAAATTTGGCAAAAAAAACCACATGTTCCTCACATTTCTGTGGCAGAAAGTTCTGGAATCTGAGAGGAGCCACAAATTTCCTTCCACCCAGCGCTCCCCAAGTCTCCCGATAAAAATGGGACCTCACTTGTGTGGGTAGGCCTAGCGCCCGCGACAGGATATGCCCCAAAACACAACGTGGACACATCACAGAAAACAGAGCTGTTTTTAGCAAAGTGCCTACCTGTAGATTTTGGCCTCTAGCTCAGACGGCACCTAGGGAAACCTACCAAACCTGTGCATTTCTGAAAACTAGAGACCTAGGGGAATCCAAGATGGGGTCACTTGTGTGGCTCGGACCAGGTTCTGTTTCCCAGAATCCTTTGCAAACCTCAAAATTTGGCTAAAAAAACACATGTTCCTCACATTTCTGTGGCAGAAAGTTCTGGAATCTGAGACGAGGCACAAATCTCCTTCCACCCAGCGTTCCCCCAAGTCTCCCGATAAAAATGATACCTCACTTGTGTGGGTAGGCCTAGCGGCCGCGACAAGACAAACCCCAAAACGCAACGTGGACACATCCCATTTTTTTAAAGAAAACAGAGCTGTTTTTTGCAAAGTGCCTACCTGTAGATTTTGGCCTGTAGCTCAGCCGGCACCTAGGGAAACCTACCAACCCTGTGCATTTCTGAGAACTAGAGACCTAGGGGAATCCAAGATGGGGTGACTTGTGTGGCTCAGACCAGGTTCTGTTACCCAGAATCCTTTGCAAACCTCAAAATTTGGCTAAAAAAACACTTGTTCCTCACATTTCTGTGGCAGAAAGTTCTGGAATCTGAGAGGAGCCACAAATTTCCTCCCTCCCAGCGCTCGCCCAAGTCTCCCGATAAAAATGGTACCTCACTTGTGTGGGTAGGCCTAGCGCCCGCGACAGGATATGCCCCAAAACACAACGTGGACACATCACAGAAAGCAGAGCTGTTTTTAGCAAAGTGTCTACATGTAGATTTTGGCCTCTAGCTCAGCCGACACCTAGGGAAACCTACCAAACCTGTGCATTTCTGAAAACTAGAGACCTAGGGGAATCCATGATGGGGTGACTTGTGTGGCTCGGAGCAGGTTCTGTTACCCAGAATCCTCTGCAAACCTCAAAATTTGGCTAAAAAAAACACATGTTCCTCACATTTCTGTGGCAGAAAGTTCTGGAATCTGAGAGGAGCCACAAATTTCTTTCCAGGCAGCGTTCCCCCAAGTCTCCCGATAAAAATGATACCTCACTTGTGTGGGTAGGCCTAGCGGCCGTGACAGGAGACGCCCCAAAACGCAACCTGGACACATCCCATTTTTTGAAAGAAAACAGAGCTGTTTTTTGCAAAGTGCTTACCTGTAGAGTTTGGCCTGTAGCTCAGCCGGCACCTAGGGAAACCTACCAACCCTGTGCATTTCTGAAAACTAGAGACCTAGGGGAATCCAAGATGGGGTGACTTGTGTGGCTCGGACCAGGTTCTGTTACCCAGAATCCTTTGCAAACCTCAAGATTTGTCCTCACATTTCTGTGGCAGAAAGTTCTGCAATCTGAGAGGAGCCACAAATTTCCTTCCACCCAGCGTTCCCCCAAGTCTCCCGATAAAAATGATACCTCACTTGTGTGGGTAGGCCTAGCGGCCGCGACAGAATACGCCCCAAAACGCAACGTGGACACATCCCATTTTTTGAAAGAAAACAGAGCTGTTTTTTGCAAAGTGCCTACCTGTAGATTTTGGCCTGTAGCTCAGCCGGCACCTAGGGAAACCTACCAAACCTGTGTATTTCTGAAAACTAGAGACCTAGGGGAATCCAAGATGGGGTGACTTGTGGGGCTCTGACCAGGTTCTGTTACCCAGAATCCTTTGCAAACCTCAAAATGTGGCTAAAAAAACACATGTTCCTCACATTTCTGTGGCAGAAAGTTCTGGAATCTGAGAGGAGAAACAAATTTCCTTCCACCCAGCGTTCCCCCAAGTCTCCCAATAAAAATGATACCTCACTTGTGTGGGTAGGCCTAGCGGCCGCGACAGGAGACACCCCAAAACGCAACGTGGACACATCTCATTTTTTGAAAGAAAACAGAGCTGTTTTTTGCAAAGTGCCTACCTGTAGATTTTGGCCTGTAGCTCACCCGGCACCTAGGGAAACCTACCAAACCTGTGCATTTCTGAAAACTAGAGATCTAGGGGAATCCAAGATGGGGTGACTTGTGTGGCTCAGACCAGGTTCTGTTACCCAGAATCCTTTGCAAACTTCAAAATTGGGCTAAAAAAACACATGTTCCTCACATTTCTGTGGCAGAAAGTTCTGGAATCTGAGAGGAGCCTCAAATTTCCTTTCACCCAGAGCTCGCCCAAGTCTCCCGATAAAAATGGTGCCTCACTTGTGTGGGTAGGCCTAGCGCCCGCGACAGGATATGCCCCAAAACACAACGTGGACACATCACAGAAAACAGAGCTGTTTTTAGCAAAGTGTCTACCTGTAGATTTTGGCCTCTAGCTCTGCCGGCACCTAGGGAAACCTACCAAACCTGTGCATTTCTAAAAACTAGAGACCTGGGGGAATCCAAGATGGGGTGACTTGTGTGGCTCGGACCAGGTTCTGTTACCCAGAATCCTTTGCAAACCTCAAAATTTGTCCTCACATTTCTGTGGCAGAAAGTTCTGGAATCTGAGAGGAGCCACAAATTTCCTTCCACCCAGCGTTCCCCCAAGTCTCCAGATAAAAATGATACCTCACTTGTGTGGGTAGGCCTAGCGGCCGCGACAGGAGACACCCCAAAACGCAACGTGGACACATCCCATTTTTTGAAAGAAAACAGAGCTGTTTTTTTTAAAGTGCCTACCTGTAGATTTTGGCCTGTAGCTCAGCCGGCACCTAGGGAAACCTACCAAACCTGTGTATTTCTGAAAACTAGAGACCTAGGGGAATCCAAATGGGGTGACTTGTGGGGCTCTGACAAGGTTTTGTTACCCAGAATCCTTTGCAAACCTCAAAATTTGGCTAAAAAAACACATGTTCCTCACATTTCTGTGGCAGAAAGTTCTGGAATCTGAGAGGAGCCACAAATTTCCTTCCACCCAGCGTTCCCCCAAGTCTCCCGATAAAAATGATACCTCACTTGTGTGGGTAGGCCTAGCGGCCGCGACACAAAACACCCCAAAACGCAACGTGGACACATCCCATTTTTTGAAAGAAAACAGAGCTGTTTTTTGCAAAGTGCCTACCTGTAGATTTTGGCCTGTAGCTCAGCCGGCACCTAGGGAAACCTGCCAAACCTGTGCCTTTCTGAAAACTAGAGACCTAGGGGAATCCAAGATGGGGTGACTTGTGTGGCACGGACCAGGTTCTGTTACCCAGAATCCTTTGCAAACTTCAAAATTGGGCAAAAAAAAAACATGTTCCTCACATTTCTGTGGCAGAAAGTTCTGAAATCTGAGAGGAGCCACAAATTTCCTTCCACGCAGCGTTCCCCCAAGTCTCCCGATAAAAATGATACCTCACTTGTGTAGGTAGGCCTAGCGGCCGTGACAGGAGACGCCCCAAAACGCAACGTGGACACATCCAAATTTTTTAAAGAAAACAGAGGTGTTTTTTGCAAAGTGCCTACCTGTAGATTTTGGCCTCTAGCTCAGCCGGCACCTAGGGAAACCTACCAAACCTGTGCATTTCTAAAAACTAGAGACCTAGGGGAATCCAAGATGGGGTGACTTGTGTGGCTCGGACCAGGTTCTGTTACCCAGAATCCTTTGCAAACCTCAAAATTTGTCCTCACATTTCTGTGGCAGAAAGTTCTGGAATCTGAGAGGAGCCACAAATTTCCTTCCACCCAGCGTTCCCCCAAGTCTCCCGATAAAAATGATACCTCACTTGTGTGGGTAGGCCTAGCGGCCGCGACAGGAGACGCCCCAAAACGCAACGTGGACACATCCCATTTTTTGAAAGAAAACAGAGCTGTTTTTTGCAAAGTGCCTACCTGTAGATTTTGGCCTGTAGCTCAGCCGGCATCTAGGGAAACCTACCAAACCTGTGTATTTCTGAAAACTAGAGACCTAGGGGAATCCAAGATGGGGTGACTTGTGTGGCTCGGACCAGGTTCTGTTACCCAGAATCCTTTGCAAACCTCAAAATTTGGCTAAAAAAACACTTGTTCCTCACATTTCTGTGGCAGAAATTTCTGGAATCTGAGAGAAGCCACAAATTTCCTTCCACCCAGCACTCCCCCGAGTCTCCCGATAAAAATGGTACCTCACTTGTGTGGGTAGGCCTAGCGCCCGCGACAGGATATGCCCCAAAACACAACGTGGACACATCACAGAAAACAGAGCTGTTTTTAGCAAAGTGCCTACCTGTAGATTTTGGCCTCTAGCTCAGCTGGCACCTAGGGAAACCTACCAAACCTGTGCATTTCTGAAAACTAGAGACCTAGGGGAATCCAAGATGGGGTGACTTGTGTGGCTCGGACCAGGTTCTGTTACCCAGAATCCTTTGCAAACCTCAAAATTTGGCTAAAAAAACACATGTTCCTCACATTTCTGTGGCAGAAAGTTCTGGAATCTGAGACGAGACACAAATTTCCTTCCACGCAGCGTTCCCCCAAGTCTCCCGATAAAAATGATACCTCACTTGTGTGGGTAGGCCTAGCGGCCGTGACAGGAAACACCCCAAAACGCAACGTGGACACATCCCATATTTTGAAAGAAAACAGAGCTGTTTTTTGCAAAGTGCCTACCTGTAGATTTTGGCCTGTAGCTCAGCCGGCACCTAGGGAAACCTACCAAATCTCTGCATTTCTGAAAACTAGAGACCTAGGGGAATCCAAGATGGGGTGACTTGTGTGGCTCGGACCAGGTTCTGTTACCCAGAATCCTTTGCAAACTTCAAAATTGGGCTAAAAAAACACATGTTCCTCACATTTCTGTGGCAGAAAGTTCTGGAATCTGAGAGGAGCCACAAATTTCCTTCCACCCAGAGCTCCCCCAAGTCTCCCGATAAAATAGGTACCTCACTTGTGTGGGTAGGCCTAGCGCCCGCGACAGGATATGCCCCAAAACACAACGTGGACACATCACAGAAAACAGAGCTGTTTTTAGCAAAGTGTCTACCTGTAGATTTTGGCCTCTAGCTCAGCCGGCACCTAGAGAAACCTACCACACCTGAGCATTTCTGAAAACTAGAGACCTAGGGGAATCCAAGATGGGGTGACTTTTGTGGCTCGGAGCAGGTTCTGTTACCCAGAATCCTTTGCAAACCTCAAAATTTGGCTAAAAAAAACAAATGTTCCTCACATTTCTGTGGCAGAAAGTTCTGGAATCTGAGAGGAGCCACAAATTTCCTTCCACGCAGCGTTCCCCTAAGTCTCCCGATAAAAATGATACCTCACTTGTGTGGGTAGGCCTAGCGGCGTGACAGGAGACGCCCCAAAACGCAACGTGGACACATCCCATTTCTTGAAAGAAAACCGAGCTGTTTTTTGCAAAGTGCCTACCTGTAGATTTTGGCCTGTAGCTCAGCCGGCACCTAGGGAAACCTACCAAACCTGTGCATTTCTGAAAAGTAGAGACCTAGGGGAATCCAAGATGGGGTGACTTGTGTGGCTCGGACCAGGTTCTGTTACCCAGAATCCTTTGCAAACCTCAAAATTTGGCAAAAAAAACCACATGTTCCTCACATTTCTGTGGCAGAAAGTTCTGGAATCTGAGAGGAGCCACAAATTTCCTTCCACCCAGCGCTCCCCAAGTCTCCCGATAAAAATGGGACCTCACTTGTGTGGGTAGGCCTAGCGCCCGCGACAGGATATGCCCCAAAACACAACGTGGACACATCACAGAAAACAGAGCTGTTTTTAGCAAAGTGCCTACCTGTAGATTTTGGCCTCTAGCTCAGACGGCACCTAGGGAAACCTACCAAACCTGTGCATTTCTGAAAACTAGAGACCTAGGGGAATCCAAGATGGGGTCACTTGTGTGGCTCGGACCAGGTTCTGTTTCCCAGAATCCTTTGCAAACCTCAAAATTTGGCTAAAAAAACACATGTTCCTCACATTTCTGTGGCAGAAAGTTCTGGAATCTGAGACGAGGCACAAATCTCCTTCCACCCAGCGTTCCCCCAAGTCTCCCGATAAAAATGATACCTCACTTGTGTGGGTAGGCCTAGCGGCCGCGACAAGACAAACCCCAAAACGCAACGTGGACACATCCCATTTTTTTAAAGAAAACAGAGCTGTTTTTTGCAAAGTGCCTACCTGTAGATTTTGGCCTGTAGCTCAGCCGGCACCTAGGGAAACCTACCAACCCTGTGCATTTCTGAGAACTAGAGACCTAGGGGAATCCAAGATGGGGTGACTTGTGTGGCTCAGACCAGGTTCTGTTACCCAGAATCCTTTGCAAACCTCAAAATTTGGCTAAAAAAACACTTGTTCCTCACATTTCTGTGGCAGAAAGTTCTGGAATCTGAGAGGAGCCACAAATTTCCTCCCTCCCAGCGCTCGCCCAAGTCTCCCGATAAAAATGGTACCTCACTTGTGTGGGTAGGCCTAGCGCCCGCGACAGGATATGCCCCAAAACACAACGTGGACACATCACAGAAAACAGAGCTGTTTTTAGCAAAGTGTCTACCTGTAGATTTTGGCCTCTAGCTCAGCCGACACCTAGGGAAACCTACCAAACCTGTGCATTTCTGAAAACTAGAGACCTAGGGGAATCCATGATGGGGTGACTTGTGTGGCTCGGAGCAGGTTCTGTTACCCAGAATCCTCTGCAAACCTCAAAATTTGGCTAAAAAAAACACATGTTCCTCACATTTCTGTGGCAGAAAGTTCTGGAATCTGAGAGGAGCCACAAATTTCTTTCCAGGCAGCGTTCCCCCAAGTCTCCCGATAAAAATGATACCTCACTTGTGTGGGTAGGCCTAGCGGCCGTGACAGGAGACGCCCCAAAACGCAACGTGGACACATCCCATTTTTTGAAAGAAAACAGAGCTGTTTTTTGCAAAGTGCTTACCTGTAGAGTTTGGCCTGTAGCTCAGCCGGCACCTAGGGAAACCTACCAACCCTGTGCATTTCTGAAAACTAGAGACCTAGGGGAATCCAAGATGGGGTGACTTGTGTGGCTCGGACCAGGTTCTGTTACCCAGAATCCTTTGCAAACCTCAAGATTTGTCCTCACATTTCTGTGGCAGAAAGTTCTGCAATCTGAGAGGAGCCACAAATTTCCTTCCACCCAGCGTTCCCCCAAGTCTCCCGATAAAAATGATACCTCACTTGTGTGGGTAGGCCTAGCGGCCGCGACAGAATACGCCCCAAAACGCAACGTGGACACATCCCATTTTTTGAAAGAAAACAGAGCTGTTTTTTGCAAAGTGCCTACCTGTAGATTTTGGCCTGTAGCTCAGCCGGCACCTAGGGAAACCTACCAAACCTGTGTATTTCTGATAACTAGAGACCTAGGGGAATCCAAGATGGGGTGACTTGTGGGGCTCTGACCAGGTTCTGTTACCCAGAATCCTTTGCAAACCTCAAAATCTGGCTAAAAAAACACATGTTCCTCACATTTCTGTGGCAGAAAGTTCTGGAATCTGAGAGGAGAAACAAATTTCCTTCCACCCAGCGTTCCCCCAAGTCTCCCAATAAAAATGATACCTCACTTGTGTGGGTAGGCCTAGCGGCCGCGACAGGAGACACCCCAAAACGCAACGTGGACACATCTCATTTTTTGAAAGAAAACAGAGCTGTTTTTTGCAAAGTGCCTACCTGTAGATTTTGGCCTGTAGCTCACCCGGCACCTAGGGAAACCTACCAAACCTGTGCATTTCTGAAAACTAGAGATCTAGGGGAATCCAAGATGGGGTGACTTGTGTGGCTCGGACCAGGTTCTGTTACCCAGAATCCTTTGCAAACTTCAAAATTGGGCTAAAAAAACACATGTTCCTCACATTTCTGTGGCAGAAAGTTCTGGAATCTGAGAGGAGCCTCAAATTTCCTTTCACCCAGAGCTCGCCCAAGTCTCCCGATAAAAATGGTACCTTACTTGTGTGGGTAGGCCTAGCGCCCGCGACAGGATATGCCCCAAAACACAACGTGGACACATCACAGAAAACAGAGCTGTTTTTAGCAAAGTGTCTACCTGTAGATTTTGGCCTCTAGCTCTGCCGGCACCTAGGGAAACCTACCAAACCTGTGCATTTCTAAAAACTAGAGACCTGGGGGAATCCAAGATGGGGTGACTTGTGTGGCTCGGACCAGGTTCTGTTACCCAGAATCCTTTGCAAACCTCAAAATTTGTCCTCACATTTCTGTGGCAGAAAGTTCTGGAATCTGAGAGGAGCCACAAATTTCCTTCCACCCAGCGTTCCCCCAAGTCTCCAGATAAAAATGATACCTCACTTGTGTGGGTAGGCCTAGCGGCCGCGACAGGAGACACCCCAAAACGCAACGTGGACACATCCCATTTTTTGAAAGAAAACAGAGTTGTTTTTTTTAAAGTGCCTACCTGTAGATTTTGGCCTGTAGCTCAGCCGGCACCTAGGGAAACCTACCAAACCTGTGTATTTCTGAAAACTAGAGACCTAGGGGAATCCAAATGGGGTGACTTGTGGGGCTCTGACAAGGTTTTGTTACCCAGAATCCTTTGCAAACCTCAAAATTTGGCTAAAAAAACACATGTTCCTCACATTTCTGTGGCAGAAAGTTCTGGAATCTGAGAGGAGCCACAAATTTCCTTCCACCCAGCGTTCCCCCAAGTCTCCCGATAAAAATGATACCTCACTTGTGTGGGTAGGCCTAGCGGCCGCGACACAGAACACCCCAAAACGCAACGTGGACACATCCCATTTTTTGAAAGAAAACAGAGCTGTTTTTTGCAAAGTGCCTACCTGTAGATTTTGGCCTGTAGCTCAGCCGGCACCTAGGGAAACCTGCCAAACCTGTGCCTTTCTGAAAACGAGAGACCTAGGGGAATCCAAGATGGGGTGACTTGTGTGGCACGGACCAGGTTCTGTTACCCAGAATCCTTTGCAAACTTCAAAATTGGGCAAAAAAAACACATGTTCCTCACATTTCTGTGGCAGAAAGTTCTGGAATCTGAGAGGAGCCACAAATTTCCTTCCACGCAGCGTTCCCCCAAGTCTCCCGATAAAAATGATACCTCACTTGTGTGGGTAGGCCTAGCGGCCGTGACAGGAGACGCCCCAAAACGCAACGTGGACACATCCAAATTTTTTAAAGAAAACAGAGGTGTTTTTTGCAAAGTGCCTACCTGTAGATTTTGGCCTCTAGCTCAGCCGGCACTTAGGGAAACCTACCAAACCTGTGCATTTCTAAAAACTAGAGACCTAGGGGAATCCAAGATGGGGTGACTTGTGTGGCTCGGACCAGGTTCTGTTACCCAGAATCCTTTGCAAACCTCAAAATTTGTCCTCACATTTCTGTGGCAGAAAGTTCTGGAATCTGAGAGGAGCCACAAATTTCCTTCCACCCAGCGTTCCCCCAAGTCTCCCGATAAAAATGATACCTCACTTGTGTGGGTAGGCCTAGCGGCCGCGACAGGAGACGCCCCAAAACGCAACGTGGACACATCCCATTTTTTGAAAGAAAACAGAGCTGTTTTTTGCAAAGTGCCTACCTGTAGATTTTGGCCTGTAGCTCAGCCGGCATCTAGGGAAACCTACCAAACCTGTGTATTTCTGAAAACTAGAGACCTAGGGGAATCCAAGATGGGGTGACTTGTGTGGCTCGGACCAGGTTCTGTTACCCAGAATCCTTTGCAAACCTCAAAATTTGGCTACAAAAACACTTGTTCCTCACATTTCTGTGGCAGAAATTTCTGGAATCTGAGAGAAGCCACAAATTTCCTTCCACCCAGCACTCCCCCGAGTCTCCCGATAAAAATGGTACCTCACTTGTGTGGGTAGGCCTAGCGCCCGCGACAGGATATGCCCCAAAACACAACGTGGACACATCACAGAAAACAGAGCTGTTTTTAGCAAAGTGCCTACCTGTAGATTTTGGCCTCTAGCTCAGCCGGCACCTAGGGAAACCTACCAAACCTGTGCATTTCTGAAAACTAGAGACCTAGGGGAATCCAAGATGGGGTGACTTGTGTGGCTCGGACCAGGTTCTGTTACCCAGAATCCTTTGCAAACCTCAAAATTTGGCTAAAAAAACACATGTTCCTCACATTTCTGTGGCAGAAAGTTCTGGAATCTGAGACGAGACACAAATTTCCTTCCACGCAGCGTTCCCCCAAGTCTCCCGATAAAAATGATACCTCACTTGTGTGGGTAGGCCTAGCGGCCGTGACAGGAAACACCCCAAAACGCAACGTGGACACATCCCATATTTTGAAAGAAAACAGAGCTGTTTTTTGCAAAGTGCCTACCTGTAGATTTTGGCCTGTAGCTCAGCCGGCACCTAGGGAAACCTACCAAATCTCTGCATTTCTGAAAACTAGAGACCTAGGGGAATCCAAGATGGGGTGACTTGTGTGGCTCGGACCAGGTTCTGTTACCCAGAATCCTTTGCAAACTTCAAAATTGGGCTAAAAAAACACATGTTCCTCACATTTCTGTGGCAGAAAGTTCTGGAATCTGAGAGGAGCCACAAATTTCCTTCCACCCAGAGCTCCCCCAAGTCTCCCGATAAAATAGGTACCTCACTTGTGTGGGTAGGCCTAGCGCCCGCGACAGGATATGCCCCAAAACACAACGTGGACACATCACAGAAAACAGAGCTGTTTTTAGCAAAGTGTCTACCTGTAGATTTTGGCCTCTAGCTCAGCCGGCACCTAGAGAAACCTACCACACCTGAGCATTTCTGAAAACTAGAGACCTAGGGGAATCCAAGATGGGGTGACTTTTGTGGCTCGGAGCAGGTTCTGTTACCCAGAATCCTTTGCAAACCTCAAAATTTGGCTAAAAAAAACAAATGTTCCTCACATTTCTGTGGCAGAAAGTTCTGGAATCTGAGAGGAGCCACAAATTTCCTTCCACGCAGCGTTCCCCTAAGTCTCCCGATGAAAATGATACCTCACTTGTGTGGGTAGGCCTAGCGGCGTGACAGGAGACGCCCCAAAACGCAACGTGGACACATCCCATTTCTTGAAAGAAAACCGAGCTGTTTTTTGCAAAGTGCCTACCTGTAGATTTTGGCCTGTAGCTCAGCCGGCACCTAGGGAAACCTACCAAACCTGTGCATTTCTGAAAAGTAGAGACCTAGGGGAATCCAAGATGGGGTGACTTGTGTGGCTCGGACCAGGTTCTGTTACCCAGAATCCTTTGCAAACCTCAAAATTTGGCTAAAAAAACACATGTTCCTCACATTTCTGTGGCAGAAAGTTCTGGAATCTGAGAGGAGCCACAAATTTCCTTCCACCCAGCGTTCCCCCAAGTCTCCCGATAAAAATGATACCTCACTTGTGTGGGTAGGCCTAGCGCCCGCGACAGGTAGCGCCCCAAAGCGCAACGTGGACACATCCAAATTTTTGAAAGAAAACAGAGGTGTTTTTTGCAAAGTGCCTACCTGTAGATTTTGGCCTCTAGCTCAGCCGGCACCTAGGGAAACCTACCAAACCTGTGCTTTTCTAAAAACTAGAGACCTAGGGGAATCCAAGATGGGGTGACTTGTGTGGCTCGGACCAGGTTCTGTTACCCAGAATCCTTTGCAAACCTCAAAATTTGTCCTCACATTTCTGTGGCAGAAAGTTCTGGAATCTGAGAGGAGCCACAAATTTCCTTCCACCCAGCGTTCCCCCAAGTCTCCCGATAAAAATGATACCTCACTTGTGTGGGTAGGCCTAGCGGCCGCGACAGGAGACGCCCCAAAACGCAACGTGGACACATCCCATTTTTTGAAAGAAAACAGAGCTGTTTTTTGCAAAGTGCCTACCCGTAGATTTTGGCCTGTAGCTCAGCCGGCACCTAGGGAAACCTACCAAACCTGTGTATTTCTGAAAACTGGAGACCTAGGGGAATCCAAGATGGGGTGACTTGTGTGGCTCGGACCAGGTTCTGTTACCCAGAATCCTTTGCAAACCTCCAAATTTGGCTAAAAAAACACATGTTCCTCACATTTCTGTGGCAGAAAGTTCTGGAATCTGAGAGAAGCCACAAATTTCCTTCCACCCAGCGCTCCCCCGAGTCTCCCGATAAAAATGGTACCTCACTTGTGTGGGTAGGCCTAGCGCCCGCGACAGGATATGCCCCAAAACACAACGTGGACACATCACAGAAAACAGAGCTGTTTTTAGCAAAGTGCCTACCTGTAGATTTTGGCCTCTAGATCAGCCGGCACCTAGGGAAACCTACCAAACCTGTGCATTTCTGAAAACTAGAGACATAGGGGAATCCAAGATGGGGTGACTTGTGTGGCTCGGACCAGGTTCTGTTACCCAGAATCCTTTGCAAACCTCAAAATTTGGCTAAAAAAACACATGTTCCTCACATTTCTGTGGCAGAAAGTTCTGGAATCTGAGACGAGACACAAAATTCCTTCCACCCAGCATTCCCCCAAGTCTCCCGATAAAAATGATACCTCACTTGTGTGGGTAGGCCTAGCGGCCGCGACAAAAAAAAACCCAAAACGCAACGTGGACACATCCCATTTTTTGAAAGAAAACAGAGCTGTTTTTTGCAAAGTGCCTACCTGTAGATTTTGGCCTGTAGCTCAGCCGGCACCTAGGGAAACCTACCAAACCTGTGCATTTCTGAAAACTAGAGACCTAGGGGAATCCAAGATGGGGTGACTTGTGTGGCTCGGACCAGGTTCTGTTACCCAGAATCCTTTGCAAACCTCAAAATTTGGCTAAAAAAACACATGTTCCTCACATTTCTGTGGCAGAAAGTTCTGGAATCTGAGAGGAGCCACAAATTTCCTTCCACCCAGCGTTCCCCCAAGTCTCCCGATAAAAATGATACCTCACTTGTGTGGGTAGGCCTAGCGTCCGCGACAGGAAGCGCCCCAAAGCGCAACGTGGACACATCCAAATTCTTTAAAGAAAACAGAGGTGTTTTTTGCAAAGTGCCTACCTGTAGATTTTGGCCTGTAGCTCAGCCGGCACCTAGGGAAACCTACCAAACCTGTGCATTTCTGAAAACTAGAGACCTAGGGGAATCCAAGATGGGGTGACTTGTGTGGCTCGGACCAGGTTCTGTTACCCAGAATCCTTTGCAAACCTCAAAATTTGGCTAAAAAAACACATGTTCCTCACATTTCTGTGGCAGAAAGTTCTGGAATCTGAGAGGAGCCACAAATTTCCTTCCACCCAGCGTTCCCCCAAGTCTCCCGATAAAAATGATACCTCACTTGTGTGGGTAGGCCTAGCGGCCGCGACACAGAACACCCCAAAACGCAACGTGGACACATCCCATTTTTTGAAAGAAAACAGAGCTGTTTTTTGCAAAGTGCCTACCTGTAGATTTTGGCCTGTAGCTCAGCCGGCACCTAGGGAAACCTGCCAAACCTGTGCCTTTCTGAAAACTAGAGACCTAGGGGAATCCAAGATGGGGTGACTTGTGTGGCACGGACCAGGTTCTGTTACCCAGAATCCTTTGCAAACTTCAAAATTGGGCAAAAAAAACACATGTTCCTCACATTTCTGTGGCAGAAAGTTCTGGAATCTGAGAGGAGCCTCAAATTTCCTTCCACGCAGCGTTCCCCCAAGTCTCCCGATAAAAATGATACCTCACTTGTGTGGGTAGGCCTAGCGGCCGTGACAGGAGACGCCCCAAAACGCAACGTGGACACATCCAAATTTTTTAAAGAAAACAGAGGTGTTTTTTGCAAAGTGCCTACCTGTAGATTTTGGCCTCTAGCTCAGCCGGCACCTAGGGAAACCTACCAAACCTGTGCATTTCTAAAAACTAGAGACCTAGGGGAATCCAAGATGGGGTGACTTGTGTGGCTCGGACCAGGTTCTGTTACCCAGAATCCTTTGCAAACTTCAAAATTGGGCAAAAAAAACACATGTTCCTCACATTTCTGTGGCAGAAAGTTCTGGAATCTGAGAGGAGCCACAAATTTCCTTCCACGCAGCGTTCCCCCAAGTCTCCCGATAAAAATGATACCTCACTTGTGTGGGTAGGCCTAGCGGCCGTGACAGGAGACGCCCCAAAACGCAACGTGGACACATCCAAATTTTTTAAAGAAAACAGAGGTGTTTTTTGCAAAGTGCCTACCTGTAGATTTTGGCCTCTAGCTCAGCCGGCACCTAGGGAAACCTACCAAACCTGTGCATTTCTAAAAACTAGAGACCTAGGGGAATCCAAGATGGGGTGACTTGTGTGGCTCGGACCAGGTTCTGTTACCCAGAATCCTTTGCAAACCTCAAAATTTGTCCTCACATTTCTGTGGCAGAAAGTTCTGGAATCTGAGAGGAGCCACAAATTTCCTTCCACCCAGCGTTCCCCCAAGTCTCCCGATAAAAATGATACCTCACTTGTGTGGGTAGGCCTAGCGGCCGCGACAGGAGACGCCCCAAAACGCAACGTGGACACATCCCATTTTTTGAAAGAAAACAGAGCTGTTTTTTGCAAAGTGCCTACCTGTAGATTTTGGCCTGTAGCTCAGCCGGCATCTAGGGAAACCTACCAAACCTGTGTATTTCTGAAAACTAGAGACCTAGGGGAATCCAAGATGGGGTGACTTGTGTGGCTCGGACCAGGTTCTGTTACCCAGAATCCTTTGCAAACCTCAAAATTTGGCTAAAAAAACACTTGTTCCTCACATTTCTGTGGCAGAAATTTCTGGAATCTGAGAGAAGCCACAAATTTCCTTCCACCCAGCACTCCCCCGAGTCTCCCGATAAAAATGGTACCTCACTTGTGTGGGTAGGCCTAGCGCCCGCGACAGGATATGCCCCAAAACACAACGTGGACACATCACAGAAAACAGAGCTGTTTTTAGCAAAGTGCCTACCTGTAGATTTTGGCCTCTAGCTCAGCCGGCACCTAGGGAAACCTACCAAACCTGTGCATTTCTGAAAACTAGAGACCTAGGGGAATCCAAGATGGGGTGACTTGTGTGGCTCGGACCAGGTTCTGTTACCCAGAATCCTTTGCAAACCTCAAAATTTGGCTAAAAAAACACATGTTCCTCACATTTCTGTGGCAGAAAGTTCTGGAATCTGAGACGAGACACAAATTTCCTTCCACGCAGCGTTCCCCCAAGTCTCCCGATAAAAATGATACCTCACTTGTGTGGGTAGGCCTAGCGGCCGTGACAGGAAACACCCCAAAACGCAACGTGGACACATCCCATATTTTGAAAGAAAACAGAGCTGTTTTTTGCAAAGTGCCTACCTGTAGATTTTGGCCTGTAGCTCAGCCGGCACCTAGGGAAACCTACCAAATCTCTGCATTTCTGAAAACTAGAGACCTAGGGGAATCCAAGATGGGGTGACTTGTGTGGCTCGGACCAGGTTCTGTTACCCAGAATCCTTTGCAAACTTCAAAATTGGGCTAAAAAAACACATGTTCCTCACATTTCTGTGGCAGAAAGTTCTGGAATCTGAGAGGAGCCACAAATTTCCTTCCACCCAGAGCTCCCCCAAGTCTCCCGATAAAATAGGTACCTCACTTGTGTGGGTAGGCCTAGCGCCCGCGACAGGATATGCCCCAAAACACAACGTGGACACATCACAGAAAACAGAGCTGTTTTTAGCAAAGTGTCTACCTGTAGATTTTGGCCTCTAGCTCAGCCGGCACCTAGAGAAACCTACCACACCTGAGCATTTCTGAAAACTAGAGACCTAGGGGAATCCAAGATGGGGTGACTTTTGTGGCTCGGAGCAGGTTCTGTTACCCAGAATCCTTTGCAAACCTCAAAATTTGGCTAAAAAAAACAAATGTTCCTCACATTTCTGTGGCAGAAAGTTCTGGAATCTGAGAGGAGCCACAAATTTCCTTCCACGCAGCGTTCCCCTAAGTCTCCCGATGAAAATGATACCTCACTTGTGTGGGTAGGCCTAGCGGCGTGACAGGAGACGCCCCAAAACGCAACGTGGACACATCCCATTTCTTGAAAGAAAACCGAGCTGTTTTTTGCAAAGTGCCTACCTGTAGATTTTGGCCTGTAGCTCAGCCGGCACCTAGGGAAACCTACCAAACCTGTGCATTTCTGAAAAGTAGAGACCTAGGGGAATCCAAGATGGGGTGACTTGTGTGGCTCGGACCAGGTTCTGTTACCCAGAATCCTTTGCAAACCTCAAAATTTGGCTAAAAAAACACATGTTCCTCACATTTCTGTGGCAGAAAGTTCTGGAATCTGAGAGGAGCCACAAATTTCCTTCCACCCAGCGTTCCCCCAAGTCTCCCGATAAAAATGATACCTCACTTGTGTGGGTAGGCCTAGCGCCCGCGACAGGTAGCGCCCCAAAGCGCAACGTGGACACATCCAAATTTTTGAAAGAAAACAGAGGTGTTTTTTGCAAAGTGCCTACCTGTAGATTTTGGCCTCTAGCTCAGCCGGCACCTAGGGAAACCTACCAAACCTGTGCTTTTCTAAAAACTAGAGACCTAGGGGAATCCAAGATGGGGTGACTTGTGTGGCTCGGACCAGGTTCTGTTACCCAGAATCCTTTGCAAACCTCAAAATTTGTCCTCACATTTCTGTGGCAGAAAGTTCTGGAATCTGAGAGGAGCCACAAATTTCCTTCCACCCAGCGTTCCCCCAAGTCTCCCGATAAAAATGATACCTCACTTGTGTGGGTAGGCCTAGCGGCCGCGACAGGAGACGCCCCAAAACGCAACGTGGACACATCCCATTTTTTGAAAGAAAACAGAGCTGTTTTTTGCAAAGTGCCTACCCGTAGATTTTGGCCTGTAGCTCAGCCGGCACCTAGGGAAACCTACCAAACCTGTGTATTTCTGAAAACTGGAGACCTAGGGGAATCCAAGATGGGGTGACTTGTGTGGCTCGGACCAGGTTCTGTTACCCAGAATCCTTTGCAAACCTCCAAATTTGGCTAAAAAAACACATGTTCCTCACATTTCTGTGGCAGAAAGTTCTGGAATCTGAGAGAAGCCACAAATTTCCTTCCACCCAGCGCTCCCCCGAGTCTCCCGATAAAAATGGTACCTCACTTGTGTGGGTAGGCCTAGCGCCCGCGACAGGATATGCCCCAAAACACAACGTGGACACATCACAGAAAACAGAGCTGTTTTTAGCAAAGTGCCTACCTGTAGATTTTGGCCTCTAGCTCAGCCGGCACCTAGGGAAACCTACCAAACCTGTGCATTTCTGAAAACTAGAGACATAGGGGAATCCAAGATGGGGTGACTTGTGTGGCTCGGACCAGGTTCTGTTACCCAGAATCCTTTGCAAACCTCAAAATTTGGCTAAAAAAACACATGTTCCTCACATTTCTGTGGCAGAAAGTTCTGGAATCTGAGACGAGACACAAAATTCCTTCCACCCAGCATTCCCCCAAGTCTCCCGATAAAAATGATACCTCACTTGTGTGGGTAGGCCTAGCGGCCGCGACAAAAAAAAACCCAAAACGCAACGTGGACACATCCCATTTTTTGAAAGAAAACAGAGCTGTTTTTTGCAAAGTGCCTACCTGTAGATTTTGGCCTGTAGCTCAGCCGGCACCTAGGGAAACCTACCAAACCTGTGCATTTCTGAAAACTAGAGACCTAGGGGAATCCAAGATGGGGTGACTTGTGTGGCTCGGACCAGGTTCTGTTACCCAGAATCCTTTGCAAACCTCAAAATTTGGCTAAAAAAACACATGTTCCTCACATTTCTGTGGCAGAAAGTTCTGGAATCTGAGAGGAGCCACAAATTTCCTTCCACCCAGCGTTCCCCCAAGTCTCCCGATAAAAATGATACCTCACTTGTGTGGGTAGGCCTAGCGTCCGCGACAGGAAGCGCCCCAAAGCGCAACGTGGACACATCCAAATTCTTTAAAGAAAACAGAGGTGTTTTTTGCAAAGTGCCTACCTGTAGATTTTGGCCTGTAGCTCAGCCGGCACCTAGGGAAACCTACCAAACCTGTGCATTTCTGAAAACTAGAGACCTAGGGGAATCCAAGATGGGGTGACTTGTGTGGCTCGGACCAGGTTCTGTTACCCAGAATCCTTTGCAAACCTCAAAATTTGGCTAAAAAAACACATGTTCCTCACATTTCTGTGGCAGAAAGTTCTGGAATCTGAGAGGAGCCACAAATTTCCTTCCACCCAGCGTTCCCCCAAGTCTCCCGATAAAAATGATACCTCACTTGTGTGGGTAGGCCTAGCGGCCGCGACACAGAACACCCCAAAACGCAACGTGGACACATCCCATTTTTTGAAAGAAAACAGAGCTGTTTTTTGCAAAGTGCCTACCTGTAGATTTTGGCCTGTAGCTCAGCCGGCACCTAGGGAAACCTGCCAAACCTGTGCCTTTCTGAAAACTAGAGACCTAGGGGAATCCAAGATGGGGTGACTTGTGTGGCACGGACCAGGTTCTGTTACCCAGAATCCTTTGCAAACTTCAAAATTGGGCAAAAAAAACACATGTTCCTCACATTTCTGTGGCAGAAAGTTCTGGAATCTGAGAGGAGCCACAAATTTCCTTCCACGCAGCGTTCCCCCAAGTCTCCCGATAAAAATGATACCTCACTTGTGTGGGTAGGCCTAGCGGCCGTGACAGGAGACGCCCCAAAACGCAACGTGGACACATCCAAATTTTTTAAAGAAAACAGAGGTGTTTTTTGCAAAGTGCCTACCTGTAGATTTTGGCCTCTAGCTCAGCCGGCACCTAGGGAAACCTACCAAACCTGTGCATTTCTAAAAACTAGAGACCTAGGGGAATCCAAGATGGGGTGACTTGTGTGGCTCGGACCAGGTTCTGTTACCCAGAATCCTTTGCAAACCTCAAAATTTGTCCTCACATTTCTGTGGCAGAAAGTTCTGGAATCTGAGAGGAGCCACAAATTTCCTTCCACCCAGCGTTCCCCCAAGTCTCCCGATAAAAATGATACCTCACTTGTGTGGGTAGTCCTAGCGGCCGCGACAGGAGACGCCCCAAAACGCAACGTGGACACATCCCATTTTTTGAAAGAAAACAGAGCTGTTTTTTGCAAAGTGCCTACCTGTAGATTTTGGCCTGTAGCTCAGCCGGCACCTAGGGAAACCTACCAAACCTGTGTATTTCTGAAAACTAGAGACCTAGGGGAATCCAAGATGGGGTGACTTGTGTGGCTCGGACCAGGTTCTGTTACCCAGAATCCTTTGCAAACCTCAAAATTTGGCTAAAAAAACACTTGTTCCTCACATTTCTGTGGCAGAAATTTCTGGAATCTGAGAGAAGCCACAAATTTCCTTCCACCCAGCACTCCCCCGAGTCTCCCGATAAAAATGGTACCTCACTTGTGTGGGTAGGCCTAGCGCCCGCGACAGGATATGCCCCAAAACACAACGTGGACACATCACAGAAAACAGAGCTGTTTTTAGCAAAGTGCCTACCTGTAGATTTTGGCCTCTAGCTCAGCCGGCACCTAGGGAAACCTACCAAACCTGTGCATTTCTGAAAACTAGAGACCTAGGGGAATCCAAGATGGGGTGACTTGTGTGGCTCGGACCAGGTTCTGTTACCCAGAATCCTTTGCAAACCTCATAATTTGGCTAAAAAAACACATGTTCCTCACATTTCTGTGGCAGAAAGTTCTGGAATCTGAGACGAGACACAAATTTCCTTCCACGCAGCGTTCCCCCAAGTCTCCCGATAAAAATGATACCTCACTTGTGTGGGTAGGCCTAGCGGCCGTGACAGGAGACACCCCAAAACGCAACGTGGACACATCCCATATTTTGAAAGAAAACAGAGCTGTTTTTTGCAAAGTGCCTACCTGTAGATTTTGGCCTGTAGCTCAGCCGGCACCTAGGGAAACCTACCAAATCTCTGCATTTCTGAAAACTAGAGACCTAGGGGAATCCAAGATGGGGTGACTTGTGTGGCTCGGACCAGGTTCTGTTACCCAGAATCCTTTGCAAACTTCAAAATTGGGCTAAAAAAACACATGTTCCTCACATTTCTGTGGCAGAAAGTTCTGGAATCTGAGAGGAGCCACAAATTTCCTTCCACCCAGAGCTCCCCCAAGTCTCCCGATAAAATAGGTACCTCACTTGTGTGGGTAGGCCTAGCGCCCGCGACAGGATATGCCCCAAAACACAACGTGGACACATCACAGAAAACAGAGCTGTTTTTAGCAAAGTGTCTACCTGTAGATTTTGGCCTCTAGCTCAGCTGGCACCTAGAGAAACCTACCACACCTGTGCATTTCTGAAAACTAGAGACCTAGGGGAATCCAAGATGGGGTGACTTTTGTGGCTCGGAGCAGGTTCTGTTACCCAGAATCCTTTGCAAACCTCAAAATTTGGCTAAAAAAAACAAATGTTCCTCACATTTCTGTGGCAGAAAGTTCTGGAATCTGAGAGGAGCCACAAATTTCCTTCCACGCAGCGTTCCCCTAAGTCTCCCGATAAAAATGATACCTCACTTGTGTGGGTAGGCCTAGCGGCGTGACAGGAGACGCCCCAAAACGCAACGTGGACACATCCCATTTCTTGAAAGAAAACCGAGCTGTTTTTTGCAAAGTGCCTACCTGTAGATTTTGGCCTGTAGCTCAGCCGGCACCTAGGGAAACCTACCAAACCTGTGCATTTCTGAAAAGTAGAGACCTAGGGGAATCCAAGATGGGGTGACTTGTGTGGCTCGGACCAGGTTCTGTTACCCAGAATCCTTTGCAAACCTCAAAATTTGGCTAAAAAAACACATGTTCCTCACATTTCTGTGGCAGAAAGTTCTGGAATCTGAGAGGAGCCACAAATTTCCTTCCACCCAGCGTTCCCCCAAGTCTCCCGATAAAAATGATACCTCACTTGTGTGGGTAGGCCTAGCGCCCGCGACAGGAAGCGCCCCAAAGCGCAACGTGGACACATCCAAATTTTTTAAAGAAAACAGAGGTGTTTTTTGCAAAGTGCCTACCTGTAGATTTTGGCCTCTAGCTCAGCCGGCACCTAGGGAAACCTACCAAACCTGTGCTTTTCTAAAAACTAGAGACCTAGGGGAATCCAAGATGGGGTGACTTGTGTGGCTCGGACCAGGTTCTGTTACCCAGAATCCTTTGCAAACCTCAAAATTTGTCCTCACATTTCTGTGGCAGAAAGTTCTGGAATCTGAGAGGAGCCACAAATTTCCTTCCACCCAGCGTTCCCCCAAGTCTCCCGATAAAAATGATACCTCACTTGTGTGGGTTGGCCTAGCGGCCGCGACAGGGGACGCCCCAAAACGCAACGTGGACACATCCCATTTTTTGAAAGAAAACAGAGCTGTTTTTTGCAAAGTGCCTACCCGTAGATTTTGGCCTGTAGCTCAGCCGGCACCTAGGGAAACCTACCAAACCTGTGTATTTCTGAAAACTGGAGACCTAGGGGAATCCAAGATGGGGTGACTTGTGTGGCTCGGACCAGGTTCTGTTACCCAGAATCCTTTGCAAACCTCCAAATTTGGCTAAAAAAACACATGTTCCTCACATTTCTGTGGCAGAAAGTTCTGGAATCTGAGAGAAGCCACAAATTTCCTTCCACGCAGCGTTCCCCTAAGTCTCCCGATAAAAATGATACCTCACTTGTGTGGGTAGGCCTAGCGGCGTGACAGGAGACGCCCCAAAACGCAACGTGGACACATCCCATTTCTTGAAAGAAAACCGAGCTGTTTTTTGCAAAGTGCCTACCTGTAGATTTTGGCCTGTAGCTCAGCCGGCACCTAGGGAAACCTACCAAACCTGTGCATTTCTGAAAAGTAGAGACCTAGGGGAATCCAAGATGGGGTGACTTGTGTGGCTCGGACCAGGTTCTGTTACCCAGAATCCTTTGCAAACCTCAAAATTTGGCTAAAAAAACACATGTTCCTCACATTTCTGTGGCAGAAAGTTCTGGAATCTGAGAGGAGCCACAAATTTCCTTCCACCCAGCGTTCCCCCAAGTCTCCCGATAAAAATGATACCTCACTTGTGTGGGTAGGCCTATCGCCCGCGACAGGAAGCGCCCCAAAGCGCAACGTGGACACATCCAAATTTTTGAAAGAAAACAGAGGTGTTTTTTGCAAAGTGCCTACCTGTAGATTTTGGCCTCTAGCTCAGCCGGCACCTAGGGAAACCTACCAAACCTGTGCTTTTCTAAAAACTAGAGACCTAGGGGAATCCAAGATGGGGTGACTTGTGTGGCTCGGACCAGGTTCTGTTACCCAGAATCCTTTGCAAACCTCAAAATTTGTCCTCACATTTCTGTGGCAGAAAGTTCTGGAATCTGAGAGGAGCCACAAATTTCCTTCCACCCAGCGTTCCCCCAAGTCTCCCGATAAAAATGATACCTCACTTGTGTGGGTAGGCCTAGCGGCCGCGACAGGAGACGCCCCAAAACGCAACGTGGACACATCCCATTTTTTGAAAGAAAACAGAGCTGTTTTTTGCAAAGTGCCTACCCGTAGATTTTGGCCTGTAGCTCAGCCGGCACCTAGGGAAACCTACCAAACCTGTGTATTTCTGAAAACTGGAGACCTAGGGGAATCCAAGATGGGGTGACTTGTGTGGCTCGGACCAGGTTCTGTTACCCAGAATCCTTTGCAAAACTCCAAATTTGGCTAAAAAAACACATGTTCCTCACATTTCTGTGGCAGAAAGTTCTGGAATCTGAGAGAAGCCACAAATTTCCTTCCACCCAGCGCTCCCCCGAGTCTCCCGATAAAAATGGTACCTCACTTGTGTGGGTAGGCCTAGCGCCCGCGACAGGATATGCCCCAAAACACAACGTGGACACATCACAGAAAACAGAGCTGTTTTTAGCAAAGTGCCTACCTGTAGATTTTGGCCTCTAGCTCAGCCGGCACCTAGGGAAACCTACCAAACCTGTGCATTTCTGAAAACTAGAGACCTAGGGGAATCCAAGATGGGGTGACTTGTGTGGCTCGGACCAGGTTCTGTTACCCAGAATCCTTTGCAAACCTCAAAATTTGGCTAAAAAAACACATGTTCCTCACATTTCTGTGGCAGAAAGTTCTGGAATCTGAGACGAGACACAAAATTCCTTCCACCCAGCATTCCCCCAAGTCTCCCGATAAAAATGATACCTCACTTGTGTGGGTAGGCCTAGCGGCCGCGACAAAAAAACCCCCAAAACGCAACGTGGACACATCCCATTTTTTGAAAGAAAACAGAGCTGTTTTTTGCAAAGTGCCTACCTGTAGATTTTGGCCTGTAGCTCAGCCGGCACCTAGGGAAACCTACCAAACCTGTGCATTTCTGAAAACTAGAGACCTAGGGGAATCCAAGATGGGGTGACTTGTGTGGCTCGGACCAGGTTCTGTTACCCAGAATCCTTTGCAAACCTCAAAATTTGGCTAAAAAAACACATGTTCCTCACATTTCTGTGGCAGAAAGTTCTGGAATCTGAGAGGAGCCACAAATTTCCTTCCACCCAGCGTTCCCCCAAGTCTCCCGATAAAAATGATACCTCACTTGTGTGGGTAGGCCTAGCGTCCGCGACAGGAAGCGCCCCAAAGCGCAACGTGGACACATCCAAATTCTTTAAAGAAAACAGAGGTGTTTTTTGCAAAGTGCCTACCTGTAGATTTTGGCCTGTAGCTCAGCCGGCACCTAGGGAAACCTACCAAACCTGTGCATTTCTGAAAACTAGAGACCTAGGGGAATCCAAGATGGGGTGACTTGTGTGGCTCGGACCAGGTTCTGTTACCCAGAATCCTTTGCAAACTTCAAAATTGGGCTAAAAAAACACATGTTCCTCACATTTCTGTGGCAGAAAGTTCTGGAATCTGAGAGGAGCCACAAATTTCCTTCCACGCAGCGTTCCCACAAGTCTCCCGATAAAAATGATACCTCACTTGTGTGGGTAGGCCTAGCGGCCGTGACAGGAGACGCCCCAACACGCAACGTGGACACATCCCATTTTTTGAAAGAAAACAGAGCTGTTTTTTGCAAAGTGCCTACCCGTAGATTTTGGCCTGTAGCTCAGCCGGCGCCTAGGGAAACCTACCAAATCTGTGCATTTCTGAAAACTAGAGACCAAGGGGAATCCAAGATGGGGTGACTTGTGTGGCTCGGACCAGGTTCTGTTACCCAGAATCCTTTGCAAACTTCAAAATTGGGCTAAAAAAACACATGTTCCTCACATTTCTGTGGCAGAAAGTTCTGGAATCTGAGAGGAGCCACAAATTTCCTTCCACCCAGAGCTCCCCCAAGTCTCCCGATAAAAATGGTACCTCACTTGTGTGGGTAGGCCTAGCGCCCGCGACAGGATATGCCCCAAAACACAATGTGGACACATCACAGAAAACAGAGCTGTTTTTAGCAAAGTGTCTACCTGTAGATTTTGGCCTCTAGCTCAGCCGGCACCTAGAGAAACCTACCAAACCTGTGCATTTCTGAAAACTAGAGACCTAGGGGAATCCAAGATGGGTTGAGTTGTGTGGCTCGGACCAGGTTCTGTTACCCAGAATCCTTTGCAAACCTCAAAATTTGTCCTCACATTTCTGTGGCAGAAAGTTCTGGAATCTGAGAGGAGCCACAAATTTCCTTCCACCCAGCGTTCCCCCAAGTCTCCCGATAAAAATGATACCTCACTTGTGTGGGTAAGCCTAGCGGCCGCGACAGGAGACGCCCCAAAACGCAACGTGGACACATCCCATTTTTTGAAAGAAAACAGAGCTGTTTTTCGCAAAGTGCCTACCTATAGATTTTGGCCTGTAGCTCAGCCGGCACCTAGGGAAACCTTCCAAACCTGTGTATTTCTGAAAACTAGAGACCTAGGGGAATCCAAGATGGGGTGACTTGTGGGGCTCTGACCAGGTTCTGTTACCCAGAATCCTTTGCAAACTTCAAAATTTGGCTAAAAAAACACATGTTCCTCACATTTCTGTGGCAGAAAGTTCAGGAATCTGAGAGGAGCCACAAATTTTCTTCCACGCAGCGTTCCTCCAAGTCTCCCGATAAAAATAATACCTCACTTGTGTGGGTAGGCCTAGCGGCCGTGACAGGAGACGCCCCAAAACGCAACGTGGACACATCCCATTTTTTGAAAGAAAACAGAGCTGATTTTTGCAAAGTGTCTACCTATAGATTTTGGCCTGTAGCTCAGCCGGCACCTAGGGAAACCTACCAAATCTCTGCATTTCTGAAAACTAGAGACCTAGGGGAATCCAAGATGGGGTGACTTGTGTGGCTCGGACCAGGTTCTGTTACCCAGAATCCTTTGCAAACTTCAAAATTGGGCTAAAAAAACACATGTTCCTCACATTTCTGTGGCAGAAAGTTCTGGAATCTGAGAGGAGCCCCAAATTTCCTTCCACCCAGAGCTCCCCCAAGTCTCCCGATAAAAATGGTACCTCACTTGTGTGGGTAGGCCTAGCGCCCGCGACAGGATATGCCCCAAAACACAACGTGGACATATCACAGAAAACAGAGCTGTTTTTAGCAAAGTGTCTACCTGTAGATTTTGGCCTCTAGCTCAGCCGGCACCTAGAGAAACCTACCAAACCTGTGCATTTCTGAAAACTAGAGACCTAGGGGAATCCAAGATGGGGTGACTTGTGTGGCTCGGAGCAGGTTCTGTTACCCAGAATCCTTTGCAAACCTCAAAGTTTGGCTAAAAAAAACACATGTTCCTCACATTTCTGTGGCAGAAAGTTCTGAAATCTGAGAGGAGCCACAAATTTCCTTCCACGCAGTGTTCCCCTAAGTCTCCCGATAAAAATGATACCTCACTTGTGTGGGTAGGCCTAGCGGCCGTGACAGGAGACGCCCCAAAACGCAACGTGGACACATCCCATTTTTTTAAAGAAAACAGAGCTGTTTTTTGCAAAGTGCCTACCTGTAGATTTTGGCCTGTAGCTCAGCCGGCACCTAGGGAAACCTACCAAACCTGTGCATTTCTGAAAACTAGAGACCTAGGGGAATCCAAGATGGGGTGACTTGTGTGGCTCGGACCAGGTTCTGTTACCCAGAATCCTTTGCAAACCTCAAAATTTGTCCTCACATTTCTGTGGCAGAAAGTTCTGGAATCTGAGAGGAGCCACAAATTTCCTTCCACCCTGCGTTCCCCCAAGTCTCCCGATAAAAATGATACCTCACTTGTGTGGGTAGGCCTAGCGGCCGCGACAGGACGCGCCCCAAAACGCAACGTGGACACATCCCATTTTTTTAAAGAAAACAGATCTGTTTTTTGCAAAGTGCCTACCTGTAGATTTTGGCCTGTAGCTCAGCCGGCACCTAGGGAAACCTACCAAACCTGCGTATTTCTGAAAACTAGAGACCTAGGGGAATCCAAGATGGGGTGACTTGTGTGGCTCGGACCAGGTTCTGTTACCCAGAATCCTTTGCAAACCTCAAAATTTGGCAAAAAAAACCACATGTTCCTCACATTTCTGTGGCAGAAAGTTCTGGAATCTGAGAGGAGCCACAAATTTCCTTCCACCCAGCGTTCCCCCAAGTCTCCCGATAAAAATGATACCTCACTTGTGTGGGTAGGCCTAGCGCCCGCGACAGGAAGCGCCCCAAAGCGCAAAGTAGACACATCCACATTTTTTAAAGAAAACAGAGGTGTTTTTTGCAAGCTGCCTACCTGTAGATTTTGGCCTCTAGCTCTGCCGGCACCTAGGGAAACCTACCAAACCTGTGCATTTCTAAAAACTAGAGACCTAGGGGAATCCAAGATGGGGTGACTTGTGTGGCTCGGACCAGGTTCTGTTACCCAGAATCCTTTGCAAACTTCAAAATTGGGCTAAAAAAACACACGTTCCTCACATTTCTGTGGCAGATAGTTCTGGAATCTGAGAGGAGCCACAAATCCCCTTCCACCCAGAGCTCCCCCAAGTCTCCCGATAAAAATGGTACCTCACTTGTGTGGGTAGGCCTAGTGCCCGCGACAGGATATGCCCCAAAACACAACGTGGACACATCACAGAAAACAGAGCTGTTTTTAGCAAAGTGTCTACCTGTAGATTTTGGTCTCTAGCTCAGCCGGCACCTAGGGAAACCTACCAAACCTGTGCATTTCTGAAAACTAGAGACGTAGGGGAATCCAAGATGGGGTGACTTGTGTGGCTCGGAGCAGGTTCTGTTACCCAGAATCCTCTGCAAACCTCAAAATTTGCTAAGAAAAACACATGTTCCTCACATTTCTGTGGCAGAAAGTTCTGGAATCTGAGAGGAGCCACAAATTTCCTTCCAGGCAGCGTTCCCCCAAGTCTCCCGATAAAAATGATACCTCACTTGTGTGGGTAGGCCTAGCGGCCGTGACAGGAGACGCCCCAAAACGCAACGTGGACACATCCCATTTTTTTAAAGAAAACAGAGCTGTTTTTTGCAAAGTGCCTACCTGTAGATTTTGGCCTGTAGCTCAGCCGGCACATAGGGAAACCTACCAACCCTGTGCATTTCTGAAAACTAGAGATCTAGGGGAATCCAAGATGGGGTGACATGTGTGGCTCGGACCAGGTTCTGTTACCCAGAATCCTTTGCAAACCTCAAAATTTGTCCTCACATTTCTGTGGCAGAAAGTTCTGGAATCTGAGAGAAGCCACAAATTTCGTTCCACACAGCGTTCCCCCAAGTCTCCCAATAAAAATGATACCTCACTTGTGTGGGTAGGCCTAGCGGCCGCGACAGGAGACACCCCAAAACGCAACGTGGACACATCCCATTTTTTGAAAGAAAACAGAGCTGTTTTTTGCAAAGTGCCTACCTGTAGATTTTTTGCCTGTAGCTCAGCTGGCACCTAGGGAAACCTACCAAACCTGTGCATTTCTAAAAACTAGAGACCTAGGGGAATCCAAGATGGGGTGACTTGTGTGGCTCGGACCAGGTTCTGTTACCCAGAATCCTTTGCAAACCTCAAAATTTGGCTAAAAAAACACATGTTCCTCACATTTCTGTGACAGAAAGTTCTGGAATCTGAGAGGAGCCACAAATTTCCTTCCACCCAGCGTTCCCCCAAGTCTCCCGATAAAAATGATACCTCACTTGTGTGGGTAGGCCTAGCGCCCGCGACAGGAAGCGCCCCAAAGCGCAACGTGGACACATCCAAATTTTTGAAAGAAAACAGAGGTGTTTTTTGCAAAGTGCCTACCTGTAGATTTTGGCCTCTAGCTCAGCTGGCACCTAGGGAAACCTACCAAACCTGTGCATTTCTAAAAACTAGAGACCTAGGGGAATCCAAGATGGGGTGACTTGTGTGGCTCGGACCAGGTTCTGTTACCCAGAATCCTTTGCAAACCTCAAAATGTGGCTAAAAAAACACATGTTCCTCACATTTCTGTGGCAGAAAGTTCTGGAATCTGAGAGGAGCCACAAATTTCCTTCCACCCAGCGTTCCCCCAAGTCTCCCAATAAAAATGATACCTCACTTGTGTGGGTAGGCCTAGCGCCCGCGACAGGAGACGCCCCAAAGCGCAACGTGGACACATCCAAATTTTTGAAAGAAAACAGAGCTGTTTTTTGCAAAGTGCCTACCTGTAGATTTTTTGCCTGTAGCTCAGCCGGCACCTAGGGAAACCTACCAAACCTGTGCATTTCTGAAAACTAGAGACCTAGGGGAATCCAAGATGGGGTGACTTGTGGGGCTCTGACCAGGTTCTGTTACCCAGAATCCTTTGCAAACTTCAAAATTTGGCTAAAAAAACACATGTTCCTCACATTTCTGTGGCAGAAAGTTCAGGAATCTGAGAGGAGCCACAAATTTCCTTCCACGCAGCGTTCCTCCAAGTCTCCCGATAAAAATGATACCTCACTTGTGTGGGTAGGCCTAGCGGCCGTGACAGGAGACGCCCCAAAACGCAACGTGGACACATCCCATTTTTTTAAAGAAAACAGAGCTGTTTTTTGCAAAGTGCCTACCTGTAGATTTTTTGCCTGTAGCTCAGCTGGCACCTAGGGAAACCTACCAAACCTGTGCATTTCTGAAAACTAGAGACCTAGGGGAATCCAAGATGGGGTGACTTGTGGGGCTCTGACCAGGTTCTGTTACCCAGAATCCTTTGCAAACTTCAAAATTTGGCTAAAAAAACACATGTTCCTCACATTTCTGTGGCAGAAAGTTCAGGAATCTGAGAGGAGCCACAAATTTCCTTCCACGCAGCGTTCCTCCAAGTCTCCCGATAAAAATGATACCTCACTTGTGTGGGTAGGCCTAGCGGCCGTGACAGGAGACGCCCCAAAACGCAACGTGGACACATCCCATTTTTTGAAAGAAAACAGAGCTCTTTTTTGCAAAGTGTCTACCTATAGATTTTGGCCTGTAGCTCAGCCGGCACCTAGGGAAACCTACCAAATCTCTGCATTTCTGAAAACTAGAGACCTAGGGGAATCCAAGATGGGGTGACTTGTGTGGCTCGGACCAGGTTCTGTTACCCAGAATCCTTTGCAAACTTCAAAATTGGGCTAAAAAAACACATGTTCCTCACATTTCTGTGGCAGAAAGTTCTGGAATCTGAGAGGAGCCACAAATTTCCTTCCACCCAGAGCTCCCCCAAGTCTCCCGATAAAAATGGTACCTCACTTGTGTGGGTAGGCCTAGCGCCCGCGACAGGATATGCCCCAAAACACAACGTGGACACATCACAGAAAACAGAGCTGTTTTTAGCAAAGTGTCTACCTGTAGATTTTGGCCTCTAGCTCAGCCGGCACCTAGAGAAACCTACCAAACCTGTGCATTTCTGAAAACTAGAGACCTAGGGGAATCCAAGATGGGGTGACTTGTGTGGCTCGGAGCAGGTTCTGTTACCCAGAATCCTTTGCAAACCTCAAAGTTTGGCTAAAAAAAACACATGTTCCTCACATTTCTGTGGCAGAAAGTTCTGAAATCTGAGAGGAGCCACAAATTTCCTTCCACGCAGTGTTCCCCTAAGTCTCCCGATAAAAATGATACCTCACTTGTGTGGGTAGGCCTAGCGGCCGTGACAGGAGACGCCCCAAAACGCAACGTGGACACATCCCATTTTTTGAAAGAAAACAGAGCTGTTTTTTGCAAAGTGCCTACCTGTAGATTTTGGCCTGTAGCTCAGCCGGCACCTAGGGAAACCTACCAAACCTGTGCATTTCTGAAAACTAGAGACCTAGGGGATTCCAAGATGGGGTGACTTGTGTGGCTCGGACCAGGTTCTGTTACCCAGAATCCTTTGCAAACCTCAAAATTTGGCTAAAAAAACACAAGTTCCTCACATTTCTGTGGCAGAAGGTTCTGGAATCTGAGAGGAGCCACAAATTTCCTTCCACCCAGCGTTCCCCCAAGTCTCCCGATAAAAATGATACCTCACTTGTGTGGGTAGGCCTAGCGCCCGCGACAGGAAGCACCCCAAAGCGCAACGTGGACACATCCAAATTTTGGAAAGAAAACAGAGGTGTTTTTTGCAAAGTGCCTACCTGTAGATTTTGGCCTGTAGCTCAGCCGGCACCTAGGGAAACCTACCAAACCTGTGCATTTCTAAAAACTAGAGACCTAGGGGAATCCAAGATGGGGTGGCTTGTGTGGCTCGGACCAGGTTCTGTTACCCAGAATCCTTTGCAAACCTCAAAATTTGTCCTCACATTTCTGTGGCAGAAAGTTCTGGAATCTGAGAGGAGCCACAAATTTCCTTCCACCCAGCGTTCCCCCAAGTCTCCCGATAAAAATGATACCTCACTTGTGTGGGTAGGCCTAGCGGCCGCGACAGGACGCGCCCCAAAACGCAACGTGGACACATCCCATTTTTTTAAAGAAAACAGATCTGTTTTTTGCAAAGTGCCTACCTGTAGATTTTGGCCTGTAGCTCAGCCGGCACCTAGGGAAACCTACCAAACCTGCGTATTTCTGAAAACTAGAGACCTAGGGGAATCCAAGATGGGGTGACTTGTGTGGCTCGGACCAGGTTCTGTTACCCAGAATCCTTTGCAAACCTCAAAATTTGGCAAAAAAAACCACATGTTCCTCACATTTCTGTGGCAGAAAGTTCTGGAATCTGAGAGGAGCCACAAATTTCCTTCCACCCAGCGTTCCCCCAAGTCTCCCGATAAAAATGATACCTCACTTGTGTGGGTAGGCCTAGCGCCCGCGACAGGAAGCGCCCCAAAGCGCAAAGTGGACACATCCACATTATTTAAAGAAAACAGAGGTGTTTTTTGCAAACTGCCTACCTGTAGATTTTGGCCTCTAGCTCTGCCGGCACCTAGGGAAACCTACCAAACCTGTGCATTTCTAAAAACTAGAGACCTAGGGGAATCCAAGATGGGGTGACTTGTGTGGCTCGGACCAGGTTCTGTTACCCAGAATCCTTTGCAAACTTCAAAATTGGGCTAAAAAAACACACGTTCCTCACATTTCTGTGGCA
Organism: Pleurodeles waltl; assembly: GCF_031143425.1. Taxonomy (NCBI): domain Eukaryota; kingdom Metazoa; phylum Chordata; class Amphibia; order Caudata; family Salamandridae; genus Pleurodeles; species Pleurodeles waltl. Next base: position 1,324,446,287 of record NC_090444.1, read on the forward strand.
GATAGTTCTGGAATCTGAGAGGAGCCACAAATCCCTTTCCACCCAGAGCTCCCCCAAGTCTCCCGATAAAAATGGTACCTCACTTGTGTGGGTAGGCCTAGTGCCCGCGACAGGATATGCCCCAAAACACAACGTGGACACATCACAGAAAACAGAGCTGTTTTTAGCAAAGTGTCTACCTGTAGATTTTGGTCTCTAGCTCAGCCGGCACCTAGGGAAAACCTACCAAACCTGTGCATTTCTGAAAACTAGAGACGTAGGGGAATCCAAGATGGGGTGACTTGTGTGGCTCGGAGCAGGTTCTGTTACCCAGAATCCTCTGCAAACCTCAAAATTTTGCTAAAAAAAACACATGTTCCTCACATTTCTGTGGCAGAAAGTTCTGGAATCTGAGAGGAGCCACAAATTTCCTTCCAGGCAGCGTTCCCCCAAGTCTCCCGATAAAAATGATACCTCACTTGTGTGGGTAGGCCTAGCGGCCGTGACAGGAGACGCCCCAAAACGCAACGTGGACACATCCCATTTTTTTAAAGAAAACAGAGCTGTTTTTTGCAAAGTGCCTACCTGTAGATTTTGGCCTGTAGCTCAGCCGGCACATAGGGAAACCTACCAACCCTGTGCATTTCTGAAAACTAGAGATCTAGGGGAATCCAAGATGGGGTGACTTGTGTGGCTCGGACCAGGTTCTGTTACCCAGAATCCTTTGCAAACCTCAAAATTTGTCCTCACATTTCTGTGGCAGAAAGTTCTGGAATCTGAGAGAAGCCACAAATTTCGTTCCACACAGCGTTCCCCCAAGTCTCCCAATAAAAATGATACCTCACTTGTGTGGGTAGGCCTAGCGGCCGCGACAGGAGACACCCCAAAACGCAACGTGGACACATCCCATTTTTTGAAAGAAAACAGAGCTGTTTTTTGCAAAGTGCCTACCTGTAGATTTTTTGCCTGTAGCTCAGCTGGCACCTAGGGAAACCTACCAAACCTGTGCATTTCTAAAAACTAGAGACCTAGGGGAATCCAAGATGGAGTGACTTGTGTGGCTCGGACCAGGTTCTGTTACCCAGAATCCTTTGCAAACCTCAAAATGTGGCTAAAAAAACACATGTTCCTCACATTTCTGTGACAGAAAGTTCTGGAATCTGAGAGGAGCCACAAATTTCCTTCCACCCAGCGTTCCCCCAAGTCTCCCGATAAAAATGATACCTCACTTGTGTGGGTAGGCCTAGCGCCCGCGACAGGAAGCGCCCCAAAGCGCAACGTGGACACATCCAAATTTTTGAAAGAAAACAGAGGTGTTTTTTGCAAAGTGCCTACCTGTAGATTTTGGCCTCTAGCTCAGCTGGCACCTAGGGAAACCTACCAAACCTGTGCATTTCTAAAAACTAGAGACCTAGGGGAATCCAAGATGGGGTGACTTGTGTGGCTCGGACCAGGTTCTGTTACCCAGAATCCTTTGCAAACCTCAAAATGTGGCTAAAAAAACACATGTTCCTCACATTTCTGTGGCAGAAAGTTCTGGAATCTGAGAGGAGCCACAAATTTCCTTCCACCCAGCGTTCCCCCAAGTCTCCCAATAAAAATGATACCACACTTGTGTGGGTAGGCCTAGCGCCCGCGACAGGAGACGCCCCAAAGCGCAACGTGGACACATCCAAATTTTTGAAAGAAAACAGAGCTGTTTTTTGCAAAGTGCCTACCTGTAGATTTTTTGCCTGTAGCTCAGCCGGCACCTAGGGAAACCTACCAAACCTGTGCATTTCTGAAAACTAGAGACCTAGGGGAATCCAAGATGGGGTGACTTGTGGGGCTCTGACCAGGTTCTGTTACCCAGAATCCTTTGCAAACTTCAAAATTTGGCTAAAAAAACACATGTTCCTCACATTTCTGTGGCAGAAAGTTCAGGAATCTGAGAGGAGCCACAAATTTCCTTCCACGCAGCGTTCCTCCAAGTCTCCCGATAAAAATGATACCTCACTTGTGTGGGTAGGCCTAGCGGCCGTGACAGGAGACGCCCCAAAACGCAACGTGGACACATCCCATTTTTTGAAAGAAAACAGAGCTGTTTTTTGCAAAGTGCCTACCTGTAGATTTTTTGCCTGTAGCTCAGCTGGCACCTAGGGAAACCTACCAAACCTGTGCATTTCTGAAAACTAGAGACCTAGGGGAATCCAAGATGGGGTGACTTGTGGGGCTCTGACCAGGTTCTGTTACCCAGAATCCTTTGCAAACTTCAAAATTTGGCTAAAAAAACACATGTTCCTCACATTTCTGTGGCAGAAAGTTCAGGAATCTGAGAGGAGCCACAAATTTCCTTCCACGCAGCGTTCCTCCAAGTCTCCCGATAAAAATGATACCTCACTTGTGTGGGTAGGCCTAGCGGCCGTGACAGGAGACGCCCCAAAACGCAACGTGGACACATCCCATTTTTTGAAAGAAAACAGAGCTGTTTTTTGCAAAGTGTCTACCTATAGATTTTGGCCTGTAGCTCAGCCGGCACCTAGGGAAACCTACCAAATCTCTGCATTTCTGAAAACTAGAGACCTAGGGGAATCCAAGATGGGGTGACTTGTGTGGCTCGGACCAGGTTCTGTTACCCAGAATCCTTTGCAAACTTCAAAATTGGGCTAAAAAAACACATGTTCCTCACATTTCTGTGGCAGAAAGTTCTGGAATCTGAGAGGAGCCACAAATTTCCTTCCACCCAGAGCTCCCCCAAGTCTCCCGATAAAAATGGTACCTCACTTGTGTGGGTAGGCCTAGCGCCCGCGACAGGATATGCCCCAAAACACAACGTGGACACATCACAGAAAACAGAGCTGTTTTTAGCAAAGTGTCTACCTGTAGATTTTGGCCTCTAGCTCAGCCGGCACCTAGAGAAACCTACCAAACCTGTGCATTTCTGAAAACTAGAGACCTAGGGGAATCCAAGATGGGGTGACTTGTGTGGCTCGGACCTGGTTCTGTTACCCAGAATCCTTTGCAAACCTCAAAGTTTGGCTAAAAAAAACACATGTTCCTCACATTTCTGTGGCAGAAAGTTCTGAAATCTGAGAGGAGCCACAAATTTCCTTCCACGCAGTGTTCCCCTAAGTTTCCCGATAAAAATGATACCTCACTTGTGTGGGTAGGCCTAGCGGCCGTGACAGGAGACGCCCCAAAACGCAACGTGGACACATCTCATTTTTTGAAAGAAAACAGAGCTGTTTTTTGCAAAGTGCCTACCTGTAGATTTTGGCCTGTAGCTCAGCCGGCACCTAGGGAAACCTACCAAACCTGTGCATTTCTGAAAACTAGAGACCTAGGGGAATCCAAGATGGGGTGACTTGTGTGGCTCGGACCAGGTTCTGTTACCCAGAATCCTTTGCAAACCTCAAAATTTGGGTAAAAAAACACAAGTTCCTCACATTTCTGTGGCAGAAAGTTCTGGAATCTGAGAGGAGCCACAAATTTCCTTCCACCCAGCGTTCCCCCAAGTCTCCCGATAAAAATGATACCTCACTTGTGTGGGTAGGCCTAGCGCCCGCGACAGGAAGCACCCCAAAGCGCAACGTGGACACATCCAAATTTTGGAAAGAAAACTGGTGTTTTTTGCAAAGTGCCTACCTGTAGATTTTGGCCTGTAGCTCAGCCGGCACCTAGGGAAACCTACCAAACCTGTGCATTTCTAAAAACTAGAGACCTAGGGGAATCCAAGATGGGGTGGCTTGTGTGGCTCGGACCAGGTTCTGTTACCCAGAATCCTTTGCAAACCTCAAAATTTGTCCTCACATTTCTGTGGCAGAAAGTTCTGGAATCTGAGAGGAGCCACAAATTTCCTTCCACCCAGCGTTCCCCCAAGTCTCCCGATAAAAATGATACCTCACTTGTGTGGGTAGGCCTAGCGGCCGCGACAGGACACGCCCCAAAACGCAACGTGGACACATCCTATTTTTTGAAAGAAAACAGATCTGTTTTTTGCAAAGTGCCAACCTGTAGATTTTGGCCTGTAGCTCAGCCGGCACCTAGGGAAACCTACCAAACCTGCGTATTTCTGAAAACTACAGACCTAGGGGAATCCAAGATGGGGTGACTTGTGTGGCTCGGACCAGGTTCTGTTACCCAGAATCCTTTGCAAACCTCAAAATTTGGCAAAAAAAAACACATGTTCCTCACATTTCTGTGGCAGAAAGTTCTGGAATCTGAGAGGAGCCACAAATTTCCTTCCACCCAGCGCTCCCCCAAGTCTCCCGATAAAAATGGGATCTCACTTGTGTGGGTAGGCCTAGCGCCCGCGACAGGATATGCCCCAAAACACAACGTGGACACATCACAGAAAACAGAGCTGTTTTTAGCAAAGTGCCTACCTGTAGATTTTGGCCTCTAGCTCAGACGGCACCTAGGGAAACCTACCAAACCTGTGCATTTCTGAAAACTAGAGACCTAGGGGAATCCAAGATGGGGTCACTTGTGTGGCTCGGACCAGGTTCTGTTTCCCAGAATCCTTTGCAAACCTCAAAATTTGGCTAAAAAAACACATGTTCCTCACATTTCTGTGGCAGAAAGTTCTGGAATCTGAGACGAGGCACAAATCTCCTTCCACCCAGCGTTCCCCCAAGTCTCCCGATAAAAATGATACCTCACTTGTGTGGGTAGGCCTAGCGGCCGCCACAAGACAAACCCCAAAACGCAACGTGGACACATCCCATTTTTTTAAAGAAAACAGAGCTGTTTTTTGCAAAGTGCCTACCTGTAGATTTTGGCCTGTAGCTCAGCCGGCACCTAGGGAAACCTACCAAACCTGTGCATTTCTGAAAACTAGAGACCTAGGGGAATCCAAGATGGGGTGACTTGTGTGGCTCGGACCAGGTTCTGTTACCCAGAATCCTTTGCAAACCTCAAAATTTGGCTAAAAAAACACATGTTCCTCACATTTCTGTGGCAGAAAGTTCTGGAATCTGAGAGGAGCCACAAATTTCCTTCCATTCAGCGTTCCCCCAAGTCTCCCGATAAAAATGATACCTCACTTGTGTGGGTAGGCCTAGCGCCCGCGACAGGAAGCGCCCCAAAGCGCAACGTGGACACATCCACATTTTTTAAAGAAAACAGAGGTGTTTTTTGCAAACTGCCTACCTGTAGATTTTGGCCTCTAGCTCTGCCGGCACCTAGGGAAACCTACCAAACCTGTGCATTTCTAAAAACTAGAGACCTAGGGGAATCCAAGATGGGGTGACTTGTGTGGCTCGGACCAGGTTCTGTTACCCAGAATCCTTTGCAAACTTCAAAATTGGGCTAAAAAAACACATGTTCCTCACATTTCTGTGGCAGAAAGTTCTGGAATCTGAGAGGAGCCACAAATTTCCTTCCACCCAGAGCTCCCCCAAGTCTCCCGATAAAAATGGTACCTCACTTGTGTGGGTAGGCCTAGCGCCCGCGACAGGATATGCCCCAAAACACAACGTGGACACATCACAGAAAACAGAGCTGTTTTTAGCAAAGTGCCTACCTGTAGATTTTGGCCTCTAGCTCAGACGGCACCTAGGGAAACCTACCAAACCTGTGCATTTCTGAAAACTAGAGACCTAGGGGAATCCAAGATGGGGTCACTTGTGTGGCTCGGACCAGGTTCTGTTACCCAGAATCCTTTGCAAACCTCAAAATTTGGCAAAAAAAACACATGTTCCTCACATTTCTGTGGCAGAAAGTTCTGGAATCTGAGACGAGGCACAAATCTCCTTCCACCCAGCGTTCCCCCACGTCTCCCGATAAAAATGATACCTCACTTGTGTGGGTAGGCCTAGCGGCCGCGACACGACAAACCCCAAAACGCAACGTGGACACATCCCATTTTTTGAACGAAAACAGAGCTGTTTTTTGCAAAGTGCCTACCTGTAGATTTTGGCCTGTAGCTCAGCCGGCACCTAGGGAAACCTACCAAACCTGTGCATTTCTGAAAACTAGAGACCTAGGGGAATCCAAGATGGGGTGACTTGTGTGGCTCGGACCAGGTTCTGTTACCCAGAATCCTTTGCAAACCTCAAAATTTGGCTAAAAAAACACATGTTCCTCACATTTCTGTGGCAGAAAGTTCAGGAATCTGAGAGGAGCCACAAATTTCCTTCCACGCAGCGTTCCTCCAAGTCTCCCGATAAAAATGATACCTCACTTGTGTGGGTAGGCCTAGCGGCCGTGACAGGAGACGCCCCAAAACGCAACGTGGACACATCCCATTTTTTGAAAGAAAACAGAGCTGTTTTTTGCAAAGTGCCTACCTGTAGATTTTTTGCCTGTAGCTCAGCTGGCACCTAGGGAAACCTACCAAACCTGTGCATTTCTGAAAACTAGAGACCTAGGGGAATCCAAGATGGGGTGACTTGTGGGGCTCTGACCAGGTTCTGTTACCCAGAATCCTTTGCAAACTTCAAAATTTGGCTAAAAAAACACATGTTCCTCACATTTCTGTGGCAGAAAGTTCAGGAATCTGAGAGGAGCCACAAATTTCCTTCCACGCAGCGTTCCTCCAAGTCTCCCGATAAAAATGATACCTCACTTGTGTGGGTAGGCCTAGCGGCCGTGACAGGAGACGCCCCAAAACGCAACGTGGACACATCCCATTTTTTGAAAGAAAACAGAGCTGTTTTTTGCAAAGTGTCTACCTATAGATTTTGGCCTGTAGCTCAGCCGGCACCTAGGGAAACCTACCAAATCTCTGCATTTCTGAAAACTAGAGACCTAGGGGAATCCAAGATGGGGTGACTTGTGTGGCTCGGACCAGGTTCTGTTACCCAGAATCCTTTGCAAACTTCAAAATTGGGCTAAAAAAACACATGTTCCTCACATTTCTGTGGCAGAAAGTTCTGGAATCTGAGAGGAGCCACAAATTTCCTTCCACCCAGAGCTCCCCCAAGTCTCCCGATAAAAATGGTACCTCACTTGTGTGGGTAGGCCTAGCGCCCGCGACAGGATATGCCCCAAAACACAACGTGGACACATCACAGAAAACAGAGCTGTTTTTAGCAAAGTGTCTACCTGTAGATTTTGGCCTCTAGCTCAGCCGGCACCTAGAGAAACCTACCAAACCTGTGCATTTCTGAAAACTAGAGACCTAGGGGAATCCAAGATGGGGTGACTTGTGTGGCTCGGACCTGGTTCTGTTACCCAGAATCCTTTGCAAACCTCAAAGTTTGGCTAAAAAAAACACATGTTCCTCACATTTCTGTGGCAGAAAGTTCTGAAATCTGAGAGGAGCCACAAATTTCCTTCCACGCAGTGTTCCCCTAAGTTTCCCGATAAAAATGATACCTCACTTGTGTGGGTAGGCCTAGCGGCCGTGACAGGAGACGCCCCAAAACGCAACGTGGACACATCTCATTTTTTGAAAGAAAACAGAGCTGTTTTTTGCAAAGTGCCTACCTGTAGATTTTGGCCTGTAGCTCAGCCGGCACCTAGGGAAACCTACCAAACCTGTGCATTTCTGAAAACTAGAGACCTAGGGGAATCCAAGATGGGGTGACTTGTGTGGCTCGGACCAGGTTCTGTTACCCAGAATCCTTTGCAAACCTCAAAATTTGGGTAAAAAAACACAAGTTCCTCACATTTCTGTGGCAGAAAGTTCTGGAATCTGAGAGGAGCCACAAATTTCCTTCCACCCAGCGTTCCCCCAAGTCTCCCGATAAAAATGATACCTCACTTGTGTGGGTAGGCCTAGCGCCCGCGACAGGAAGCACCCCAAAGCGCAACGTGGACACATCCAAATTTTGGAAAGAAAACTGGTGTTTTTTGCAAAGTGCCTACCTGTAGATTTTGGCCTGTAGCTCAGCCGGCACCTAGGGAAACCTACCAAACCTGTGCATTTCTAAAAACTAGAGACCTAGGGGAATCCAAGATGGGGTGGCTTGTGTGGCTCGGACCAGGTTCTGTTACCCAGAATCCTTTGCAAACCTCAAAATTTGTCCTCACATTTCTGTGGCAGAAAGTTCTGGAATCTGAGAGGAGCCACAAATTTCCTTCCACCCAGCGTTCCCCCAAGTCTCCCGATAAAAATGATACCTCACTTGTGTGGGTAGGCCTAGCGGCCGCGACAGGACACGCCCCAAAACGCAACGTGGACACATCCTATTTTTTGAAAGAAAACAGATCTGTTTTTTGCAAAGTGCCAACCTGTAGATTTTGGCCTGTAGCTCAGCCGGCACCTAGGGAAACCTACCAAACCTGCGTATTTCTGAAAACTACAGACCTAGGGGAATCCAAGATGGGGTGACTTGTGTGGCTCGGACCAGGTTCTGTTACCCAGAATCCTTTGCAAACCTCAAAATTTGGCAAAAAAAAACACATGTTCCTCACATTTCTGTGGCAGAAAGTTCTGGAATCTGAGAGGAGCCACAAATTTCCTTCCACCCAGCGCTCCCCCAAGTCTCCCGATAAAAATGGGATCTCACTTGTGTGGGTAGGCCTAGCGCCCGCGACAGGATATGCCCCAAAACACAACGTGGACACATCACAGAAAACAGAGCTGTTTTTAGCAAAGTGCCTACCTGTAGATTTTGGCCTCTAGCTCAGACGGCACCTAGGGAAACCTACCAAACCTGTGCATTTCTGAAAACTAGAGACCTAGGGGAATCCAAGATGGGGTCACTTGTGTGGCTCGGACCAGGTTCTGTTTCCCAGAATCCTTTGCAAACCTCAAAATTTGGCTAAAAAAACACATGTTCCTCACATTTCTGTGGCAGAAAGTTCTGGAATCTGAGACGAGGCACAAATCTCCTTCCACCCAGCGTTCCCCCAAGTCTCCCGATAAAAATGATACCTCACTTGTGTGGGTAGGCCTAGCGGCCGCCACAAGACAAACCCCAAAACGCAACGTGGACACATCCCATTTTTTTAAAGAAAACAGAGCTGTTTTTTGCAAAGTGCCTACCTGTAGATTTTGGCCTGTAGCTCAGCCGGCACCTAGGGAAACCTACCAAACCTGTGCATTTCTGAAAACTAGAGACCTAGGGGAATCCAAGATGGGGTGACTTGTGTGGCTCGGACCAGGTTCTGTTACCCAGAATCCTTTGCAAACCTCAAAATTTGGCTAAAAAAACACATGTTCCTCACATTTCTGTGGCAGAAAGTTCTGGAATCTGAGAGGAGCCACAAATTTCCTTCCATTCAGCGTTCCCCCAAGTCTCCCGATAAAAATGATACCTCACTTGTGTGGGTAGGCCTAGCGCCCGCGACAGGAAGCGCCCCAAAGCGCAACGTGGACACATCCACATTTTTTAAAGAAAACAGAGGTGTTTTTTGCAAACTGCCTACCTGTAGATTTTGGCCTCTAGCTCTGCCGGCACCTAGGGAAACCTACCAAACCTGTGCATTTCTAAAAACTAGAGACCTAGGGGAATCCAAGATGGGGTGACTTGTGTGGCTCGGACCAGGTTCTGTTACCCAGAATCCTTTGCAAACTTCAAAATTGGGCTAAAAAAACACATGTTCCTCACATTTCTGTGGCAGAAAGTTCTGGAATCTGAGAGGAGCCACAAATTTCCTTCCACCCAGAGCTCCCCCAAGTCTCCCGATAAAAATGGTACCTCACTTGTGTGGGTAGGCCTAGCGCCCGCGACAGGATATGCCCCAAAACACAACGTGGACACATCACAGAAAACAGAGCTGTTTTTAGCAAAGTGCCTACCTGTAGATTTTGGCCTCTAGCTCAGACGGCACCTAGGGAAACCTACCAAACCTGTGCATTTCTGAAAACTAGAGACCTAGGGGAATCCAAGATGGGGTCACTTGTGTGGCTCGGACCAGGTTCTGTTACCCAGAATCCTTTGCAAACCTCAAAATTTGGCAAAAAAAACACATGTTCCTCACATTTCTGTGGCAGAAAGTTCTGGAATCTGAGACGAGGCACAAATCTCCTTCCACCCAGCGTTCCCCCACGTCTCCCGATAAAAATGATACCTCACTTGTGTGGGTAGGCCTAGCGGCCGCGACACGACAAACCCCAAAACGCAACGTGGACACATCCCATTTTTTGAACGAAAACAGAGCTGTTTTTTGCAAAGTGCCTACCTGTAGATTTTGGCCTGTAGCTCAGCCGGCACCTAGGGAAACCTACCAAACCTGTGCATTTCTGAAAACTAGAGACCTAGGGGAATCCAAGATGGGGTGACTTGTGTGGCTCGGACCAGGTTCTGTTACCCAGAATCCTTTGCAAACCTCAAAATTTGGCTAAAAAAACACATGTTCCTCACATTTCTGTGGCAGAAAGTTCTGGAATCTGAGAGGAGCCACAAATTTCCTTCCACCCAGCGTTCCCCCAAGTTTCCCGATAAAAATGATACCTCACTTGTGTGGGTAGGCCTAGCGCCCGCGACAGGAAGCGCCCCAAAGCGCAACGTGGACACAACCATATTTTTTAAAGAAAACAGAGGTGTTTTTTGCAAACTGCCTACCTGTAGATTTTGGCCTCTAGCTCTGCCGGCACCTAGGGAAACCTACCAAACCTGTGCATTTCTAAAAACTAGAGTCCTAGGGGAATCCAAGATGGGGTGACTTGTGTGGCTCGGACCAGGTTCTGTTACCCAGAATCCTTTGCAAACTTCAAAATTGGGCTAAAAAAACACACGTTCCTCACATTTCTGTGGCAGATAGTTCTGGAATCTGAGAGGAGCCACAAATCCCCTTCCACCCAGAGCTCCCCCAAGTCTCCCGATAAAAATGGTACCTCACTTGTGTGGGTAGGCCTAGTGCCCGCGACAGGATATGCCCCAAAACACAACGTGGACACATCACAGAAAACAGAGCTGTTTTTAGCAAAGTGTCTACCTGTAGATTTTGGTCTCTAGCTCAGCCGGCACCTAGGGAAACCTACCAAACCTGTGCATTTCTGAAAACTAGAGACGTAGGGGAATCCAAGATGGGTTGACTTGTGTGGCTCGGAGCAGGTTCTGTTACCCAGAATCCTCTGCAAACCTCAAAATTTGGCTAAAAAACACATGTTCCTCACATTTCTGTGGCAGAAAGTTCTGGAATCTGAGAGGAGCCACAAATTTCCTTCCAGGCAGCGTTCCCCCAAGTCTCCCGATAAAAATGATACCTCACTTGTGTGGGTAGGCCTAGCGGCCGTGACAGGAGACGCCCCAAAACGCAACGTGGACACATCCCATTTTTTTAAAGAAAACAGAGCTGTTTTTTGCAAAGTGCCTACCTGTAGATTTTGGCCTGTAGCTCAGCCGGCACATAGGGAAACCTACCAACCCTGTGCATTTCTGAAAACTAGAGATCTAGGGGAATCCAAGATGGGGTGACTTGTGTGGCTCGGACCAGGTTCTGTTACCCAGAATCCTTTGCAAACTTCAAAATTGGGCTAAAAAAACACATGTTCCTCACATTTCTGTGGCAGAAAGTTCTGGAATCTGAGAGGAGCCACAAATTTCCTTCCACCCAGAGCTCCCCCAAGTCTCCCGATAAAAATGGTACCTCACTTGTGTGGGTAGGCCTAGCGCCCGCGACAGGATATGCCCCAAAACACAACGTGGACACATCACAGAAAACAGAGCTGTTTTTAGCAAAGTGTCTACCTGTAGATTTTGGCCTCTAGCTCAGCCGGCACCTAGAGAAACCTACCAAACCTGTGCATTTCTGAAAACTAGAGACCTAGGGGAATCCAAGATGGGGTCACTTGTGTGGCTCGGACCAGGTTCTGTTACCCAGAATCCTTTGCAAACCTCAAAGTTTGGCTAAAAAAAACACATGTTCCTCACATTTCTGTGGCAGAAAGTTCTGAAATCTGAGAGGAGTCACAAATTTCCTTCCACGCAGTGTTCCCCTAAGTCTCCCGATAAAAATGATACCTCACTTGTGTGGGTAGGCCTAGCGGCCGTGACAGGAGACGCCCCAAAACGCAACGTGGACACATCCCATTTTTTGAACGAAAACAGAGCTGTTTTTTGCAAAGTGCCTACCTGTAGATTTTGGCCTGTAGCTCAGCCGGCACCTAGGGAAACCTAACAAACCTGTGCATTTCTGAAAACTAGAGACCTAGGGGAATCCAAGATGGGGTGACTTGTGTGGCTCGGACCAGGTTCTGTTACCCAGAATCCTTTGCAAACCTCAAAATTTGGCTAATAAAACACAAGTTCCTCACATTTCTGTGGCAGAAAGTTCTGGAATCTGAGAGGAGCCACAAATTTCCTTCCACCCAGCGTTCCCCCAAGTCTCCCGATAAAAATGATACCTCACTTGTGTGGGTAGGCCTAGCGCCCGCGACAGGAAGCACCCCAAAGAGCAACGTGGACACATCCAAATTTTGGAAAGAAAACAGAGGTGTTTTTTGCAAAGTGCCTACCTGTAGATTTTGGCCTGAAGCTCAGCCGGCACCTAGGGAAACCTACCAAACCTGTGCATTTCTAAAAACTAGAGACCTAGGGGAATCCAAGATGGGGTGGCTTGTGTGGCTCGGACCAGGTTCTGTTACCCAGAATCCTTTGCAAACCTCAAAATTTGTCCTCACATTTCTGTGGCAGAAAGTTCTGGAATCTGAGAGGAGCCACAAATTTCCTTCCACCCAGCGTTCCCCCAAGTCTCCCGATAAAAATGATACCTCACTAGTGTGGGTAGGCCTAGCGGCCGCGACAGGACACGCCCCAAAACGAAACGTGGACACATCCCATTTTTTGAAAGAAAACAGATCTGTTTTTTGCAAAGTGCCTACCTGTAAATTTTGGCCTGTAGCTCAGCCGGCACCTAGGGAAACCTACCAAACCTGCGTATTTCTGAAAACTAGAGACCTAGGGGAATCCAAGATGGGGTGACTTGTGTGGCTCGGACCAGGTTCTGTTACCCAGAATCCTTTGCAAACCTCAAAATTTGGCAAAAAAAACCACATGTTCCTCACATTTCTGTGGCAGAAAGTTCTGGAATCTGAGAGGAGCCACAAATTTTCTTCCACCCAGCGCTCCCCCAAGTCTCCCGATAAAAATGGGACCTCACTTGTGTGGGTAGGCCTAGCGCCCGCGACAGGATATGCCCCAAAACACAACGTGGACACATCACAGAAAACAGAGCTGTTTTTAGCAAAGTGCCTACCTGTAGATTTTGGCCTCTAGCTCAGCCGGCACCTAGGGAAACCTACCAAACCTGTGCATTTCTGAAAACTAGAGACCTAGGGGAATCCAAGATGGGGTGACTTGTGTGGCTCGGACCAGGTTCTGTTACCCAGAATCCTTTGCAAACCTCAAAATTTGGCTAAAAAAACACATGTTCCTCACATTTCTGTGGCAGAAAGTTCTGGAATCTGAGAGGAGCCACAAATTTCCTTCCACCCAGCGTTCCCCCAAGTCTCCCGATAAAAATGATACCTCACTTGTGTGGGTAGGCCTAGCGCCCGCGACAGGAAGCGCCCCAAAGCGCAACGTGGACACAACCACATTTTTTAAAGAAAACAGAGGTGTTTTTTGCAAACTGCCTACCTGTAGATTTTGGCCTCTAGCTCTGCCGGCACCTAGGGAAACCTACCAAACCTGTGCATTTCTAAAAACTAGAGACCTAGGGGAATCCAAGATGGGGTGACTTGTGTGGCTCGGACCAGGTTCTGTTACCCAGAATCCTTTGCAAACTTCAAAATTGGGCTAAAAAAACACACGTTCCTCACATTTCTGTGGCAGATAGTTCTGGAATCTGAGAGGAGCCACAAATCCCCTTCCACCCAGAGCTCCCCCAAGTCTCCCGATAAAAATGATACCTCACTTGTGTGGGTAGGCCTAGCGGCCGTGACAGGAGACGCCCCAAAACGCAACGTGGACACATCCCATTTTTTTAAAGAAAACAGAGCTGTTTTTTGCAAAGTGCCTACCTGTAGATTTTGGCCTGTAGCTCAGCCGGCACATAGGGAAACCTACCAACCCTGTGCATTTCTGAAAACTAGAGATCTAGGGGAATCCAAGATGGGGTGACTTGTGTGGCTCGGACCAGGTTCTGTTACCCAGAATCCTTTGCAAACCTCAAAATTTGTCCTCACATTTCTGTGGCAGAAAGTTTTGGAATCTGAGAGAAGCCACAAATTTCCTTCCACACAGCGTTCCCCCAAGTCTCCCGATAAAAATGATACCTCACTTGTGTGGGTAGGCCTAGCGGCCGCGACAGGAGACACCCCAAAACGCAACGTGGACACATCCCATTTTTTGAAAGAAAACAGAGCTGTTTTTTGCAAAGTGCCTACCTGTAGATTTTTTGCCTGTAGCTCAGCCGGCACCTAGGGAAACCTACCAAACCTGTGCATTTCTGAAAACTAGAGACCTAGGGGAATCCAAGATGGGGTGACTTGTGTGGCTCGGACCAGGTTCTGTTACCCAGAATCCTTTGCAAACCTCAAAATTTGGCTAAAAAAACACATGTTCCTCACATTTCTGTGGCAGAAAGTTCTGGAATCTGAGAGGAGCCACAAATGTCCTTCCACCCAGCGTTCCCCCAAGTCTCCTCGATAAAAATGATACCTCACTTGTGTGGGTAGGCCTAGCGCCCGCGACAGGAAGCGCCCCAAAGCGCAACGTGGACACATCCACATTTTTGAAAGAAAACAGAGGTGTTTTTTGCAAACTGCCTACCTGTAGATTTTGGCCTCTAGCTCTGCCGGCACCTAGGGAAACCTACCAAACCTGTGCATTTCTAAAAACTAGAGACCTAGGGGAATCCAAGATGGGGTGACTTGTGTGGCTCGGACCAGGTTCTGTTACCCAGAATCCTTTGCAAACTTCAAAATTGGGCTAAAAAAACACACGTTCCTCACATTTCTGTGGCAGATAGTTCTGGAATCTGAGAGGAGCCACAAATCCCCTTCCACCCAGAGCTCCCCCAAGTCTCCCGATAAAAATGGTACCTCACTTGTGTGGGTAGGCCTAGTGCCCGCGACAGGATATGCCCCAAAACACAACGTGGACACATCACAGAAATCAAGCTGTTTTTAGCAAAGTGTCTACCTGTAGATTTTGGTCTCTAGCTCAGCCGGCACCTAGGGAAACCTACCAAACCTGTGCATTTCTGAAAACTAGAGACGTAGGGGAATCCAAGATGGGGTGACTTGTGTGGCTCGGAGCAGGTTCTGTTACCCAGAATCCTCTGCAAACCTCAAAATTTGGCTAAAAAAAACACATGTTCCTCACATTTCTGTGGCAGAAAGTTCTGGAATCTGAGAGAAGCCACAAATTTCCTTCCAGGCAGCGTTCCCCCAAGTCTCCCGATAAAAATGATACCTCACTTGTGTGGGTAGGCCTAGCGGCCGTGACAGGAGACGCCCCAAAACGCAACGTGGACACATCCCATTTTTTGAAAGAAAACAGAGCTGTTTTTTGCAAAGTGCCTACCTGTAGATTTTGGCCTGTAGCTCAGCCGGCACATAGGGAAACCTGCCAACCCTGTGCATTTCTGAAAACTAGAGATCTAGGGGAATCCAAGATGGGGTGACTTGTGTGGCTCGGACCAGGTTCTGTTACCCAGAATCCTTTGCAAACCTCAAAATTTGTCCTCACATTTCTGTGGCAGAAAGTTCTGGAATCTGAGAGAAGCCACAAATTTCCTTCCACCCAGCGTTCCCCCAAGTCTCCCGATAAAAATGATACCTCACTTGTGTGGGTAGGCCTAGCGGCCGCGACAAGAGACACCCCAAAACGCAACGTGGACACATCCCATTTTTTGAAAGAAAACAGAGCTGTTTTTTGCAAAGTGCCTACCTGTAGATTTTTTGCCTGTAGCTCAGCCGGCACCTAGGGAAACCTACCAAACCTGTGCATTTCTGAAAACTAGAGACCTAGGGGAATCCAAGATGGGGTGACTTGTGTGGCTCGGACCAGGTTCTGTTACCCAGAATCCTTTGCAAACCTCAAAATTTGGCTAAAAAAACACATGTTCCTCACATTTCTGTGACAGAAAGTTCTGGAATCTGAGAGGAGCCACAAATTTCCTTCCACCCAGCGTTCCCCCAAGTCTCCCGATAAAAATGATACCTCACTTGTGTGGGTAGGCTTAGCGCCCGCGACAGGAAGCGCCCCAAAGCGCAACGTGGACACATCCACATTTTTTAAAGAAAACAGAGGTGTTTTTTGCAAAGTGCCTACCTGTAGATTTTGGCCTCTAGCTCTGCCGGCACCTAGGGAAACCTACCAAACCTGTGCATTTCTAAAAACTAGAGACCTAGGGGAATCCAAGATGGGGTGACTTGTGTGGCTCGGACCAGGTTCTGTTACCCAGAATCCTTTGCAAACTTCAAAATTGGGCTAAAAAAACACACGTTCCTCACATTTCTGTGGCAGATAGTTCTGGAATCTGAGAGGAGCCACAAATCCCCTTCCACCCAGAGCTCCCCCAAGTCTCCCGATAAAAATGGTACCTCACTTGTGTGGGTAGGCCTAGTGCCCGCGACAGGATATGCCCCAAAACACAACGTGGACACATCACAGAAATCAGAGCTGTTTTTAGCAAGTGTCTACCTGTAGATTTTGGTCTCTAGCTCAGCCGGCACCTAGGGAAACCTACCAAACCTGTGCATTTCTGAAAACTAGAGACGTAGGGGAATCCAAGATGGGGTGACTTGTGTGGCTCGGAGCAGGTTCTGTTACCCAGAATCCTCTGCATACCTCAAAATTTGGCTAAAAAAAACACATGTTCCTCACATTTCTGTGGCAGAAAGTTCTGGAATCTGAGAGGAGCCACAAATTTCCTTCCAGGCAGCGTTCCCCCAAGTCTCCCGATAAAAATGATACCTCACTTGTGTGGGTAGGCCTAGCGGCCGTGACAGGAGACGCCCCAAAACGCAACGTTGACACATCCCATTTTTTGAAAGAAAACAGAGCTGTTTTTTGCAAAGTGCCTACCTGTAGATTTTGGCCTGTAGCTCAGCCGGCACATAGGGAAACCTACCAACCCTGTGCGTTTCTGAAAACTAGAGATCTAGGGGAATCCAAGATGGGGTGACTTGTGTGGCTCGGACCAGGTTCTGTTACCCAGAATCCTTTGCAAACCTCAAAATTTGTCCTCACATTTCTGTGGCAGAAAGTTCTGGAATCTGAGAGAAGCCACAAATTTCCTTCCACCCAGCGTTCCCCCAAGTCTCCCGATAAAAATGATACCTCACTTGTGTGGGTAGGCCTAGCGGCCGCGACAGGAGACACCCCAAAACGCAACGTGGACACATCCCATTTTTTGAAAGAAAACAGAGCTGTTTTTTGCAAAGTGCCTACCTGTAGATTTTTTGCCTGTAGCTCAGCCGGCACCTAGGGAAACCTACCAAACCTGTGCATTTCTGAAAACTAGAGACCTAGGGGAATCCAAGATGGGGTGACTTGTGTGGCTCGGACCAGGTTCTGTTACCCAGAATCCTTTGCAAACCTCAAAATTTGGCTAAAAAAACACATGTTCCTCACATTTCTGTGGCAGAAAGTTCTGGAATCTGAGAGGAGCCACAAATTTCCTTCCACCCAGCGTTCCCCCAAGTCTCCCAATAAAAATGATACCTCACTTGTGTGGGTAGGCCTAGCGCCCGCGACAGGAGACGCCCCAAATCGCAACGTGGACACATCCAAATTTTTGAAAGTAAACAGAGGTGTTTTTTGCAAAGTGCCTACCTGTAGATTTTGGCCTGTAGCTCAGCCGGCACCTAGGGAAACCTACCAAACCTGTGCATTTCTGAAAACTAGAGACCTAGGGGAATCCAAGATGGGTGACTTGTGTGGCTCGGACCAGGTTCTGTTACCCAGAATCCTTTGCATACCTCAAAATTTGGCTAAAAAACACATGTTCCTCACATTTCTGTGACAGAAAGTTCTGGAATCTGAGAGGAGCCACAAATTTCCTTCCACCCAGCGTTCCCCCAAGTCTCCCGATAAAAATGATACCTCACTTGTGTGGGTAGGCATAGCGCCCGCGACAGGAAGCGCCCCAAAGCGCAACATGGACACATCCAAATTTTTGAAAGAAAACAGAGGTGTTTTTTGCAAAGTGCCTACCTGTAGATTTTGGCCTCTAGCTTAGCTGGCACCTAGGGAAACCTACCAAACCTGTGCATTTCTAAAAACTAGAGACCTAGGGGAATCCAAGATGGGGTGACTTGTGTGGCTCGGACCAGGTTCTGTTACCCAGAATCCTTTGCAAACTTCAGAATTGGGCTAAAAAAACACATGTTCCTCACTTTTCTGTGGCAGAAAGTTCTGGAATCTGAGAGGAGCCACAAATTCCCTTCCACCCAGAGCTCCCCCAAGTCTCCCGATAAAAATGGTACCTCATTTGTGTGGGTAGGCCTAGCGCCCGCGACAGGATATGCCCCAAAACACAACGTGGACACATCACAGAAAACAGAGCTGTTTTTAGCAAAGTGTCTACCTGTAGATTTTGGCCTCTAGCTCAGCCGACACCTAGGGAAACCTACCAAACCTGTGCATTTCTGAAAACTAGAGACCTAGGGGAATCCAAGATGGGGTGACTTGTGTGGCTCGGAGCAGGTTCTGTTACCCAGAATCCTCTGCAAACCTCAAAATTTGGCTAAAAAAAACACATGTTCCTCACATTTCTGTGGCAGAAAGTTCTGGAATCTGAGAGGAGCCACAAATTTCTTTCCAGGCAGCGTTCCCCCAAGTCTCCCGATAAAAATGATACCTCACTTGTGTGGGTAGGCCTAGCGGCCGTGACAGGAGACGCCCCAAAACGCAACGTGGACACATCCCATTTTTTGAAAGAAAACAGAGCTGTTTTTTGCAAAGTGCTTACCTGTAGATTTTGGCTTGTAGCTCAGCCGGCACCTAGGGAAACCTACCAACCCTGTGCATTTCTGAAAACTAGAGACCTAGGGGAATCCAAGATGGGGTGACTTGTGTGGCTCGGACCAGGTTCTGTTACCCAGAATCCTTTGCAAACCTCAAAATTTGTCCTCACATTTCTGTGGCAGAAAGTTCTGGAATCTGAGAGGAGCCACAAATTTCCTTCCACCCAGCGTTCCCCCAAGTCTCCCGATAAAAATGATACCTCACTTGTGTGGGTAGGCCTAGCGGCCGCGACAGGAGACACCCCAAAACGCAACGTGGACACATCCCATTTTTTGAAAGAAAACAGAGCTGTTTTTTGCAAAGTGCCTACCTGTAGATTTTGGCCTGTAGCTCACCCGGCACCTAGGGAAACCTACCAAACCTGTGCATTTCTGAAAACTAGAGGCCTAGGGGAATCCAAGATGGGGTGACTTGTGTGGCTCGGACCAGGTTCTGTTACCCAGAATCCTTTGCAAACTTCAAAATTGGGCTAAAAAAACACATGTTCCTCACATTTCTGTGGCAGAAAGTTCTGGAATCTGAGAGGAGCCACAAATTTCCTTCCACCCAGAGCTCCCCCAAGTCTCCCGATAAAAATGGTACCTCACTTTTGTGGGTAGGCCTAGCGCCCGCGACAGGATATGCCCCAAAACACAACGTGGACACATCACAGAAAACAGAGCTGTTTTTAGCAAAGTGTCTACCTGTAGATTTTGGCCTCTAGCTCAGCCGGCACCTAGGGAAACCTACCAAACCTGTGCATTTCTAAAAACTAGAGACCTGGGGGAATCCAAGATGGGGGGACTTGTGTGGCTCGGACCAGGTTCTGTTACCCAGAATCCTTTGCAAACCTCAAAATTTGTCGTCACATTTCTGTGGCAGAAAGTTCTGGAATCTGAGAGGAGCCACAAATTTCCTTCCACCCAGCGTTCCCCCAAGTCTCCAGATAAAAATGATACCTCACTTGTGTGGGTAGGCCTAGCGGCCGTGACAGGACACACCCCAAAACGCAACGTGGACACATCCCATTTTTTGAAAGAAAACAGAGCTGTTTTTTGCAAAGTGCCTACCTGTAGATTTTGGCCTGTAGCTCAGCCGGCACCTAGGGAAACCTACCAAACCTGTGTATTTCTGAAAACTAGAGTCCTAGGGGAATCCAAGATGTGGTGACTTGTGGGGCTTTGACAAGGTTTTGTTACCCAGAATCCTTTGCAAACCTCAAAATTTGGCTAAAAAAACACATGTTCCTCACATTTCTGTGGCAGAAAGTTCTGGAATCTGAGAGGAGCCACAAATTTCCTTCCACCCAGCGTTCCCCCAAGTCTCCCGATAAAAATGGTACCTCACTTGTGTGGGTAGGCCTAGCACCCGCGACAGGATATGCCCCAAAACACAACGTGGACACATCACAGAAAACAGAGCTGTTTTTAGCAAAGTGTCTACC
The DNA here is from genome assembly GCF_031143425.1 of Pleurodeles waltl. Lineage (NCBI taxonomy): Eukaryota > Metazoa > Chordata > Amphibia > Caudata > Salamandridae > Pleurodeles > Pleurodeles waltl. The sequence continues at coordinate 1,324,466,483 of NC_090444.1, forward strand.
TGTAGATTTTGGCCTCTAGCTCAGCCGGCACCTAGAGAAACCTACCACACCTGTGCATTTCTGAAAACTAGAGACCTAGGGGAATCCAAGATGGGGTGACTTCTGTGGCTCGGAGCAGGTTCTGTTACCCAGAATCCTTTGCAAACCTCAAAATTTGGCTAAAAAAAACACATGTTCCTCACATTTCTGTGGCAGAAAGTTCTGGAATCTGAGAGGAGCCACAAATGTCCTTCCACGCAGCGTTCCCCTAAGTCTCCCGATAAAAATGATACCTCACTTGTGTGGGTAGACCTAGTGGCCGTGACAGGAGACGCCCCAAAACGCAACGTGGACACATCCCATTTTTTGAAAGAAAACAGAGGTGTTTTTTGCAAAGTGCCTACCTGTAGATTTTGGCCTGTAGCTCAGCCGGCACCTAGGGAAACCTACCAAACCTGTGCATTTCTAAAAACTAGAGACCTAGGGGAATCCAAGATGGGGTGACTTGTGTGGCTCGGACCAGGTTCTGTTTCCCAGAATCCTTTGCAAACCTCAAAATTTGGCTAAAAAAACACATGTTCCTCACATTTCTGTGGCAGAAAGTTCTGGAATCTGAGAGGAGCCACAAATTTCCTTCCACCCAGCGTTCCCCCAAGTCTCCCGATAAAAATGATACCTCACTTGTGTGGGTAGGCCTAGCGCCCGCGACAGGAAGCGCCCCAAAGCGCAACGTGGACACATCCAAATTTTTTAAAGAAAACAGAGGTGTTTTTTGCAAAGTGCCTACCTGTAGATTTTGGCCTCTAGCTCAGCCGGCACCTAGGGAAACCTACCAAACCTGTGCATTTCTAAAAAATAGAGACCTAGGGGAATCCAAGATGGGGAGACTTGTGTGGCTCGGACCAGGTTCTGTTACCCAAAATCCTTTGCAAACCTCAAAATTTGTCCTCACATTTCTGTGGCAGAAAATTCTGGAATCTGAGAGGAGCCACAAATGTCCTTCCACCCAGCGTTCCCCCAAGTCTCCCGATAAAAATGATACCTCACTTGTGTGGGTAGGCCTAGCGGCCGCGACAGGACACGCCCCAAAACGCAACGTGGACACATCCCATTTTTTGAAAGAAAACAGAGCTGTTTTTTGCAAAGTGCCTACCTGTAGATTTTGGCCTGTAGCTCAGCAGGCACCTAGGGAAACCTACCAAACCTGTGTATTTCTGAAAACTAGAGACCTAGGGGAATCCAAGATGGGGTGACTTGTGTGGCTCGGACCAGGTTCTGTTACCCAGAATCCTTTGCAAACCTCAAAATTTGGCTAAAAAAACACATGTTCCTCACATTTCTGTGGCAGAAAGTTCTGGAATCTGAGAGGAGCCACAGATTTCCTTCCACCCAGCGCTCCCCCAAGTCTCCCGATAAAAATGGTACCTCACTTGTGTGGGTAGGCCTAGCGCCTACGACAGGATATGCCCCAAAACACAACGTGGACACATCACAGAAAACAGAGCTGTTTTTAGCAAAGTGCCTACCTGTAGATTTTGGCCTCTAGCTCAGCCGGCACCTAGGGAAACCAACCAAACCTGTGCATTTCTGAAAACTAGAGACCTAGGGGAATCCAAGATGGGGTGACTTGTGTGGCTCGGACCAGGTTCTGTTACCCAGAATCCTTTGCAAACCTCATACTTTGGCTAAAAAAACACATGTTCCTCACATTTCTGTGGCAGAAAGTTCTGGAATCTGAGACGAGACACAAAATTCCTTCCACCCAGCGTTCCCCCAAGTCTCCCGATAAAAATGATACCTCACTTGTGTGGGTAGGCCTAGCGGCCGCGACAGGAGACACCCCAAAACGCAACGTGGACACATCCCATTTTTTTTAAGAAAACAGAGCTGTTTTTTGCAAAGTGCCTACCTGTAGATTTTGGCCTGTAGCTCAGCCGGCACCTAGGGAAACCTACCACACCTGTGCATTTCTGAAAACTAGAGACCTAGGGGAATCCAAGATGGGATGACTTGTGTGGCTCGGACCAGGTTCTGTTACCCAGAATCCTTTGCAAACCTCAAAATTTGGCTAAAAAAACACAAGTTCCTCACATTTCTGTGGCAGAAAGTTCTGGAATCTGAGAGGAGCCACAAATTTCCTTCCACCCAGCGTTCCCCCAAGTCTCCCGATAAAAATGATACCTCACTTGTGTGGGTAGGCCTAGCGCCCGCGACAGGAAGCGCCCCAAAGCGCAACGTGGACACATCCACATTTTTGAAAGAAAACAGAGGTGTTTTTTGCAAAGTGCCTACCTGTAGATTTTGGCCTCTAGCTCAGCCGGCACCTAGAGAAACCTACCAAACCTGTGCATTTCTGAAAACTAGAGACCTAGGGGAATCCAAGATGGGATGACTTGTGTGGCTCGGACCAGGTTCTGTTACCCAGAATCCTTTGCAAACCTCAAAGTTTGGCTAAAAAAAACACATGTTCCTCACATTTCTGTGGCAGAAAGTTCTGAAATCTGAGAGGAGCCACAAATTTCCTTCCACGCAGTGTTCCCCTAAGTCTCCCGATAAAAATGATACCTCACTTGTGTGGGTAGGCCTAGCGGCCGTGACAGGAGACGCCCCAAAACGCAACGTGGACACATCCCATTTTTTTAAAGAAAACAGAGCTGTTTTTTGCAAAGTGCCTACCTGTAGATTTTGGCCTGTAGCTCAGCCGGCACCTAGGGAAACCTACCAAACCTGTGCATTTCTGAAAACTAGAGACCTAGGGGAATCCAAGATGGGGTGACTTGTGTGGCTCGGACCAGGTTCTGTTACCCAGAATCCTTTGCAAACCTCAAAATTTGGCTAAAAAAACACAAGTTCCTCATATTTCTGTGGCAGAAAGTTCTGGAATCTGAGAGGAGCCACAAATTTCCTTCCACCCAGCGTTCCCCCAAGTCTCCCGATAAAAATGATACCTCACTTGTGTGGGTAGGCCTAGCGCCCGCGACAGGAAGCACCCCAAAGCGCAACGTGGACACTTCCAAATTTTGGAAAGAAAACAGAGGTGTTTTTTGCAAAGTGCCTACCTGTAGATTTTGGCCTGTAGCTCAGCCGGCACCTAGGGAAACCTACCAAACCTGTGCATTTCTAAAAACTAGAGACCTAGGGGAATCCAAGATGGGGTGGCTTGTGTGGCTCGGACCAGGTTCTGTTACCCAGAATCCTTTGCAAACCTCAAAATTTGTCCTCACATTTCTGTGGCAGAAAGTTCTGGAATCTGAGAGGAGCCACAAATTTCCTTCCACCCAGCGTTCCCCCAAGTCTCCCGATAAAAATGATACCTCACTTGTGTGGGTAGGCCTAGCGGCCGCGACAGGACACGCCCCAAAACGCAACGTGGACACATCCCATTTTTTGAAAGAAAACAGATCTGTTTTTTGCAAAGTGCCTACCTGTAGATTTTGGCCTGTAGCTCAGCCGGCACCTAGGGAAACCTACCAAACCTGCGTATTTCTGAAAACTAGAGACCTAGGGGAATCCAAGATGGGGTGACTTGTGTGGCTCGGACCAGGTTCTGTTACCCAGAATCCTTTGCAAACCTCAAAATTTGGCAAAAAAAAACACATGTTCCTCACATTTCTGTGGCAGAAAGTTCTGGAATCTGAGAGGAGCCACAAATTTCCTTCCACCCAGCGCTCCCCCAAGTCTCCCGATAAAAATGGGACCTCACTTGTGTGGGTAGGCCTAGCGCCTGCGACAGGATATGCCCCAAAACACAACGTGGACACATCACAGAAAACAGAGCTGTTTTTAGCAAAGTGCCTACCTGTAGATTTTGGCCTCTAGCTCAGACGGCACCTAGGGAAACCTACCAAACCTGTGCATTTCTGAAAACTAGAGACCTAGGGGAATCCAAGATGGGGTCACTTGTGTGGCTCGGACCAGGTTCTGTTACCCAGAATCCTTTGCAAACCTCAAAATTTGGCTAAAAAAACACATGTTCCTCACATTTCTGTGGCAGAAAGTTCTGGAATCTGAGACGAGGCACAAATCTCCTTCCACCCAGCGTTCCCCCAAGTCTCCCGATAAAAATGATACCTCACTTGTGTGGGTAGGCCTAGCGGCCGCGACAAGACAAACCCCAAAACGCCACGTGGACACATCCCATTTTTTGAAAGAAAACAGAGCTGTTTTTTGCAAAGTGCCTACCTGTAGATTTTGGCCTGTAGCTCAGCCGGCACCTAGGGAAACCTACCAAACCTGTGCATTTCTGAAAACTAGAGACCTAGGGGAATCCAAGATGGGGTGACTTGTGTGGCTCGGACCAGGTTCTGTTACCCTGAATCCTTTGCAAACCTCAAAATTTGGCTAAAAAAACACAAGTTCCTCACATTTCTGTGGCAGAAAGTTCTGGAATCTGAGAGGAGCCACAAATTTCCTTCCACCCAGCGTTCCCCCAAGTCTCCCGATAAAAATGATACCTCACTTGTGTGGGTAGGCCTAGCGCCCGCGACAGGAAGCGCCCCAAAGCGCAACGTGGACACATCCAAATTTTTGAAAGAAAACAGAGGTGTTTTTTGCAAAGTGCCTACCTGTAGATTTTGGCCTCTAGCTCAGCCGGCACCTAGAGAAACCTACCAAACCTGTGCATTTCTGAAAACTAGAGACGTAGGGGAATCCAAGATGGGTTGACTTGTGTGGCTCGGAGCAGGTTCTGTTACCCAGAATCCTCTGCAAACCTCAAAATTTGGCTAAAAAACACATGTTCCTCACATTTCTGTGGCAGAAAGTTCTGGAATCTGAGAGGAGCCACAAATTTCCTTCCAGGCAGCGTTCCCCCAAGTCTCCCGATAAAAATGATACCTCACTTGTGTGGGTAGGCCTAGCGGCCGTGACAGGAGACGCCCCAAAACGCAACGTGGACACATCCCATTTTTTTAAAGAAAACAGAGCTGTTTTTTGCAAAGTGCCTACCTGTAGATTTTGGCCTGTAGCTCAGCCGGCACATAGGGAAACCTACCAACCCTGTGCATTTCTGAAAACTAGAGATCTAGGGGAATCCAAGATGGGGTGACTTGTGTGGCTCGGACCAGGTTCTGTTACCCAGAATCCTTTGCAAACTTCAAAATTGGGCTAAAAAAACACATGTTCCTCACATTTCTGTGGCAGAAAGTTCTGGAATCTGAGAGGAGCCACAAATTTCCTTTCACCCAGAGCTCCCCCAAGTCTCCCGATAAAAATGGTACCTCACTTGTGTGGGTAGGCCTAGCGCCCGCGACAGGATATGCCCCAAAACACAACGTGGACACATCACAGAAAACAGAGCTGTTTTTAGCAAAGTGTCTACCTGTAGATTTTGGCCTCTAGCTCAGCCGGCACCTAGAGAAACCTACCAAACCTGTGCATTTCTGAAAACTAGAGACCTAGGGGAATCCAAGATGGGGTCACTTGTGTGGCTCGGACCAGGTTCTGTTACCCAGAATCCTTTGCAAACCTCAAAGTTTGGCTAAAAAAAACACATGTTCCTCACATTTCTGTGGCAGAAAGTTCTGAAATCTGAGAGGAGTCACAAATTTCCTTCCACGCAGTGTTCCCCTAAGTCTCCCGATAAAAATGATACCTCACTTGTGTGGGTAGGCCTAGCGGCCGTGACAGGAGACGCCCCAAAACGCAACGTGGACACATCCCATTTTTTGAACGAAAACAGAGCTGTTTTTTGCAAAGTGCCTACCTGTAGATTTTGGCCTGTAGCTCAGCCGGCACCTAGGGAAACCTACCAAACCTGTGCATTTCTGAAAACTAGAGACCTAGGGGAATCCAAGATGGGGTGACTTGTGTGGCTCGGACCAGGTTCTGTTACCCAGAATCCTTTGCAAACCTCAAAATTTGGCTAAAAAAACACAAGTTCCTCACATTTCTGTGGCAGAAAGTTCTGGAATCTGAGAGGAGCCACAAATTTCCTTCCACCCAGCGTTCCCCCAAGTCTCCCGATAAAAATGATACCTCACTTGTGTGGGTAGGCCTAGCGCCCGCGACAGGAAGCACCCCAAAGAGCAACGTGGACACATCCAAATTTTGGAAAGAAAACAGAGGTGTTTTTTGCAAAGTGCCTACCTGTAGATTTTGGCCTGAAGCTCAGCCGGCACCTAGGGAAACCTACCAAACCTGTGCATTTCTAAAAACTAGAGACCTAGGGGAATCCAAGATGGGGTGGCTTGTGTGGCTCGGACCAGGTTCTGTTACCCAGAATCCTTTGCAAACCTCAAAATTTGTCCTCACATTTCTGTGGCAGAAAGTTCTGGAATCTGAGAGGAGCCACAAATTTCCTTCCACCCAGCGTTCCCCCAAGTCTCCCGATAAAAATGATACCTCACTTGTGTGGGTAGGCCTAGCGGCCGCGACAGGACACGCCCCAAAACGAAACGTGGACACATCCCATTTTTTGAAAGAAAACAGATCTGTTTTTTGCAAAGTGCCTACCTGTAAATTTTGGCCTGTAGCTCAGCCGGCACCTAGGGAAACCTACCAAACCTGCGTATTTCTGAAAACTAGAGACCTAGGGGAATCCAAGATGGGGTGACTTGTGTGGCTCGGACCAGGTTCTGTTACCCAGAATCCTTTGCAAACCTCAAAATTTGGCAAAAAAAACCACATGTTCCTCACATTTCTGTGGCAGAAAGTTCTGGAATCTGAGAGGAGCCACAAATTTTCTTCCACCCAGCGCTCCCCCAAGTCTCCCGATAAAAATGGGACCTCACTTGTGTGGGTAGGCCTAGCGCCCGCGACAGGATATGCCCCAAAACACAACGTGGACACATCACAGAAAACAGAGCTGTTTTTAGCAAAGTGCCTACCTGTAGATTTTGGCCTCTAGCTCAGCCGGCACCTAGGGAAACCTACCAAACCTGTGCATTTCTGAAAACTAGAGACCTAGGGGAATCCAAGATGGGGTGACTTGTGTGGCTCGGACCAGGTTCTGTTACCCAGAATCCTTTGCAAACCTCAAAATTTGGCTAAAAAAACACATGTTCCTCACATTTCTGTGGCAGAAAGTTCTGGAATCTGAGAGGAGCCACAAATTTCCTTCCACCCAGCGTTCCCCCAAGTCTCCCGATAAAAATGATACCTCACTTGTGTGGGTAGGCCTAGCGCCCGCGACAGGAAGCGCCCCAAAGCGCAACGTGGACACAACCACATTTTTTAAAGAAAACAGAGGTGTTTTTTGCAAACTGCCTACCTGTAGATTTTGGCCTCTAGCTCTGCCGGCACCTAGGGAAACCTACCAAACCTGTGCATTTCTAAAAACTAGAGACCTAGGGGAATCCAAGATGGGGTGACTTGTGTGGCTCGGACCAGGTTCTGTTACCCAGAATCCTTTGCAAACTTCAAAATTGGGCTAAAAAAACACACGTTCCTCACATTTCTGTGGCAGATAGTTCTGGAATCTGAGAGGAGCCACAAATCCCCTTCCACCCAGAGCTCCCCCAAGTCTCCCGATAAAAATGATACCTCACTTGTGTGGGTAGGCCTAGCGGCCGTGACAGGAGACACCCCAAAACGCAACGTGGACACATCCCATTTTTTGAAAGAAAACAGAGCTGTTTTTTGCAAAGTGCCTACCTGTAGATTTTGGCCTGTAGCTCAGCCGGCACATAGGGAAACCTGCCAACCCTGTGCATTTCTGAAAACTAGAGATCTAGGGGAATCCAAGATGGGGTGACTTGTGTGGCTCGGACCAGGTTCTGTTACCCAGAATCCTTTGCAAACCTCAAAATTTGTCCTCACATTTCTGTGGCAGAAAGTTCTGGAATCTGAGAGAAGCCACAAATTTCCTTCCACCCAGCGTTCCCCCAAGTCTCCCGATAAAAATGATACCTCACTTGTGTGGGTAGGCCTAGCGGCCGCGACAAGAGACACCCCAAAACGCAACGTGGACACATCCCATTTTTTGAAAGAAAACAGAGCTGTTTTTTGCAAAGTGCCTACCTGTAGATTTTTTGCCTGTAGCTCAGCCGGCACCTAGGGAAACCTACCAAACCTGTGCATTTCTGAAAACTAGAGACCTAGGGGAATCCAAGATGGGGTGACTTGTGTGGCTCGGACCAGGTTCTGTTACCCAGAATCCTTTGCAAACCTCAAAATTTGGCTAAAAAAACACATGTTCCTCACATTTCTGTGACAGAAAGTTCTGGAATCTGAGAGGAGCCACAAATTTCCTTCCACCCAGCGTTCCCCCAAGTCTCCCGATAAAAATGATACCTCACTTGTGTGGGTAGGCCTAGCGCCCGCGACAGGAAGCGCCCCAAAGCGCAACGTGGACACATCCACATTTTTTAAAGAAAACAGAGGTGTTTTTTGCAAAGTGCCTACCTGTAGATTTTGGCCTCTAGCTCTGCCGGCACCTAGGGAAACCTACCAAACCTGTGCATTTCTAAAAACTAGAGACCTAGGGGAATCCAAGATGGGGTGACTTGTGTGGCTCGGACCAGGTTCTGTTACCCAGAATCCTTTGCAAACTTCAAAATTGGGCTAAAAAAACACACGTTCCTCACATTTCTGTGGCAGATAGTTCTGGAATCTGAGAGGAGCCACAAATCCCCTTCCACCCAGAGCTCCCCCAAGTCTCCCGATAAAAATGGTACCTCACTTGTGTGGGTAGGCCTAGTGCCCGCGACAGGATATGCCCCAAAACACAACGTGGACACATCACAGAAATCAGAGCTGTTTTTAGCAAAGTGTCTACCTGTAGATTTTGGTCTCTAGCTCAGCCGGCACCTAGGGAAACCTACCAAACCTGTGCATTTCTGAAAACTAGAGACGTAGGGGAATCCAAGATGGGGTGACTTGTGTGGCTCGGAGCAGGTTCTGTTACCCAGAATCCTCTGCATACCTCAAAATTTGGCTAAAAAAAACACATGTTCCTCACATTTCTGTGGCAGAAAGTTCTGGAATCTGAGAGGAGCCACAAATGTCCTTCCACGCAGCGTTCCCCTAAGTCTCCCGATAAAAATGATACCTCACTTGTGTGGGTAGACCTAGTGGCCGTGACAGGAGACGCCCCAAAACGCAACGTGGACACATCCCATTTTTTGAAAGAAAACAGAGGTGTTTTTTGCAAAGTGCCTACCTGTAGATTTTGGCCTGTAGCTCAGCCGGCACCTAGGGAAACCTACCAAACCTGTGCATTTCTAAAAACTAGAGACCTAGGGGAATCCAAGATGGGGTGACTTGTGTGGCTCGGACCAGGTTCTGTTTCCCAGAATCCTTTGCAAACCTCAAAATTTGGCTAAAAAAACACATGTTCCTCACATTTCTGTGGCAGAAAGTTCTGGAATCTGAGAGGAGCCACAAATTTCCTTCCACCCAGCGTTCCCCCAAGTCTCCCGATAAAAATGATACCTCACTTGTGTGGGTAGGCCTAGCGCCCGCGACAGGAAGCGCCCCAAAGCGCAACGTGGACACATCCAAATTTTTTAAAGAAAACAGAGGTGTTTTTTGCAAAGTGCCTACCTGTAGATTTTGGCCTCTAGCTCAGCCGGCACCTAGGGAAACCTACCAAACCTGTGCATTTCTAAAAAATAGAGACCTAGGGGAATCCAAGATGGGGAGACTTGTGTGGCTCGGACCAGGTTCTGTTACCCAAAATCCTTTGCAAACCTCAAAATTTGTCCTCACATTTCTGTGGCAGAAAATTCTGGAATCTGAGAGGAGCCACAAATGTCCTTCCACCCAGCGTTCCCCCAAGTCTCCCGATAAAAATGATACCTCACTTGTGTGGGTAGGCCTAGCGGCCGCGACAGGACACGCCCCAAAACGCAACGTGGACACATCCCATTTTTTGAAAGAAAACAGAGCTGTTTTTTGCAAAGTGCCTACCTGTAGATTTTGGCCTGTAGCTCAGCAGGCACCTAGGGAAACCTACCAAACCTGTGTATTTCTGAAAACTAGAGACCTAGGGGAATCCAAGATGGGGTGACTTGTGTGGCTCGGACCAGGTTCTGTTACCCAGAATCCTTTGCAAACCTCAAAATTTGGCTAAAAAAACACATGTTCCTCACATTTCTGTGGCAGAAAGTTCTGGAATCTGAGAGGAGCCACAAATTTCCTTCCACCCAGCGTTCCCCCAAGTCTCCCGATAAAAATGATACCTCACTTGTGTGGGTAGGCCTAGCGCCCGCGACAGGAAGCGCCCCAAAGCGCAACGTGGACACAACCACATTTTTTAAAGAAAACAGAGGTGTTTTTTGCAAACTGCCTACCTGTAGATTTTGGCCTCTAGCTCTGCCGGCACCTAGGGAAACCTACCAAACCTGTGCATTTCTAAAAACTAGAGACCTAGGGGAATCCAAGATGGGGTGACTTGTGTGGCTCGGACCAGGTTCTGTTACCCAGAATCCTTTGCAAACTTCAAAATTGGGCTAAAAAAACACACGTTCCTCACATTTCTGTGGCAGATAGTTCTGGAATCTGAGAGGAGCCACAAATCCCCTTCCACCCAGAGCTCCCCCAAGTCTCCCGATAAAAATGATACCTCACTTGTGTGGGTAGGCCTAGCGGCCGTGACAGGAGACACCCCAAAACGCAACGTGGACACATCCCATTTTTTGAAAGAAAACAGAGCTGTTTTTTGCAAAGTGCCTACCTGTAGATTTTGGCCTGTAGCTCAGCCGGCACATAGGGAAACCTGCCAACCCTGTGCATTTCTGAAAACTAGAGATCTAGGGGAATCCAAGATGGGGTGACTTGTGTGGCTCGGACCAGGTTCTGTTACCCAGAATCCTTTGCAAACCTCAAAATTTGTCCTCACATTTCTGTGGCAGAAAGTTCTGGAATCTGAGAGAAGCCACAAATTTCCTTCCACCCAGCGTTCCCCCAAGTCTCCCGATAAAAATGATACCTCACTTGTGTGGGTAGGCCTAGCGGCCGCGACAAGAGACACCCCAAAACGCAACGTGGACACATCCCATTTTTTGAAAGAAAACAGAGCTGTTTTTTGCAAAGTGCCTACCTGTAGATTTTTTGCCTGTAGCTCAGCCGGCACCTAGGGAAACCTACCAAACCTGTGCATTTCTGAAAACTAGAGACCTAGGGGAATCCAAGATGGGGTGACTTGTGTGGCTCGGACCAGGTTCTGTTACCCAGAATCCTTTGCAAACCTCAAAATTTGGCTAAAAAAACACATGTTCCTCACATTTCTGTGACAGAAAGTTCTGGAATCTGAGAGGAGCCACAAATTTCCTTCCACCCAGCGTTCCCCCAAGTCTCCCGATAAAAATGATACCTCACTTGTGTGGGTAGGCCTAGCGCCCGCGACAGGAAGCGCCCCAAAGCGCAACGTGGACACATCCACATTTTTTAAAGAAAACAGAGGTGTTTTTTGCAAAGTGCCTACCTGTAGATTTTGGCCTCTAGCTCTGCCGGCACCTAGGGAAACCTACCAAACCTGTGCATTTCTAAAAACTAGAGACCTAGGGGAATCCAAGATGGGGTGACTTGTGTGGCTCGGACCAGGTTCTGTTACCCAGAATCCTTTGCAAACTTCAAAATTGGGCTAAAAAAACACACGTTCCTCACATTTCTGTGGCAGATAGTTCTGGAATCTGAGAGGAGCCACAAATCCCCTTCCACCCAGAGCTCCCCCAAGTCTCCCGATAAAAATGGTACCTCACTTGTGTGGGTAGGCCTAGTGCCCGCGACAGGATATGCCCCAAAACACAACGTGGACACATCACAGAAATCAGAGCTGTTTTTAGCAAAGTGTCTACCTGTAGATTTTGGTCTCTAGCTCAGCCGGCACCTAGGGAAACCTACCAAACCTGTGCATTTCTGAAAACTAGAGACGTAGGGGAATCCAAGATGGGGTGACTTGTGTGGCTCGGAGCAGGTTCTGTTACCCAGAATCCTCTGCATACCTCAAAATTTGGCTAAAAAAAACACATGTTCCTCACATTTCTGTGGCAGAAAGTTCTGGAATCTGAGAGGAGCCACAAATGTCCTTCCACGCAGCGTTCCCCTAAGTCTCCCGATAAAAATGATACCTCACTTGTGTGGGTAGACCTAGTGGCCGTGACAGGAGACGCCCCAAAACGCAACGTGGACACATCCCATTTTTTGAAAGAAAACAGAGGTGTTTTTTGCAAAGTGCCTACCTGTAGATTTTGGCCTGTAGCTCAGCCGGCACCTAGGGAAACCTACCAAACCTGTGCATTTCTAAAAACTAGAGACCTAGGGGAATCCAAGATGGGGTGACTTGTGTGGCTCGGACCAGGTTCTGTTTCCCAGAATCCTTTGCAAACCTCAAAATTTGGCTAAAAAAACACATGTTCCTCACATTTCTGTGGCAGAAAGTTCTGGAATCTGAGAGGAGCCACAAATTTCCTTCCACCCAGCGTTCCCCCAAGTCTCCCGATAAAAATGATACCTCACTTGTGTGGGTAGGCCTAGCGCCCGCGACAGGAAGCGCCCCAAAGCGCAACGTGGACACATCCAAATTTTTTAAAGAAAACAGAGGTGTTTTTTGCAAAGTGCCTACCTGTAGATTTTGGCCTCTAGCTCAGCCGGCACCTAGGGAAACCTACCAAACCTGTGCATTTCTAAAAAATAGAGACCTAGGGGAATCCAAGATGGGGAGACTTGTGTGGCTCGGACCAGGTTCTGTTACCCAAAATCCTTTGCAAACCTCAAAATTTGTCCTCACATTTCTGTGGCAGAAAATTCTGGAATCTGAGAGGAGCCACAAATGTCCTTCCACCCAGCGTTCCCCCAAGTCTCCCGATAAAAATGATACCTCACTTGTGTGGGTAGGCCTAGCGGCCGCGACAGGACACGCCCCAAAACGCAACGTGGACACATCCCATTTTTTGAAAGAAAACAGAGCTGTTTTTTGCAAAGTGCCTACCTGTAGATTTTGGCCTGTAGCTCAGCAGGCACCTAGGGAAACCTACCAAACCTGTGTATTTCTGAAAACTAGAGACCTAGGGGAATCCAAGATGGGGTGACTTGTGTGGCTCGGACCAGGTTCTGTTACCCAGAATCCTTTGCAAACCTCAAAATTTGGCTAAAAAAACACATGTTCCTCACATTTCTGTGGCAGAAAGTTCTGGAATCTGAGAGGAGCCACAGATTTCCTTCCACCCAGCGCTCCCCCAAGTCTCCCGATAAAAATGGTACCTCACTTGTGTGGGTAGGCCTAGCGCCTACGACAGGATATGCCCCAAAACACAACGTGGACACATCACAGAAAACAGAGCTGTTTTAGCAAAGTGCCTACCTGTAGTTTTTGGCCTCTAGCTCAGCCGGCACCTAGGGAAACCAACCAAACCTGTGCATTTCTGAAAACTAGAGACCTAGGGGAATCCAAGATGGGGTGACTTGTGTGGCTCGGACCAGGTTCTGTTACCCAGAATCCTTTGCAAACCTCATACTTTGGCTAAAAAAACACATGTTCCTCACATTTCTGTGGCAGAAAGTTCTGGAATCTGAGACGAGACACAAAATTCCTTCCACCCAGCGTTCCCCCAAGTCTCCCGATAAAAATGATACCTCACTTGTGTGGGTAGGCCTAGCGGCCGCGACAGGAGACACCCCAAAACGCAACGTGGACACATCCCATTTTTTTTAAGAAAACAGAGCTGTTTTTTGCAAAGTGCCTACCTGTAGATTTTGGCCTGTAGCTCAGCCGGCACCTAGGGAAACCTACCACACCTGTGCATTTCTGAAAACTAGAGACCTAGGGGAATCCAAGATGGGATGACTTGTGTGGCTCGGACCAGGTTCTGTTACCCAGAATCCTTTGCAAACCTCAAAATTTGGCTAAAAAAACACAAGTTCCTCACATTTCTGTGGCAGAAAGTTCTGGAATCTGAGAGGAGCCACAAATTTCCTTCCACCCAGCGTTCCCCCAAGTCTCCCGATAAAAATGATACCTCACTTGTGTGGGTAGGCCTAGCGCCCGCGACAGGAAGCGCCCCAAAGCGCAACGTGGACACATCCACATTTTTGAAAGAAAACAGAGGTGTTTTTTGCAAAGTGCCTACCTGTAGATTTTGGCCTCTAGCTCAGCCGGCACCTAGAGAAACCTACCAAACCTGTGCATTTCTGAAAACTAGAGACCTAGGGGAATCCAAGATGGGATGACTTGTGTGGCTCGGAGCAGGTTCTGTTACCCAGAATCCTTTGCAAACCTCAAAGTTTGGCTAAAAAAAACACATGTTCCTCACATTTCTGTGGCAGAAAGTTCTGAAATCTGAGAGGAGCCACAAATTTCCTTCCACGCAGTGTTCCCCTAAGTCTCCCGATAAAAATGATACCTCACTTGTGTGGGTAGGCCTAGCGGCCGTGACAGGAGACGCCCCAAAACGCAACGTGGACACATCCCATTTTTTTAAAGAAAACAGAGCTGTTTTTTGCAAAGTGCCTACCTGTAGATTTTGGCCTGTAGCTCAGCCGGCACCTAGGGAAACCTACCAAACATGTGCATTTCTGAAAACTAGAGACCTAGGGGAATCCAAGATGGGGTGACTTGTGTGGCTCGGACCAGGTTCTGTTACCCAGAATCCTTTGCAAACCTCAAAATTTGGCTAAAAAAACACAAGTTCCTCACATTTCTGTGGCAGAAAGTTCTGGAATCTGAGAGGAGCCACAAATTTCCTTCCACCCAGCGTTCCCCCAAGTCTCCCGATAAAAATGATACCTCACTTGTGTGGGTAGGCCTAGCGCCCGCGACAGGAAGCACCCCAAAGCGCAACGTGGACACTTCCAAATTTTGGAAAGAAAACAGAGGTGTTTTTTGCAAAGTGCCTACCTGTAGATTTTGGCCTGTAGCTCAGCCGGCACCTAGGGAAACCTACCAAACCTGTGCATTTCTAAAAACTAGAGACCTAGGGGAATCCAAGATGGGGTGGCTTGTGTGGCTCGGACCAGGTTCTGTTACCCAGAATCCTTTGCAAACCTCAAAATTTGTCCTCACATTTCTGTGGCAGAAAGTTCTGGAATCTGAGAGGAGCCACAAATTTCCTTCCACCCAGCGTTCCCCCAAGTCTCCCGATAAAAATGATACCTCACTTGTGTGGGTAGGCCTAGCGGCCGCGACAGGACACGCCCCAAAACGCAACGTGGACACATCCCATTTTTTGAAAGAAAACAGATCTGTTTTTTGCAAAGTGCCTACCTGTAGATTTTGGCCTGTAGCTCAGCCGGCACCTAGGGAAACCTACCAAACCTGCGTATTTCTGAAAACTAGAGACCTAGGGGAATCCAAGATGGGGTGACTTGTGTGGCTCGGACCAGGTTCTGTTACCCAGAATCCTTTGCAAACCTCAAAATTTGGCAAAAAAAAACACATGTTCCTCACATTTCTGTGGCAGAAAGTTCTGGAATCTGAGAGGAGCCACAAATTTCCTTCCACCCAGCGCTCCCCCAAGTCTCCCGATAAAAATGGGACCTCACTTGTGTGGGTAGGCCTAGCGCCCGCGACAGGATATGCCCCAAAACACAACGTGGACACATCACAGAAAACAGAGCTGTTTTTAGCAAAGTGCCTACCTGTAGATTTTGGCCTCTAGCTCAGACGGCACCTAGGGAAACCTACCAAACCTGTGCATTTCTGAAAACTAGAGACCTAGGGGAATCCAAGATGGGGTCACTTGTGTGGCTCGGACCAGGTTCTGTTACCCAGAATCCTTTGCAAACCTCAAAATTTGGCTAAAAAAACACATGTTCCTCACATTTCTGTGGCAGAAAGTTCTGGAATCTGAGACGAGGCACAAATCTCCTTCCACCCAGCGTTCCCCCAAGTCTCCCGATAAAAATGATACCTCACTTGTGTGGGTAGGCCTAGCGGCCGCGACAAGACAAACCCCAAAACGCCACGTGGACACATCCCATTTTTTGAAAGAAAACAGAGCTGTTTTTTGCAAAGTGCCTACCTGTAGATTTTGGCCTGTAGCTCAGCCGGCACCTAGGGAAACCTACCAAACCTGTGCATTTCTGAAAACTAGAGACCTAGGGGAATCCAAGATGGGGTGACTTGTGTGGCTCGGACCAGGTTCTGTTACCCTGAATCCTTTGCAAACCTCAAAATTTGGCTAAAAAAACACAAGTTCCTCACATTTCTGTGGCAGAAAGTTCTGGAATCTGAGAGGAGCCACAAATTTCCTTCCACCCAGCGTTCCCCCAAGTCTCCCGATAAAAATGATACCTCACTTGTGTGGGTAGGCCTAGCGCCCGCGACAGGAAGCGCCCCAAAGCGCAACGTGGACACATCCAAATTTTTGAAAGAAAACAGAGGTGTTTTTTGCAAAGTGCCTACCTGTAGATTTTGGCCTCTAGCTCAGCCGGCACCTAGAGAAACCTACCAAACCTGTGCATTTCTGAAAACTAGAGACGTAGGGGAATCCAAGATGGGTTGACTTGTGTGGCTCGGAGCAGGTTCTGTTACCCAGAATCCTCTGCAAACCTCAAAATTTGGCTAAAAAACACATGTTCCTCACATTTCTGTGGCAGAAAGTTCTGGAATCTGAGAGGAGCCACAAATTTCCTTCCAGGCAGCGTTCCCCCAAGTCTCCCGATAAAAATGATACCTCACTTGTGTGGGTAGGCCTAGCGGCCGTGACAGGAGACGCCCCAAAACGCAACGTGGACACATCCCATTTTTTTAAAGAAAACAGAGCTGTTTTTTGCAAAGTGCCTACCTGTAGATTTTGGCCTGTAGCTCAGCCGGCACATAGGGAAACCTACCAACCCTGTGCATTTCTGAAAACTAGAGATCTAGGGGAATCCAAGATGGGGTGACTTGTGTGGCTCGGACCAGGTTCTGTTACCCAGAATCCTTTGCAAACTTCAAAATTGGGCTAAAAAAACACATGTTCCTCACATTTCTGTGGCAGAAAGTTCTGGAATCTGAGAGGAGCCACAAATTTCCTTCCACCCAGAGCTCCCCCAAGTCTCCCGATAAAAATGGTACCTCACTTGTGTGGGTAGGCCTAGCGCCCGCGACAGGATATGCCCCAAAACACAACGTGGACACATCACAGAAAACAGAGCTGTTTTTAGCAAAGTGTCTACCTGTAGATTTTGGCCTCTAGCTCAGCCGGCACCTAGAGAAACCTACCAAACCTGTGCATTTCTGAAAACTAGAGACCTAGGGGAATCCAAGATGGGGTCACTTGTGTGGCTCGGACCAGGTTCTGTTACCCAGAATCCTTTGCAAACCTCAAAGTTTGGCTAAAAAAAACACATGTTCCTCACATTTCTGTGGCAGAAAGTTCTGAAATCTGAGAGGAGTCACAAATTTCCTTCCACGCAGTGTTCCCCTAAGTCTCCCGATAAAAATGATACCTCACTTGTGTGGGTAGGCCTAGCGGCCGTGACAGGAGACGCCCCAAAACGCAACGTGAACACATCCCATTTTTTGAACGAAAACAGAGCTGTTTTTTGCAAAGTGCCTACCTGTAGATTTTGGCCTGTAGCTCAGCCGGCACCTAGGGAAACCTACCAAACCTGTGCATTTCTGAAAACTAGAGACCTAGGGGAATCCAAGATGGGGTGACTTGTGTGGCTCGGACCAGGTTCTGTTACCCAGAATCCTTTGCAAACCTCAAAATTTGGCTAAAAAAACACAAGTTCCTCACATTTCTGTGGCAGAAAGTTCTGGAATCTGAGAGGAGCCACAAATTTCCTTCCACCCAGCGTTCCCCCAAGTCTCCCGATAAAAATGATACCTCACTTGTGTGGGTAGGCCTAGCGCCCGCGACAGGAAGCACCCCAAAGAGCAACGTGGACACATCCAAATTTTGGAAAGAAAACAGAGGTGTTTTTTGCAAAGTGCCTACCTGTAGATTTTGGCCTGAAGCTCAGCCGGCACCTAGGGAAACCTACCAAACCTGTGCATTTCTAAAAACTAGAGACCTAGGGGAATCCAAGATGGGGTGGCTTGTGTGGCTCGGACCAGGTTCTGTTACCCAGAATCCTTTGCAAACCTCAAAATTTGTCCTCACATTTCTGTGGCAGAAAGTTCTGGAATCTGAGAGGAGCCACAAATTTCCTTCCACCCAGCGTTCCCCCAAGTCTCCCGATAAAAATGATACCTCACTTGTGTGGGTAGGCCTAGCGGCCGCGACAGGACACGCCCCAAAACGAAACGTGGACACATCCCATTTTTTGAAAGAAAACAGATCTGTTTTTTGCAAAGTGCCTACCTGTAAATTTTGGCCTGTAGCTCAGCCGGCACCTAGGGAAACCTACCAAACCTGCGTATTTCTGAAAACTAGAGACCTAGGGGAATCCAAGATGGGGTGACTTGTGTGGCTCGGACCAGGTTCTGTTACCCAGAATCCTTTGCAAACCTCAAAATTTGGCAAAAAAAACCACATGTTCCTCACATTTCTGTGGCAGAAAGTTCTGGAATCTGAGAGGAGCCACAAATTTTCTTCCACCCAGCGCTCCCCCTAGTCTCCCGATAAAAATGGGACCTCACTTGTGTGGGTAGGCCTAGCGCCCGCGACAGGATATGCCCCAAAACACAACGTGGACACATCACAGAAAACAGAGCTGTTTTTAGCAAAGTGCCTACCTGTAGATTTTGGCCTCTAGCTCAGCCGGCACCTAGGGAAACCTACCAAACCTGTGCATTTCTGAAAACTAGAGACCTAGGGGAATCCAAGATGGGGTGACTTGTGTGGCTCGGACCAGGTTCTGTTACCCAGAATCCTTTGCAAACCTCAAAATTTGGCTAAAAAAACACATGTTCCTCACATTTCTGTGGCAGAAAGTTCTGGAATCTGAGAGGAGCCACAAATTTCCTTCCACCCAGCGTTCCCCCAAGTCTCCCGATAAAAATGATACCTCACTTGTGTGGGTAGGCCTAGCGCCCGCGACAGGAAGCGCCCCAAAGCGCAACGTGGACACAACCACATTTTTTAAAGAAAACAGAGGTGTTTTTTGCAAACTGCCTACCTGTAGATTTTGGCCTCTAGCTCTGCCGGCACCTAGGGAAACCTACCAAACCTGTGCATTTCTAAAAACTAGAGACCTAGGGGAATCCAAGATGGGGTGACTTGTGTGGCTCGGACCAGGTTCTGTTACCCAGAATCCTTTGCAAACTTCAAAATTGGGCTAAAAAAACACACGTTCCTCACATTTCTGTGGCAGATAGTTCTGGAATCTGAGAGGAGCCACAAATCCCCTTCCACCCAGAGCTCCCCCAAGTCTCCCGATAAAAATGATACCTCACTTGTGTGGGTAGGCCTAGCGGCCGTGACAGGAGACGCCCCAAAACGCAACGTGGACACATCCCATTTTTTTAAAGAAAACAGAGCTGTTTTTTGCAAAGTGCCTACCTGTAGATTTTGGCCTGTAGCTCAGCCGGCACATAGGGAAACCTACCAACCCTGTGCATTTCTGAAAACTAGAGATCTAGGGGAATCCAAGATGGGGTGACTTGTGTGGCTCGGACCAGGTTCTGTTACCCAGAATCCTTTGCAAACCTCAAAATTTGTCCTCACATTTCTGTGGCAGAAAGTTTTGGAATCTGAGAGAAGCCACAAATTTCCTTCCACACAGCGTTCCCCCAAGTCTCCCGATAAAAATGATACCTCACTTGTGTGGGTAGGCCTAGCGGCCGCGACAGGAGACACCCCAAAACGCAACGTGGACACATCCCATTTTTTGAAAGAAAACAGAGCTGTTTTTTGCAAAGTGCCTACCTGTAGATTTTTTGCCTGTAGCTCAGCCGGCACCTAGGGAAACCTACCAAACCTGTGCATTTCTGAAAACTAGAGACCTAGGGGAATCCAAGATGGGGTGACTTGTGTGGCTCGGACCAGGTTCTGTTACCCAGAATCCTTTGCAAACCTCAAAATTTGGCTAAAAAAACACATGTTCCTCACATTTCTGTGGCAGAAAGTTCTGGAATCTGAGAGGAGCCACAAATGTCCTTCCACCCAGCGTTCCCCCAAGTCTCCTCGATAAAAATGATACCTCACTTGTGTGGGTAGGCCTAGCGCCCGCGACAGGAAGCGCCCCAAAGCGCAACGTGGACACATCCACATTTTTGAAAGAAAACAGAGGTGTTTTTTGCAAACTGCCTACCTGTAGATTTTGGCCTCTAGCTCTGCCGGCACCTAGGGAAACCTACCAAACCTGTGCATTTCTAAAAACTAGAGACCTAGGGGAATCCAAGATGGGGTGACTTGTGTGGCTCGGACCAGGTTCTGTTACCCAGAATCCTTTGCAAACTTCAAAATTGGGCTAAAAAAACACACGTTCCTCACATTTCTGTGGCAGATAGTTCTGGAATCTGAGAGGAGCCACAAATCCCCTTCCACCCAGAGCTCCCCCAAGTCTCCCGATAAAAATGGTACCTCACTTGTGTGGGTAGGCCTAGTGCCCGCGACAGGATATGCCCCAAAACACAACGTGGACACATCACAGAAATCAAGCTGTTTTTAGCAAAGTGTCCACCTGTAGATTTTGGTCTCTAGCTCAGCCGGCACCTAGGGAAACCTACCAAACCTGTGCATTTCTGAAAACTAGAGACGTAGGGGAATCCAAGATGGGGTGACTTGTGTGGCTCGGAGCAGGTTCTGTTACCCAGAATCCTCTGCAAACCTCAAAATTTGGCTAAAAAAAACACATGTTCCTCACATTTCTGTGGCAGAAAGTTCTGGAATCTGAGAGAAGCCACAAATTTCCTTCCAGGCAGCGTTCCCCCAAGTCTCCCGATAAAAATGATACCTCACTTGTGTGGGTAGGCCTAGCGGCCGTGACAGGAGACGCCCCAAAACGCAACGTGGACACATCCCATTTTTTGAAAGAAAACAGAGCTGTTTTTTGCAAAGTGCCTACCTGTAGATTTTGGCCTGTAGCTCAGCCGGCACATAGGGAAACCTGCCAACCCTGTGCATTTCTGAAAACTAGAGATCTAGGGGAATCCAAGATGGGGTGACTTGTGTGGCTCGGACCAGGTTCTGTTACCCAGAATCCTTTGCAAACCTCAAAATTTGTCCTCACATTTCTGTGGCAGAAAGTTCTGGAATCTGAGAGAAGCCACAAATTTCCTTCCACCCAGCGTTCCCCCAAGTCTCCCGATAAAAATGATACCTCACTTGTGTGGGTAGGCCTAGCGGCCGCGACAAGAGACACCCCAAAACGCAACGTGGACACATCCCATTTTTTGAAAGAAAACAGAGCTGTTTTTTGCAAAGTGCCTACCTGTAGATTTTTTGCCTGTAGCTCAGCCGGCACCTAGGGAAACCTACCAAACCTGTGCATTTCTGAAAACTAGAGACCTAGGGGAATCCAAGATGGGGTGACTTGTGTGGCTCGGACCAGGTTCTGTTACCCAGAATCCTTTGCAAACCTCAAAATTTGGCTAAAAAAACACATGTTCCTCACATTTCTGTGACAGAAAGTTCTGGAATCTGACAGGAGCCACAAATTTCCTTCCACCCAGCGTTCCCCCAAGTCTCCCGATAAAAATGATACCTCACTTGTGTGGGTAGGCCTAGCGCCCGCGACAGGAAGCGCCCCAAAGCGCAACGTGGACACATCCACATTTTTGAAAGAAAACAGAGGTGTTTTTTGCAAAGTGCCTACCTGTAGATTTTGGCCTCTAGCTCTGCCGGCACCTAGGGAAACCTACCAAACCTGTGCATTTCTAAAAACTAGAGACCTAGGGGAATCCAAGATGGGGTGACTTGTGTGGCTCGGACCAGGTTCTGTTACCCAGAATCCTTTGCAAACTTCAAAATTGGGCTAAAAAAACACACGTTCCTCACATTTCTGTGGCAGATAGTTCTGGAATCTGAGAGGAGCCACAAATCCCCTTCCACCCAGAGCTCCCCCAAGTCTCCCGATAAAAATGGTACCTCACTTGTGTGGGTAGGCCTAGTGCCCGCGACAGGATATGCCCCAAAACACAACGTGGACACATCACAGAAATCAGAGCTGTTTTTAGCAAAGTGTCTACCTGTAGATTTTGGTCTCTAGCTCAGCCGGCACCTAGGGAAACCTACCAAACCTGTGCATTTCTGAAAACTAGAGACGTAGGGGAATCCAAGATGGGGTGACTTGTGTGGCTCGGAGCAGGTTCTGTTACCCAGAATCCTCTGCATACCTCAAAATTTGGCTAAAAAAAACACATGTTCCTCACATTTCTGTGGCAGAAAGTTCTGGAATCTGAGAGGAGCCACAAATTTCCTTCCAGGCAGCGTTCCCCCAAGTCTCCCGATAAAAATGATACCTCACTTGTGTGGGTAGGCCTAGCGGCCGTGACAGGAGACGCCCCAAAACGCAACGTTGACACATCCCATTTTTTGAAAGAAAACAGAGCTGTTTTCTGCAAAGTGCCTACCTGTAGATTTTGGCCTGTAGCTCAGCCGGCACATAGGGAAACCTACCAACCCTGTGCGTTTCTGAAAACTAGAGATCTAGGGGAATCCAAGATGGGGTGACTTGTGTGGCTCGGACCAGGTTCTGTTACCCAGAATCCTTTGCAAACCTCAAAATTTGTCCTCACATTTCTGTGGCAGAAAGTTCTGGAATCTGAGAGAAGCCACAAATTTCCTTCCACCCAGCGTTCCCCCAAGTCTCCCGATAAAAATGATACCTCACTTGTGTGGGTAGGCCTAGCGGCCGCGACAGGAGACACCCCAAAACGCAACGTGGACACATCCCATTTTTTGAAAGAAAACAGAGCTGTTTTTTGCAAAGTGCCTACCTGTAGATTTTTTGCCTGTAGCTCAGCCGGCACCTAGGGAAACCTACCAAACCTGTGCATTTCTGAAAACTAGAGACCTAGGGGAATCCAAGATGGGGTGACTTGTGTGGCTCGGACCAGGTTCTGTTACCCAGAATCCTTTGCAAACCTCAAAATTTGGCTAAAAAAACACATGTTCCTCACATTTCTGTGGCAGAAAGTTCTGGAATCTGAGAGGAGCCACAAATTTCCTTCCACCCAGCGTTCCCCCAAGTCTCCCAATAAAAATGATACCTCACTTGTGTGGGTAGGCCTAGCGCCCGCGACAGGAGACGCCCCAAATCGCAACGTGGACACATCCAAATTTTTGAAAGTAAACAGAGGTGTTTTTTGCAAAGTGCCTACCTGTAGATTTTGGCCTGTAGCTCAGCCGGCACCTAGGGAAACCTACCAAACCTGTGCATTTCTGAAAACTAGAGACCTAGGGGAATCCAAGATGGGTGACTTGTGTGGCTCGGACCAGGTTCTGTTACCCAGAATCCTTTGCATACCTCAAAATTTGGCTAAAAAACACATGTTCCTCACATTTCTGTGACAGAAAGTTCTGGAATCTGAGAGGAGCCACAAATGTCCTTCCACCCAGCGTTCCCCCAAGTCTCCCGATAAAAATGATACCTCACTTGTGTGGGTAGGCATAGCGGCCGCGACAGGAGACACCCCAAAACGCAACGTGGACACATCCCATTTTTTGAAAGAAAACAGAGCTGTTTTTTGCAAAGTGCCTACCTGTAGATTTTTTGCCTGTAGCTCAGCCGGCACCTAGGGAAACCTACCAAACCTGTGTATTTCTGAAAACTAGAGTCCTAGGGGAATCCAAGATGTGGTGACTTGTGGGGCTTTGACAAGGTTTTGTTACCCAGAATCCTTTGCAAACCTCAAAATTTGGCTAAAAAAACACATGTTCCTCACATTTCTGTGGCAGAAAGTTCTGGAATCTGAGAGGAGCCACAAATTTCCTTCCACCCAGCGTTCCCCCAAGTCTCCCGATAAAAATGGTACCTCACTTGTGTGGGTAGGCCTAGCACCCGCGACAGGATATGCCCCAAAACACAACGTGGACACATCACAGAAAACAGAGCTGTTTTTAGCAAAGTGTCTACCTGTAGATTTTGGCCTCTAGCTCAGCCGGCACCTAGAGAAACCTACCACACCTGTGCATTTCTGAAAACTAGAGACCTAGGGGAATCCAAGATGGGGTGACTTCTGTGGCTCGGAGCAGGTTCTGTTACCCAGAATCCTTTGCAAACCTCAAAATTTGGCTAAAAAAAACACATGGCCTAGCGCCCGCGACAGGAAGCGCCCCAAAGCGCAACGTGGACACATCCAAATTTTTTAAAGAAAACAGAGGTGTTTTTTGCAAAGTGCCTACCTGTAGATTTTGGCCTCTAGCTCAGCCGGCACCTAGGGAAACCTACCAAACCTGTGCATTTCTAAAAAATAGAGACCTAGGGGAATCCAAGATGGGGAGACTTGTGTGGCTCGGACCAGGTTCTGTTACCCAAAATCCTTTGCAAACCTCAAAATTTGTCCTCACATTTCTGTGGCAGAAAATTCTGGAATCTGAGAGGAGCCACAAATGTCCTTCCACCCAGCGTTCCCCCAAGTCTCCCGATAAAAATGATACCTCACTTGTGTGGGTAGGCCTAGCGGCCGCGACAGAACACGCCCCAAAACGCAACGTGGACACATCCCATTTTTTGAAAGAAAACAGAGCTGTTTTTTGCAAAGTGCCTACCTGTAGATTTTGGCCTGTAGCTCAGCAGGCACCTAGGGAAACCTACCAAACCTGTGTATTTCTGAAAACTAGAGACCTAGGGGAATCCAAGATGGGGTGACTTGTGTGGCTCGGACCAGGTTCTGTTACCCAGAATCCTTTGCAAACCTCAAAATTTGGCTAAAAAAACACATGTTCCTCACATTTCTGTGGCAGAAAGTTCTGGAATCTGAGAGGAGCCACAGATTTCCTTCCACCCAGCGCTCCCCCAAGTCTCCCGATAAAAATGGTACCTCACTTGTGTGGGTAGGCCTAGCGCCTACGACAGGATATGCCCCAAAACACAACGTGGACACATCACAGAAAACAGAGCTGTTTTTAGCAAAGTGCCTACCTGTAGATTTTGGCCTCTAGCTCAGCCGGCACCTAGGGAAACCAACCAAACCTGTGCATTTCTGAAAACTAGAGACCTAGGGGAATCCAAGATGGGGTGACTTGTGTGGCTCGGACCAGGTTCTGTTACCCAGAATCCTTTGCAAACCTCATACTTTGGCTAAAAAAACACATGTTCCTCACATTTCTGTGGCAGAAAGTTCTGGAATCTGAGACGAGACACAAAATTCCTTCCACCCAGCGTTCCCCCAAGTCTCCCGATAAAAATGATACCTCACTTGTGTGGGTAGGCCTAGCGGCCGCGACAGGAGACACCCCAAAACGCAACGTGGACACATCCCATTTTTTTAAAGAAAACAGAGCTGTTTTTTGCAAAGTGCCTACCTGTAGATTTTGGCCTGTAGCTCAGCCGGCACCTAGGGAAACCTACCACACCTGTGCATTTCTGAAAACTAGAGACCTAGGGGAATCCAAGATGGGATGACTTGTGTGGCTCGGACCAGGTTCTGTTACCCAGAATCCTTTGCAAACCTCAAAATTTGGCTAAAAAAACACAAGTTCCTCACATTTCTGTGGCAGAAAGTTCTGGAATCTGAGAGGAGCCACAAATTTCCTTCCACCCAGCGTTCCCCCAAGTCTCCCGATAAAAATGATACCTCACTTGTGTGGGTAGGCCTAGCGCCCGCGACAGGAAGCGCCCCAAAGCGCAACGTGGACACATCCACATTTTTGAAAGAAAACAGAGGTGTTTTTTGCAAAGTGCCTACCTGTAGATTTTGGCCTCTAGCTCAGCCGGCACCTAGAGAAACCTACCAAACCTGTGCATTTCTGAAAACTAGAGACCTAGGGGAATCCAAGATGGGATGACTTGTGTGGCTCGGAGCAGGTTCTGTTACCCAGAATCCTTTGCAAACCTCAAAGTTTGGCTAAAAAAAACACATGTTCCTCACATTTCTGTGGCAGAAAGTTCTGAAATCTGAGAGGAGCCACAAATTTCCTTCCACGCAGTGTTCCCCTAAGTCTCCCGATAAAAATGATACCTCACTTGTGTGGGTAGGCCTAGCGGCCGTGACAGGAGACGCCCCAAAACGCAACGTGGACACATCCCATTTTTTTAAAGAAAACAGAGCTGTTTTTTGCAAAGTGCCTACCTGTAGATTTTGGCCTGTAGCTCAGCCGGCACCTAGGGAAACCTACCAAACCTGTGCATTTCTGAAAACTAGAGACCTAGGGGAATCCAAGATGGGGTGACTTGTGTGGCTCGGACCAGGTTCTGTTACCCAGAATCCTTTGCAAACCTCAAAATTTGGCTAAAAAAACACAAGTTCCTCATATTTCTGTGGCAGAAAGTTCTGGAATCTGAGAGGAGCCACAAATTTCCTTCCACCCAGCGTTCCCCCAAGTCTCCCGATAAAAATGATACCTCACTTGTGTGGGTAGGCCTAGCGCCCGCGACAGGAAGCACCCCAAAGCGCAACGTGGACACTTCCAAATTTTGGAAAGAAAACAGAGGTGTTTTTTGCAAAGTGCCTACCTGTAGATTTTGGCCTGTAGCTCAGCCGGCACCTAGGGAAACCTACCAAACCTGTGCATTTCTAAAAACTAGAGACCTAGGGGAATCCAAGATGGGGTGGCTTGTGTGGCTCGGACCAGGTTCTGTTACCCAGAATCCTTTGCAAACCTCAAAATTTGTCCTCACATTTCTGTGGCAGAAAGTTCTGGAATCTGAGAGGAGCCACAAATTTCCTTCCACCCAGCGTTCCCCCAAGTCTCCCGATAAAAATGATACCTCACTTGTGTGGGTAGGCCTAGCGGCCGCGACAGGACACGCCCCAAAACGCAACGTGGACACATCCCATTTTTTGAAAGAAAACAGATCTGTTTTTTGCAAAGTGCCTACCTGTAGATTTTGGCCTGTAGCTCAGCCGGCACCTAGGGAAACCTACCAAACCTGCGTATTTCTGAAAACTAGAGACCTAGGGGAATCCAAGATGGGGTGACTTGTGTGGCTCGGACCAGGTTCTGTTACCCAGAATCCTTTGCAAACCTCAAAATTTGGCAAAAAAAAACACATGTTCCTCACATTTCTGTGGCAGAAAGTTCTGGAATCTGAGAGGAGCCACAAATTTCCTTCCACCCAGCGCTCCCCCAAGTCTCCCGATAAAAATGGGACCTCACTTGTGTGGGTAGGCCTAGCGCCCGCGACAGGATATGCCCCAAAACACAACGTGGACACATCACAGAAAACAGAGCTGTTTTTAGCAAAGTGCCTACCTGTAGATTTTGGCCTCTAGCTCAGACGGCACCTAGGGAAACCTACCAAACCTGTGCATTTCTGAAAACTAGAGACCTAGGGGAATCCAAGATGGGGTCACTTGTGTGGCTCGGACCAGGTTCTGTTACCCAGAATCCTTTGCAAACCTCAAAATTTGGCTAAAAAAACACATGTTCCTCACATTTCTGTGGCAGAAAGTTCTGGAATCTGAGACGAGGCACAAATCTCCTTCCACCCAGCGTTCCCCCAAGTCTCCCGATAAAAATGATACCTCACTTGTGTGGGTAGGCCTAGCGGCCGCGACAAGACAAACCCCAAAACGCCACGTGGACACATCCCATTTTTTGAAAGAAAACAGAGCTGTTTTTTGCAAAGTGCCTACCTGTAGATTTTGGCCTGTAGCTCAGCCGGCACCTAGGGAAACCTACCAAACCTGTGCATTTCTGAAAACTAGAGACCTAGGGGAATCCAAGATGGGGTGACTTGTGTGGCTCGGACCAGGTTCTGTTACCCTGAATCCTTTGCAAACCTCAAAATTTGGCTAAAAAAACACAAGTTCCTCACATTTCTGTGGCAGAAAGTTCTGGAATCTGAGAGGAGCCACAAATTTCCTTCCACCCAGCGTTCCCCCAAGTCTCCCGATAAAAATGATACCTCACTTGTGTGGGTAGGCCTAGCGCCCGCGACAGGAAGCGCCCCAAAGCGCAACGTGGACACATCCAAATTTTTGAAAGAAAACAGAGGTGTTTTTTGCAAAGTGCCTACCTGTAGATTTTGGCCTCTAGCTCAGCCGGCACCTAGAGAAACCTACCAAACCTGTGCATTTCTGAAAACTAGAGACCTAGGGGAATCCAAGATGGGATGACTTGTGTGGCTCGGAGCAGGTTCTGTTACCCAGAATCCTTTGCAAACCTCAAAGTTTGGCTAAAAAAAACACATGTTCCTCACATTTCTGTGGCAGAAAGTTCTGAAATCTGAGAGGAGCCACAAATTTCCTTCCACGCAGTGTTCCCCTAAGTCTCCCGATAAAAATGATACCTCACTTGTGTGGGTAGGCCTAGCGGCCGTGACAGGAGACGCCCCAAAACGCAACGTGGACACATCCCATTTTTTTAAAGAAAACAGAGCTGTTTTTTGCAAAGTGCCTACCTGTAGATTTTGGCCTGTAGCTCAGCCGGCACCTAGGGAAACCTACCAAACCTGTGCATTTCTGAAAACTAGAGACCTAGGGGAATCCAAGATGGGGTGACTTGTGTGGCTCGGACCAGGTTCTGTTACCCAGAATCCTTTGCAAACCTCAAAATTTGGCTAAAAAAACACAAGTTCCTCATATTTCTGTGGCAGAAAGTTCTGGAATCTGAGAGGAGCCACAAATTTCCTTCCACCCAGCGTTCCCCCAAGTCTCCCGATAAAAATGATACCTCACTTGTGTGGGTAGGCCTAGCGCCCGCGACAGGAAGCACCCCAAAGCGCAACGTGGACACATCCAAATTTTGGAAAGAAAACAGAGGTGTTTTTTGCAAAGTGCCTACCTGTAGATTTTGGCCTGTAGCTCAGCCGGCACCTAGGGAAACCTACCAAACCTGTGCATTTCTAAAAACTAGAGACCTAGGGGAATCCAAGATGGGGTGGCTTGTGTGGCTCGGACCAGGTTCTGTTACCCAGAATCCTTTGCAAACCTCAAAATTTGTCCTCACATTTCTGTGGCAGAAAGTTCTGGAATCTGAGAGGAGCCACAAATTTCCTTCCACCCAGCGTTCCCCCAAGTCTCCCGATAAAAATGATACCTCACTTGTGTGGGTAGGCCTAGCGGCCGCGACAGGACACGCCCCAAAACGCAACGTGGACACATCCCATTTTTTGAAAGAAAACAGATCTGTTTTTTGCAAAGTGCCTACCTGTAGATTTTGGCCTGTAGCTCAGCCGGCACCTAGGGAAACCTACCAAACCTGCGTATTTCTGAAAACTAGAGACCTAGGGGAATCCAAGATGGGGTGACTTGTGTGGCTCGGACCAGGTTCTGTTACCCAGAATCCTTTGCAAACCTCAAAATTTGGCAAAAAAAACCACATGTTCCTCACATTTCTGTGGCAGAAAGTTCTGGAATCTGAGAGGAGCCACAAATTTCCTTCCACCCAGCGCTCCCCCAAGTCTCCCGATAAATATGGGACCTCACTTGTGTGGGTAGGCCTAGCGCCCGCGACAGGATATGCCCCAAAACACAACGTGGACACATCACAGAAAACAGAGCTGTTTTTAGCAAAGTGCCTACCTGTAGATTTTGGCCTCTAGCTCAGACGGCACCTAGGGAAACCTACCAAACCTGTGCATTTCTGAAAACTAGAGACCTAGGGGAATCCAAGATGGGGTCACTTGTGTGGCTCGGACCAGGTTCTGTTTCCCAGAATCCTTTGCAAACCTCAAAATTTGGCTAAAAAAACACATGTTCCTCACATTTCTGTGGCAGAAAGTTCTGGAATCTGAGACGAGGCACAAATCTCCTTCCACCCAGCGTTCCCCCAAGTCTCCCGATAAAAATGATACCTCACTTGTGTGGGTAGGCCTAGCGGCCGCGACAAGACAAACCCCAAAACGCAACGTGGACACATCCCATTTTTTTAAAGAAAACAGAGCTGTTTTTTGCAAAGTGCCTACCTGTAGATTTTGGCCTGTAGCTCAGCCGGCACCTAGGGAAACCTACCAAACCTGTGCATTTCTGAAAACTAGAGACCTAGGGGAATCCAAGATGGGGTGACTTGTGTGGCTCGGACCAGGTTCTGTTACCCAGAATCCTTTGCAAACCTCAAAATTTGGCCAAAAAAACACATGTTCCTCACATTTCTGTGGCAGAAAGTTCTGGAATCTGAGAGGAGCCACAAATTTCCTTCCACCCAGCGTTCCCCCAAGTCTCCCGATAAAAATGATACCTCACTTGTGTGGGTAGGCCTAGCGCCCGCGACAGGAAGCGCCCCAAAGCGCAACGTGGACACATCCACATTTTTGAAAGAAAACAGAGGTGTTTTTTGCAAACTGCCTACCTGTAGATTTTGGCCTCTAGCTCTGCCGGCACCTAGGGAAACCTACCAAACCTGTGCATTTCTCAAAACTAGAGACCTAGGGGAATCCAAGATGGGGTGACTTGTTTGGCTCGGACCAGGTTCTGTTACCCAGAATCCTTTGCAAACTTCAAAATTGGGCTAAAAAAACACACGTTCCTCACATTTCTGTGGCAGATAGTTCTGGAATCTGAGAGGAGCCACAAATCCCCTTCCACCCAGAGCTCCCCCAAGTCTCCCGATAAAAATGGTACCTCACTTGTGTGGGTAGGCCTAGTGCCCGCGACAGGATATGCCCCAAAACACAACGTGGACACATCACAGAAAACAGAGCTGTTTTTAGCAAAGTGTCTACCTGTAGATTTTGGTCTCTAGCTCAGCCGGCACCTAGGGAAACCTACCAAACCTGTGCATTTCTGAAAACTAGAGACGTAGGGGAATCCAAGATGGGGTGACTTGTGTGGCTCGGAGCAGGTTCTGTTACCCAGAATCCTCTGCAAACCTCAAAATTTGGCTAAAAAAAACACATGTTCCTCACATTTCTGTGGCAGAAAGTTCTGGAATCTGAGAGGAGCCACAAATTTCCTTCCAGGCAGCGTTCCCCCAAGTCTCCCGATAAAAATGATACCTCACTTGTGTGGGTAGGCCTAGCGGCCGTGACAGGAGACGCCCCAAAACGCAACGTGGACACATCCCATTTTTTTAAAGAAAACAGAGCTGTTTTTTGCAAAGTGCCTACCTGTAGATTTTGGCCTGTAGCTCAGCCGGCACATAGGGAAACCTACCAACCCTGTGCATTTCTGAAAACTAGAGATCTAGGGGAATCCAAGATGGGGTGACTTGTGTGGCTCGGACCAGGTTCTGTTACCCAGAATCCTTTGCAAACTTCAAAATTGGGCTAAAAAAACACATGTTCCTCACATTTCTGTGGCAGAAAGTTCTGGAATCTGAGAGGAGCCACAAATTTCCTTCCACCCAGAGCTCCCCCAAGTCTCCCGATAAAAATGGTACCTCACTTGTGTGGGTAGGCCTAGCGCCCGCGACAGGATATGCCCCAAAACACAACGTGGACACATCACAGAAAACAGAGCTGTTTTTAGCAAAGTGTCTATCTGTAGATTTTGGCCTCTAGCTCAGCCGGCACCTAGAGAAACCTACCAAACCTGTGCATTTCTGAAAACTAGAGACCTAGGGGAATCCAAGATGGGGTGACTTGTGTGGCTCGGAGAAGGTTCTGTTACCCAGAATCCTTTGCAAACCTCAAAGTTTGGCTAAAAAAAACACATGTTCCTCACATTTCTGTGGCAGAAAGTTCTGAAATCTGAGAGGAGTCACAAATTTCCTTCCACGCAGTGTTCCCCTAAGTCTCCCGATAAAAATGATACCTCACTTGTGTGGGTAGGCCTAGCGGCCGTGACAGGAGACGCCCCAAAACGCAACGTGGACACATCCCATTTTTTGAAAGAAAACAGAGCTGTTTTTTGCAAAGTGCTTACCTATAGATTTTGGCTTGTAGCTCAGCCGGCACCTAGGGAAACCTACCAACCCTGTGCATTTCTGAAAACTAGAGACCTAGGGGAATCCAAGATGGGGTGACTTGTGTGGCTCGGACCAGGTTCTGTTACCCAGAATCCTTTGCAAACCTCAAAATTTGTCCTCACATTTCTGTGGCAGAAAGTTCTGGAATCTGAGAGGAGCCACAAATTTCCTTCCACCCAGCGTTCCCCCAAGTCTCCCGATAAAAATGATACCTCACTTGTGTGGGTAGGCCTAGCGGCCGCGACAGGAGACACCCCAAAACGCAACGTGGACACATCCCATTTTTTTAAAGAAAACAGAGCTGTTTTTTGCAAAGTGCCTACCTGTAGATTTTGGCCTGTAGCTCACCTGGCACCTAGGGAAACCTACCAAACCTGTGCATTTCTGAAAACTAGAGGCCTAGGGGAATCCAAGATGGGGTGACTTGTGTGGCTCGGACCAGGTTCTGTTACCCAGAATCCTTTGCAAACTTCAAAATTGGGCTAAAAAAACACATGTTCCTCACATTTCTGTGGCAGAAAGTTCTGGAATCTGAGAGGAGCCACAAATTTCCTTCCACCCAGAGCTCCCCCAAGTCTCCCGATAAAAATGGTACCTCACTTTTGTGGGTAGGCCTAGCGCCCGCGACAGGATATGCCCCAAAACACAACGTGGACACATCACAGAAAACAGAGCTGTTTTTAGCAAAGTGTCTACCTGTAGATTTTGGCCTCTAGCTCAGCCGGCACCTAGGGAAACCTACCAAACCTGTGCATTTCTAAAAACTAGAGACCTGGGGGAATCCAAGATGGGGGGACTTGTGTGGCTCGGACCAGGTTCTGTTACCCAGAATCCTTTGCAAACCTCAAAATTTGTCGTCACATTTCTGTGGCAGAAAGTTCTGGAATCTGAGAGGAGCCACAAATTTCCTTCCACCCAGCGTTCCCCCAAGTCTCCAGATAAAAATGATACCTCACTTGTGTGGGTAGGCCTAGCGGCCGTGACAGGACACACCCCAAAACGCAACGTGGACACATCCCATTTTTTGAAAGAAAACAGAGCTGTTTTTTGCAAAGTGCCTACCTGTAGATTTTTTGCCTGTAGCTCAGCCGGCACCTAGGGAAACCTACCAAACCTGTGTATTTCTGAAAACTAGAGTCCTAGGGGAATCCAAGATGTGGTGACTTGTGGGGCTTTGACAAGGTTTTGTTACCCAGAATCCTTTGCAAACCTCAAAATTTGGCTAAAAAAACACATGTTCCTCACATTTCTGTGGCAGAAAGTTCTGGAATCTGAGAGGAGCCACAAATTTCCTTCCACCCAGCGTTCCCCCAAGTCTCCCGATAAAAATGGTACCTCACTTGTGTGGGTAGGCCTAGCACCCGCGACAGGATATGCCCCAAAACACAACGTGGACACATCACAGAAAACAGAGCTGTTTTTAGCAAAGTGTCTACCTGTAGATTTTGGCCTCTAGCTCAGCCGGCACCTAGAGAAACCTACCACACCTGTGCATTTCTGAAAACTAGAGACCTAGGGGAATCCAAGATGGGGTGACTTCTGTGGCTCGGAGCAGGTTCTGTTACCCAGAATCCTTTGCAAACCTCAAAATTTGGCTAAAAAAAACACATGTTCCTCACATTTCTGTGGCAGAAAGTTCTGGAATCTGAGAGGAGCCACAAATGTCCTTCCACGCAGCGTTCCCCTAAGTCTCCCGATAAAAATGATACCTCACTTGTGTGGGTAGACCTAGTGGCCGTGACAGGAGACGCCCCAAAACGCAACGTGGACACATCCCATTTTTTGAAAGAAAACAGAGGTGTTTTTTGCAAAGTGCCTACCTGTAGATTTTGGCCTGTAGCTCAGCCGGCACCTAGGGAAACCTACCAAACCTGTGCATTTCTAAAAACTAGAGACCTAGGGGAATCCAAGATGGGGTGACTTGTGTGGCTCGGACCAGGTTCTGTTTCCCAGAATCCTTTGCAAACCTCAAAATTTGGCTAAAAAAACACATGTTCCTCACATTTCTGTGGCAGAAAGTTCTGGAATCTGAGAGGAGCCACAAATTTCCTTCCACCCAGCGTTCCCCCAAGTCTCCCGATAAAAATGATACCTCACTTGTGTGGGTAGGCCTAGCGCCCGCGACAGGAAGCGCCCCAAAGCGCAACGTGGACACATCCAAATTTTTTAAAGAAAACAGAGGTGTTTTTTGCAAAGTGCCTACCTGTAGATTTTGGCCTCTAGCTCAGCCGGCACCTAGGGAAACCTACCAAACCTGTGCATTTCTAAAAAATAGAGACCTAGGGGAATCCAAGATGGGGAGACTTGTGTGGCTCGGACCAGGTTCTGTTACCCAAAATCCTTTGCAAACCTCAAAATTTGTCCTCACATTTCTGTGGCAGAAAATTCTGGAATCTGAGAGGAGCCACAAATGTCCTTCCACCCAGCGTTCCCCCAAGTCTCCCGATAAAAATGATACCTCACTTGTGTGGGTAGGCCTAGCGGCCGCGACAGGACACGCCCCAAAACGCAACGTGGACACATCCCATTTTTTGAAAGAAAACAGAGCTGTTTTTTGCAAAGTGCCTACCTGTAGATTTTGGCCTGTAGCTCAGCAGGCACCTAGGGAAACCTACCAAACCTGTGTATTTCTGAAAACTAGAGACCTAGGGGAATCCAAGATGGGGTGACTTGTGTGGCTCGGACCAGGTTCTGTTACCCAGAATCCTTTGCAAACCTCAAAATTTGTCCTCACATTTCTGTGGCAGAAAGTTCTGGAATCTGAGAGGAGCCACAAATTTCCTTCCACCCAGCGTTCCCCCAAGTCTCCCGATAAAAATGATACCTCACTTGTGTGGGTAGGCCTAGCGGCCGCGACAGGAGACACCCCAAAACGCAACGTGGACACATCCCATTTTTTTAAAGAAAACAGAGCTGTTTTTTGCAAAGTGCCTACCTGTAGATTTTGGCCTGTAGCTCACCTGGCACCTAGGGAAACCTACCAAACCTGTGCATTTCTGAAAACTAGAGGCCTAGGGGAATCCAAGATGGGGTGACTTGTGTGGCTCGGACCAGGTTCTGTTACCCAGAATCCTTTGCAAACTTCAAAATTGGGCTAAAAAAACACATGTTCCTCACATTTCTGTGGCAGAAAGTTCTGGAATCTGAGAGGAGCCACAAATTTCCTTCCACCCAGAGCTCCCCCAAGTCTCCCGATAAAAATGGTACCTCACTTTTGTGGGTAGGCCTAGCGCCCGCGACAGGATATGCCCCAAAACACAACGTGGACACATCACAGAAAACAGAGCTGTTTTTAGCAAAGTGTCTACCTGTAGATTTTGGCCTCTAGCTCAGCCGGCACCTAGGGAAACCTACCAAACCTGTGCATTTCTAAAAACTAGAGACCTGGGGGAATCCAAGATGGGGGGACTTGTGTGGCTCGGACCAGGTTCTGTTACCCAGAATCCTTTGCAAACCTCAAAATTTGTCGTCACATTTCTGTGGCAGAAAGTTCTGGAATCTGAGAGGAGCCACAAATTTCCTTCCACCCAGCGTTCCCCCAAGTCTCCAGATAAAAATGATACCTCACTTGTGTGGGTAGGCCTAGCGGCCGTGACAGGACACACCCCAAAACGCAACGTGGACACATCCCATTTTTTGAAAGAAAACAGAGCTGTTTTTTGCAAAGTGCCTACCTGTAGATTTTGGCCTGTAGCTCAGCCGGCACCTAGGGAAACCTACCAAACCTGTGTATTTCTGAAAACTAGAGTCCTAGGGGAATCCAAGATGTGGTGACTTGTGGGGCTTTGACAAGGTTTTGTTACCCAGAATCCTTTGCAAACCTCAAAATTTGGCTAAAAAAACACATGTTCCTCACATTTCTGTGGCAGAAAGTTCTGGAATCTGAGAGGATCCACAAATTTCCTTCCACCCAGCGTTCCCCCAAGTCTCCCGATAAAAATGGTACCTCACTTGTGTGGGTAGGCCTAGCACCCGCGACAGGATATGCCCCAAAACACAACGTGGACACATCACAGAAAACAGAGCTGTTTTTAGCAAAGTGTCTACCTGTAGATTTTGGCCTCTAGCTCAGCCGGCACCTAGAGAAACCTACCACACCTGTGCATTTCTGAAAACTAGAGACCTAGGGGAATCCAAGATGGGGTGACTTCTGTGGCTCGGAGCAGGTTCTGTTACCCAGAATCCTTTGCAAACCTCAAAATTTGGCTAAAAAAAACACATGTTCCTCACATTTCTGTGGCAGAAAGTTCTGGAATCTGAGAGGAGCCACAAATGTCCTTCCACGCAGCGTTCCCCTAAGTCTCCCGATAAAAATGATACCTCACTTGTGTGGGTAGACCTAGTGGCCGTGACAGGAGACGCCCCAAAACGCAACGTGGACACATCCCATTTTTTGAAAGAAAACAGAGGTGTTTTTTGCAAAGTGCCTACCTGTAGATTTTGGCCTGTAGCTCAGCCGGCACCTAGGGAAACCTACCAAACCTGTGCATTTCTAAAAACTAGAGACCTAGGGGAATCCAAGATGGGGTGACTTGTGTGGCTCGGACCAGGTTCTGTTTCCCAGAATCCTTTGCAAACCTCAAAATTTGGCTAAAAAAACACATGTTCCTCACATTTCTGTGGCAGAAAGTTCTGGAATCTGAGAGGAGCCACAAATTTCCTTCCACCCAGCGTTCCCCCAAGTCTCCCGATAAAAATGATACCTCACTTGTGTGGGTAGGCCTAGCGCCCGCGACAGGAAGCGCCCCAAAGCGCAACGTGGACACATCCAAATTTTTTTAAGAAAACAGAGGTGTTTTTTGCAAAGTGCCTACCTGTAGATTTTGGCCTCTAGCTCAGCCGGCACCTAGGGAAACCTACCAAACCTGTGCATTTCTAAAAAATAGAGACCTAGGGGAATCCAAGATGGGAAGACTTGTGTGGCTCGGACCAGGTTCTGTTACCCAAAATCCTTTGCAAACCTCAAAATTTGTCCTCACATTTCTGTGGCAGAAAATTCTGGAATCTGAGAGGAGCCACAAATGTCCTTCCACCCAGCGTTCCCCCAAGTCTCCCGATAAAAATGATACCTCACTTGTGTGGGTAGGCCTAGCGGCCGCGACAGGACACGCCCCAAAACGCAACGTGGACACATCCCATTTTTTGAAAGAAAACAGAGCTGTTTTTTGCAAAGTGCCTACCTGTAGATTTTGGCCTGTAGCTCAGCAGGCACCTAGGGAAACCTACCAAACCTGTGTATTTCTGAAAACTAGAGACCTAGGGGAATCCAAGATGGGGTGACTTGTGTGGCTCGGACCAGGTTCTGTTACCCAGAATCCTTTGCAAACCTCAAAATTTGGCTAAAAAAACACATGTTCCTCACATTTCTGTGGCAGAAAGTTCTGGAATCTGAGAGGAGCCACAGATTTCCTTCCACCCAGCGCTCCCCCAAGTCTCCCGATAAAAATGGTACCTCACTTGTGTGGGTAGGCCTAGCGCCTACGACAGGATATGCCCCAAAACACAACGTGGACACATCACAGAAAACAGAGCTGTTTTTAGCAAAGTGCCTACCTGTAGATTTTGGCCTCTAGCTCAGCCGGCACCTAGGGAAACCAACCAAACCTGTGCATTTCTGAAAACTAGAGACCTAGGGGAATCCAAGATGGGGTGACTTGTGTGGCTCGGACCAGGTTCTGTTACCCAGAATCCTTTGCAAACCTCATACTTTGGCTAAAAAAACACATGTTCCTCACATTTCTGTGGCAGAAAGTTCTGGAATCTGAGACGAGACACAAAATTCCTTCCACCCAGCGTTCCCCCAAGTCTCCCGATAAAAATGATACCTCACTTGTGTGGGTAGGCCTAGCGGCCGCGACAGGAGACACCCCAAAACGCAACGTGGACACATCCCATTTTTTTTAAGAAAACAGAGCTGTTTTTTGCAAAGTGCCTACCTGTAGATTTTGGCCTGTAGCTCAGCCGGCACCTAGGGAAACCTACCACACCTGTGCATTTCTGAAAACTAGAGACCTAGGGGAATCCAAGATGGGATGACTTGTGTGGCTCGGACCAGGTTCTGTTACCCAGAATCCTTTGCAAACCTCAAAATTTGGCTAAAAAAACACAAGTTCCTCACATTTCTGTGGCAGAAAGTTCTGGAATCTGAGAGGAGCCACAAATTTCCTTCCACCCAGCGTTCCCCCAAGTCTCCCGATAAAAATGATACCTCACTTGTGTGGGTAGGCCTAGCGCCCGCGACAGGAAGCGCCCCAAAGCGCAACGTGGACACATCCACATTTTTGAAAGAAAACAGAGGTGTTTTTTGCAAAGTGCCTACCTGTAGATTTTGGCCTCTAGCTCAGCCGGCACCTAGAGAAACCTACCAAACCTGTGCATTTCTGAAAACTAGAGACCTAGGGGAATCCAAGATGGGATGACTTGTGTGGCTCGGAGCAGGTTCTGTTACCCAGAATCCTTTGCAAACCTCAAAGTTTGGCTAAAAAAAACACATGTTCCTCACATTTCTGTGGCAGAAAGTTCTGAAATCTGAGAGGAGCCACAAATTTCCTTCCACGCAGTGTTCCCCTAAGTCTCCCGATAAAAATGATACCTCACTTGTGTGGGTAGGCCTAGCGGCCGTGACAGGAGACGCCCCAAAACGCAACGTGGACACATCCCATTTTTTTAAAGAAAACAGAGCTGTTTTTTGCAAAGTGCCTACCTGTAGATTTTGGCCTGTAGCTCAGCCGGCACCTAGGGAAACCTACCAAACCTGTGCATTTCTGAAAACTAGAGACCTAGGGGAATCCAAGATGGGGTGACTTGTGTGGCTCGGACCAGGTTCTGTTACCCAGAATCCTTTGCAAACCTCAAAATTTGGCTAAAAAAACACAAGTTCCTCATATTTCTGTGGCAGAAAGTTCTGGAATCTGAGAGGAGCCACAAATTTCCTTCCACCCAGCGTTCCCCCAAGTCTCCCGATACAAATGATACCTCACTTGTGTGGGTAGGCCTAGCGCCCGCGACAGGAAGCACCCCAAAGCGCAACGTGGACACTTCCAAATTTTGGAAAGAAAACAGAGGTGTTTTTTGCAAAGTGCCTACCTGTAGATTTTGGCCTGTAGCTCAGCCGGCACCTAGGGAAACCTACCAAACCTGTGCATTTCTAAAAACTAGAGACCTAGGGGAATCCAAGATGGGGTGGCTTGTGTGGCTCGGACCAGGTTCTGTTACCCAGAATCCTTTGCAAACCTCAAAATTTGTCCTCACATTTCTGTGGCAGAAAGTTCTGGAATCTGAGAGGAGCCACAAATTTCCTTCCACCCAGCGTTCCCCCAAGTCTCCCGATAAAAATGATACCTCACTTGTGTGGGTAGGCCTAGCGGCCGCGACAGGACACGCCCCAAAACGCAACGTGGACACATCCCATTTTTTGAAAGAAAACAGATCTGTTTTTTGCAAAGTGCCTACCTGTAGATTTTGGCCTGTAGCTCAGCCGGCACCTAGGGAAACCTACCAAACCTGCGTATTTCTGAAAACTAGAGACCTAGGGGAATCCAAGATGGGGTGACTTGTGTGGCTCGGACCAGGTTCTGTTACCCAGAATCCTTTGCAAACCTCAAAATTTGGCAAAAAAAAACACATGTTCCTCACATTTCTGTGGCAGAAAGTTCTGGAATCTGAGAGGAGCCACAAATTTCCTTCCACCCAGCGCTCCCCCAAGTCTCCCGATAAAAATGGGACCTCACTTGTGTGGGTAGGCCTAGCGCCCGCGACAGGATATGCCCCAAAACACAACGTGGACACATCACAGAAAACAGAGCTGTTTTTAGCAAAGTGCCTACCTGTAGATTTTGGCCTCTAGCTCAGACGGCACCTAGGGAAACCTACCAAACCTGTGCATTTCTGAAAACTAGAGACCTAGGGGAATCCAAGATGGGGTCACTTGTGTGGCTCGGACCAGGTTCTGTTACCCAGAATCCTTTGCAAACCTCAAAATTTGGCTAAAAAAACACATGTTCCTCACATTTCTGTGGCAGAAAGTTCTGGAATCTGAGACGAGGCACAAATCTCCTTCCACCCAGCGTTCCCCCAAGTCTCCCGATAAAAATGATACCTCACTTGTGTGGGTAGGCCTAGCGGCCGCGACAAGCCAAACCCCAAAACGCCACGTGGACACATCCCATTTTTTGAAAGAAAACAGAGCTGTTTTTTGCAAAGTGCCTACCTGTAGATTTTGGCCTGTAGCTCAGCCGGCACCTAGGGAAACCTACCAAACCTGTGCATTTCTGAAAACTAGAGACCTAGGGGAATCCAAGATGGGGTGACTTGTGTGGCTCGGACCAGG
Organism: Pleurodeles waltl; assembly: GCF_031143425.1. NCBI lineage: Eukaryota > Metazoa > Chordata > Amphibia > Caudata > Salamandridae > Pleurodeles > Pleurodeles waltl. Next base: position 1,324,506,497 of record NC_090444.1, read on the forward strand.
TTCTGTTACCCTGAATCCTTTGCAAACCTCAAAATTTGGCTAAAAAAACACAAGTTCCTCACATTTCTGTGGCAGAAAGTTCTGGAATCTGAGAGGAGCCACAAATTTCCTTCCACCCAGCGTTCCCCCAAGTCTCCCGATAAAAATGATACCTCACTTGTGTGGGTAGGCCTAGCGCCCGCGACAGGAAGCGCCCCAAAGCGCAACGTGGACACATCCAAATTTTTGAAAGAAAACAGAGGTGTTTTTTGCAAAGTGCCTACCTGTAGATTTTGGCCTCTAGCTCAGCCGGCACCTAGAGAAACCTACCAAACCTGTGCATTTCTGAAAACTAGAGACCTAGGGGAATCCAAGATGTGATGACTTGTGTGGCTCGGAGCAGGTTCTGTTACCCAGAATCCTTTGCAAACCTCAAAGTTTGGCTAAAAAAAACACATGTTCCTCACATTTCTGTGGCAGAAAGTTCTGAAATCTGAGAGGAGCCACAAATTTCCTTCCACGCAGTGTTCCCCTAAGTCTCCCGATAAAAATGATACCTCACTTGTGTGGGTAGGCCTAGCGGCCGTGACAGGAGACGCCCCAAAACGCAACGTGGACACATCCCATTTTTTTAAAGAAAACAGAGCTGTTTTTTGCAAAGTGCCTACCTGTAGATTTTGGCCTGTAGCTCAGCCGGCACCTAGGGAAACCTACCAAACCTGTGCATTTCTGAAAACTAGAGACCTAGGGGAATCCAAGATGGGGTGACTTGTGTGGCTCGGACCAGGTTCTGTTACCCAGAATCCTTTGCAAACCTCAAAATTTGGCTAAAAAAACACAAGTTCCTCATATTTCTGTGGCAGAAAGTTCTGGAATCTGAGAGGAGCCACAAATTTCCTTCCACCCAGCGTTCCCCCAAGTCTCCCGATAAAAATTATACCTCACTTGTGTGGGTAGGCCTAGCGCCCGCGACAGGAAGCACCCCAAAGCGCAACGTGGACACATCCAAATTTTGGAAAGAAAACAGAGGTGTTTTTTGCAAAGTGCCTACCTGTAGATTTTGGCCTGTAGCTCAGCCGGCACCTAGGGAAACCTACCAAACCTGTGCATTTCTAAAAACTAGAGACCTAGGGGAATCCAAGATGGGGTGGCTTGTGTGGCTCGGACCAGGTTCTGTTACCCAGAATCCTTTGCAAACCTCAAAATTTGTCCTCACATTTCTGTGGCAGAAAGTTCTGGAATCTGAGAGGAGCCACAAATTTCCTTCCACCCAGCGTTCCCCCAAGTCTCCCGATAAAAATGATACCTCACTTGTGTGGGTAGGCCTAGCGGCCGCGACAGGACACGCCCCAAAACGCAACGTGGACACATCCCATTTTTTGAAAGAAAACAGATCTGTTTTTTGCAAAGTGCCTACCTGTAGATTTTGGCCTGTAGCTCAGCCGGCACCTAGGGAAACCTACCAAACCTGCGTATTTCTGAAAACTAGAGACCTAGGGGAATCCAAGATGGGGTGACTTGTGTGGCTCGGACCAGGTTCTGTTACCCAGAATCCTTTGCAAACCTCAAAATTTGGCAAAAAAAACCACATGTTCCTCACATTTCTGTGGCAGAAAGTTCTGGAATCTGAGAGGAGCCACAAATTTCCTTCCACCCAGCGCTCCCCCAAGTCTCCCGATAAATATGGGACCTCACTTGTGTGGGTAGGCCTAGCGCCCGCGACAGGATATGCCCCAAAACACAACGTGGACACATCACAGAAAACAGAGCTGTTTTTAGCAAAGTGCCTACCTGTAGATTTTGGCCTCTAGCTCAGACGGCACCTAGGGAAACCTACCAAACCTGTGCATTTCTGAAAACTAGAGACCTAGGGGAATCCAAGATGGGGTCACTTGTGTGGCTCGGACCAGGTTCTGTTTCCCAGAATCCTTTGCAAACCTCAAAATTTGGCTAAAAAAACACATGTTCCTCACATTTCTGTGGCAGAAAGTTCTGGAATCTGAGACGAGGCACAAATCTCCTTCCACCCAGCGTTCCCCCAAGTCTCCCGATAAAAATGATACCTCACTTGTGTGGGTAGGCCTAGCGGCCGCGACAAGACAAACCCCAAAACGCAACGTGGACACATCCCATTTTTTTAAAGAAAACAGAGCTGTTTTTTGCAAAGTGCCTACCTGTAGATTTTGGCCTGTAGCTCAGCCGGCACCTAGGGAAACCTACCAAACCTGTGCATTTCTGAAAACTAGAGACCTAGGGGAATCCAAGATGGGGTGACTTGTGTGGCTCGGACCAGGTTCTGTTACCCAGAATCCTTTGCAAACCTCAAAATTTGGCTAAAAAAACACAAGTTCCTCATATTTCTGTGGCAGAAAGTTCTGGAATCTGAGAGGAGCCACAAATTTCCTTCCACCCAGCGTTCCCCCAAGTCTCCCGATAAAAATTATACCTCACTTGTGTGGGTAGGCCTAGCGCCCGCGACAGGAAGCACCCCAAAGCGCAACGTGGACACATCCAAATTTTGGAAAGAAAACAGAGGTGTTTTTTGCAAAGTGCCTACCTGTAGATTTTGGCCTGTAGCTCAGCCGGCACCTAGGGAAACCTACCAAACCTGTGCATTTCTAAAAACTAGAGACCTAGGGGAATCCAAGATGGGGTGGCTTGTGTGGCTCGGACCAGGTTCTGTTACCCAGAATCCTTTGCAAACCTCAAAATTTGTCCTCACATTTCTGTGGCAGAAAGTTCTGGAATCTGAGAGGAGCCACAAATTTCCTTCCACCCAGCGTTCCCCCAAGTCTCCCGATAAAAATGATACCTCACTTGTGTGGGTAGGCCTAGCGGCCGCGACAGGACACGCCCCAAAACGCAACGTGGACACATCCCATTTTTTGAAAGAAAACAGATCTGTTTTTTGCAAAGTGCCTACCTGTAGATTTTGGCCTGTAGTTCAGCCGGCACCTAGGGAAACCTACCAAACCTGCGTATTTCTGAAAACTAGAGACCTAGGGGAATCCAAGATGGGGTGACTTGTGTGGCTCGGACCAGGTTCTGTTACCCAGAATCCTTTGCAAACCTCAAAATTTGGCAAAAAAAACCACATGTTCCTCACATTTCTGTGGCAGAAAGTTCTGGAATCTGAGAGGAGCCACAAATTTCCTTCCACCCAGCGCTCCCCCAAGTCTCCCGATAAATATGGGACCTCACTTGTGTGGGTAGGCCTAGCGCCCGCGACAGGATATGCCCCAAAACACAACGTGGACACATCACAGAAAACAGAGCTGTTTTTAGCAAAGTGCCTACCTGTAGATTTTGGCCTCTAGCTCAGACGGCACCTAGGGAAACCTACCAAACCTGTGCATTTCTGAAAACTAGAGACCTAGGGGAATCCAAGATGGGGTCACTTGTGTGGCTCGGACCAGGTTCTGTTTCCCAGAATCCTTTGCAAACCTCAAAATTTGGCTAAAAAAACACATGTTCCTCACATTTCTGTGGCAGAAAGTTCTGGAATCTGAGACGAGGCACAAATCTCCTTCCACCCAGCGTTCCCCCAAGTCTCCCGATAAAAATGATACCTCACTTGTGTGGGTAGGCCTAGCGGCCGCGACAAGACAAACCCCAAAACGCAACGTGGACACATCCCATTTTTTTAAAGAAAACAGAGCTGTTTTTTGCAAAGTGCCTACCTGTAGATTTTGGCCTGTAGCTCAGCCGGCACCTAGGGAAACCTACCAAACCTGTGCATTTCTGAAAACTAGAGACCTAGGGGAATCCAAGATGGGGTGACTTGTGTGGCTCGGACCAGGTTCTGTTACCCAGAATCCTTTGCAAACCTCAAAATTTGGCCAAAAAAACACATGTTCCTCACATTTCTGTGGCAGAAAGTTCTGGAATCTGAGAGGAGCCACAAATTTCCTTCCACCCAGCGTTCCCCCAAGTCTCCCGATAAAAATGATACCTCACTTGTGTGGGTAGGCCTAGCGCCCGCGACAGGAAGCGCCCCAAAGCGCAACGTGGACACATCCACATTTTTGAAAGAAAACAGAGGTGTTTTTTGCAAACTGCCTACCTGTAGATTTTGGCCTCTAGCTCTGCCGGCACCTAGGGAAACCTACCAAACCTGTGCATTTCTCAAAACTAGAGACCTAGGGGAATCCAAGATGGGGTGACTTGTTTGGCTCGGACCAGGTTCTGTTACCCAGAATCCTTTGCAAACTTCAAAATTGGGCTAAAAAAACACACGTTCCTCACATTTCTGTGGCAGATAGTTCTGGAATCTGAGAGGAGCCACAAATCCCCTTCCACCCAGAGCTCCCCCAAGTCTCCCGATAAAAATGGTACCTCACTTGTGTGGGTAGGCCTAGTGCCCGCGACAGGATATGCCCCAAAACACAACGTGGACACATCACAGAAAACAGAGCTGTTTTTAGCAAAGTGTCTACCTGTAGATTTTGGTCTCTAGCTCAGCCGGCACCTAGGGAAACCTACCAAACCTGTGCATTTCTGAAAACTAGAGACGTAGGGGAATCCAAGATGGGGTGACTTGTGTGGCTCGGAGCAGGTTCTGTTACCCAGAATCCTCTGCAAACCTCAAAATTTGGCTAAAAAAAACACATGTTCCTCACATTTCTGTGGCAGAAAGTTCTGGAATCTGAGAGGAGCCACAAATTTCCTTCCAGGCAGCGTTCCCCCAAGTCTCCCGATAAAAATGATACCTCACTTGTGTGGGTAGGCCTAGCGGCCGTGACAGGAGACGCCCCAAAACGCAACGTGGACACATCCCATTTTTTTAAAGAAAACAGAGCTGTTTTTTGCAAAGTGCCTACCTGTAGATTTTGGCCTGTAGCTCAGCCGGCACATAGGGAAACCTACCAACCCTGTGCATTTCTGAAAACTAGAGATCTAGGGGAATCCAAGATGGGGTGACTTGTGTGGCTCGGACCAGGTTCTGTTACCCAGAATCCTTTGCAAACTTCAAAATTGGGCTAAAAAAACACATGTTCCTCACATTTCTGTGGCAGAAAGTTCTGGAATCTGAGAGGAGCCACAAATTTCCTTCCACCCAGAGCTCCCCCAAGTCTCCCGATAAAAATGGTACCTCACTTGTGTGGGTAGGCCTAGCGCCCGCGACAGGATATGCCCCAAAACACAACGTGGACACATCACAGAAAACAGAGCTGTTTTTAGCAAAGTGTCTATCTGTAGATTTTGGCCTCTAGCTCAGCCGGCACCTAGAGAAACCTACCAAACCTGTGCATTTCTGAAAACTAGAGACCTAGGGGAATCCAAGATGGGGTGACTTGTGTGGCTCGGAGAAGGTTCTGTTACCCAGAATCGTTTGCAAACCTCAAAGTTTGGCTAAAAAAAACACATGTTCCTCACATTTCTGTGGCAGAAAGTTCTGAAATCTGAGAGGAGTCACAAATTTCCTTCCACGCAGTGTTCCCCTAAGTCTCCCGATAAAAATGATACCTCACTTGTGTGGGTAGGCCTAGCGGCCGTGACAGGAGACGCCCCAAAACGCAACGTGGACACATCCCATTTTTTTAAAGAAAACCGAGCTGTTTTTTGCAAAGTGCCTACCTGTAGATTTTGGCCTGTAGCTCAGCCGGCACCTAGGGAAACCTACCAAACCTGTGCATTTCTGAAAACTAGAGACCTAGGGGAATCCAAGATGGGGTGACTTGTGTGGCTCGGACCAGGTTCTGTTACCCAGAATCCTTTGCAAACCTCAAAATTTGGCTAAAAAAACACAAGTTCCTCACATTTCTGTGGCAGAAAGTTCTGGAATCTGAGAGGAGCCACAAATTTCCTTCCACCCAGCGTTCCCCCAAGTCTCCCGATAAAAATGATACCTCACTTGTGTGGGTAGGCCTAGCGCCCGCGACAGGAAGCACCCCAAAGCGCAACGTGGACACATCCAAATTTTGGAAAGAAAACAGGTGTTTTTTGCAAAGTGCCTACCTGTATATTTTGGCCTGTAGCTCAGCCGGCACCTAGGGAAACCTACCAAACCTGTGCATTTCTAAAAACTAGAGACCTAGGGGAATCCAAGATGGGGTGGCTTGTGTGGCTCGGACCAGGTTCTGTTACCCAGAATCCTTTGCAAACCTAAAAATTTGTCCTCACATTTCTGTGGCAGAAAGTTCTGGAATCTGAGAGGAGCCACAAATTTCCTTCCACCCAGCGTTCCCCCAAGTCTCCCGATAAAAATGATACCTCACTTGTGTGGGTAGGCCTAGCGGCCGCGACAGGACACGCCCCAAAACGCAACGTGGACACATCCCATTTTTTGAAAGAAAACAGATCTGTTTTTTGCAAAGTGCCAACCTGTAGATTTTGGCCTGTAGCTCAGCCGGCACCTAGGGAAACCTACCAAACCTGCGTATTTCTGAAAACTAGAGACCTAGGGGAATCCAAGATGGGGTGACTTGTGTGGCTCGGACCAGGTTCTGTTACCCAGAATCCTTTGCAAACCTCAAAATTTGGCAAAAAAAACCACATGTTCCTCACATTTCTGTGGCAGAAAGTTCTGGAATCTGAGAGGAGCCACAAATTTCCTTCCACCCAGCGCTCCCCAAGTCTCCCGATAAAAATGGGACCTCACTTGTGTGGGTAGGCCTAGCGCCCGCGACAGGATATGCCCCAAAACACAACGTGGACACATCACAGAAAACAGAGCTGTTTTTAGCAAAGTGCCTACCTGTAGATTTTGGCCTCTAGCTCAGACGGCACCTAGGGAAACCTACCAAACCTGTGCATTTCTGAAAACTAGAGACCTAGGGGAATCCAAGATGGGGTCACTTGTGTGGCTCGGAGAAGGTTCTGTTACCCAGAATCGTTTGCAAACCTCAAAGTTTGGCTAAAAAAAACACATGTTCCTCACATTTCTGTGGCAGAAAGTTCTGAAATCTGAGAGGAGTCACAAATTTCCTTCCACGCAGTGTTCCCCTAAGTCTCCCGATAAAAATGATACCTCACTTGTGTGGGTAGGCCTAGCGGCCGTGACAGGAGACGCCCCAAAACGCAACGTGGACACATCCCATTTTTTGAAAGAAAACCGAGCTGTTTTTTGCAAAGTGCCTACCTGTAGATTTTGGCCTGTAGCTCAGCCGGCACCTAGGGAAACCTACCAAACCTGTGCATTTCTGAAAACTAGAGACCTAGGGGAATCCAAGATGGGGTGACTTGTGTGGCTCGGACCAGGTTCTGTTACCCAGAATCCTTTGCAAACCTCAAAATTTGGCTAAAAAAACACAAGTTCCTCACATTTCTGTGGCAGAAAGTTCTGGAATCTGAGAGGAGCCACAAATTTCCTTCCACCCAGCGTTCCCCCAAGTCTCCCGATAAAAATGATACCTCACTTGTGTGGGTAGGCCTAGCGCCCGCGACAGGAAGCACCCCAAAGCGCAACGTGGACACATCCAAATTTTGGAAAGAAAACAGGTGTTTTTTGCAAAGTGCCTACCTGTATATTTTGGCCTGTAGCTCAGCCGGCACCTAGGGAAACCTACCAAACCTGTGCATTTCTAAAAACTAGAGACCTAGGGGAATCCAAGATGGGGTGGCTTGTGTGGCTCGGACCAGGTTCTGTTACCCAGAATCCTTTGCAAACCTAAAAATTTGTCCTCACATTTCTGTGGCAGAAAGTTCTGGAATCTGAGAGGAGCCACAAATTTCCTTCCACCCAGCGTTCCCCCAAGTCTCCCGATAAAAATGATACCTCACTTGTGTGGGTAGGCCTAGCGGCCGCGACAGGACACGCCCCAAAACGCAACGTGGACACATCCCATTTTTTGAAAGAAAACAGATCTGTTTTTTGCAAAGTGCCAACCTGTAGATTTTGGCCTGTAGCTCAGCCGGCACCTAGGGAAACCTACCAAACCTGCGTATTTCTGAAAACTAGAGACCTAGGGGAATCCAAGATGGGGTGACTTGTGTGGCTCGGACCAGGTTCTGTTACCCAGAATCCTTTGCAAACCTCAAAATTTGGCAAAAAAAACCACATGTTCCTCACATTTCTGTGGCAGAAAGTTCTGGAATCTGAGAGGAGCCACAAATTTCCTTCCACCCAGCGCTCCCCAAGTCTCCCGATAAAAATGGGACCTCACTTGTGTGGGTAGGCCTAGCGCCCGCGACAGGATATGCCCCAAAACACAACGTGGACACATCACAGAAAACAGAGCTGTTTTTAGCAAAGTGCCTACCTGTAGATTTTGGCCTCTAGCTCAGACGGCACCTAGGGAAACCTACCAAACCTGTGCATTTCTGAAAACTAGAGACCTAGGGGAATCCAAGATGGGGTCACTTGTGTGGCTCGGACCAGGTTCTGTTTCCCAGAATCCTTTGCAAACCTCAAAATTTGGCTAAAAAAACACATGTTCCTCACATTTCTGTGGCAGAAAGTTCTGGAATCTGAGACGAGGCACAAATCTCCTTCCACCTAGCGTTCCCCCAAGTCTCCCGATAAAAATGATACCTCACTTGTGTGGGTAGGCCTAGCGGCCGCGACAAGACTAGCCCCAAAACGCAACGTGGACACATCCCATTTTTTGAAAGAAAACAGAGCTGTTTTTTGCAAAGTGCCTACCTGTAGATTTTGGCCTGTAGCTCAGCCGGCCCCTAGGGAAACCTACCAAACCTGTGCATTTCTGAAAACTAGAGACCTAGGGGAATCCAAGATGGGGTGACTTGTGTGGCTCGGACCAGGTTCTGTTACCCAGAATCCTTTGCAAACCTCAAAATTTGGCCAAAAAAACACATGTTCCTCACATTTCTGTGGCAGAAAGTTCTGGAATCTGAGAGGAGCCACAAATTTCCTTCCACCCAGCGTTCCCCCAAGTCTCCCGATAAAAATGATACCTCACTTGTGTGGGTAGGCCTAGCGCCCGCGACAGGAAGCGCCCCAAAGCGCAACGTGGACACATCCACATTTTTGAAAGAAAACAGAGGTGTTTTTTGCAAGCTGCCTACCTGTAGATTTTGGCCTCTAGCTCTGCCGGCACCTAGGGAAACCTACCAAACCTGTGCATTTCTAAAAACTAGAGACCTAGGGGAATCCAAGATGGGGTGACTTGTTTGGCTCGGACCAGGTTCTGTTACCCAGAATCCTTTGCAAACTTCAAAATTGGGCTAAAAAAACACACGTTCCTCACATTTCTGTGGCAGATAGTTCTGGAATCTGAGAGGAGCCACAAATCCCCTTCCACCCAGAGCTCCCCCAAGTCTCCCGATAAAAATGGTACCTCACTTGTGTGGGTAGGCCTAGTGCCCGCGACAGGATATGCCCCAAAACACAACGTGGACACATCACAGAAAACAGAGCTGTTTTTAGCAAAGTGTCTACCTGTAGATTTTGGTCTCTAGCTCAGCCGGCACCTAGGGAAACCTACCAAACCTGTGCATTTCTGAAAACTAGAGACGTAGGGGAATCCAAGATGGGGTGACTTGTGTGGCTCGGAGCAGGTTCTGTTACCCAGAATCCTCTGCAAACCTCAAAATTTGGCTAAAAAAAACACATGTTCCTCACATTTCTGTGGCAGAAAGTTCTGGAATCTGAGAGGAGCCACAAATTTCCTTCCAGGCAGCGTTCCCCCAAGTCTCCCGATAAAAATGATACCTCACTTGTGTGGGTAGGCCTAGCGGCCGTGACAAGAGACGCCCCAAAACGCAACGTGGACACATCCCATTTTTTAAAAGAAAACAGAGCTGTTTTTTGCAAAGTGCCTACCTGTAGATTTTGGCCTGTAGCTCAGCCGGCACATAGGGAAACCTACCAACCCTGTGCATTTCTGAAAACTAGAGATCTAGGGGAATCCAAGATGGGGTGACTTGTGTGGCTCGGACCAGGTTCTGTTACCCAGAATCCTTTGCAAACTTCAAAATTGGGCTAAAAAAACACATGTTCCTCACATTTCTGTGGCAGAAAGTTCTGGAATCTGAGAGGAGCCACAAATTTCCTTCCACCCAGAGCTCCCCCAAGTCTCCCGATAAAAATGGTACCTCACTTGTGTGGGTAGGCCTAGCGCCCGCGACAGGATATGCCCCAAAACACAACGTGGACACATCACAGAAAACAGAGCTGTTTTTAGCAAAGTGTCTACCTGTAGATTTTGGCCTCTAGCTCAGCCGGCACCTAGAGAAACCTACCAAACCTGTGCATTTCTGAAAACTAGAGACCTAGGGGAATCCAAGATGGGGTGACTTGTGTGGCTCGGAGCAGGTTCTGTTACCCAGAATCCTTTGCAAACCTCAAAGTTTGGCTAAAAAAAACACATGTTCCTCACATTTCTGTGGCAGAAAGTTCTGAAATCTGAGAGGAGTCACAAATTTCCTTCCACGCAGTGTTCCCCTAAGTCTCCCGATAAAAATGATACCTCACTTGTGTGGGTAGGCCTAGCGGCCGTGACAGGAGACGCCCCAAAATGCAACGTGGACACATCCCATTTTTTGAAAGAAAACCGAGCTGTTTTTTGCAAAGTGCCTACCTGTAGATTTTGGCCTGTAGCTCAGCCGGCACCTAGGGAAACCTACCAAACCTGTGCATTTCTGAAAACTAGAGACCTAGGGGAATCCAAGATGGGGTGACTTGTGTGGCTCGGACCAGGTTCTGTTACCCAGAATCCTTTGCAAACCTCAAAATTTGGCTAAAAAAACACAAGTTCCTCACATTTCTGTGGCAGAAAGTTCTGGAATCTGAGAGGAGCCACAAATTTCCTTCCACCCAGCGTTCCCCCAAGTCTCCCGATAAAAATGATACCTCACTTGTGTGGGTAGGCCTAGCGCCCGCGACAGGAAGCACCCCAAAGCGCAACGTGGACACATCCAAATTTTGGAAAGAAAACAGGTGTTTTTTGCAAAGTGCCTACCTGTATATTTTGGCCTGTAGCTCAGCCGGCACCTAGGGAAACCTACCAAACCTGTGCATTTCTAAAAACTAGAGACCTAGGGGAATCCAAGATGGGGTGGCTTGTGTGGCTCGGACCAGGTTCTGTTACCCAGAATCCTTTGCAAACCTCAAAATTTGTCCTCACATTTCTGTGGCAGAAAGTTCTGGAATCTGAGAGGAGCCACAAATTTCCTTCCACCCAGCGTTCCCCCAAGTCTCCCGATAAAAATGATACCTCACTTGTGTGGGTAGGCCTAGCGGCCGCGACAGGACACGCCCCAAAACGCAACGTGGACACATCCCATTTTTTGAAAGAAAACAGATCTGTTTTTTGCAAAGTGCCAACCTGTAGATTTTGGCCTGTAGCTCAGCCGGCACCTAGGGAAACCTACCAAACCTGCGTATTTCTGAAAACTAGAGACCTAGGGGAATCCAAGATGGGGTGACTTGTGTGGCTCGGACCAGGTTCTGTTACCCAGAATCCTTTGCAAACCTCAAAATTTGGCAAAAAAAACCACATGTTCCTCACATTTCTGTGGCAGAAAGTTCTGGAATCTGAGAGGAGCCACAAATTTCCTTCCACCCAGCGCTCCCCAAGTCTCCCGATAAAAATGGGACCTCACTTGTGTGGGTAGGCCTAGCGCCCGCGACAGGATATGCCCCAAAACACAACGTGGACACATCACAGAAAACAGAGCTGTTTTTAGCAAAGTGCCTACCTGTAGATTTTGGCCTCTAGCTCTGACGGCACCTAGGGAAACCTACCAAACCTGTGCATTTCTGAAAACTAGAGACCTAGGGGAATCCAAGATGGGGTCACTTGTGTGGCTCGGACCAGGTTCTGTTTCCCAGAATCCTTTGCAAACCTCAAAATTTGGCTAAAAAAACACATGTTCCTCACATTTCTGTGGCAGAAAGTTCTGGAATCTGAGACGAGGCACAAATCTCCTTCCACCCAGCGTTCCCCCAAGTCTCCCGATAAAAATGATACCTCACTTGTGTGGGTAGGCCTAGCGGCCGCGATAAGACAAACCCCAAAACGCAACGTGGACACATCCCATTTTTTGAAAGAAAACAGAGCTGTTTTTTGCAAAGTGCCTACCTGTAGATTTTGGCCTGTAGCTCAGCCGGCACCTAGGGAAACCTACCAAACCTCTGCATTTCTGAAAACTAGAGACCTAGGGGAATCCAAGATGGGGTGACTTGTGTGGCTCGGACCAGGTTCTGTTACCCAGAATCCTTTGCAAACCTCAAAATTTGGCCAAAAAAACACATGTTCCTCACATTTCTGTGGCAGAAAGTTCTGGAATCTGAGAGGAGCCACAAATTTCCTTCCACCCAGCGTTCCCCCAAGTCTCCCGATAAAAATGATACCTCACTTGTGTGGGTAGGCCTAGCGCCCGCGACAGGAAGCGCCCCAAAGCGCAACGTGGACACATCCACATTTTTTAAAGAAAACAGAGGTGTTTTTTGCAAACTGCCTACCTGTAGATTTTGGCCTCTAGCTCTGCCGGCACCTAGGGAAACCTACCAAACCTGTGCATTTCTAAAAACTAGAGACCTAGGGGAATCCAAGATGGGGTGACTTGTTTGGCTCGGACCAGGTTCTGTTACCCAGAATCCTTTGCAAACTTCAAAATTGGGCTAAAAAAACACACGTTCCTCACATTTCTGTGGCAGATAGTTCTGGAATCTGAGAGGAGCCACAAATCCCCTTCCACCCAGAGCTCCCCCAAGTCTCCAGATAAAAATGGTACCTCACTTGTGTGGGTAGGCCTAGTGCCCGCGACAGGATATGCCCCAAAACACAACGTGGACACATCACAGAAAACAGAGCTGTTTTTAGCAAAGTGTCTACCTGTAGATTTGGTCTCTAGCTCAGCCGGCACCTAGGGAAACCTACCAAACCTGTGCATTTCTGAAAACTAGAGACGTAGGGGAATCCAAGATGGGGTCACTTGTGTGGCTCGGACCAGGTTCTGTTACCCAGAATCCTTTGCAAACCTCAAAATTTGGCTAAAAAAACACATGTTCCTCACATTTCTGTGGCAGAAAGTTCGGGAATCTGAGACGAGGCACAAATCTCCTTCCACCCAGCGTTCCCCCAAGTCTCCCGATAAAAATGATACCTCACTTGTGTGGGTAGGCCTAGCGGCCGCGACAAGACAAACCCCAAAACGCCACGTGGACACATCCCATTTTTTGAAAGAAAACAGAGCTGTTTTTTGCAAAGTGCCTACCTGTAGATTTTGGCCTGTAGCTCAGCCGGCACCTAGGGAAACCTACCAAACCTGTGCATTTCTGAAAACTAGAGACCTAGGGGAATCCAAGATGGGGTGACTTGTGTGGCTCGGACCAGGTTCTGTTACCCAGAATCCTTTGCAAACCTCAAAATTTGGCTAAAAAAACACAAGTTCCTCACATTTCTGTGGCAGAAAGTTCTGGAATCTGAGAGGAGCCACAAATTTCCTTCCACCCAGCGTTCCCCCAAGTCTCCCGATAAAAATGATACCTCACTTGTGTGGGTAGGCCTAGCGCCCGCGACAGGAAGCACCCCAAAGCGCAACGTGGACACATCCAAATTTTGGAAAGAAAACAGGTGTTTTTTGCAAAGTGCCTACCTGTATATTTTGGCCTGTAGCTCAGCCGGCACCTAGGGAAACCTACCAAACCTGTGCATTTCTAAAAACTAGAGACCTAGGGGAATCCAAGATGGGGTGGCTTGTGTGGCTCGGACCAGGTTCTGTTACCCAGAATCCTTTGCAAACCTCAAAATTTGTCCTCACATTTCTGTGGCAGAAAGTTCTGGAATCTGAGAGGAGCCACAAATTTCCTTCCACCCAGCGTTCCCCCAAGTCTCCCGATAAAAATGATACCTCACTTGTGTGGGTAGGCCTAGCGGCCGCGACAGGACACGCCCCAAAACGCAACGTGGACACATCCCATTTTTTGAAAGAAAACAGATCTGTTTTTTGCAAAGTGCCAACCTGTAGATTTTGGCCTGTAGCTCAGCCGGCACCTAGGGAAACCTACCAAACCTGCGTATTTCTGAAAACTAGAGACCTAGGGGAATCCAAGATGGGGTGACTTGTGTGGCTCGGACCAGGTTCTGTTACCCAGAATCCTTTGCAAACCTCAAAATTTGGCAAAAAAAACCACATGTTCCTCACATTTCTGTGGCAGAAAGTTCTGGAATCTGAGAGGAGCCACAAATTTCCTTCCACCCAGCGCTCCCCAAGTCTCCCGATAAAAATGGGACCTCACTTGTGTGGGTAGGCCTAGCGCCCGCGACAGGATATGCCCCAAAACACAACGTGGACACATCACAGAAAACAGAGCTGTTTTTAGCAAAGTGCCTACCTGTAGATTTTGGCCTCTAGCTCAGACGGCACCTAGGGAAACCTACCAAACCTGTGCATTTCTGAAAACTAGAGACCTAGGGGAATCCAAGATGGGGTCACTTGTGTGGCTCGGACCAGGTTCTGTTTCCCAGAATCCTTTGCAAACCTCAAAATTTGGCTAAAAAAACACATGTTCCTCACATTTCTGTGGCAGAAAGTTCTGGAATCTGAGACGAGGCACAAATCTCCTTCCACCCAGCGTTCCCCCAAGTCTCCCGATAAAAATGATACCTCACTTGTGTGGGTAGGCCTAGCGGCCGCGATAAGACAAACCCCAAAACGCAACGTGGACACATCCCATTTTTTGAAAGAAAACAGAGCTGTTTTTTGCAAAGTGCCTACCTGTAGATTTTGGCCTGTAGCTCAGCCGGCACCTAGGGAAACCTACCAAACCTCTGCATTTCTGAAAACTAGAGACCTAGGGGAATCCAAGATGGGGTGACTTGTGTGGCTCGGACCAGGTTCTGTTACCCAGAATCCTTTGCAAACCTCAAAATTTGGCCAAAAAAACACATGTTCCTCACATTTCTGTGGCAGAAAGTTCTGGAATCTGAGAGGAGCCACAAATTTCCTTCCACCCAGCGTTCCCCCAAGTCTCCCGATAAAAATGATACCTCACTTGTGTGGGTAGGCCTAGCGCCCGCGACAGGAAGCGCCCCAAAGCGCAACGTGGACACATCCACATTTTTGAAAGAAAACAGAGGTGTTTTTTGCAAACTGCCTACCTGTAGATTTTGGCCTCTAGCTCTGCCGGCACCTAGGGAAACCTACCAAACCTGTGCATTTCTAAAAACTAGAGACCTAGGGGAATCCAAGATGGGGTGACTTGTTTGGCTCGGACCAGGTTCTGTTACCCAGAATCCTTTGCAAACTTCAAAATTGGGCTAAAAAAACACACGTTCCTCACATTTCTGTGGCAGATAGTTCTGGAATCTGAGAGGAGCCACAAATCCCCTTCCACCCAGAGCTCCCCCAAGTCTCCAGATAAAAATGGTACCTCACTTGTGTGGGTAGGCCTAGTGCCCGCGACAGGATATGCCCCAAAACACAACGTGGACACATCACAGAAAACAGAGCTGTTTTTAGCAAAGTGTCTACCTGTAGATTTGGTCTCTAGCTCAGCCGGCACCTAGGGAAACCTACCAAACCTGTGCATTTCTGAAAACTAGAGACGTAGGGGAATCCAAGATGGGGTCACTTGTGTGGCTCGGACCAGGTTCTGTTACCCAGAATCCTTTGCAAACCTCAAAATTTGGCTAAAAAAACACATGTTCCTCACATTTCTGTGGCAGAAAGTTCTGGAATCTGAGACGAGGCACAAATCTCCTTCCACCCAGCGTTCCCCCAAGTCTCCCGATAAAAATGATACCTCACTTGTGTGGGTAGGCCTAGCGGCCGCGACAAGACAAACCCCAAAACGCCACGTGGACACATCCCATTTTTTGAAAGAAAACAGAGCTGTTTTTTGCAAAGTGCCTACCTGTAGATTTTGGCCTGTAGCTCAGCCGGCACCTAGGGAAACCTACCAAACCTGTGCATTTCTGAAAACTAGAGACCTAGGGGAATCCAAGATGGGGTGACTTGTGTGGCTCGGACCAGGTTCTGTTACCCTGAATCCTTTGCAAACCTCAAAATTTGGCTAAAAAAACACAAGTTCCTCACATTTCTGTGGCAGAAAGTTCTGGAATCTGAGAGGAGCCACAAATTTCCTTCCACCCAGCGTTCCCCCAAGTCTCCCGATAAAAATGATACCTCACTTGTGTGGGTAGGCCTAGCGCCCGCGACAGGAAGCGCCCCAAAGCGCAACGTGGACACATCCAAATTTTTGAAAGAAAACAGAGGTGTTTTTTGCAAAGTGCCTACCTGTAGATTTTGGCCTCTAGCTCAGCCGGCACCTTGAGAAACCTACCAAACCTGTGCATTTCTGAAAACTAGAGACCTAGGGGAATCCAAGATGGGATGACTTGTGTGGCTCGGAGCAGGTTCTGTTACCCAGAATCCTTTGCAAACCTCAAAGTTTGGCTAAAAAAAACACATGTTCCTCACATTTCTGTGGCAGAAAGTTCTGAAATCTGAGAGGAGCCACAAATTTCCTTCCACGCAGTGTTCCCCTAAGTCTCCCGATAAAAATGATACCTCACTTGTGTGGGTAGGCCTAGCGGCCGTGACAGGAGACGCCCCAAAACGCAACGTGGACACATCCCATTTTTTTAAAGAAAACAGAGCTGTTTTTTGCAAAGTGCCTACCTGTAGATTTTGGCCTGTAGCTCAGCCGGCACCTAGGGAAACCTACCAAACCTGTGCATTTCTGAAAACTAGAGACCTAGGGGAATCCAAGATGGGGTGACTTGTGTGGCTCGGACCAGGTTCTGTTACCCAGAATCCTTTGCAAACCTCAAAATTTGGCTAAAAAAACACAAGTTCCTCATATTTCTGTGGCAGAAAGTTCTGGAATCTGAGAGGAGCCACAAATTTCCTTCCACCCAGCGTTCCCCCAAGTCTCCCGATAAAAATGATACCTCACTTGTGTGGGTAGGCCTAGCGCCCGCGACAGGAAGCACCCCAAAGCGCAACGTGGACACATCCAAATTTTGGAAAGAAAACAGAGGTGTTTTTTGCAAAGTGCCTACCTGTAGATTTTGGCCTGTAGCTCAGCCGGCACCTAGGGAAACCTACCAAACCTGTGCATTTCTAAAAACTAGAGACCTAGGGGAATCCAAGATGGGGTGGCTTGTGTGGCTCGGACCAGGTTCTGTTACCCAGAATCCTTTGCAAACCTCAAAATTTGTCCTCACATTTCTGTGGCAGAAAGTTCTGGAATCTGAGAGGAGCCACAAATTTCCTTCCACCCAGCGTTCCCCCAAGTCTCCCGATAAAAATGATACCTCACTTGTGTGGGTAGGCCTAGCGGCCGCGACAGGACACGCCCCAAAACGCAACGTGGACACATCCCATTTTTTGAAAGAAAACAGATCTGTTTTTTGCAAAGTGCCTACCTGTAGATTTTGGCCTGTAGCTCAGCCGGCACCTAGGGAAACCTACCAAACCTGCGTATTTCTGAAAACTAGAGACCTAGGGGAATCCAAGATGGGGTGACTTGTGTGGCTCGGACCAGGTTCTGTTACCCAGAATCCTTTGCAAACCTCAAAATTTGGCAAAAAAAACCACATGTTCCTCACATTTCTGTGGCAGAAAGTTCTGGAATCTGAGAGGAGCCACAAATTTCCTTCCACCCAGTGCTCCCCCAAGTCTCCCGATAAATATGGGACCTCACTTGTGTGGGTAGGCCTAGCGCCCGCGACAGGATATGCCCCAAAACACAACGTGGACACATCACAGAAAACAGAGCTGTTTTTAGCAAAGTGCCTACCTGTAGATTTTGGCCTCTAGCTCAGACGGCACCTAGGGAAACCTACCAAACCTGTGCATTTCTGAAAACTAGAGACCTAGGGGAATCCAAGATGGGGTCACTTGTGTGGCTCGGACCAGGTTCTGTTTCCCAGAATCCTTTGCAAACCTCAAAATTTGGCTAAAAAAACACATGTTCCTCACATTTCTGTGGCAGAAAGTTCTGGAATCTGAGACGAGGCACAAATCTCCTTCCACCCAGCGTTCCCCCAAGTCTCCCGATAAAAATGATACCTCACTTGTGTGGGTAGGCCTAGCGGCCGCGACAAGACAAACCCCAAAACGCAACGTGGACACATCCCATTTTTTTAAAGAAAACAGAGCTGTTTTTTGCAAAGTGCCTACCTGTAGATTTTGGCCTGTAGCTCAGCCGGCACCTAGGGAAACCTACCAAACCTGTGCATTTCTGAAAACTAGAGACCTAGGGGAATCCAAGATGGGGTGACTTGTGTGGCTCGGACCAGGTTCTGTTACCCAGAATCCTTTGCAAACCTCAAAATTTGGCCAAAAAAACACATGTTCCTCACATTTCTGTGGCAGAAAGTTCTGGAATCTGAGAGGAGCCACAAATTTCCTTCCACCCAGCGTTCCCCCAAGTCTCCCGATAAAAATGATACCTCACTTGTGTGGGTAGGCCTAGCGCCCGCGACAGGAAGCGCCCCAAAGCGCAACGTGGACACATCCACATTTTTGAAAGAAAACAGAGGTGTTTTTTGCAAACTGCCTACCTGTAGATTTTGGCCTCTAGCTCTGCCGGCACCTAGGGAAACCTACCAAACCTGTGCATTTCTCAAAACTAGAGACCTAGGGGAATCCAAGATGGGGTGACTTGTTTGGCTCGGACCAGGTTCTGTTACCCAGAATCCTTTGCAAACTTCAAAATTGGGCTAAAAAAACACACGTTCCTCACATTTCTGTGGCAGATAGTTCTGGAATCTGAGAGGAGCCACAAATCCCCTTCCACCCAGAGCTCCCCCAAGTCTCCCGATAAAAATGGTACCTCACTTGTGTGGGTAGGCCTAGTGCCCGCGACAGGATATGCCCCAAAACACAACGTGGACACATCACAGAAAACAGAGCTGTTTTTAGCAAAGTGTCTACCTGTAGATTTTGGTCTCTAGCTCAGCCGGCACCTAGGGAAACCTACCAAACCTGTGCATTTCTGAAAACTAGAGACGTAGGGGAATCCAAGATGGGGTGACTTGTGTGGCTCGGAGCAGGTTCTGTTACCCAGAATCCTCTGCAAACCTCAAAATTTGGCTAAAAAAAACACATGTTCCTCACATTTCTGTGGCAGAAAGTTCTGGAATCTGAGAGGAGCCACAAATTTCCTTCCAGGCAGCGTTCCCCCAAGTCTCCCGATAAAAATGATACCTCACTTGTGTGGGTAGGCCTAGCGGCCGTGACAGGAGACGCCCCAAAACGCAACGTGGACACATCCCATTTTTTTAAAGAAAACAGAGCTGTTTTTTGCAAAGTGCCTACCTGTAGATTTTGGCCTGTAGCTCAGCCGGCACATAGGGAAACCTACCAACCCTGTGCATTTCTGAAAACTAGAGATCTAGGGGAATCCAAGATGGGGTGACTTGTGTGGCTCGGACCAGGTTCTGTTACCCAGAATCCTTTGCAAACTTCAAAATTGGGCTAAAAAAACACATGTTCCTCACATTTCTGTGGCAGAAAGTTCTGGAATCTGAGAGGAGCCACAAATTTCCTTCCACCCAGAGCTCCCCCAAGTCTCCCGATAAAAATGGTACCTCACTTGTGTGGGTAGGCCTAGCGCCCGCGACAGGATATGCCCCAAAACACAACGTGGACACATCACAGAAAACAGAGCTGTTTTTAGCAAAGTGTCTATCTGTAGATTTTGGCCTCTAGCTCAGCCGGCACCTAGAGAAACCTACCAAACCTGTGCATTTCTGAAAACTAGAGACCTAGGGGAATCCAAGATGGGGTGACTTGTGTGGCTCGGAGAAGGTTCTGTTACCCAGAATCGTTTGCAAACCTCAAAGTTTGGCTAAAAAAAACACATGTTCCTCACATTTCTGTGGCAGAAAGTTCTGAAATCTGAGAGGAGTCACAAATTTCCTTCCACGCAGTGTTCCCCTAAGTCTCCCGATAAAAATGATACCTCACTTGTGTGGGTAGGCCTAGCGGCCGTGACAGGAGACGCCCCAAAACGCAACGTGGACACATCCCATTTTTTGAAAGAAAACCGAGCTGTTTTTTGCAAAGTGCCTACCTGTAGATTTTGGCCTGTAGCTCAGCCGGCACCTAGGGAAACCTACCAAACCTGTGCATTTCTGAAAACTAGAGACCTAGGGGAATCCAAGATGGGGTGACTTGTGTGGCTCGGACCAGGTTCTGTTACCCAGAATCCTTTGCAAACCTCAAAATTTGGCTAAAAAAACACAAGTTCCTCACATTTCTGTGGCAGAAAGTTCTGGAATCTGAGAGGAGCCACAAATTTCCTTCCACCCAGCGTTCCCCCAAGTCTCCCGATAAAAATGATACCTCACTTGTGTGGGTAGGCCTAGCGCCCGCGACAGGAAGCACCCCAAAGCGCAACGTGGACACATCCAAATTTTGGAAAGAAAACAGGTGTTTTTTGCAAAGTGCCTACCTGTATATTTTGGCCTGTAGCTCAGCCGGCACCTAGGGAAACCTACCAAACCTGTGCATTTCTAAAAACTAGAGACCTAGGGGAATCCAAGATGGGGTGGCTTGTGTGGCTCGGACCAGGTTCTGTTACCCAGAATCCTTTGCAAACCTAAAAATTTGTCCTCACATTTCTGTGGCAGAAAGTTCTGGAATCTGAGAGGAGCCACAAATTTCCTTCCACCCAGCGTTCCCCCAAGTCTCCCGATAAAAATGATACCTCACTTGTGTGGGTAGGCCTAGCGGCCGCGACAGGACACGCCCCAAAACGCAACGTGGACACATCCCATTTTTTGAAAGAAAACAGATCTGTTTTTTGCAAAGTGCCAACCTGTAGATTTTGGCCTGTAGCTCAGCCGGCACCTAGGGAAACCTACCAAACCTGCGTATTTCTGAAAACTAGAGACCTAGGGGAATCCAAGATGGGGTGACTTGTGTGGCTCGGACCAGGTTCTGTTACCCAGAATCCTTTGCAAACCTCAAAATTTGGCAAAAAAAACCACATGTTCCTCACATTTCTGTGGCAGAAAGTTCTGGAATCTGAGAGGAGCCACAAATTTCCTTCCACCCAGCGCTCCCCAAGTCTCCCGATAAAAATGGGACCTCACTTGTGTGGGTAGGCCTAGCGCCCGCGACAGGATATGCCCCAAAACACAACGTGGACACATCACAGAAAACAGAGCTGTTTTTAGCAAAGTGCCTACCTGTAGATTTTGGCCTCTAGCTCAGACGGCACCTAGGGAAACCTACCAAACCTGTGCATTTCTGAAAACTAGAGACCTAGGGGAATCCAAGATGGGGTCACTTGTGTGGCTCGGAGAAGGTTCTGTTACCCAGAATCGTTTGCAAACCTCAAAGTTTGGCTAAAAAAAACACATGTTCCTCACATTTCTGTGGCAGAAAGTTCTGAAATCTGAGAGGAGTCACAAATTTCCTTCCACGCAGTGTTCCCCTAAGTCTCCCGATAAAAATGATACCTCACTTGTGTGGGTAGGCCTAGCGGCCGTGACAGGAGACGCCCCAAAACGCAACGTGGACACATCCCATTTTTTTAAAGAAAACCGAGCTGTTTTTTGCAAAGTGCCTACCTGTAGATTTTGGCCTGTAGCTCAGCCGGCACCTAGGGAAACCTACCAAACCTGTGCATTTCTGAAAACTAGAGACCTAGGGGAATCCAAGATGGGGTGACTTGTGTGGCTCGGACCAGGTTCTGTTACCCAGAATCCTTTGCAAACCTCAAAATTTGGCTAAAAAAACACAAGTTCCTCACATTTCTGTGGCAGAAAGTTCTGGAATCTGAGAGGAGCCACAAATTTCCTTCCACCCAGCGTTCCCCCAAGTCTCCCGATAAAAATGATACCTCACTTGTGTGGGTAGGCCTAGCGCCCGCGACAGGAAGCACCCCAAAGCGCAACGTGGACACATCCAAATTTTGGAAAGAAAACAGGTGTTTTTTGCAAAGTGCCTACCTGTATATTTTGGCCTGTAGCTCAGCCGGCACCTAGGGAAACCTACCAAACCTGTGCATTTCTAAAAACTAGAGACCTAGGGGAATCCAAGATGGGGTGGCTTGTGTGGCTCGGACCAGGTTCTGTTACCCAGAATCCTTTGCAAACCTAAAAATTTGTCCTCACATTTCTGTGGCAGAAAGTTCTGGAATCTGAGAGGAGCCACAAATTTCCTTCCACCCAGCGTTCCCCCAAGTCTCCCGATAAAAATGATACCTCACTTGTGTGGGTAGGCCTAGCGGCCGCGACAGGACACGCCCCAAAACGCAACGTGGACACATCCCATTTTTTGAAAGAAAACAGATCTGTTTTTTGCAAAGTGCCAACCTGTAGATTTTGGCCTGTAGCTCAGCCGGCACCTAGGGAAACCTACCAAACCTGCGTATTTCTGAAAACTAGAGACCTAGGGGAATCCAAGATGGGGTGACTTGTGTGGCTCGGACCAGGTTCTGTTACCCAGAATCCTTTGCAAACCTCAAAATTTGGCAAAAAAAACCACATGTTCCTCACATTTCTGTGGCAGAAAGTTCTGGAATCTGAGAGGAGCCACAAATTTCCTTCCACCCAGCGCTCCCCAAGTCTCCCGATAAAAATGGGACCTCACTTGTGTGGGTAGGCCTAGCGCCCGCGACAGGATATGCCCCAAAACACAACGTGGACACATCACAGAAAACAGAGCTGTTTTTAGCAAAGTGCCTACCTGTAGATTTTGGCCTCTAGCTCAGACGGCACCTAGGGAAACCTACCAAACCTGTGCATTTCTGAAAACTAGAGACCTAGGGGAATCCAAGATGGGGTCACTTGTGTGGCTCGGACCAGGTTCTGTTTCCCAGAATCCTTTGCAAACCTCAAAATTTGGCTAAAAAAACACATGTTCCTCACATTTCTGTGGCAGAAAGTTCTGGAATCTGAGACGAGGCACAAATCTCCTTCCACCTAGCGTTCCCCCAAGTCTCCCGATAAAAATGATACCTCACTTGTGTGGGTAGGCCTAGCGGCCGCGACAAGACTAGCCCCAAAACGCAACGTGGACACATCCCATTTTTTGAAAGAAAACAGAGCTGTTTTTTGCAAAGTGCCTACCTGTAGATTTTGGCCTGTAGCTCAGCCGGCCCCTAGGGAAACCTACCAAACCTGTGCATTTCTGAAAACTAGAGACCTAGGGGAATCCAAGATGGGGTGACTTGTGTGGCTCGGACCAGGTTCTGTTACCCAGAATCCTTTGCAAACCTCAAAATTTGGCCAAAAAAACACATGTTCCTCACATTTCTGTGGCAGAAAGTTCTGGAATCTGAGAGGAGCCACAAATTTCCTTCCACCCAGCGTTCCCCCAAGTCTCCCGATAAAAATGATACCTCACTTGTGTGGGTAGGCCTAGCGCCCGCGACAGGAAGCGCCCCAAAGCGCAACGTGGACACATCCACATTTTTGAAAGAAAACAGAGGTGTTTTTTGCAAACTGCCTACCTGTAGATTTTGGCCTCTAGCTCTGCCGGCACCTAGGGAAACCTACCAAACCTGTGCATTTCTAAAAACTAGAGACCTAGGGGAATCCAAGATGGGGTGACTTGTTTGGCTCGGACCAGGTTCTGTTACCCAGAATCCTTTGCAAACTTCAAAATTGGGCTAAAAAAACACACGTTCCTCACATTTCTGTGGCAGATAGTTCTGGAATCTGAGAGGAGCCACAAATCCCCTTCCACCCAGAGCTCCCCCAAGTCTCCCGATAAAAATGGTACCTCACTTGTGTGGGTAGGCCTAGTGCCCGCGACAGGATATGCCCCAAAACACAACGTGGACACATCACAGAAAACAGAGCTGTTTTTAGCAAAGTGTCTACCTGTAGATTTTGGTCTCTAGCTCAGCCGGCACCTAGGGAAACCTACCAAACCTGTGCATTTCTGAAAACTAGAGACGTAGGGGAATCCAAGATGGGGTGACTTGTGTGGCTCGGAGCAGGTTCTGTTACCCAGAATCCTCTGCATACCTCAAAATTTGGCTAAAAAAAACACATGTTCCTCACATTTCTGTGGCAGAAAGTTCTGGAATCTGAGAGGAGCCACAAATTTCCTTCCAGGCAGCGTTCCCCCAAGTCTCCCGATAAAAATGATACCTCACTTGTGTGGGTAGGCCTAGCGGCCGTGACAAGAGACGCCCCAAAACGCAACGTGGACACATCCCATTTTTTAAAAGAAAACAGAGCTGTTTTTTGCAAAGTGCCTACCTGTAGATTTTGGCCTGTAGCTCAGCCGGCACATAGGGAAACCTACCAACCCTGTGCATTTCTGAAAACTAGAGATCTAGGGGAATCCAAGATGGGGGGACTTGTGTGGCTCGGACCAGGTTCTGTTACCCAGAATCCTTTGCAAACTTCAAAATTGGGCTAAAAAAACACATGTTCCTCACATTTCTGTGGCAGAAAGTTCTGGAATCTGAGAGGAGCCACAAATTTCCTTCCACCCAGAGCTCCCCCAAGTCTCCCGATAAAAATGGTACCTCACTTGTGTGGGTAGGCCTAGCGCCCGCGACAGGATATGCCCCAAAACACAACGTGGACACATCACAGAAAACAGAGCTGTTTTTAGCAAAGTGTCTACCTGTAGATTTTGGCCTCTAGCTCAGCCGGCACCTAGAGAAACCTACCAAACCTGTGCATTTCTGAAAACTAGAGACCTAGGGGAATCCAAGATGGGGTGACTTGTGTGGCTCGGAGCAGGTTCTGTTACCCAGAATCCTTTGCAAACCTCAAAGTTTGGCTAAAAAAAACACATGTTCCTCACATTTCTGTGGCAGAAAGTTCTGAAATCTGAGAGGAGTCACAAATTTCCTTCCACGCAGTGTTCCCCTAAGTCTCCCGATAAAAATGATACCTCACTTGTGTGGGTAGGCCTAGCGGCCGTGACAGGAGACGCCCCAAAATGCAACGTGGACACATCCCATTTTTTGAAAGAAAACCGAGCTGTTTTTTGCAAAGTGCCTACCTGTAGATTTTGGCCTGTAGCTCAGCCGGCACCTAGGGAAACCTACCAAACCTGTGCATTTCTGAAAACTAGAGACCTAGGGGAATCCAAGATGGGGTGACTTGTGTGGCTCGGACCAGGTTCTGTTACCCAGAATCCTTTGCAAACCTCAAAATTTGGCTAAAAAAACACAAGTTCCTCACATTTCTGTGGCAGAAAGTTCTGGAATCTGAGAGGAGCCACAAATTTCCTTCCACCCAGCGTTCCCCCAAGTCTCCCGATAAAAATGATACCTCACTTGTGTGGGTAGGCCTAGCGCCCGCGACAGGAAGCACCCCAAAGCGCAACGTGGACACATCCAAATTTTGGAAAGAAAACAGGTGTTTTTTGCAAAGTGCCTACCTGTATATTTTGGCCTGTAGCTCAGCCGGCACCTAGGGAAACCTACCAAACCTGTGCATTTCTAAAAACTAGAGACCTAGGGGAATCCAAGATGGGGTGGCTTGTGTGGCTCGGACCAGGTTCTGTTACCCAGAATCCTTTGCAAACCTAAAAATTTGTCCTCACATTTCTGTGGCAGAAAGTTCTGGAATCTGAGAGGAGCCACAAATTTCCTTCCACCCAGCGTTCCCCCAAGTCTCCCGATAAAAATGATACCTCACTTGTGTGGGTAGGCCTAGCGGCCGCGACAGGACACGCCCCAAAACGCAACGTGGACACATCCCATTTTTTGAAAGAAAACAGATCTGTTTTTTGCAAAGTGCCAACCTGTAGATTTTGGCCTGTAGCTCAGCCGGCACCTAGGGAAACCTACCAAACCTGCGTATTTCTGAAAACTAGAGACCTAGGGGAATCCAAGATGGGGTGACTTGTGTGGCTCGGACCAGGTTCTGTTACCCAGAATCCTTTGCAAACCTCAAAATTTGGCAAAAAAAACCACATGTTCCTCACATTTCTGTGGCAGAAAGTTCTGGAATCTGAGAGGAGCCACAAATTTCCTTCCACCCAGCGCTCCCCAAGTCTCCCGATAAAAATGGGACCTCACTTGTGTGGGTAGGCCTAGCGCCCGCGACAGGATATGCCCCAAAACACAACGTGGACACATCACAGAAAACAGAGCTGTTTTTAGCAAAGTGCCTACCTGTAGATTTTGGCCTCTAGCTCAGACGGCACCTAGGGAAACCTACCAAACCTGTGCATTTCTGAAAACTAGAGACCTAGGGGAATCCAAGATGGGGTCACTTGTGTGGCTCGGACCAGGTTCTGTTTCCCAGAATCCTTTGCAAACCTCAAAATTTGGCTAAAAAAACACATGTTCCTCACATTTCTGTGGCAGAAAGTTCTGGAATCTGAGACGAGGCACAAATCTCCTTCCACCTAGCGTTCCCCCAAGTCTCCCGATAAAAATGATACCTCACTTGTGTGGGTAGGCCTAGCGGCCGCGACAAGACTAGCCCCAAAACGCAACGTGGACACATCCCATTTTTTGAAAGAAAACAGAGCTGTTTTTTGCAAAGTGCCTACCTGTAGATTTTGGCCTGTAGCTCAGCCGGCCCCTAGGGAAACCTACCAAACCTGTGCATTTCTGAAAACTAGAGACCTAGGGGAATCCAAGATGGGGTGACTTGTGTGGCTCGGACCAGGTTCTGTTACCCAGAATCCTTTGCAAACCTCAAAATTTGGCCAAAAAAACACATGTTCCTCACATTTCTGTGGCAGAAAGTTCTGGAATCTGAGAGGAGCCACAAATTTCCTTCCACCCAGCGTTCCCCCAAGTCTCCCGATAAAAATGATACCTCACTTGTGTGGGTAGGCCTAGCGCCCGCGACAGGAAGCGCCCCAAAGCGCAACGTGGACACATCCACATTTTTGAAAGAAAACAGAGGTGTTTTTTGCAAACTGCCTACCTGTAGATTTTGGCCTCTAGCTCTGCCGGCACCTAGGGAAACCTACCAAACCTGTGCATTTCTAAAAACTAGAGACCTAGGGGAATCCAAGATGGGGTGACTTGTTTGGCTCGGACCAGGTTCTGTTACCCAGAATCCTTTGCAAACTTCAAAATTGGGCTAAAAAAACACACGTTCCTCACATTTCTGTGGCAGATAGTTCTGGAATCTGAGAGGAGCCACAAATCCCCTTCCACCCAGAGCTCCCCCAAGTCTCCCGATAAAAATGGTACCTCACTTGTGTGGGTAGGCCTAGTGCCCGTGACAGGATATGCCCCAAAACACAACGTGGACACATCACAGAAAACAGAGCTGTTTTTAGCAAAGTGTCTACCTGTAGATTTTGGTCTCTAGCTCAGCCGGCACCTAGGGAAACCTACCAAACCTGTGCATTTCTGAAAACTAGAGACGTAGGGGAATCCAAGATGGGGTCACTTGTGTGGCTCGGACCAGGTTCTGTTACCCAGAATCCTTTGCAAACCTCAAAATTTGGCTAAAAAAACACATGTTCCTCACATTTCTGTGGCAGAAAGTTCGGGAATCTGAGACGAGGCACAAATCTCCTTCCACCCAGCGTTCCCCCAAGTCTCCCGATAAAAATGATACCTCACTTGTGTGGGTAGGCCTAGCGGCCGCGACAAGACAAACCCCAAAACGCCACGTGGACACATCCCATTTTTTGAAAGAAAACAGAGCTGTTTTTTGCAAAGTGCCTACCTGTAGATTTTGGCCTGTAGCTCAGCCGGCACCTAGGGAAACCTACCAAACCTGTGCATTTCTGAAAACTAGAGACCTAGGGGAATCCAAGATGGGGTGACTTGTGTGGCTCGGACCAGGTTCTGTTACCCAGAATCCTTTGCAAACCTCAAAATTTGGCTAAAAAAACACAAGTTCCTCACATTTCTGTGGCAGAAAGTTCTGGAATCTGAGAGGAGCCACAAATTTCCTTCCACCCAGCGTTCCCCCAAGTCTCCCGATAAAAATGATACCTCACTTGTGTGGGTAGGCCTAGCGCCCGCGACAGGAAGCACCCCAAAGCGCAACGTGGACACATCCAAATTTTGGAAAGAAAACAGGTGTTTTTTGCAAAGTGCCTACCTGTATATTTTGGCCTGTAGCTCAGCCGGCACCTAGGGAAACCTACCAAACCTGTGCATTTCTAAAAACTAGAGACCTAGGGGAATCCAAGATGGGGTGGCTTGTGTGGCTCGGACCAGGTTCTGTTACCCAGAATCCTTTGCAAACCTCAAAATTTGTCCTCACATTTCTGTGGCAGAAAGTTCTGGAATCTGAGAGGAGCCACAAATTTCCTTCCACCCAGCGTTCCCCCAAGTCTCCCGATAAAAATGATACCTCACTTGTGTGGGTAGGCCTAGCGGCCGCGACAGGACACGCCCCAAAACGCAACGTGGACACATCCCATTTTTTGAAAGAAAACAGATCTGTTTTTTGCAAAGTGCCAACCTGTAGATTTTGGCCTGTAGCTCAGCCGGCACCTAGGGAAACCTACCAAACCTGCGTATTTCTGAAAACTAGAGACCTAGGGGAATCCAAGATGGGGTGACTTGTGTGGCTCGGACCAGGTTCTGTTACCCAGAATCCTTTGCAAACCTCAAAATTTGGCAAAAAAAACCACATGTTCCTCACATTTCTGTGGCAGAAAGTTCTGGAATCTGAGAGGAGCCACAAATTTCCTTCCACCCAGCGCTCCCCAAGTCTCCCGATAAAAATGGGACCTCACTTGTGTGGGTAGGCCTAGCGCCCGCGACAGGATATGCCCCAAAACACAACGTGGACACATCACAGAAAACAGAGCTGTTTTTAGCAAAGTGCCTACCTGTAGATTTTGGCCTCTAGCTCAGACGGCACCTAGGGAAACCTACCAAACCTGTGCATTTCTGAAAACTAGAGACCTAGGGGAATCCAAGATGGGGTCACTTGTGTGGCTCGGACCAGGTTCTGTTTCCCAGAATCCTTTGCAAACCTCAAAATTTGGCTAAAAAAACACATGTTCCTCACATTTCTGTGGCAGAAAGTTCTGGAATCTGAGACGAGGCACAAATCTCCTTCCACCCAGCGTTCCCCCAAGTCTCCCGATAAAAATGATACCTCACTTGTGTGGGTAGGCCTAGCGGCCGCGATAAGACAAACCCCAAAACGCAACGTGGACACATCCCATTTTTTGAAAGAAAACAGAGCTGTTTTTTGCAAAGTGCCTACCTGTAGATTTTGGCCTGTAGCTCAGCCGGCACCTAGGGAAACCTACCAAACCTCTGCATTTCTGAAAACTAGAGACCTAGGGGAATCCAAGATGGGGTGACTTGTGTGGCTCGGACCAGGTTCTGTTACCCAGAATCCTTTGCAAACCTCAAAATTTGGCCAAAAAAACACATGTTCCTCACATTTCTGTGGCAGAAAGTTCTGGAATCTGAGAGGAGCCACAAATTTCCTTCCACCCAGCGTTCCCCCAAGTCTCCCGATAAAAATGATACCTCACTTGTGTGGGTAGGCCTAGCGCCCGCGACAGGAAGCGCCCCAAAGCGCAACGTGGACACATCCACATTTTTGAAAGAAAACAGAGGTGTTTTTTGCAAACTGCCTACCTGTAGATTTTGGCCTCTAGCTCTGCCGGCACCTAGGGAAACCTACCAAACCTGTGCATTTCTAAAAACTAGAGACCTAGGGGAATCCAAGATGGGGTGACTTGTTTGGCTCGGACCAGGTTCTGTTACCCAGAATCCTTTGCAAACTTCAAAATTGGGCTAAAAAAACACACGTTCCTCACATTTCTGTGGCAGATAGTTCTGGAATCTGAGAGGAGCCACAAATCCCCTTCCACCCAGAGCTCCCCCAAGTCTCCAGATAAAAATGGTACCTCACTTGTGTGGGTAGGCCTAGTGCCCGCGACAGGATATGCCCCAAAACACAACGTGGACACATCACAGAAAACAGAGCTGTTTTTAGCAAAGTGTCTACCTGTAGATTTGGTCTCTAGCTCAGCCGGCACCTAGGGAAACCTACCAAACCTGTGCATTTCTGAAAACTAGAGACGTAGGGGAATCCAAGATGGGGTCACTTGTGTGGCTCGGACCAGGTTCTGTTACCCAGAATCCTTTGCAAACCTCAAAATTTGGCTAAAAAAACACATGTTCCTCACATTTCTGTGGCAGAAAGTTCTGGAATCTGAGACGAGGCACAAATCTCCTTCCACCCAGCGTTCCCCCAAGTCTCCCGATAAAAATGATACCTCACTTGTGTGGGTAGGCCTAGCGGCCGCGACAAGACAAACCCCAAAACGCCACGTGGACACATCCCATTTTTTGAAAGAAAACAGAGCTGTTTTTTGCAAAGTGCCTACCTGTAGATTTTGGCCTGTAGCTCAGCCGGCACCTAGGGAAACCTACCAAACCTGTGCATTTCTGAAAACTAGAGACCTAGGGGAATCCAAGATGGGGTGACTTGTGTGGCTCGGACCAGGTTCTGTTACCCTGAATCCTTTGCAAACCTCAAAATTTGGCTAAAAAAACACAAGTTCCTCACATTTCTGTGGCAGAAAGTTCTGGAATCTGAGAGGAGCCACAAATTTCCTTCCACCCAGCGTTCCCCCAAGTCTCCCGATAAAAATGATACCTCACTTGTGTGGGTAGGCCTAGCGCCCGCGACAGGAAGCGCCCCAAAGCGCAACGTGGACACATCCAAATTTTTGAAAGAAAACAGAGGTGTTTTTTGCAAAGTGCCTACCTGTAGATTTTGGCCTCTAGCTCAGCCGGCACCTTGAGAAACCTACCAAACCTGTGCATTTCTGAAAACTAGAGACCTAGGGGAATCCAAGATGGGATGACTTGTGTGGCTCGGAGCAGGTTCTGTTACCCAGAATCCTTTGCAAACCTCAAAGTTTGGCTAAAAAAAACACATGTTCCTCACATTTCTGTGGCAGAAAGTTCTGAAATCTGAGAGGAGCCACAAATTTCCTTCCACGCAGTGTTCCCCTAAGTCTCCCGATAAAAATGATACCTCACTTGTGTGGGTAGGCCTAGCGGCCGTGACAGGAGACGCCCCAAAACGCAACGTGGACACATCCCATTTTTTTAAAGAAAACAGAGCTGTTTTTTGCAAAGTGCCTACCTGTAGATTTTGGCCTGTAGCTCAGCCGGCACCTAGGGAAACCTACCAAACCTGTGCATTTCTGAAAACTAGAGACCTAGGGGAATCCAAGATGGGGTGACTTGTGTGGCTCGGACCAGGTTCTGTTACCCAGAATCCTTTGCAAACCTCAAAATTTGGCTAAAAAAACACAAGTTCCTCATATTTCTGTGGCAGAAAGTTCTGGAATCTGAGAGGAGCCACAAATTTCCTTCCACCCAGCGTTCCCCCAAGTCTCCCGATAAAAATGATACCTCACTTGTGTGGGTAGGCCTAGCGCCCGCGACAGGAAGCACCCCAAAGCGCAACGTGGACACATCCAAATTTTGGAAAGAAAACAGAGGTGTTTTTTGCAAAGTGCCTACCTGTAGATTTTGGCCTGTAGCTCAGCCGGCACCTAGGGAAACCTACCAAACCTGTGCATTTCTAAAAACTAGAGACCTAGGGGAATCCAAGATGGGGTGGCTTGTGTGGCTCGGACCAGGTTCTGTTACCCAGAATCCTTTGCAAACCTCAAAATTTGTCCTCACATTTCTGTGGCAGAAAGTTCTGGAATCTGAGAGGAGCCACAAATTTCCTTCCACCCAGCGTTCCCCCAAGTCTCCCGATAAAAATGATACCTCACTTGTGTGGGTAGGCCTAGCGGCCGCGACAGGACACGCCCCAAAACGCAACGTGGACACATCCCATTTTTTGAAAGAAAACAGATCTGTTTTTTGCAAAGTGCCTACCTGTAGATTTTGGCCTGTAGCTCAGCCGGCACCTAGGGAAACCTACCAAACCTGCGTATTTCTGAAAACTAGAGACCTAGGGGAATCCAAGATGGGGTGACTTGTGTGGCTCGGACCAGGTTCTGTTACCCAGAATCCTTTGCAAACCTCAAAATTTGGCAAAAAAAACCACATGTTCCTCACATTTCTGTGGCAGAAAGTTCTGGAATCTGAGAGGAGCCACAAATTTCCTTCCACCCAGCGCTCCCCCAAGTCTCCCGATAAATATGGGACCTCACTTGTGTGGGTAGGCCTAGCGCCCGCGACAGGATATGCCCCAAAACACAACGTGGACACATCACAGAAAACAGAGCTGTTTTTAGCAAAGTGCCTACCTGTAGATTTTGGCCTCTAGCTCAGACGGCACCTAGGGAAACCTACCAAACCTGTGCATTTCTGAAAACTAGAGACCTAGGGGAATCCAAGATGGGGTCACTTGTGTGGCTCGGACCAGGTTCTGTTTCCCAGAATCCTTTGCAAACCTCAAAATTTGGCTAAAAAAACACATGTTCCTCACATTTCTGTGGCAGAAAGTTCTGGAATCTGAGACGAGGCACAAATCTCCTTCCACCCAGCGTTCCCCCAAGTCTCCCGATAAAAATGATACCTCACTTGTGTGGGTAGGCCTAGCGGCCGCGACAAGACAAACCCCAAAACGCAACGTGGACACATCCCATTTTTTTAAAGAAAACAGAGCTGTTTTTTGCAAAGTGCCTACCTGTAGATTTTGGCCTGTAGCTCAGCCGGCACCTAGGGAAACCTACCAAACCTGTGCATTTCTGAAAACTAGAGACCTAGGGGAATCCAAGATGGGGTGACTTGTGTGGCTCGGACCAGGTTCTGTTACCCAGAATCCTTTGCAAACCTCAAAATTTGGCCAAAAAAACACATGTTCCTCACATTTCTGTGGCAGAAAGTTCTGGAATCTGAGAGGAGCCACAAATTTCCTTCCACCCAGCGTTCCCCCAAGTCTCCCGATAAAAATGATACCTCACTTGTGTGGGTAGGCCTAGCGCCCGCGACAGGAAGCGCCCCAAAGCGCAACGTGGACACATCCACATTTTTGAAAGAAAACAGAGGTGTTTTTTGCAAACTGCCTACCTGTAGATTTTGGCCTCTAGCTCTGCCGGCACCTAGGGAAACCTACCAAACCTGTGCATTTCTCAAAACTAGAGACCTAGGGGAATCCAAGATGGGGTGACTTGTTTGGCTCGGACCAGGTTCTGTTACCCAGAATCCTTTACAAACTTCAAAATTGGGCTAAAAAAACACACGTTCCTCACATTTCTGTGGCAGATAGTTCTGGAATCTGAGAGGAGCCACAAATCCCCTTCCACCCAGAGCTCCCCCAAGTCTCCCGATAAAAATGGTACCTCACTTGTGTGGGTAGGCCTAGTGCCCGCGACAGGATATGCCCCAAAACACAACGTGGACACATCACAGAAAACAGAGCTGTTTTTAGCAAAGTGTCTACCTGTAGATTTTGGTCTCTAGCTCAGCCGGCACCTAGGGAAACCTACCATACCTGTGCATTTCTGAAAACTAGAGACGTAGGGGAATCCAAGATGGGGTGACTTGTGTGGCTCGGAGCAGGTTCTGTTACCCAGAATCCTCTGCAAACCTCAAAATTTGGCTAAAAAAAACACATGTTCCTCACATTTCTGTGGCAGAAAGTTCTGGAATCTGAGAGGAGCCACAAATTTCCTTCCAGGCAGCGTTCCCCCAAGTCTCCCGATAAAAATGATACCTCACTTGTGTGGGTAGGCCTAGCGGCCGTGACAGGAGACGCCCCAAAACGCAACGTGGACACATCCCATTTTTTTAAAGAAAACAGAGCTGTTTTTTGCAAAGTGCCTACCTGTAGATTTTGGCCTGTAGCTCAGCCGGCACATAGGGAAACCTACCAACCCTGTGCATTTCTGAAAACTAGAGATCTAGGGGAATCCAAGATGGGGTGACTTGTGTGGCTCGGACCAGGTTCTGTTACCCAGAATCCTTTGCAAACTTCAAAATTGGGCTAAAAAAACACATGTTCCTCACATTTCTGTGGCAGAAAGTTCTGGAATCTGAGAGGAGCCACAAATTTCCTTCCACCCAGAGCTCCCCCAAGTCTCCCAATAAAAATGGTACCTCACTTGTGTGGGTAGGCCTAGCGCCCGCGACAGGATATGCCCCAAAACACAACGTGGACACATCACAGAAAACAGAGCTGTTTTTAGCAAAGTGTCTATCTGTAGATTTTGGCCTCTAGCTCAGCCGGCACCTAGAGAAACCTACCAAACCTGTGCATTTCTGAAAACTAGAGACCTAGGGGAATCCAAGATGGGGTGACTTGTGTGGCTCGGAGAAGGTTCTGTTACCCAGAATCCTTTGCAAACCTCAAAGTTTGGCTAAAAAAAACACATGTTCCTCACATTTCTGTGGCAGAAAGTTCTGAAATCTGAGAGGAGTCACAAATTTCCTTCCACGCAGTGTTCCCCTAAGTCTCCCGATAAAAACGATACCTCACTTGTGTGGGTAGGCCTAGCGGCCGTGACAGGAGACGCCCCAAAACGCAACGTGGACACATCCCATTTTTTGAAAGAAAACCGAGCTGTTTTTTGCAAAGTGCCTACCTGTAGATTTTGGCCTGTAGCTCAGCCGGCACCTAGGGAAACCTACCAAACCTGTGCATTTCTGAAAACTAGAGACCTAGGGGAATCCAAGATGGGGTGACTTGTGTGGCTCGGACCAGGTTCTGTTACCCAGAATCCTTTGCAAACCTCAAAATTTGGCTAAAAAAACACAAGTTCCTCACATTTCTGTGGCAGAAAGTTCTGGAATCTGAGAGGAGCCACAAATTTCCTTCCACCCAGCGTTCCCCCAAGTCTCCCGATAAAAATGATACCTCACTTGTGTGGGTAGGCCTAGCGCCCGCGACAGGAAGCACCCCAAAGCGCAACGTGGACACATCCAAATTTTGGAAAGAAAACAGGTGTTTTTTGCAAAGTGCCTACCTGTATATTTTGGCCTGTAGCTCAGCCGGCACCTAGGGAAACCTACCAAACCTGTGCATTTCTAAAAACTAGAGACCTAGGGGAATCCAAGATGGGGTGGCTTGTGTGGCTCGGACCAGGTTCTGTTACCCAGAATCCTTTGCAAACCTAAAAATTTGTCCTCACATTTCTGTGGCAGAAAGTTCTGGAATCTGAGAGGAGCCACAAATTTCCTTCCACCCAGCGTTCCCCCAAGTCTCCCGATAAAAATGATACCTCACTTGTGTGGGTAGGCCTAGCGGCCGCGACAGGACACGCCCCAAAACGCAACGTGGACACATCCCATTTTTTGAAAGAAAACAGATCTGTTTTTTGCAAAGTGCCAACCTGTAGATTTTGGCCTGTAGCTCAGCCGGCACCTAGGGAAACCTACCAAACCTGCGTATTTCTGAAAACTAGAGACCTAGGGGAATCCAAGATGGGGTGACTTGTGTGGCTCGGACCAGGTTCTGTTACCCAGAATCCTTTGCAAACCTCAAAATTTGGCAAAAAAAACCACATGTTCCTCACATTTCTGTGGCAGAAAGTTCTGGAATCTGAGAGGAGCCACAAATTTCCTTCCACCCAGCGCTCCCCAAGTCTCCCGATAAAAATGGGACCTCACTTGTGTGGGTAGGCCTAGCGCCCGCGACAGGATATGCCCCAAAACACAACGTGGACACATCACAGAAAACAGAGCTGTTTTTAGCAAAGTGCCTACCTGTAGATTTTGGCCTCTAGCTCAGACGGCACCTAGG
Source organism: Pleurodeles waltl (assembly GCF_031143425.1). NCBI lineage: Eukaryota > Metazoa > Chordata > Amphibia > Caudata > Salamandridae > Pleurodeles > Pleurodeles waltl. The sequence continues at coordinate 1,324,541,923 of NC_090444.1, forward strand.
GAAACCTACCAAACCTGTGCATTTCTGAAAACTAGAGACCTAGGGGAATCCAAGATGGGGTCACTTGTGTGGCTCGGACCAGGTTCTGTTTCCCAGAATCCTTTGCAAACCTCAAAATTTGGCTAAAAAAACACATGTTCCTCACATTTCTGTGGCAGAAAGTTCTGGAATCTGAGACGAGGCACAAATCTCCTTCCACCTAGCGTTCCCCCAAGTCTCCCGATAAAAATGATACCTCACTTGTGTGGGTAGGCCTAGCGGCCGCGACAAGACTAGCCCCAAAACGCAACGTGGACACATCACATTTTTGGAAAGAAAACAGAGCTGTTTTTTGCAAAGTGCCTACCTGTAGATTTTGGCCTGTAGCTCAGCCGGCCCCTAGGGAAACCTACCAAACCTGTGCATTTCTGAAAACTAGAGACCTAGGGGAATCCAAGATGGGGTGACTTGTGTGGCTCGGACCAGGTTCTGTTACCCAGAATCCTTTGCAAACCTCAAAATTTGGCCAAAAAAACACATGTTCCTCACATTTCTGTGGCAGAAAGTTCTGGAATCTGAGAGGAGCCACAAATTTCCTTCCACCCAGCGTTCCCCCAAGTCTCCCGATAAAAATGATACCTCACTTGTGTGGGTAGGCCTAGCGCCCGCGACAGGAAGCGCCCCAAAGCGCAACGTGGACACATCCACATTTTTGAAAGAAAACAGAGGTGTTTTTTGCAAACTGCCTACCTGTAGATTTTGGCCTCTAGCTCTGCCGGCACCTAGGGAAACCTACCAAACCTGTGCATTTCTAAAAACTAGAGACCTAGGGGAATCCAAGATGGGGTGACTTGTTTGGCTCGGACCAGGTTCTGTTACCCAGAATCCTTTGCAAACTTCAAAATTGGGCTAAAAAAACACACGTTCCTCACATTTCTGTGGCAGATAGTTCTGGAATCTGAGAGGAGCCACAAATCCCCTTCCACCCAGAGCTCCCCCAAGTCTCCCGATAAAAATGGTACCTCACTTGTGTGGGTAGGCCTAGTGCCCGCGACAGGATATGCCCCAAAACACAACGTGGACACATCACAGAAAACAGAGCTGTTTTTAGCAAAGTGTCTACCTGTAGATTTTGGTCTCTAGCTCAGCCGGCACCTAGGGAAACCTACCAAACCTGTGCATTTCTGAAAACTAGAGACGTAGGGGAATCCAAGATGGGGTGACTTGTGTGGCTCGGAGCAGGTTCTGTTACCCAGAATCCTCTGCAAACCTCAAAATTTGGCTAAAAAAAACACATGTTCCTCACATTTCTGTGGCAGAAAGTTCTGGAATCTGAGAGGAGCCACAAATTTCCTTCCAGGCAGCGTTCCCCCAAGTCTCCCGATAAAAATGATACCTCACTTGTGTGGGTAGGCCTAGCGGCCGTGACAAGAGACGCCCCAAAACGCAACGTGGACACATCCCATTTTTTTAAAGAAAACAGAGCTGTTTTTTGCAAAGTGCCTACCTGTAGATTTTGGCCTGTAGCTCAGCCGGCACATAGGGAAACCTACCAACCCTGTGCATTTCTGAAAACTAGAGATCTAGGGGAATCCAAGATGGGGTGACTTGTGTGGCTCGGACCAGGTTCTGTTACCCAGAATCCTTTGCAAACTTCAAAATTGGGCTAAAAAAACACATGTTCCTCACATTTCTGTGGCAGAAAGTTCTGGAATCTGAGAGGAGCCACAAATTTCCTTCCACCCAGAGCTCCCCCAAGTCTCCCGATAAAAATGGTACCTCACTTGTGTGGGTAGGCCTAGCGCCCGCGACAGGATATGCCCCAAAACACAACGTGGACACATCACAGAAAACCGAGCTGTTTTTTGCAAAGTGCCTACCTGTAGATTTTGGCCTGTAGCTCAGCCGGCACCTAGGGAAACCTACCAAACCTGTGCATTTCTGAAAACTAGAGACCTAGGGGAATCCAAGATGGGGTGACTTGTGTGGCTCGGACCAGGTTCTGTTACCCAGAATCCTTTGCAAACCTCAAAATTTGGCTAAAAAAACACAAGTTCCTCACATTTCTGTGGCAGAAAGTTCTGGAATCTGAGAGGAGCCACAAATTTCCTTCCACCCAGCGTTCCCCCAAGTCTCCCGATAAAAATGATACCTCACTTGTGTGGGTAGGCCTAGCGCCCGCGACAGGAAGCACCCCAAAGCGCAACGTGGACACATCCAAATTTTGGAAAGAAAACAGGTGTTTTTTGCAAAGTGCCTACCTGTATATTTTGGCCTGTAGCTCAGCCGGCACCTAGGGAAACCAACCAAACCTGTGCATTTCTAAAAACTAGAGACCTAGGGGAATCCAAGATGGGGTGGCTTGTGTGGCTCGGACCAGGTTCTGTTACCCAGAATCCTTTGCAAACCTCAAAATTTGTCCTCACATTTCTGTGGCAGAAAGTTCTGGAATCTGAGAGGAGCCACAAATTTCCTTCCACCCAGCGTTCCCCCAAGTCTCCCGATAAAAATGATACCTCACTTGTGTGGGTAGGCCTAGCGGCCGCGACAGGACACGCCCCAAAACGCAACGTGGACACATCCCATTTTTTGAAAGAAAACAGATCTGTTTTTTGCAAAGTGCCAACCTGTAGATTTTGGCCTGTAGCTCAGCCGGCACCTAGGGAAACCTACCAAACCTGCGTATTTCTGAAAACTAGAGACCTAGGGGAATCCAAGATGGGGTGACTTGTGTGGCTCGGACCAGGTTCTGTTACCCAGAATCCTTTGCAAACCTCAAAATTTGGCAAAAAAAACCACATGTTCCTCACATTTCTGTGGCAGAAAGTTCTGGAATCTGAGAGGAGCCACAAATTTCCTTCCACCCAGCGCTCCCCAAGTCTCCCGATAAAAATGGGACCTCACTTGTGTGGGTAGGCCTAGCGCCCGCGACAGGATATGCCCCAAAACACAACGTGGACACATCACAGAAAACAGAGCTGTTTTTAGCAAAGTGCCTACCTGTAGATTTTGGCCTCTAGCTCAGACGGCACCTAGGGAAACCTACCAAACCTGTGCATTTCTGAAAACTAGAGACCTAGGGGAATCCAAGATGGGGTCACTTGTGTGGCTCGGACCAGGTTCTGTTTCCCAGAATCCTTTGCAAACCTCAAAATTTGGCTAAAAAAACACATGTTCCTCACATTTCTGTGGCAGAAAGTTCTGGAATCTGAGACGAGGCACAAATCTCCTTCCACCCAGCGTTCCCCCAAGTCTCCCGATAAAAATGATACCTCACTTGTGTGGGTAGGCCTAGCGGCCGCGATAAGACAAACCCCAAAACGCAACGTGGACACATCCCATTTTTTGAAAGAAAACAGAGCTGTTTTTTGCAAAGTGCCTACCTGTAGATTTTGGCCTGTAGCTCAGCCGGCACCTAGGGAAACCTACCAAACCTCTGCATTTCTGAAAACTAGAGACCTAGGGGAATCCAAGATGGGGTGACTTGTGTGGCTCGGACCAGGTTCTGTTACCCAGAATCCTTTGCAAACCTCAAAATTTGGCCAAAAAAACACATGTTCCTCACATTTCTGTGGCAGAAAGTTCTGGAATCTGAGAGGAGCCACAAATTTCCTTCCACCCAGCGTTCCCCCAAGTCTCCCGATAAAAATGATACCTCACTTGTGTGGGTAGGCCTAGCGCCCGCGACAGGAAGCGCCCCAAAGCGCAACGTGGACACATCCACATTTTTGAAAGAAAACAGAGGTGTTTTTTGCAAACTGCCTACCTGTAGATTTTGGCCTCTAGCTCTGCCGGCACCTAGGGAAACCTACCAAACCTGTGCATTTCTAAAAACTAGAGACCTAGGGGAATCCAAGATGGGGTGACTTGTTTGGCTCGGACCAGGTTCTGTTACCCAGAATCCTTTGCAAACTTCAAAATTGGGCTAAAAAAACACACGTTCCTCACATTTCTGTGGCAGATAGTTCTGGAATCTGAGAGGAGCCACAAATCCCCTTCCACCCAGAGCTCCCCCAAGTCTCCAGATAAAAATGGTACCTCACTTGTGTGGGTAGGCCTAGTGCCCGCGACAGGATATGCCCCAAAACACAACGTGGACACATCACAGAAAACAGAGCTGTTTTTAGCAAAGTGTCTACCTGTAGATTTTGGTCTCTAGCTCAGCCGGCACCTAGGGAAACCTACCAAACCTGTGCATTTCTGAAAACTAGAGACGTAGGGGAATCCAAGATGGGGTGACTTGGGTGGCTCGGAGCAGGTTCTGTTACCCAGAATCCTCTGCAAACCTCAAAATTTGGCTAAAAAAAACACATGTTCCTCACATTTCTGTGGCAGAAAGTTCTGGAATCTGAGAGGAGCCACAAATTTCCTTCCAGGCAGCGTTCCCCCAAGTCTCCCGATAAAAATGATACCTCACTTGTGTGGGTAGGCCTAGCGGCCGTGACAGGAGACGCCCCAAAACGCAGCGTGGACACATCACAGAAAACAGAGCTGTTTTTAGCAAAGTGTCTACCTGTAGATTTTGGTCTCTAGCTCAGCCAGCACCTAGGGAAACCTACCAAACCTGTGCATTTCTGAAAACTAGAGACGTAGGGGAATCCAAGATGGGGTGACTTGTGTGGCTCGGACCAGGTTCTGTTACCCAGAATCCTTTGCAAACTTCAAAATTGGGCTAAAAAAACACATGTTCCTCCCATTTCTGTGGCAGAAAGTTCTGGAATCTGAGAGGAGCCACAAATTTCCTTCCACCCAGAGCTCCCCCAAGTCTCCCGATAAAAATGGTACCTCACTTGTGTGGGTAGGCCTAGCGCCCGCGACAGGATATGCCCCAAAACACAACGTGGACACATCACAGAAAACAGAGCTGTTTTTAGCAAAGTGTCTACCTGTATTTTTTCGCCTCTAGCTCAGCCGGCACCTAGAGAAACCTACCAAACCTGTGCATTTCTGAAAACTAGAGACCTAGGGGAATCCAAGATGGGGTGACTTGTGTGGCTCGGAGCAGGTTCTGTTACCCAGAATCCTTTGCAAACCTCAAAGTTTGGCTAAAAAAAACACATGTTCCTCACATTTCTGTGGCAGAAAGTTCTGAAATCTGAGAGGAGTCACAAATTTCCTTCCACGCAGTGTTCCCCTAAGTCTCCCGATAAAAATGATACCTCACTTGTGTGGGTAGGCCTAGCGGCCGTGACAGGAGACGCCCCAAAACGCAACGTGGACACATCCCATTTTTTGAAAGAAAACAGAGCTGTTTTTTGCAAAGTGCCTACCTGTAGATTTTGGCCTGTAGCTCAACCGGCACCTAGGGAAACCTACCAAACCTGTGCATTTCTGAAAACTAGAGACCTAGGGGAATCCAAGATGGGGTGACTTGTGTGGCTCGGACCAGGTTCTGTTACCCAGAATCCTTTGCAAACCTCAAAATTTGGCTAAAAAAACACAAGTTCCTCACATTTCTGTGGCAGAAAATTCTGGAATCTGAGAGGAGCCTCAAATTTCCTTCCACCCAGCGTTCCCCCAAGTCTCCCGATAAAAATGATACCTCACTTGTGTGGGTAGGCCTAGCGCCCGCGACAGGAAGCACCCCAAAGCGCAACGTGGACACATCCAAATTTTGGAAAGAAAACCGAGGTGTTTTTTGCAAAGTGCCTACCTGTAGATTTTGGCCTGTAGCTCAGCCGGCACCTAGGGAAACCTACCAAACCTGTGCATTTCTAAAAACTAGAGACCTAGGGGAATCCAAGATGGGGTGGCTTGTGTGGCTCGGACCAGGTTCTGTTACCCAGAATCCTTTGCAAACCTCAAAATTTGTCCTCACATTTCTGTGGCAGAAAGTTCTGGAATCTGAGAGGAGCCACAAATTTCCTTCCACCCAGCGTTCCCCCAAGTCTCCCGATAAAAATGATACCTCACTTGTGTAGGTAGGCCTAGCGGCCGCGACAGGACACGCCCCAAAACGAAACGTGGACACATCCCATTTTTTGAAAGAAAACAGATCTGTTTTTTGCAAAGTGCCTACCTGTAGATTTTGGCCTGTAGCTCAGCCGGCACCTAGGGAAACCTACCAAACCTGCGTATTTCTGAAAACTAGAGACCTAGGGGAATCCAAGATGGGGTGACTTGTGTGGCTCGGACCAGGTTCTGTTACCCAGAATCCTTTGCAAACCTCAAAATTTGGCAAAAAAAACCACATGTTCCTCACATTTCTGTGGCAGAAAGTTCTGGAATCTGAGAGGAGCCACAAATTCCCTTCCACCCAGAGCTCCCCCAAGTCTCCGAATAAAAATGGTACCTCACTTGTGTGGGCAGGCCTAGCGCCCACGACAGGATATGCCCCAAAACACAACGTGGACACATCACAGAAAACAGAGCTGTTTTTAGCAAAGTGTCTACCTGTAGGTTTTGGCCTCTAGCTCAGCCGACACCTAGGGAAACCTACCAAACCTGTGCATTTCTGAAAACTAGAGACCTAGGGGAATCCAAGATGGGGTGACTTGTGTGGCTCGGAGCAGGTTCTGTTACCCAGAATCCTCTGCAAACCTCAAAATTTGGCTAAAAAAAACACATGTTCCTCACATTTCTGTGGCAGAAAGTTCTGGAATCTGAGAGGAGCCACAAATTTCTTTCCAGGCAGCGTTCCCTCAAGTCTCCCGATAAAAATGATACCTCACTTGTGTGGGTAGGCCTAGCGGCCGTGACAGGAGACGCCCCAAAATGCAACGTGGACACATCCCATTTTTTTAAAGAAAACAGAGCTGTTTTTTGCAAAGTGCTTACCGGTAGATTTTGGCCTGTAGCTCAGCCGGCACCTAGGGAAACCTACCAACCCTGTGCATTTCTGAGAACTAGAGACCTAGGGGAATCCAAGATGGGGTGACTTGTGTGGCTCAGACCAGGTTCTGTTACCCAGAATCCTTTGCAAACCTCAAAATTTGGCTAAAAAAACACTTGTTCCTCACATTTCTGTGGCAGAAAGTTCTGGAATCTGAGAGGAGCCACAAATTTCCTCCCTCCCAGCGCTCGCCCAAGTCTCCCGATAAAAATGGTACCTCACTTGTGTGGGTAGGCCTAGCGCCCGCGACAGGATATGCCCCAAAACACAACGTGGACACATCACAGAAAACAGAGCTGTTTTTAGCAAAGTGTCTACCTGTAGATTTTGGCCTCTAGCTCAGCCGACACCTAGGGAAACCTACCAAACCTGTGCATTTCTGAAAACTAGAGACCTAGGGGAATCCATGATGGGGTGACTTGTGTGGCTCGGAGCAGGTTCTGTTACCCAGAATCCTCTGCAAACCTCAAAATTTGGCTAAAAAAACACATGTTCCTCACATTTCTGTGGCAGAAAGTTCTGGAATCTGAGAGGAGCCACAAATTTCTTTCCAGGCAGCGTTCCCCCAAGTCTCCCGATAAAAATGATACCTCACTTGTGTGGGTAGGCCTAGCGGCCGTGACAGGAGACGCCCCAAAACGCAACGTGGACACATCCCATTTTTTGAAAGAAAACAGAGCTGTTTTTTGCAAAGTGCTTACCTGTAGAGTTTGGCCTGTAGCTCAGCCGGCACCTAGGGAAACCTACCAACCCTGTGCATTTCTGAAAACTAGAGACCTAGGGGAATCCAAGATGGGGTGACTTGTGTGGCTCGGACCAGGTTCTGTTACCCAGAATCCTTTGCAAACCTCAAGATTTGTCCTCACATTTCTGTGGCAGAAAGTTCTGCAATCTGAGAGAAGCCACAAATTTCCTTCCACCCAGCGTTCCCCCAAGTCTCCCGATAAAAATGATACCTCACTTGTGTGGGTAGGCCTAGCGGCCGCGACAGAATACGCCCCAAAACGCAACGTGGACACATCCCATTTTTTGAAAGAAAACAGAGCTGTTTTTTGCAAAGTGCCTACCTGTAGATTTTGGCCTGTAGCTCAGCCGGCACCTAGGGAAACCTACCAAACCTGTGTATTTCTGAAAACTAGAGACCTAGGGGAATCCAAGATGGGGTGACTTGTGGGGCTCTGACCAGGTTCTGTTACCCAGAATCCTTTGCAAACCTCAAAATCTGGCTAAAAAAACACATGTTCCTCACATTTCTGTGGCAGAAAGTTCTGGAATCTGAGAGGAGAAACAAATTTCCTTCCACCCAGCGTTCCCCCAAGTCTCCCAATAAAAATGATACCTCACTTGTGTGGGTAGGCCTAGCGGCCGCGACAGGAGACACCCCAAAACGCAACGTGGACACATCTCATTTTTTGAAAGAAAACAGAGCTGTTTTTTGCAAAGTGCCTACCTGTAGATTTTGGCCTGTAGCTCACCCGGCACCTAGGGAAACCTACCAAACCTGTGCATTTCTGAAAACTAGAGATCTAGGGGAATCCAAGATGGGGTGACTTGTGTGGCTCGGACCAGGTTCTGTTACCCAGAATCCTTTGCAAACTTCAAAATTGGTCTAAAAAAACACATGTTCCTCACATTTCTGTGGCAGAAAGTTCTGGAATCTGAGAGGAGCCTCAAATTTCCTTTCACCCAGAGCTCGCCCAAGTCTCCCGATAAAAATGGTACCTCACTTGTGTGGGTAGGCCTAGCGCCCGCGACAGGATATGCCCCAAAACACAACGTGGACACATCACAGAAAACAGAGCTGTTTTTAGCAAAGTGTCTACCTGTAGATTTTGGCCTCTAGCTCTGCCGGCACCTAGGGAAACCTACCAAACCTGTGCATTTCTAAAAACTAGAGACCTGGGGGAATCCAAGATGGGGTGACTTGTGTGGCTCGGACCAGGTTCTGTTGCCCAGAATCCTTTGCAAACCTCAAAATTTGTCCTCACATTTCTGTGGCAGAAAGTTCTGGAATCTGAGAGGAGCCACAAATTTCCTTCCACCCAGCGTTCCCCCAAGTCTCCAGATAAAAATGATACCTCACTTGTGTGGGTAGGCCTAGCGGCCGCGACAGGAGACACCCCAAAACGCAACGTGGACACATCCCATTTTTTGAAAGAAAACAGAGCTGTTTTTTTTAAAGTGCCTACCTGTAGATTTTGGCCTGTAGCTCAGCCGGCACCTAGGGAAACCTACCAAACCTGTGTATTTCTGAAAACTAGAGACCTAGGGGAATCCAAATGGGGTGACTTGTGGGGCTCTGACAAGGTTTTGTTACCCAGAATCCTTTGCAAACCTCAAAATTTGGCTAAAAAAACACATGTTCCTCACATTTCTGTGGCAGAAAGTTCTGGAATCTGAGAGGAGCCACAAATTTCCTTCCACCCAGCGTTCCCCCAAGTCTCCCGATAAAAATGATACCTCACTTGTGTGGGTAGGCCTAGCGGCCGCGACACGAAACACCCCAAAACGCAACGTGGACACATCCCATTTTTTGAAAGAAAACAGAGCTGTTTTTTGCAAAGTGCCTACCTGTAGATTTTGGCCTGTAGCTCAGCCGGCACCTAGGGAAACCTGCCAAACCTGTGCCTTTCTGAAAACTAGAGACCTAGGGGAATCCAAGATGGGGTGACTTGTGTGGCACGGACCAGGTTCTGTTACCCAGAATCCTTTGCAAACTTCAAAATTGGGCAAAAAAAACACATGTTCCTCACATTTCTGTGGCAGAAAGTTCTGGAATCTGAGAGGAGCCACAAATTTCCTTCCACGCAGCGTTCCCCCAAGTCTCCCGATAAAAATGATACCTCACTTGTGTGGGTAGGCCTAGCGCCCGCGACAGGAAGCGCCCCAAAGCGCAACGTGGACACATCCAAATTTTTGAAAGAAAACAGAGGTGTTTTTTGCAAAGTGCCTACCTGTAGATTTTGGCCTCTAGCTCAGCCGGCACCTAGGGAAACCTACCAAACCTGTGCTTTTCTAAAAACTAGAGACCTAGGGGAATCCAAGATGGGGTGACTTGTGTGGCTCGGACCAGGTTCTGTTACCCAGAATCCTTTGCAAACCTCAAAATTTGTCCTCACATTTCTGTGGCAGAAAGTTCTGGAATCTGAGAGGAGCCACAAATTTCCTTCCACCCAGCGTTCCCCCAAGTCTCCCGATAAAAATGATACCTCACTTGTGTGGGTAGGCCTAGCGGCCGCGACAGGAGACGCCCCAAAACGCAACGTGGACACATCCCATTTTTTGAAAGAAAACAGAGCTGTTTTTTGCAAAGTGCCTACCCGTAGATTTTGGCCTGTAGCTCAGCCGGCACCTAGGGAAACCTACCAAACCTGTGTATTTCTGAAAACTGGAGACCTAGGGGAATCCAAGATGGGGTGACTTGTGTGGCTCGGACCAGGTTCTGTTACCCAGAATCCTTTGCAAACCTCCAAATTTGGCTAAAAAAACACATGTTCCTCACATTTCTGTGGCAGAAAGTTCTGGAATCTGAGAGAAGCCACAAATTTCCTTCCACCCAGCGCTCCCCCGAGTCTCCCGATAAAAATGGTACCTCACTTGTGTGGGTAGGCCTAGCGCCCGCGACAGGATATGCCCCAAAACACAACGTGGACACATCACAGAAAACAGAGCTGTTTTTAGCAAAGTGCCTACCTGTAGATTTTGGCCTCTAGCTCAGCCGGCACCTAGGGAAACCTACCAAACCTGTGCATTTCTGAAAACTAGAGACCTAGGGGAATCCAAGATGGGGTGACTTGTGTGGCTCGGACCAGGTTCTGTTACCCAGAATCCTTTGCAAACCTCAAAATTTGGCTAAAAAAACACATGTTCCTCACATTTCTGTGGCAGAAAGTTCTGGAATCTGAGACGAGACACAAAATTCCTTCCACCCAGCATTCCCCCAAGTCTCCCGATAAAAATGATACCTCACTTGTGTGGGTAGGCCTAGCGGCCGCGACAAAAAAAAACCCAAAACGCAACGTGGACACATCCCATTTTTTGAAAGAAAACAGAGCTGTTTTTTGCAAAGTGCCTACCTGTAGATTTTGGCCTGTAGCTCAGCCGGCACCTAGGGAAACCTACCAAACCTGTGCATTTCTGAAAACTAGAGACCTAGGGGAATCCAAGATGGGGTGACTTGTGTGGCTCGGACCAGGTTCTGTTACCCAGAATCCTTTGCAAACCTCAAAATTTGGCTAAAAAAACACATGTTCCTCACATTTCTGTGGCAGAAAGTTCTGGAATCTGAGAGGAGCCACAAATTTCCTTCCACCCAGCGTTCCCCCAAGTCTCCCGATAAAAATGATACCTCACTTGTGGGTAGGCCTAGCGTCCGCGACAGGAAGCGCCCCAAAGCGCAACGTGGACACATCCAAATTCTTTAAAGAAAACAGAGGTGTTTTTTGCAAAGTGCCTACCTGTAGATTTTGGCCTGTAGCTCAGCCGGCACCTAGGGAAACCTACCAAACCTGTGCATTTCTGAAAACTAGAGACCTAGGGGAATCCAAGATGGGGTGACTTGTGTGGCTCGGACCAGGTTCTGTTACCCAGAATCCTTTGCAAACCTCAAAATTTGGCTAAAAAAACACATGTTCCTCACATTTCTGTGGCAGAAAGTTCTGGAATCTGAGAGGAGCCACAAATTTCCTTCCACCCAGCGTTCCCCCAAGTCTCCCGATAAAAATGATACCTCACTTGTGTGGGTAGGCCTAGCGGCCGCGACACAAAACACCCCAAAACGCAACGTGGACACATCCCATTTTTTGAAAGAAAACAGAGCTGTTTTTTGCAAAGTGCCTACCTGTAGATTTTGGCCTGTAGCTCAGCCGGCACCTAGGGAAACCTGCCAAACCTGTGCCTTTCTGAAAACTAGAGACCTAGGGGAATCCAAGATGTGGTGACTTGTGTGGCACGGACCAGGTTCTGTTACCCAGAATCCTTTGCAAACTTCAAAATTGGGCAAAAAAAACACATGTTCCTCACATTTCTGTGGCAGAAAGTTCTGGAATCTGAGAGGAGCCACAAATTTCCTTCCACACAGCGTTCCCCCAAGTCTCCCGATAAAAATGATACCTCACTTGTGTGGGTAGGCCTAGCGGCCGTGACAGGAGACGCCCCAAAACGCAACGTGGACACATCCAAATTTTTTAAAGAAAACAGAGGTGTTTTTTGCAAAGTGCCTACCTGTAGATTTTGGCCTCTAGCTCAGCCGGCACCTAGGGAAACCTACCAAACCTGTGCATTTCTAAAAACTAGAGACCTAGGGGAATCCAAGATGGGGTGACTTGTGTGGCTCGGACCAGGTTCTGTTACCCAGAATCCTTTGCAAACCTCAAAATTTGTCCTCACATTTATGTGGCAGAAAGTTCTGGAATCTGAGAGGAGCCACAAATTTCCTTCCACCCAGCGTTCCCCCAAGTCTCCCGATAAAAATGATACCTCACTTGTGTGGGTAGTCCTAGCGGCCGCGACAGGAGACGCCCCAAAACGCAACGTGGACACATCCCATTTTTTTAAAGAAAACAGAGCTGTTTTTTGCAAAGTGCCTACCTGTAGATTTTGGCCTGTAGCTCAGCCGGCACCTAGGGAAACCTACCAAACCTGTGTATTTCTGAAAACTAGAGACCTAGGGGAATCCAAGATGGGGTGACTTGTGTGGCTCGGACCAGGTTCTGTTACCCAGAATCCTTTGCAAACCTCAAAATTTGGCTAAAAAAACACTTGTTCCTCACATTTCTGTGGCAGAAATTTCTGGAATCTGAGAGAAGCCACAAATTTCCTTCCACCCAGCACTCCCCCGAGTCTCCCGATAAAAATGGTACCTCACTTGTGTGGGTAGGCCTAGCGCCCGCGACAGGATATGCCCCAAAACACAACGTGGACACATCACAGAAAACAGAGCTGTTTTTAGCAAAGTGCCTACCTGTAGATTTTGGCCTCTAGCTCAGCCGGCACCTAGGGAAACCTACCAAACCTGTGCATTTCTGAAAACTAGAGACCTAGGGGAATCCAAGATGGGGTGACTTGTGTGGCTCGGACCAGGTTCTGTTACCCAGAATCCTTTGCAAACCTCAAAATTTGGCTAAAAAAACACATGTTCCTCACATTTCTGTGGCAGAAAGTTCTGGAATCTGAGACGAGACACAAATTTCCTTCCACGCAGCGTTCCCCCAAGTCTCCCGATAAAAATGATATCTCACTTGTGTGGGTAGGCCTAGCGGCCGTGACAGGAGACACCCCAAAACGCAACGTGGACACATCCCATATTTTGAAAGAAAACAGAGCTGTTTTTTGCAAAGTGCCTACCTGTAGATTTTGGCCTGTAGCTCAGCCGGCACCTAGGGAAACCTACCAAATCTCTGCATTTCTGAAAACTAGAGACCTAGGGGAATCCAAGATGGGGTGACTTGTGTGGCTCGGACCAGGTTCTGTTACCCAGAATCCTTTGCAAACTTCAAAATTGGGCTAAAAAAACACATGTTCCTCACATTTCTGTGGCAGAAAGTTCTGGAATCTGAGAGGAGCCACAAATTTCCTTCCACCCAGAGCTCCCCCAAGTCTCCCGATAAAATAGGTACCTCACTTGTGTGGGTAGGCCTAGCGCCCGCGACAGGATATGCCCCAAAACACAATGTGGACACATCACAGAAAACAGAGCTGTTTTTAGCAAAGTGTCTACCTGTAGATTTTGGCCTCTAGCTCAGCCGGCACCTAGAGAAACCTACCACACCTGTGCATTTCAAAAAACTAGAGACCTAGGGGAATCCAAGATGGGGTGACTTTTGTGGCTCGGAGCAGGTTCTGTTACCCAGAATCCTTTGCAAACCTCAAAATTTGGCTAAAAAAAACAAATGTTCCTCACATTTCTGTGGCAGAAAGTTCTGGAATCTGAGAGGAGCCACAAATTTCCTTCCACGCAGCGTTCCCCTAAGTCTCCCGATAAAAATGATACCTCACTTGTGTGGGTAGGCCTAGCGGCGTGACAGGAGACGCCCCAAAACGCAACGTGGACACATCCCATTTCTTGAAAGAAAACCGAGCTGTTTTTTGCAAAGTTCCTACCTGTAGATTTTGGCCTGTAGCTCAGCCGGCACCTAGGGAAACCTACCAAACCTGTGCATTTCTGAAAAGTAGAGACCTAGGGGAATCCAAGATGGGGTGACTTGTGTGGCTCGGACCAGGTTCTGTTACCCAGAATCCTTTGCAAACCTCAAAATTTGGCTAAAAAAACACATGTTCCTCACATTTCTGTGGCAGAAAGTTCTGGAATCTGAGAGGAGCCACAAATTTCCTTCCACCCAGCGTTCCCACAAGTCTCCCGATAAAAATGATACCTCACTTGTGTGGGTAGGCCTAGCGCCCGCGACAGGAAGCGCCCCAAAGCGCAACGTGGACACATCCAAATTTTTTAAAGAAAACAGAGGTGTTTTTTGAAAAGTGCCTACCTGTAGATTTTGGCCTCTAGCTCAGCCGGCACCTAGGGAAACCTACCAAACCTGTGCTTTTCTAAAAACTAGAGACCTAGGGGAATCCAAGATGGGGTGACTTGTGTGGCTCGGACCAGGTTCTGTTACCCAGAATCCTTTGCAAACCTCAAAATTTGTCCTCACATTTCTGTGGCAGAAAGTTCTGGAATCTGAGAGGAGCCACAAATTTCCTTCCACCCAGCGTTCCCCCAAGTCTCCCGATAAAAATGATACCTCACTTGTGTGGGTAGGCCTAGCGGCCGCGACAGAATACGCCCCAAAACGCAACGTGGACACATCCCATTTGTTGAAAGAAAACAGAGCTGTTTTTTGCAAAGTGCCTACCCGTAGATTTTGGCCTGTAGCTCAGCCGGCCCCTAGGGAAACCTACCAAACCTGTGTATTTCTGAAAACTGGAGACCTAGGGGAATCCAAGATGGGGTGACTTGTGTGGCTCGGACCAGGTTCTGTTACCCAGAATCCTTTGCAAACCTCCAAATTTGGCTAAAAAAACACATGTTCCTCACATTTCTGTGGCAGAAAGTTCTGGAATCTGAGAGAAGCCACAAATTTCCTTCCACGCAGCGTTCCCCTAAGTCTCCCGATAAAAATGATACCTCACTTGTGTGGGTAGGCCTAGCGGCGTGACAGGAGACGCCCCAAAACGCAACGTGGACACATCCCATTTCTTGAAAGAAAACCGAGCTGTTTTTTGCAAAGTGCCTACCTGTAGATTTTGGCCTGTAGCTCAGCCGGCACCTAGGGAAACCTACCAAACCTGTGCATTTCTGAAAAGTAGAGACCTAGGGGAATCCAAGATGGGGTGACTTGTGTGGCTCGGACCAGGTTCTGTTACCCAGAATCCTTTGCAAACCTCAAAATTTGGCTAAAAAAACACATGTTCCTCACTTTTCTGTGGCAGAAAGTTCTGGAATCTGAGAGGAGCCACAAATTTCCTTCCACCCAGCGTTCCCCCAAGTCTCCCGATAAAAATGATACCTCACTTGTGTGGGTAGGCCTAGCGCCCGCGACAGGAAGCGCCCCAAAGCGCAACGTGGACACATCCAAATTTTTGAAAGAAAACAGAGGTGTTTTTTGCAAAGTGCCTACCTGTAGATTTTGGCCTCTAGCTCAGCCGGCACCTAGGGAAACCTACCAAACCTGTGCTTTTCTAAAAACTAGAGACCTAGGGGAATCCAAGATGGGGTGACTTGTGTGGCTCGGACCAGGTTCTGTTACCCAGAATCCTTTGCAAACCTCAAAATTTGTCCTCACATTTCTGTGGCAGAAAGTTCTGGAATCTGAGAGGAGCCACAAATTTCCTTCCACCCAGCGTTCCCCCAAGTCTCCCGATAAAAATGATACCTCACTTGTGTGGGTAGGCCTAGCGGCCGCGACAGGAGACGCCCCAAAACGCAACGTGGACACATCCCATTTTTTGAAAGAAAACAGAGCTGTTTTTTGCAAAGTGCCTACCCGTAGATTTTGGCCTGTAGCTCAGCCGGCACCTAGGGAAACCTACCAAACCTGTGTATTTCTGAAAACTGGAGACCTAGGGGAATCCAAGATGGGGTGACTTGTGTGGCTCGGACCAGGTTCTGTTACCCAGAATCCTTTGCAAACCTCCAAATTTGGCTAAAAAAACACATGTTCCTCACATTTCTGTGGCAGAAAGTTCTGGAATCTGAGAGAAGCCACAAATTTCCTTCCACCCAGCGCTCCCCCGAGTCTCCCGATAAAAATGGTACCTCACTTGTGTGGGTAGGCCTAGCGCCCGCGTCAGGATATGCCCCAAAACACAACGTGGACACATCACAGAAAACAGAGCTGTTTTTAGCAAAGTGCCTACCTGTAGATTTTGGCCTCTAGCTCAGCCGGCACCTAGGGAAACCTACCAAACCTGTGCATTTCTGAAAACTAGAGACCTAGGGGAATCCAAGATGGGGTGACTTGTGTGGCTCGGACCAGGTTCTGTTACCCAGAATCCTTTGCAAACCTCAAAATTTGGCTAAAAAAACACATGTTCCTCACATTTCTGTGGCAGAAAGTTCTGGAATCTGAGACGAGACACAAAATTCCTTCCACCCAGCATTCCCCCAAGTCTCCCGATAAAAATGATACCTCACTTGTGTGGGTAGGCCTAGCGGCCGCGACAAAAGAACACCCAAAACGCAACGTGGACACATCCCATTTTTTGAAAGAAAACAGAGCTGTTTTTTGCAAAGTGCCTACCTGTAGATTTTGGCCTGTAGCTCAGCCGACACCTAGGGAAACCTACCAAACCTGTGCATTTCTGAAAACTAGAGACCTAGGGGAATCCAAGATGGGGTGACTTGTGTGGCTCGGACCAGGTTCTGTTACCCAGAATCCTTTGCAAACCTCAAAATTTGGCTAAAAAAACACATGTTCCTCACATTTCTGTGGCAGAAAGTTCTGGAATCTGAGAGGAGCCACAAATTTCCTTCCACCCAGCGTTCCCCCAAGTCTCCCGATAAAAATGATACCTCACTTGTGTGGGTAGGCCTAGCGTCCGCGACAGGAAGCGCCCCAAAGCGCAACGTGGACACATCCAAATTCTTTAAAGAAAACAGAGGTGTTTTTTGCAAAGTGCCTACCTGTAGATTTTGGCCTGTAGCTCAGCCGGCACCTAGGGAAACCTACCAAACCTGTGCATTTCTGAAAACTAGAGACCTAGGGGAATCCAAGATGGGGTGACTTGTGTGGCTCGGACCAGGTTCTGTTACCCAGAATCCTTTGCAAACTTCAAAATTGGGCTAAAAAAACACATGTTCCTCACATTTCTGTGGCAGAAAGTTCTGGAATCTGAGAGGAGCCACAAATTTCCTTCCACGCAGCGTTCCCACAAGTCTCCCGATAAAAATGATACCTCACTTTTGTGGGTAGGCCTAGCGGCCGTGACAGGAGACGCCCCAACACGCAACGTGGACACATCCCATTTTTTGAAAGAAAACAGAGCTGTTTTTTGCAAAGTGCCTACCTGTAGATTTTGGCCTGTAGCTCAGCCGGCACCTAGGGAAACCTACCAAATCTGTGCATTTCTGAAAACTAGAGACCAAGGGGAATCCAAGATGGGGTGACTTGTGTGGCTCGGA
Source organism: Pleurodeles waltl (assembly GCF_031143425.1). Classification (NCBI taxonomy): domain Eukaryota; kingdom Metazoa; phylum Chordata; class Amphibia; order Caudata; family Salamandridae; genus Pleurodeles; species Pleurodeles waltl. The sequence continues at coordinate 1,324,559,352 of NC_090444.1, forward strand.
CCAGGTTCTGTTACCCAGAATCCTTTGCAAACTTCAAAATTGGGCTAAAAAAACACATGTTCCTCACATTTCTGTGGCAGAAAGTTCTGGAATCTGAGAGGAGCCACAAATTTCCTTCAACCCAGAGCTCCCCCAAGTCTCCCGATAAAAATGGTACCTCACTTGTGTGGGTAGGCCTAGCGCCCGCGACAGGATATGCCCCAAAACACAATGTGGACACATCACAGAAAACAGAGCTGTTTTTAGCAAAGTGTCTACCTGTAGATTTTGGCCTCTAGCTCAGCCGGCACCTAGAGAAACCTACCAAACCTGTGCATTTCTGAAAACTAGAGACCTAGGGGAATCCAAGATGGGTTGAGTTGTGTGGCTCGGACCAGGTTCTGTTACCCAGAATCCTTTGCAAACCTCAAAATTTGTCCTCACATTTCTGTGGCAGAAAGTTCTGGAATCTGAGAGGAGCCACAAATTTCCTTCCACCCAGCGTTCCCCCAAGTCTCCCGATAAAAATGATACCTCACTTGTGTGGGTAAGCCTAGCGGCCGCGACAGGAGACGCCCCAAAACGCAACGTGGACACATCCCATTTTTTGAAAGAAAACAGAGCTGTTTTTCGCAAAGTGCCTACCTATAGATTTTGGCCTGTAGCTCAGCCGGCACCTAGGGAAACCTTCCAAACCTGTGTATTTCTGAAAACTAGAGACCTAGGGGAATCCAAGATGGGGTGACTTGTGGGGCTCTGACCAGGTTCTGTTACCCAGAATCCTTTGCAAACTTCAAAATTTGGCTACAAAAACACATGTTCCTCACATTTCTGTGGCAGAAAGTTCAGGAATCTGAGAGGAGCCACAAATTTCCTTCCACGCAGCGTTCCTCCAAGTCTCCCGATAAAAATAATACCTCACTTGTGTGGGTAGGCCTAGCGGCCGTGACAGGAGACGCCCCAAAACGCAACGTGGACACATCCCATTTTTTGAAAGAAAACAGAGCTGTTTTTTGCAAAGTGTCTACCTATAGATTTTGGCCTGTAGCTCAGCCGGCACCTAGGGAAACCTACCAAATCTCTGCATTTCTGAAAACTAGAGACCTAGGGGAATCCAAGATGGGGTGACTTGTGTGGCTCGGACCAGGTTCTGTTACCCAGAATCCTTTGCAAACTTCAAAATTGGGCTAAAAAAACACATGTTCCTCACATTTCTGTGGCAGAAAGTTCTGGAATCTGAGAGGAGCCACAAATTTCCTTCCACCCAGAGCTCCCCCAAGTCTCCCGATAAAAATGGTACCTCACTTGTGTGGGTAGGCCTAGCGCCCGCGACAGGATATGCCCCAAAACACAACGTGGACATATCACAGAAAACAGAGCTGTTTTTAGCAAAGTGTCTACCTGTAGATTTTGGCCTCTAGCTCAGCCGGCACCTAGAGAAACCTACCAAACCTGTGCATTTCTGAAAACTAGAGACCCAGGGGAATCCAAGATGGGGTGACTTGTGTGGCTCGGAGCAGGTTCTGTTACCCAGAATCCTTTGCAAACCTCAAAGTTTGGCTAAAAAAAACACATGTTCCTCACATTTCTGTGGCAGAAAGTTCTGAAATCTGAGAGGAGCCACAAATTTCCTTCCACGCAGTGTTCCCCTAAGTCTCCCGATAAAAATGATACCTCACTTGTGTGGGTAGGCCTAGCGGCCGTGACAGGAGACGCCCCAAAACGCAACGTGGACACATCCCATTTTTTTAAAGAAAACAGAGCTGTTTTTTGAAAAGTGCCTACCTGTAGATTTTGGCCTGTAGCTCAGCCGGCACCTAGGGAAACCTACCAAACCTGTGCATTTCTGAAAACTAGAGACCTAGGGGAATCCAAGATGGGGTGACTTGTGTGGCTCGGACCAGGTTCTGTTACCCAGAATCCTTTGCAAACCTCAAAATTTGGCTAAAAAAACACAAGTTCCTCACATTTCTGTGGCAGAAGGTTCTGGAATCTGAGAGGAGCCACAAATTTCCTTCCACCCAGCGTTCCCCCAAGTCTCCCGATAAAAATGATACCTCACTTGTGTGGGTAGGCCTAGCGCCCGCGACAGGAAGCACCCCAAAGCGCAACGTGGACACATCCAAATTTTGGAAAGAAAACAGAGGTGTTTTTTGCAAAGTGCCTACCTGTAGATTTTGGCCTGTAGCTCAGCCGGCACCTAGGGAAACCTACCAAACCTGTGCATTTCTAAAAACTAGAGACCTAGGGGAATCCAAGATGGGGTGACTTGTGGGGCTCTGACCAGGTTCTGTTACCCAGAATCCTTTGCAAACTTCAAAATTTGGCTACAAAAACACATGTTCCTCACATTTCTGTGGCAGAAAGTTCAGGAATCTGAGAGGAGCCACAAATTTCCTTCCACGCAGCGTTCCTCCAAGTCTCCCGATAAAAATAATACCTCACTTGTGTGGGTAGGCCTAGCGGCCGTGACAGGAGACGCCCCAAAACGCAACGTGGACACATCCCATTTTTTGAAAGAAAACAGAGCTGTTTTTTGCAAAGTGTCTACCTATAGATTTTGGCCTGTAGCTCAGCCGGCACCTAGGGAAACCTACCAAATCTCTGCATTTCTGAAAACTAGAGACCTAGGGGAATCCAAGATGGGGTGACTTGTGTGGCTCGGACCAGGTTCTGTTACCCAGAATCCTTTGCAAACTTCAAAATTGGGCTAAAAAAACACATGTTCCTCACATTTCTGTGGCAGAAAGTTCTGGAATCTGAGAGGAGCCACAAATTTCCTTCCACCCAGCGTTCCCCCAAGTCTCCCGATAAAAATGATACCTCACTTGTGTGGGTAGGCCTAGCGCCCGCGACAGGAAGCGCCCCAAAGCGCAACGTGGACACATCCAAATTTTTGAAAGAAAACAGAGGTGTTTTTTGCAAAGTGCCTACCTGTAGATTTTGGCCTCTAGCTCAGCCGGCACCTAGGGAAACCTACCAAACCTGTGCTTTTCTAAAAACTAGAGACCTAGGGGAATCCAAGATGGGGTGACTTGTGTGGCTCGGACCAGGTTCTGTTACCCAGAATCCTTTGCAAACCTCAAAATTTGTCCTCACATTTCTGTGGCAGAAAGTTCTGGAATCTGAGAGGAGCCACAAATTTCCTTCCACCCAGCGTTCCCCCAAGTCTCCCGATAAAAATGATACCTCACTTGTGTGGGTAGGCCTAGCGGCCGCGACAGGAGACGCCCCAAAACGCAACGTGGACACATCCCATTTTTTGAAAGAAAACAGAGCTGTTTTTTGCAAAGTGCCTACCCGTAGATTTTGGCCTGTAGCTCAGCCGGCACCTAGGGAAACCTACCAAACCTGTGTATTTCTGAAAACTGGAGACCTAGGGGAATCCAAGATGGGGTGACTTGTGTGGCTCGGACCAGGTTCTGTTACCCAGAATCCTTTGCAAACCTCCAAATTTGGCTAAAAAAACACATGTTCCTCACATTTCTGTGGCAGAAAGTTCTGGAATCTGAGAGAAGCCACAAATTTCCTTCCACCCAGCGCTCCCCCGAGTCTCCCGATAAAAATGGTACCTCACTTGTGTGGGTAGGCCTAGCGCCCGCGTCAGGATATGCCCCAAAACACAACGTGGACACATCACAGAAAACAGAGCTGTTTTTAGCAAAGTGCCTACCTGTAGATTTTGGCCTCTAGCTCAGCCGGCACCTAGGGAAACCTACCAAACCTGTGCATTTCTGAAAACTAGAGACCTAGGGGAATCCAAGATGGGGTGACTTGTGTGGCTCGGACCAGGTTCTGTTACCCAGAATCCTTTGCAAACCTCAAAATTTGGCTAAAAAAACACATGTTCCTCACATTTCTGTGGCAGAAAGTTCTGGAATCTGAGACGAGACACAAAATTCCTTCCACCCAGCATTCCCCCAAGTCTCCCGATAAAAATGATACCTCACTTGTGTGGGTAGGCCTAGCGGCCGCGACAAAAGAACACCCAAAACGCAACGTGGACACATCCCATTTTTTGAAAGAAAACAGAGCTGTTTTTTGCAAAGTGCCTACCTGTAGATTTTGGCCTGTAGCTCAGCCGACACCTAGGGAAACCTACCAAACCTGTGCATTTCTGAAAACTAGAGACCTAGGGGAATCCAAGATGGGGTGACTTGTGTGGCTCGGACCAGGTTCTGTTACCCAGAATCCTTTGCAAACCTCAAAATTTGGCTAAAAAAACACATGTTCCTCACATTTCTGTGGCAGAAAGTTCTGGAATCTGAGAGGAGCCACAAATTTCCTTCCACCCAGCGTTCCCCCAAGTCTCCCGATAAAAATGATACCTCACTTGTGTGGGTAGGCCTAGCGTCCGCGACAGGAAGCGCCCCAAAGCGCAACGTGGACACATCCAAATTCTTTAAAGAAAACAGAGGTGTTTTTTGCAAAGTGCCTACCTGTAGATTTTGGCCTGTAGCTCAGCCGGCACCTAGGGAAACCTACCAAACCTGTGCATTTCTGAAAACTAGAGACCTAGGGGAATCCAAGATGGGGTGACTTGTGTGGCTCGGACCAGGTTCTGTTACCCAGAATCCTTTGCAAACTTCAAAATTGGGCTAAAAAAACACATGTTCCTCACATTTCTGTGGCAGAAAGTTCTGGAATCTGAGAGGAGCCACAAATTTCCTTCCACGCAGCGTTCCCACAAGTCTCCCGATAAAAATGATACCTCACTTTTGTGGGTAGGCCTAGCGGCCGTGACAGGAGACGCCCCAACACGCAACGTGGACACATCCCATTTTTTGAAAGAAAACAGAGCTGTTTTTTGCAAAGTGCCTACCTGTAGATTTTGGCCTGTAGCTCAGCCGGCACCTAGGGAAACCTACCAAATCTGTGCATTTCTGAAAACTAGAGACCAAGGGGAATCCAAGATGGGGTGACTTGTGTGGCTCGGACCAGGTTCTGTTACCCAGAATCCTTTGCAAACTTCAAAATTGGGCTAAAAAAACACATGTTCCTCACATTTCTGTGGCAGAAAGTTCTGGAATCTGAGAGGAGCCACAAATTTCCTTCAACCCAGAGCTCCCCCAAGTCTCCCGATAAAAATGGTACCTCACTTGTGTGGGTAGGCCTAGCGCCCGCGACAGGATATGCCCCAAAACACAATGTGGACACATCACAGAAAACAGAGCTGTTTTTAGCAAAGTGTCTACCTGTAGATTTTGGCCTCTAGCTCAGCCGGCACCTAGAGAAACCTACCAAACCTGTGCATTTCTGAAAACTAGAGACCTAGGGGAATCCAAGATGGGTTGAGTTGTGTGGCTCGGACCAGGTTCTGTTACCCAGAATCCTTTGCAAACCTCAAAATTTGTCCTCACATTTCTGTGGCAGAAAGTTCTGGAATCTGAGAGGAGCCACAAATTTCCTTCCACCCAGCGTTCCCCCAAGTCTCCCGATAAAAATGATACCTCACTTGTGTGGGTAAGCCTAGCGGCCGCGACAGGAGACGCCCCAAAACGCAACGTGGACACATCCCATTTTTTGAAAGAAAACAGAGCTGTTTTTCGCAAAGTGCCTACCTATAGATTTTGGCCTGTAGCTCAGCCGGCACCTAGGGAAACCTTCCAAACCTGTGTATTTCTGAAAACTAGAGACCTAGGGGAATCCAAGATGGGGTGACTTGTGGGGCTCTGACCAGGTTCTGTTACCCAGAATCCTTTGCAAACTTCAAAATTTGGCTACAGAAACACATGTTCCTCACATTTCTGTGGCAGAAAGTTCAGGAATCTGAGAGGAGCCACAAATTTCCTTCCACGCAGCGTTCCTCCAAGTCTCCCGATAAAAATAATACCTCACTTGTGTGGGTAGGCCTAGCGGCCGTGACAGGAGACGCCCCAAAACGCAACGTGGACACATCCCATTTTTTTAAAGAAAACAGAGCTGTTTTTTGCAAAGTGTCTACCTATAGATTTTGGCCTGTAGCTCAGCCGGCACCTAGGGAAACCTACCAAATCTCTGCATTTCTGAAAACTAGAGACCTAGGGGAATCCAAGATGGGGTGACTTGTGTGGCTCGGACCAGGTTCTGTTACCCAGAATCCTTTGCAAACTTCAAAATTGGGCTAAAAAAACACATGTTCCTCACATTTCTGTGGCAGAAAGTTCTGGAATCTGAGAGGAGCCACAAATTTCCTTCCACCCAGAGCTCCCCCAAGTCTCCCGATAAAAATGGTACCTCACTTGTGTGGGTAGGCCTAGCGCCCGCGACAGGATATGCCCCAAAACACAACGTGGACATATCACAGAAAACAGAGCTGTTTTTAGCAAAGTGTCTACCTGTAGATTTTGGCCTCTAGCTCAGCCGGCACCTAGAGAAACCTACCAAACCTGGGCATTTCTGAAAACTAGAGACCCAGGGGAATCCAAGATGGGGTGACTTGTGTGGCTCGGAGCAGGTTCTGTTACCCAGAATCCTTTGCAAACCTCAAAGTTTGGCTAAAAAAAACACATGTTCCTCACATTTCTGTGGCAGAAAGTTCTGAAATCTGAGAGGAGCCACAAATTTCCTTCCACGCAGTGTTCCCCTAAGTCTCCCGATAAAAATGATACCTCACTTGTGTGGGTAGGCCTAGCGGCCGTGACAGGAGACGCCCCAAAACGCAACGTGGACACATCCCATTTTTTTAAAGAAAACAGAGCTGTTTTTTGAAAAGTGCCTACCTGTAGATTTTGGCCTGTAGCTCAGCCGGCACCTAGGGAAACCTACCAAACCTGTGCATTTCTGAAAACTAGAGACCTAGGGGAATCCAAGATGGGGTGACTTGTGTGGCTCGGACCAGGTTCTGTTACCCAGAATCCTTTGCAAACCTCAAAATTTGGCTAAAAAAACACAAGTTCCTCACATTTCTGTGGCAGAAGGTTCTGGAATCTGAGAGGAGCCACAAATTTCCTTCCACCCAGCGTTCCCCCAAGTCTCCCGATAAAAATGATACCTCACTTGTGTGGGTAGGCCTAGCGCCCGCGACAGGAAGCACCCCAAAGCGCAACGTGGACACATCCAAATTTTGGAAAGAAAACAGAGGTGTTTTTTGCAAAGTGCCTACCTGTAGATTTTGGCCTGTAGCTCAGCCGGCACCTAGGGAAACCTACCAAACCTGTGCATTTCTAAAAACTAGAGACCTAGGGGAATCCAAGATGGGGTGACTTGTGGGGCTCTGACCAGGTTCTGTTACCCAGAATCCTTTGCAAACTTCAAAATTTGGCTACAAAAACACATGTTCCTCACATTTCTGTGGCAGAAAGTTCAGGAATCTGAGAGGAGCCACAAATTTCCTTCCACGCAGCGTTCCTCCAAGTCTCCCGATAAAAATAATACCTCACTTGTGTGGGTAGGCCTAGCGGCCGTGACAGGAGACGCCCCAAAACGCAACGTGGACACATCCCATTTTTTGAAAGAAAACAGAGCTGTTTTTTGCAAAGTGTCTACCTATAGATTTTGGCCTGTAGCTCAGCCGGCACCTAGGGAAACCTACCAAATCTCTGCATTTCTGAAAACTAGAGACCTAGGGGAATCCAAGATGGGGTGACTTGTGTGGCTCGGACCAGGTTCTGTTACCCAGAATCCTTTGCAAACTTCAAAATTGGGCTAAAAAAACACATGTTCCTCACATTTCTGTGGCAGAAAGTTCTGGAATCTGAGAGGAGCCACAAATTTCCTTCCACCCAGAGCTCCCCCAAGTCTCCCGATAAAAATGGTACCTCACTTGTGTGGGTAGGCCTAGCGCCCGCGACAGGATATGCCCCAAAACACAACGTGGACATATCACAGAAAACAGAGCTGTTTTTAGCAAAGTGTCTACCTGTAGATTTTGGCCTCTAGCTCAGCCGGCACCTAGAGAAACCTACCAAACCTGTGCATTTCTGAAAACTAGAGACCTAGGGGAATCCAAGATGGGGTGACTTGTGTGGCTCGGAGCAGGTTCTGTTACCCAGAATCCTTTGCAAACCTCAAAGTTTGGCTAAAAAAAACACATGTTCCTCACATTTCTGTGGCAGAAAGTTCTGAAATCTGAGAGGAGCCACAAATTTCCTTCCACGCAGTGTTCCCCTAAGTCTCCCGATAAAAATGATACCTCACTTGTGTGGGTAGGCCTAGCGGCCGTGACAGGAGACGCCCCAAAACGCAACGTGGACACATCCCATTTTTTTAAAGAAAACAGAGCTGTTTTTTGCAAAGTGCCTACCTGTAGATTTTGGCCTGTAGCTCAGCAGGCACCTAGGGAAACCTACCAAACCTGTGTATTTCTGAAAACTAGAGACCTAGGGGAATCCAAGATGGGGTGACTTGTGTGGCTCGGACCAGGTTCTGTTACCCAGAATCCTTTGCAAACCTCAAAATTTGGCTAAAAAAACACAAGTTCCTCACATTTCTGTGGCAGAAGGTTCTGGAATCTGAGAGGAGCCACAAATTTCCTTCCACCCAGCGTTCCCCCAAGTCTCCCGATAAAAATGATACCTCACTTGTGTGGGTAGGCCTAGCGCCCGCGACAGGAAGCACCCCAAAGCGCAACGTGGACACATCCAAATTTTGGAAAGAAAACAGAGGTGTTTTTTGCAAAGTGCCTACCTGTAGATTTTGGCCTGTAGCTCAGCCGGCACCTAGGGAAACCTACCAAACCTGTGCATTTCTAAAAACTAGAGACCTAGGGGAATCCAAGATGGGGTGGCTTGTGTGGCTCGGACCAGGTTCTGTTACCCAGAATCCTTTGCAAACCTCAAAATTTGTCCTCACATTTCTGTGGCAGAAAGTTCTGGAATCTGAGAGGAGCCACAAATTTCCTTCCACCCAGTGTTCCCCCAAGTCTCCCGATAAAAATGATACCTCACTTGTGTGGGTAGGCCTAGCGGCCGCGACAGGACGCGCCCCAAAACGCAACGTGGACACATCCCATTTTTTTAAAGAAAACAGATCTGTTTTTTGCAAAGTGCCTACCTGTAGATTTTGGCCTGTAGCTCAGCCGGCACCTAGGGAAACCTACCAAACCTGCGTATTTCTGAAAACTAGAGACCTAGGGGAATCCAAGATGGGGTGACTTGTGTGGCTCGGACCAGGTTCTGTTACCCAGAATCCTTTGCAAACCTCAAAATTTGGCAAAAAAACCCACATGTTCCTCACATTTCTGTGGCAGAAAGTTCTGGAATCTGAGAGGAGCCACAAATTTCCTTCCACCCAGCGTTCCCCCAAGTCTCCCGATAAAAATGATACCTCACTTGTGTGGGTAGGCCTAGCGCCCGCGACAGGAAGCGCCCCAAAGCGCAAAGTGGACACATCCACATTTTTTAAAGAAAACAGAGGTGTTTTTTGCAAACTGCCTACCTGTAGATTTTGGCCTCTAGCTCTGCCGGCACCTAGGGAAACCTACCAAACCTGTGCATTTCTAAAAACTAGAGACCTAGGGGAATCCAAGATGGGGTGACTTGTGTGGCTCGGACCAGGTTCTGTTACCCAGAATCCTTTGCAAACTTCAAAATTGGGCTAAAAAAACACACGTTCCTCACATTTCTGTGGCAGATAGTTCTGGAATCTGAGAGGAGCCACAAATCCCTTTCCACCCAGAGCTCCCCCAAGTCTCCCGATAAAAATGGTACCTCACTTGTGTGGGTAGGCCTAGTGCCCGCGACAGGATATGCCCCAAAACACAACGTGGACACATCACAGAAAACAGAGCTGTTTTTAGCAAAGTGTCTACCTGTAGATTTTGGTCTCTAGCTCAGCCGGCACCTAGGGAAACCTACCAAACCTGTGCATTTCTGAAAACTAGAGACGTAGGGGAATCCAAGATGGGGTGACTTGTGTGGCTCGGAGCAGGTTCTGTTACCCAGAATCCTCTGCAAACCTCAAAATTTTGCTAAAAAAAACACATGTTCCTCACATTTCTGTGGCAGAAAGTTCTGGAATCTGAGAGGAGCCACAAATTTCCTTCCAGGCAGCGTTCCCCCAAGTCTCCCGATAAAAATGATACCTCACTTGTGTGGGTAGGCCTAGCGGCCGTGACAGGAGACGCCCCAAAACGCAACGTGGACACATCCCATTTTTTTAAAGAAAACAGAGCTGTTTTTTGCAAAGTGCCTACCTGTAGATTTTGGCCTGTAGCTCAGCCGGCACATAGGGAAACCTACCAACCCTGTGCATTTCTGAAAACTAGAGATCTAGGGGAATCCAAGATGGGGTGACTTGTGTGGCTCGGCCCAGGTTCTGTTACCCAGAATCCTTTGCAAACCTCAAAATTTGTCCTCACATTTCTGTGGCAGAAAGTTCTGGAATCTGAGAGAAGCCACAAATTTCGTTCCACACAGCGTTCCCCCAAGTCTCCCAATAAAAATGATACCTCACTTGTGTGGGTAGGCCTAGCGGCCGCGACAGGAGACACCCCAAAACGCAACGTGGACACATCCCATTTTTTGAAAGAAAACAGAGCTGTTTTTTGCAAAGTGCCTACCTGTAGATTTTTTGCCTGTAGCTCAGCTGGCACCTAGGGAAACCTACCAAACCTGTGCATTTCTAAAAACTAGAAACCTAGGGGAATCCAAGATGGGGTGACTTGTGTGGCTCGGACCAGGTTCTGTTACCCAGAATCCTTTGCAAACCTCAAAATTTGGCTAAAAAAACACATGTTCCTCACATTTCTGTGACAGAAAGATCTGGAATCTGAGAGTAGCCACAAATTTCCTTCCACCCAGCGTTCCCCCAAGTCTCCCGATAAAAATGATACCTCACTTGTGTGGGTAGGCCTAGCGCCCGCGACAGGAAGCGCCCCAAAGCGCAACGTGGACACATCCAAATTTTTGAAAGAAAACAGAGGTGTTTTTTGCAAAGTGCCTACCTGTAGATTTTGGCCTCTAGCTCAGCTGGCACCTAGGGAAACCTACCAAACCTGTGCATTTCTAAAAACTAGAGACCTAGGGGAATCCAAGATGGGGTGACTTGTGTGGCTCGGACCAGGTTCTGTTACCCAGAATCCTTTGCAAACCTCAAAATGTGGCTAAAAAAACACATGTTCCTCACATTTCTGTGGCAGAAAGTTCTGGAATCTGAGAGGAGCCACAAATTTCCTTCCACCCAGCGTTCCCCCAAGTCTCCCAATAAAAATGATACCACACTTGTGTGGGTAGGCCTAGCGCCCGCGACAGGAGACGCCCCAAAGCGCAACGTGGACACATCCAAATTTTTGAAAGAAAACAGAGCTGTTTTTTGCAAAGTGCCTACCTGTAGATTTTTTGCCTGTCGCTCAGCCGGCACCTAGGGAAACCTACCAAACCTGTGCATTTCTGAAAACTAGAGACCTAGGGGAATCCAAGATGGGGTGACTTGTGGGGCTCTGACCAGGTTCTGTTACCCAGAATCCTTTGCAAACTTCAAAATTTGGCTAAAAAAACACATGTTCCTCACATTTCTGTGGCAGAAAGTTCAGGAATCTGAGAGGAGCCACAAATTTCCTTCCACGCAGCGTTCCTCCAAGTCTCCCGATAAAAATGATACCTCACTTGTGTGGGTAGGCCTAGCGGCCGTGACAGGAGACGCCCCAAAACGCAACGTGGACACATCCCATTTTTTGAAAGAAAACAGAGCTGTTTTTTGCAAAGTGCCTACCTGTAGATTTTTTGCCTGTAGCTCAGCTGGCACCTAGGGAAACCTACCAAACCTGTGCATTTCTGAAAACTAGAGACGAAGGGGAATCCAAGATGGGGTGACTTGTGGGGCTCTGACCAGGTTCTGTTACCCAGAATCCTTTGCAAACTTCAAAATTTGGCTAAAAAAACACATGTTCCTCACATTTCTGTGGCAGAAAGTTCAGGAATCTGAGAGGAGCCACAAATTTCCTTCCACGCAGCGTTCCTCCAAGTCTCCCGATAAAAATGATACCTCACTTGTGTGGGTAGGCCTAGCGGCCGTGACAGGAGACGCCCCAAAACGCAACGTGGACACATCCCATTTTTTGAAAGAAAACAGAGCTGTTTTTTGCAAAGTGTCTACCTATAGATTTTGGCCTGTAGCTCAGCCGGCACCTAGGGAAACCTACCAAATCTCTGCATTTCTGAAAACTAGAGACCTAGGGGAATCCAAGATGGGGTGACTTGTGTGGCTCGGACCAGGTTCTGTTACCCAGAATCCTTTGCAAACTTCAAAATTGGGCTAAAAAAACACATGTTCCTCACATTTCTGTGGCAGAAAGTTCTGGAATCTGAGAGGAGCCACAAATTTCCTTCCACCCAGAGCTCCCCCATGTCTCCCGATAAAAATGGTACCTCACTTGTGTGGGTAGGCCTAGCAGCCGCGACAGGAAGCACCCCAAAGCGCAACGTGGACACATCCAAATTTTGGAAAGAAAACAGAGGTGTTTTTTGCAAAGTGCCTACCTGTAGATTTTGGCCTGAAGCTCAGCCGGCACCTAGGGAAACCTACCAAACCTGTGCATTTCTAAAAACTAGAGACCTAGGGGAATCCAAGATGGGGTGGCTTGTGTGGCTCGGACCAGGTTCTGTTACCCAGAATCCTTTGCAAACCTCAAAATTTGTCCTCACATTTCTGTGGCAGAAAGTTCTGGAATCTGAGAGGAGCCACAAATTTCCTTCCACCCAGCGTTCCCCCAAGTCTCCCGATAAAAATGATACCTCACTTGTGTGGGTAGGCCTAGCGGCCGCGACAGGACACGCCCCAAAACGAAACATGGACACATCCCATTTTTTGAAAGAAAACAGATCTGTTTTTTGCAAAGTGCCTACCTGTAAATTTTGGCCTGTAGCTCAGCCGGCACCTAGGGAAACCTACCAAACCTGCATATTTCTGAAAACTAGAGACCTAGGGGAATCCAAGATGGGGTGACTTGTGTGGCTCGGACCAGGTTCTGTTACCCAGAATCCTTTGCAAACCTCAAAATTTGGCAAAAAAAAACACATGTTCCTCATTTCTGTGGCAGAAAGTTCTGGAATCTGAGAGGAGCCACAAATTTTCTTCCACCCAGCGCTCCCCCAAGTCTCCCGATAAAAATGGGACCTCACTTGTGTGGGTAGGCCTAGCGCCCGCGACAGGATATGCCCCAAAACACAACGTGGACACATCACAGAAAACAGAGCTGTTTTTAGCAAAGTGCCTACCTGTAGATTTTGGCCTCTAGCTCAGACGGCACCTAGGGAAACCTACCAAACCTGTGCATTTCTGAAAACTAGAGACCTAGGGGAATCCAAGATGGGGTCACTTGTGTGGCTCGGACCAGGTTCTGTTACCCAGAATCCTTTGCAAACCTCAAAATTTGGCTAAAAAAACACATGTTCCTCACATTTCTGTGGCAGAAAGTTCTGGAATCTGAGACGAGGCAAAAATCTCCTTCCACCCAGCGTTCCCCCAAGTCTCCCGATAAAAATGATACCTCACTTGTGTGGGTAGGCCTAGCGGCCGCGACAAGACAAACCCCAAAACGCAACGTGCACACATCCCATTTTTTGAACGAAAACAGAGCTGTTTTTTGCAAAGTGCCTACCTGTAGATTTTGGCCTCTAGCTCAGCCGGCACCTAGGGAAACCTACCAAACCTGTGCATTTCTGAAAACTAGAGACCTAGGGGAATCCAAGATGGGGTGACTTGTGTGGCTCGGACCAGGTTCTGTTACCCAGAATCCTTTGCAAACTTCAAAATTGGGCTGAAAAAACACACGTTCCTCACATTTCTGTGGCAGATAGTTCTGGAATCTGAGAGGAGCCACAAATCCCCTTCCACCCAGAGCTCCCCCAAGTCTCCCAATAAAAATGGTACCTCACTTGTGTGGGTAGGCCTAGTGCCCGCGACAGGATATGCCCCAAAACACAACGTGGACACATCACAGAAAACAGAGCTGTTTTTAGCAAAGTGTCTACTTGTAGATTTTGGTCTCTAGCTCAGCCGGCACCTAGGGAAACCTACCAAACCTGCGCATTTCTGAAAACTAGAGACGTAGGGGAATCCAAGATGGGGTGACTTGTGTGGCTCGGAGCAGGTTCTGTTACCCAGAATCCTCTGCAAACCTCAAAATTTGGCTAAAAAAAACACATGTTCCTCACATTTCTGTGGCAGAAAGTTCTGGAATCTGAGAGGAGCCACAAATGTCCTTCCACCCAGCGTTCCCCCAAGTCTCCCGATAAAAATGATACCTCACTTGTGTGGGTAGGCCTAGCGCCCGCGACAGGAAGCGCCCCAAAGTGCAACGTGGACACAACCACATTTTTTAAAGAAAACAGAGGTGTTTTTTGCAAACTGCCTACCTGTAGATTTTGGCCTCTAGCTCTGCCGGCACCTAGGGAAACCTACCAAACCTGTGCATTTCTAAAAACTAGAGACCTAGGGGAATCCAAGATGGGGTGACTTGTGTGGCTCGGACCAGGTTCTGTTACCCAGAATCCTTTGCAAACTTCAAAACTGGGCTAAAAAAACACACGTTCCTCACATTTCTGTGGCAGATAGTTCTGGAATCTGAGAGGAGCCACAAATCCCCTTCCACCCAGAGCTCCCCCAAGTCTCCCGATAAAAATGATACCTCACTTGTGTGGGTAGGCCTAGCGGCCGTGACAGGAGACGCCCCAAAACGCAACGTGGACACATCCCATTTTTTTAAAGAAAACAGAGCTGTTTTTTGCAAAGTGCCTACCTGTAGATTTTGGCCTGTAGCTCAGCCGGCACATAGGGAAACCTACCAACCCTGTGCATTTCTGAAAACTAGAGATCTAGGGGAATCCAAGATGGGGTGACTTGTGTGGCTCGGACCAGGTTCTGTTACCCAGAATCCTTTGCAAACCTCAAAATTTGTCCTCACATTTCTGTGGCAGAAAGTTTTGGAATCTGAGGGAAGCCACAAATTTCCTTCCACACAGCGTTCCCCCAAGTCTCCCGATAAAAATGATACCTCACTTGTGTGGGTAGGCCTAGCGGCCGCGACAGGAGACACCCCAAAACGCAACGTGGACACATCCCATTTTTTGAAAGAAAACAGAGCTGTTTTTTGCAAAGTGCCTACCTGTAGATTTTTTGCCTGTAGCTCAGCCGGCACCTAGGGAAACCTACCAAACCTGTGCATTTCTGAAAACTAGAGACCTAGGGGAATCCAAGATGGGGTGACTTGTGTGGCTCGGACCAGGTTCTGTTACCCAGAATCCTTTGCAAACCTCAAAATTTGGCTAAAAAAACACATGTTCCTCACATTTCTGTGGCAGAAAGTTCTGGAATCTGAGAGGAGCCACAAATTTCCTTCCACCCAGCGTTCCCCCAAGTCTCCCGATAAAAATGATACCTCACTTGTGTGGGTAGGCCTAGCGCCCGCGACAGGAAGCGCCCCAAAGCGCAACGTGGACACATCCACATTTTTGAAAGAAAACAGAGGTGTTTTTTGCAAACTGCCTACCTGTAGATTTTGGCCTCTAGCTCTGCCGGCACCTAGGGAAACCTACCAAACCTGTGCATTTCTAAAAACTAGAGACCTAGGGGAATCCAAGATGGGGTGACTTGTGTGGCTCGGACCAGGTTCTGTTACCCAGAATCCTTTGCAAACTTCAAAATTGGGCTAAAAAAACACACGTTCCTCACATTTCTGTGGCAGATAGTTCTGGAATCTGAGAGGAGCCACAAATCCCCTTCCACCCAGAGCTCCCCCAAGTCTCCCGATAAAAATGGTACCTCACTTGTGTGGGTAGGCCTAGTGCCCGCGACAGGATATGCCCCAAAACACAACGTGGACACATCACAGAAATCAAGCTG
The DNA here is from genome assembly GCF_031143425.1 of Pleurodeles waltl. Taxonomy (NCBI): domain Eukaryota; kingdom Metazoa; phylum Chordata; class Amphibia; order Caudata; family Salamandridae; genus Pleurodeles; species Pleurodeles waltl. The sequence continues at coordinate 1,324,575,093 of NC_090444.1, forward strand.
TTTTTAGCAAAGTGTCTACCTGTAGATTTTGGTCTCTAGCTCAGCCGGCACCTAGGGAAACCTACCAAACCTGTGCATTTCTGAAAACTAGAGACGTAGGGGAATCCAAGATGGGGTGACTTGTGTGGCTCGGAGCAGGTTCTGTTACCCAGAATCCTCTGCAAACCTCAAAATTTGGCTAAAAAAAACACATGTTCCTCACATTTCTGTGGCAGAAAGTTCTGGAATCTGAGAGGAGCCACAAATTTCCTTCCAGGCAGCGTTCCCCCAAGTCTCCCGATAAAAATGATACCTCACTTGTGTGGGTAGGCCTAGCGGCCGTGACAGGAGACGCCCCAAAACGCAACGTGGACACATCCCATTTTTTGAAAGAAAACAGAGCTGTTTTTTGCAAAGTGCCTACCTGTAGATTTTGGCCTGTAGCTCAGCCGGCACATAGGGAAACCTGCCAACCCTGTGCATTTCTGAAAACTAGAGATCTAGGGGAATCCAAGATGGGGTGACTTGTGTGGCTCGGACCAGGTTCTGTTACCCAGAATCCTTTGCAAACCTCAAAATTTGTCCTCACATTTCTGTGGCAGAAAGTTCTGGAATCTGAGAGAAGCCACAAATTTCCTTCCACCCAGCGTTCCCCTAAGTCTCCCGATAAAAATGATACCTCACTTGTGTGGGTAGGCATAGCGGCCGCGACAGGAGACACCCCAAAACGCAACGTGGACACATCCCATTTTTTGAAAGAAAACAGAGCTGTTTTTTGCAAAGTGCCTACCTGTAGATTTTTTGCCTGTAGCTCAGCCGGCACCTAGGGAAACCTACCAAACCTGTGCATTTCTGAAAACTAGAGACCTAGGGGAATCCAAGATGGGGTGACTTGTGTGGCTCGGACCAGGTTCTGTTACCCAGAATCCTTTGCAAACCTCAAAATTTGGCTAAAAAAACACATGTTCCTCACATTTCTGTGACAGAAAGTTCTGGAATCTGAGAGGAGCCACAAATTTCCTTCCACCCAGCGTTCCCCCAAGTCTCCCGATAAAAATGATACCTCACTTGTGTGGGTAGGCCTAGCGCCCGCGACAGGAAGCGCCCCAAAGCGCAACGTGGACACATCCAAATTTTTTAAAGAAAACAAAGCTGTTTTTTGCAAAGTGCCTACCTGTAGATTTTGGCCTCTAGCTCTGCCGGCACCTAGGGAAACCTACCAAACCTGTGCATTTCTAAAAACTAGAGACCTAGGGGAATCCAAGATGGGGTGACTTGTGTGGCTCGGACCAGGTTCTGTTACCCAGAATCCTTTGCAAACTTCAAAATTGGGCTAAAAAAACACACGTTCCTCACATTTCTGTGGCAGATAGTTCTGGAATCTGAGAGGAGCCACAAATCCCCTTCCACCCAGAGCTCCCCCAAGTCTCCCGATAAAAATGGTACCTCACTTGTGTGGGTAGGCCTAGTGCCCGCGACAGGATATGCCCCAAAACACAACGTGGACACATCACAGAAATCAGAGCTGTTTTTAGCAAAGTGTCTACCTGTAGATTTTGGTCTCTAGCTCAGCCGGCACCTAGGGAAACCTACCAAACCTGTGCATTTCTGAAAACTAGAGACGTAGGGGAATCCAAGATGGGGTGACTTGTGTGGCTCGGAGCAGGTTCTGTTACCCAGAATCCTCTGCATACCTCAAAATTTGACTAAAAAAAACACATGTTCCTCACATTTCTGTGGCAGAAAGTTCTAGATTCTGAGAGGAGCCACAAATTTCCTTCCAGGCAGCGTTCCCCCAAGTCTCCCGATAAAAATGATACCTCACTTGTGTGGGTAGGCCTAGCGGCCGTGACAGGAGACGCCCCAAAACGCAACGTTGACACATCCCATTTTTTGAAAGAAAACAGAGCTGTTTTTTGCAAAGTGCCTACCTGTAGATTTTGGCCTGTAGCTCAGCCGGCACATAGGGAAACCTACCAACCCTGTGCATTTCTGAAAACTAGAGATCTAGGGGAATCCAAGATGGGGTGACTTGTGTGGCTCGGACCAGGTTCTGTTACCCAGAATCCTTTGCAAACCTCAAAATTTGTCCTCACATTTCTGTGGCAGAAAGTTCTGGAATCTGAGAGAAGCCACAAATTTCCTTCCACCCAGCGTTCCCCCAAGTCTCCCGATAAAAATGATACCTCACTTGTGTGGGTAGGCCTAGCGGCCGCGACAGGAGACACCCCAAAACGCAACGTGGACACATCCCATTTTTTGAAAGAAAACAGAGCTGTTTTTTGCAAAGTGCCTACCTGTAGATTTTTTGCCTGTAGCTCAGCCGGCACCTAGGGAAACCTACCAAACCTGTGCATTTCTGAAAACTAGAGACCTAGGGGAATCCAAGATGGGGTGACTTGTGTGGCTCGGACCAGGTTCTGTTACCCAGAATCCTTTGCAAACCTCAAAATTTGGCTAAAAAAACACATGTTCCTCACATTTCTGTGACAGAAAGTTCTGGAATCTGAGAGGAGCCACAAATTTCCTTCCACCCAGCGTTCCCCCAAGTCTCCCGATAAAAATGATACCTCACTTGTGTGGGTAGGCCTAGCGCCCGCGACAGGAAGCGCCCCAAAGCGCAACGTGGACACATCCAAATTTTTTAAAGAAAACAGAGGTGTTTTTTGCAAAGTGCCTACCTGTAGATTTTGGCCTCTAGCTCAGCTGGCACCTAGGGAAACCTACCAAACCTGTGCATTTCTAAAAACTAGAGACCTAGGGGAATCCAAGATGGGGTGACTTGTGTGGCTCGGACCAGGTTCTGTTACCCAGAATCCTTTGCAAACCTCAAAATTTGGCTAAAAAAACACATGTTCCTCACATTTCTGTGGCAGAAAGTTCTGGAATCTGAGAGGAGCCACAAATTTCCTTCCACCCAGCGTTCCCCCAAGTCTCCCAATAAAAATGATACCTCACTTGTGTGGGTAGGCCTAGCGCCCGCGACAGGAGACGCCCCAAATCGCAACGTGGACACATCCAAATTTTTGAAAGTAAACAGAGGTGTTTTTTGCAAAGTGCCTACCTGTAGATTTTGGCCTGTAGCTCAGCCGGCACCTAGGGAAACCTACCAAACCTGTGCATTTCTGAAAACTAGAGACCTAGGGGAATCCAAGATGGGTGACTTGTGTGGCTCGGACCAGGTTCTGTTACCCAGAATCCTTTGCATACCTCAAAATTTGGCTAAAAAAACACATGTTCCTCACATTTCTGTGACAGAAAGTTCTGGAATCTGAGAGGAGCCACAAATTTCCTTCCACCCAGCGTTCCCCCAAGTCTCCCGATAAAAATGATACCTCACTTGTGTGGGTAGGCATAGCGCCCGCGACAGGAAGCGCCCCAAAGCGCAACATGGACACATCCAAATTTTTGAAAGAAAACAGAGGTGTTTTTTGCAAAGTGCCTACCTGTAGATTTTGGCCTCTAGCTTAGCTGGCACCTAGGGAAACCTACCAAACCTGTGCATTTCTAAAAACTAGAGACCTAGGGGAATCCAAGATGGGGTGACTTGTGTGGCTCGGACCAGGTTCTGTTACCCAGAATCCTTTGCAAACTTCAGAATTGGGCTAAAAAAACACATGTTCCTCACATTTCTGTGGCAGAAAGTTCTGGAATCTGAGAGGAGCCACAAATTCCCTTCCACCCAGAGCTCCCCCAAGTCTCCCGATAAAAATGGTACCTCATTTGTGTGGGTAGGCCTAGCGCCCGCGACAGGATATGCCCCAAAACACAACGTGGACACATCACAGAAAACAGAGCTGTTTTTAGCAAAGTGTCTACCTGTAGATTTTGGCCTCTAGCTCAGCCGACACCTAGGGAAACCTACCAAACCTGTGCATTTCTGAAAACTAGAGACCTAGGGGAATCCAAGATGGGGTGACTTGTGTGGCTCGGAGCAGGTTCTGTTACCCAGAATCCTCTGCAAACCTCAAAATTTGGCTAAAAAAAACACATGTTCCTCACATTTCTGTGGCAGAAAGTTCTGGAATCTGAGAGGAGCCACAAATTTCTTTCCAGGCAGCGTTCCCCCAAGTCTCCCGATAAAAATGATACCTCACTTGTGTGGGTAGGCCTAGCGGCCGTGACAGGAGACGCCCCAAAACGCAACGTGGACACATCCCATTTTTTGAAAGAAAACAGAGCTGTTTTTTGCAAAGTGCTTACCTGTAGATTTTGGCTTGTAGCTCAGCCGGCACCTAGGGAAACCTACCAACCCTGTGCATTTCTAAAAAATAGAGACCTAGGGGAATCCAAGATGGGGTGACTTGTGTGGCTCGGACCAGGTTCTGTTACCCAGAATCCTTTGCAAACCTCAAAATTTGTCCTCACATTTCTGTGGCAGAAAATTCTGGAATCTGAGAGGAGCCACAAATTTCCTTCCACCCAGCGTTCCCCCAAGTCTCCCGATAAAAATGATACCTCACTTGTGTGGGTAGGCCTAGCGGCCGCGACAGGAGACACCCCAAAACGCAACGTGGACACATCCCATTTTTTGAAAGAAAACAGAGCTGTTTTTTGCAAAGTGCCTACCTGTAGATTTTGGCCTGTAGCTCAGCAGGCACCTAGGGAAACCTACCAAACCTGTGTATTTCTGAAAACTAGAGACCTAGGGGAATCCAAGATGGGGTGACTTGTGTGGCTCGGACCAGGTTCTGTTACCCAGAATCCTTTGCAAACCTCAAAATTTGGCTAAAAAAACACATGTTCCTCACATTTCTGTGGCAGAAAGTTCTGGAATCTGAGAGGAGCCACAGATTTCCTTCCACCCAGCGCTCCCCCAAGTCTCCCGATAAAAATGGTACCTCACTTGTGTGGGTAGGCCTAGCGCCTACGACAGGATATGCCCCAAAACACAACGTGGACACATCACAGAAAACAGAGCTGTTTTTAGCAAAGTGCCTACCTGTAGATTTTGGCCTCTAGCTCAGCCGGCACCTAGGGAAACCAACCAAACCTGTGCATTTCTGAAAACTAGAGACCTAGGGGAATCCAAGATGGGGTGACTTGTGTGGCTCGGACCAGGTTCTGTTACCCAGAATCCTTTGCAAACCTCATACTTTGGCTACAAAAACACATGTTCCTCACATTTCTGTGGCAGAAAGTTCTGGAATCTGAGACGAGACACAAAATTCCTTCCACCCAGCGTTCCCCCAAGTCTCCCGATAAAAATGATACCTCACTTGTGTGGGTAGGCCTAGCGGCCGCGACAGGAGACACCCCAAAACGCAACGTGGACACATCCCATTTTTTTTAAGAAAACAGAGCTGTTTTTTGCAAAGTGCCTACCTGTAGATTTTGGCCTGTAGCTCAGCCGGCACCTAGGGAAACCTACCACACCTGTGCATTTCTGAAAACTAGAGACCTAGGGGAATCCAAGATGGGATGACTTGTGTGGCTCGGACCAGGTTCTGTTACCCAGAATCCTTTGCAAACCTCAAAATTTGGCTAAAAAAACACAAGTTCCTCACATTTCTGTGGCAGAAAGTTCTGGAATCTGAGAGGAGCCACAAATTTCCTTCCACCCAGCGTTCCCCCAAGTCTCCCGATAAAAATGATACCTCACTTGTGTGGGTAGGCCTAGCGCCCGCGACAGGAAGCGCCCCAAAGCGCAACGTGGACACATCCAAATTTTTGAAAGAAAACAGAGGTGTTTTTTGCAAAGTGCCTACCTGTGGATTTTGGCCTCTAGCTCAGCCGGCACCTAGAGAAACCTACCAAACCTGTGCATTTCTGAAAACTAGAGACCTAGGGGAATCCAAGATGGGATGACTTGTGTGGCTCGGAGCAGGTTCTGTTACCCAGAATCCTTTGCAAACCTCAACGTTTGGCTAAAAAAAACACATGTTCCTCACATTTCTGTGGCAGAAAGTTCTGAAATCTGAGAGGAGCCACAAATTTCCTTCCACGCAGTGTTCCCCTAAGTCTCCCGATAAAAATGATACCTCACTTGTGTGGGTAGGCCTAGCGGCCGTGACAGGAGACGCCCCAAAACGCAACGTGGACACATCCCATTTTTTTAAAGAAAACAGAGCTGTTTTTTGCAAAGTGCCTACCTGTAGATTTTGGCCTGTAGCTCAGCCGGCACCTAGGGAAACCTACCAAACCTGTGCATTTCTGAAAACTAGAGACCTAGGGGAATCCAAGATGGGGTGACTTGTGTGGCTCGGACCAGGTTCTGTTACCCAGAATCCTTTGCAAACCTCAAAATTTGGCTAAAAAAACACAAGTTCCTCATATTTCTGTGGCAGAAAGTTCTGGAATCTGAGAGGAGCCACAAATTTCCTTCCACCCAGCGTTCCCCCAAGTCTCCCGATAAAAATGATACCTCACTTGTGTGGGTAGGCCTAGCGCCCGCGACAGGAAGCACCCCAAAGCGCAACGTGGACACATCCAAATTTTGGAAAGAAAACAGAGGTGTTTTTTGCAAAGTGCCTACCTGTAGATTTTGGCCTGTAGCTCAGCCGGCACCTAGGGAAACCTACCAAACCTGTGCATTTCTAAAAACTAGAGACCTAGGGGAATCCAAGATGGGGTGGCTTGTGTGGCTCGGACCAGGTTCTGTTACCCAGAATCCTTTGCAAACCTCAAAATTTGTCCTCACATTTCTGTGGCAGAAAGTTCTGGAATCTGAGAGGAGCCACAAATTTCCTTCCACCCAGCGTTCCCCCAAGTCTCCCGATAAAAATGATACCTCACTTGTGTGGGTAGGCCTAGCGGCCGCGACAGGACACGCCCCAAAACTCAACGTGGACACATCCCATTTTTTTAAAGAAAACAGATCTGTTTTTTGCAAAGTGCCTACCTGTAGATTTTGGCCTGTAGCTCAGCCGGCACCTAGGGAAACCTACCAAACCTGCGTATTTCTGAAAACTAGAGACCTAGGGGAATCCAAGATGGGGTGACTTGTGTGGCTCGGACCAGGTTCTGTTACCCAGAATCCTTTGCAAACCTCAAAATTTGGCAAAAAAAACCACATGTTCCTCACATTTCTGTGGCAGAAAGTTCTGGAGTCTGAGAGGAGCCACAAATTTCCTTCCACCCAGCGCTCCCCCAAGTCTCCCGATAAAAATGGGACCTCACTTGTGTGGGTAGGCCTAGCGCCCGCGACAGGATATGCCCCAAAACACAACGTGGACACATCACAGAAAACAGAGCTGTTTTTAGCAAAGTGCCTACCTGTAGATTTTGGCCTCTAGCTCAGACGGCACCTAGGGAAACCTACCAAACCTGTGCATTTCTGAAAACTAGAGACCTAGGGGAATCCAAGATGGGGTCACTTGTGTGGCTCGGACCAGGTTCTGTTACCCAGAATCCTTTGCAAACCTCAAAATTTGGCTAAAAAAACACATGTTCCTCACATTTCTGTGGCAGAAAGTTCTGGAATCTGAGACGAGGCACAAATCTCCTTCCACCCAGCGTTCCCCCAAGTCTCCCGATAAAAATGATACCTCACTTGTGTGGGTAGGCCTAGCGGCCGCGACAAGACAAACCCCAAAACGCAACGTGGACACATCCCATTTTTTGAACGAAAACAGAGCTGTTTTTTGCAAAGTGCCTACCTGTAGATTTTGGCCTCTAGCTCAGCCGGCACCTAGGGAAACCTACCAAACCTGTGCATTTCTGAAAACTAGAGACCTAGGGGAATCCAAGATGGGGTGACTTGTGTGGCTCGGACCAGGTTCTGTTACCCAGAATCCTTTGCAAACCTCAAAATTTGGCTAAAAAAACACATGTTCCTCACATTTCTGTGGCAGAAAGTTCTGGAATCTGAGAGGAGCCACAAATTCCCTTCCACCCAGAGCTCCCCCAAGTCTCCCGATAAAAATGGTACCTCATTTGTGTGGGTAGGCCTAGCGCCCGCGACAGGATATGCCCCAAAACACAACGTGGACACATCACAGAAAACAGAGCTGGTTTTAGCAAAGTGTCTACCTGTAGATTTTGGCCTCTAGCTCAGCCGACACCTAGGGAAACCTACCAAACCTGTGCATTTCTGAAAACTAGAGACCTAGGGGAATCCAAGATGGGGTGACTTGTGTGGCTCGGAGCAGGTTCTGTTACCCAGAATCCTCTGCAAACCTCAAAATTTGGCTAAAAAAAACACATGTTCCTCACATTTCTGTGGCAGAAAGTTCTGGAATCTGAGAGGAGCCACAAATTTCTTTCCAGGCAGCGTTCCCCCAAGTCTCCCGATAAAAATGATACCTCACTTGTGTGGGTAGGCCTAGCGGCCGTGACAGGAGACGCCCCAAAACGCAACGTGGACACATCCCATTTTTTGAAAGAAAACAGAGCTGTTTTTTGCAAAGTGCTTACCTGTAGATTTTGGCTTGTAGCTCAGCCGGCACCTAGGGAAACCTACCAACCCTGTGCATTTCTAAAAAATAGAGACCTAGGGGAATCCAAGATGGGGTGACTTGTGTGGCTCGGACCAGGTTCTGTTACCCAGAATCCTTTGCAAACCTCAAAATTTGTCCTCACATTTCTGTGGCAGAAAATTCTGGAATCTGAGAGGAGCCACAAATTTCCTTCCACCCAGCGTTCCCCCAAGTCTCCCGATAAAAATGATACCTCACTTGTGTGGGTAGGCCTAGCGGCCGCGACAGGAGACACCCCAAAACGCAACGTGGACACATCCCATTTTTTGAAAGAAAACAGAGCTGTTTTTTGCAAAGTGCCTACCTGTAGATTTTGGCCTGTAGCTCAGCAGGCACCTAGGGAAACCTACCAAACCTGTGTATTTCTGAAAACTAGAGACCTAGGGGAATCCAAGATGGGGTGACTTGTGTGGCTCGGACCAGGTTCTGTTACCCAGAATCCTTTGCAAACCTCAAAATTTGGCTAAAAAAACACATGTTCCTCACATTTCTGTGGCAGAAAGTTCTGGAATCTGAGAGGAGCCACAGATTTCCTTCCACCCAGCGCTCCCCCAAGTCTCCCGATAAAAATGGTACCTCACTTGTGTGGGTAGGCCTAGCGCCTACGACAGGATATGCCCCAAAACACAACGTGGACACATCACAGAAAACAGAGCTGTTTTTAGCAAAGTGCCTACCTGTAGATTTTGGCCTCTAGCTCAGCCGGCACCTAGGGAAACCAACCAAACCTGTGCATTTCTGAAAACTAGAGACCTAGGGGAATCCAAGATGGGGTGACTTGTGTGGCTCGGACCAGGTTCTGTTACCCAGAATCCTTTGCAAACCTCATACTTTGGCTAAAAAACACATGTTCCTCACATTTCTGTGGCAGAAAGTTCTGGAATCTGAGACGAGACACAAAATTCCTTCCACCCAGCGTTCCCCCAAGTCTCCCGATAAAAATGATACCTCACTTGTGTGGGTAGGCCTAGCGGCCGCGACAGGAGACACCCCAAAACGCAACGTGGACACATCCCATTTTTTTTAAGAAAACAGAGCTGTTTTTTGCAAAGTGCCTACCTGTAGATTTTGGCCTGTAGCTCAGCCGGCACCTAGGGAAACCTACCACACCTGTGCATTTCTGAAAACTAGAGACCTAGGGGAATCCAAGATGGGATGACTTGTGTGGCTCGGACCAGGTTCTGTTACCCAGAATCCTTTGCAAACCTCAAAATTTGGCTAAAAAAACACAAGTTCCTCACATTTCTGTGGCAGAAAGTTCTGGAATCTGAGAGGAGCCACAAATTTCCTTCCACCCAGCGTTCCCCCAAGTCTCCCGATAAAAATGATACCTCACTTGTGTGGGTAGGCCTAGCGCCCGCGACAGGAAGCGCCCCAAAGCGCAACGTGGACACATCCAAATTTTTGAAAGAAAACAGAGGTGTTTTTTGCAAAGTGCCTACCTGTGGATTTTGGCCTCTAGCTCAGCCGGCACCTAGAGAAACCTACCAAACCTGTGCATTTCTGAAAACTAGAGACCTAGGGGAATCCAAGATGGGATGACTTGTGTGGCTCGGAGCAGGTTCTGTTACCCAGAATCCTTTGCAAACCTCAACGTTTGGCTAAAAAAAACACATGTTCCTCACATTTCTGTGGCAGAAAGTTCTGAAATCTGAGAGGAGCCACAAATTTCCTTCCACGCAGTGTTCCCCTAAGTCTCCCGATAAAAATGATACCTCACTTGTGTGGGTAGGCCTAGCGGCCGTGACAGGAGACGCCCCAAAACGCAACGTGGACACATCCCATTTTTTTAAAGAAAACAGAGCTGTTTTTTGCAAAGTGCCTACCTGTAGATTTTGGCCTGTAGCTCAGCCGGCACCTAGGGAAACCTACCAAACCTGTGCATTTCTGAAAACTAGAGACCTAGGGGAATCCAAGATGGGGTGACTTGTGTGGCTCGGACCAGGTTCTGTTACCCAGAATCCTTTGCAAACCTCAAAATTTGGCTAAAAAAACACAAGTTCCTCATATTTCTGTGGCAGAAAGTTCTGGAATCTGAGAGGAGCCACAAATTTCCTTCCACCCAGCGTTCCCCCAAGTCTCCCGATAAAAATGATACCTCACTTGTGTGGGTAGGCCTAGCGCCCGCGACAGGAAGCACCCCAAAGCGCAACGTGGACACATCCAAATTTTGGAAAGAAAACAGAGGTGTTTTTTGCAAAGTGCCTACCTGTAGATTTTGGCCTGTAGCTCAGCCGGCACCTAGGGAAACCTACCAAACCTGTGCATTTCTAAAAACTAGAGACCTAGGGGAATCCAAGATGGGGTGACTTGTGTGGCTCGGACCAGGTTCTGTTACCCAGAATCCTTTGCAAACCTCAAAATTTGGCTAAAAAAACACAAGTTCCTCATATTTCTGTGGCAGAAAGTTCTGGAATCTGAGAGGAGCCACAAATTTCCTTCCACCCAGCGTTCCCCCAAGTCTCCCGATAAAAATGATACCTCACTTGTGTGGGTAGGCCTAGCGGCCGCGACAGGACACGCCCCAAAACGCAACGTGGACACATCCCATTTTTTGAAAGAAAACAGATCTGTTTTTTGCAAAGTGCCTACCTGTAGATTTTGGCCTGTAGCTCAGCCGGCACCTAGGGAAACCTACCAAACCTGCGTATTTCTGAAAACTAGAGACCTAGGGGAATCCAAGATGGGGTGACTTGTGTGGCTCGGACCAGGTTCTGTTACCCAGAATCCTTTGCAAACCTCAAAATTTGGCAAAAAAAACCACATGTTCCTCACATTTCTGTGGCAGAAAGTTCTGGAATCTGAGAGGAGCCACAAATTTCCTTCCACCCAGCGCTCCCCCAAGTCTCCCGATAAAAATGGGACCTCACTTGTGTGGGTAGGCCTAGCGCCCGCGACAGGATATGCCCCAAAACACAACGTGGACACATCACAGAAAACAGAGCTGTTTTTAGCAAAGTGCCTACCTGTAGATTTTGGCCTCTAGCTCAGACGGCACCTAGGGAAACCTACCAAACCTGTGCATTTCTGAAAACTAGAGACCTAGGGGAATCCAAGATGGGGTCACTTGTGTGGCTCGGACCAGGTTCTGTTACCCAGAATCCTTTGCAAACCTCAAAATTTGGCTAAAAAAACACATGTTCCTCACATTTCTGTGGCAGAAAGTTCTGGAATCTGAGACGAGGCACAAATCTCCTTCCACCCAGCGTTCCCCCAAGTCTCCCGATAAAAATGATACCTCACTTGTGTGGGTAGGCCTAGCGGCCGCGACAAGACAAACCCCAAAACGCAACGTGGACACATCCCATTTTTTGAACGAAAACAGAGCTGTTTTTTGCAAAGTGCCTACCTGTAGATTTTGGCCTCTAGCTCAGCCGGCACCTAGGGAAACCTACCAAACCTGTGCATTTCTGAAAACTAGAGACCTAGGGGAATCCAAGATGGGGTGACTTGTGTGGCTCGGACCAGGTTCTGTTACCCAGAATCCTTTGCAAACCTCAAAATTTGGCTAAAAAAACACATGTTCCTCACATTTCTGTGGCAGAAAGTTCTGGAATCTGAGAGGAGCCACAAATTTCCTTCCACCCAGCGTTCCCCCAAGTCTCCCGATAAAAATGATACCTCACTTGTGTGGGTAGGCCTAGCGCCCGCGACAGGAAGCGCCCCAAAGCGCAACGTGGACACAACCACATTTTTTAAAGAAAACAGAGGTGTTTTTTGCAAACTGCCTACCTGTAGATTTTGGCCTCTAGCTCTGCCGGCACCTAGGGAAACCTACCAAACCTGTGCATTTCTAAAAACTAGAGACCTAGGGGAATCCAAGATGGGGTGACTTGTGTGGCTCGGACCAGGTTCTGTTACCCAGAATCCTTTGCAAACTTCAAAATTGGGCTAAAAAAACACACGTTCCTCACATTTCTGTGGCAGATAGTTCTGGAATCTGAGAGGAGCCACAAATCCCCTTCCACCCAGAGCTCCCCCAAGTCTCCCGATAAAAATGGTACCTCACTTGTGTGGGTAGGCCTAGTGCCCGCGACAGGATATGCCCCAAAACACAACGTGGACATATCACAGAAAACAGAGCTGTTTTTAGCAAAGTGTCTACCTGTAGATTTTGGTCTCTAGCTCAGCCGGCACCTAGGGAAACCTACCAAACCTGCGCATTTCTGAAAACTAGAGACGTAGGGGAATCCAAGATGGGGTGACTTGTGTGGCTCGGAGCAGGTTCTGTTACCCAGAATCCTCTGCAAACCTCAAAATTTGGCTAAAAAAAACACATGTTCCTCACATTTCTGTGGCAGAAAGTTCTGGAATCTGAGAGGAGCCACAAATTTCCTTCCACCCAGCTTTCCCCCAAGTCTCCCGATAAAAATGATACCTCACTTGTGTGGGTAGGCCTAGCGCCCGCGACAGGAAGCGCCCCAAAGTGCAACGTGGACACAACCACATTTTTTAAAGAAAACAGAGGTGTTTTTTGCAAACTGCCTACCTGTAGATTTTGGCCTCTAGCTCTGCCGGCACCTAGGGAAACCTACCAAACCTGTGCATTTCTAAAAACTAGAGACCTAGGGGAATCCAAGATGGGGTGACTTGTGTGGCTCGGACCAGGTTCTGTTACCCAGAATCCTTTGCAAACTTCAAAATTGGGCTAAAAAAACACACGTTCCTCACATTTCTGTGGCAGATAGTTCTGGAATCTGAGAGGAGCCACAAATCCCCTTCCACCCAGAGCTCCCCCAAGTCTCCCGATAAAAATGATACCTCACTTGTGTGGGTAGGCCTAGCGGCCGTGACAGGAGACGCCCCAAAACGCAACGTGGACACATCCCATTTTTTTAAAGAAAACAGAGCTGTTTTTTGCAAAGTGCCTACCTGTAGATTTTGGCCTGTAGCTCAGCCGGCACATAGGGAAACCTACCAACCCTGTGCATTTCTGAAAACTAGAGATCTAGGGGAATCCAAGATGGGGTGACTTGTGTGGCTCGGACCAGGTTCTGTTACCCAGAATCCTTTGCAAACCTCAAAATTTGTCCTCACATTTCTGTGGCAGAAAGTTTTGGAATCTGAGAGAAGCCACAAATTTCCTTCCACACAGCGTTCCCCCAAGTCTCCCGATAAAAATGATACCTCACTTGTGTGGGTAGGCCTAGCGGCCGCGACAAGAGACACCCCAAAACGCAACGTGGACACATCCCATTTTTTGAAAGAAAACAGAGCTGTTTTTTGCAAAGTGCCTACCTGTAGATTTTTTGCCTGTAGCTCAGCCGGCACCTAGGGAAACCTACCAAACCTGTGCATTTCTGAAAACTAGAGACCTAGGGGAATCCAAGATGGGGTGACTTGTGTGGCTCGGACCAGGTTCTGTTACCCAGAATCCTTTGCAAACCTCAAAATTTGGCTAAAAAAACACATGTTCCTCACATTTCTGTGACAGAAAGTTCTGGAATCTGAGAGGAGCCACAAATTTCCTTCCACCCAGCGTTCCCCCAAGTCTCCCGATAAAAATGATACCTCACTTGTGTGGGTAGGCCTAGCGCCCGCGACAGGAAGCGCCCCAAAGCGCAACGTGGACACATCCACATTTTTGAAAGAAAACAGAGGTGTTTTTTGCAAACTGCCTACCTGTAGATTTTGGCCTCTAGCTCTGCCGGCACCTAGGGAAACCTACCAAACCTGTGCATTTCTAAAAACTAGAGACCTAGGGGAATCCAAGATGGGGTGACTTGTGTGGCTCGGACCAGGTTCTGTTACCCAGAATCCTTTGCAAACTTCAAAATTGGGCTAAAAAAACACACGTTCCTCACATTTCTGTGGCAGATAGTTCTGGAATCTGAGAGGAGCCACAAATCCCCTTCCACCCAGAGCTCCCCCAAGTCTCCCGATAAAAATGGTACCTCACTTGTGTGGGTAGGCCTAGTGCCCGCGACAGGATATGCCCCAAAACACAACGTGGACACATCACAGAAATCAAGCTGTTTTTAGCAAAGTGTCTACCTGTAGATTTTGGTCTCTAGCTCAGCCGGCACCTAGGGAAACCTACCAAACCTGTGCATTTCTGAAAACTAGAGACGTAGGGGAATCCAAGATGGGGTGACTTGTGTGGCTCGGAGCAGGTTCTGTTACCCAGAATCCTCTGCATACCTCAAAATTTGGCTAAAAAAAACACATGTTCCTCACATTTCTGTGGCAGAAAGTTCTGGAATCTGAGAGGAGCCACAAATTTCCTTCCAGGCAGCGTTCCCCCAAGTCTCCCGATAAAAATGATACCTCACTTGTGTGGGTAGGCCTAGCGGCCGTGACAGGAGACGCCCCAAAACGCAACGTGGACACATCCCATTTTTTGAAAGAAAACAGAGCTGTTTTTTGCAAAGTGCCTACCTGTAGATTTTGGCCTGTAGCTCAGCCGGCACATAGGGAAACCTGCCAACCCTGTGCATTTCTGAAAACTAGAGATCTAGGGGAATCCAAGATGGGGTGACTTGTGTGGCTCGGACCAGGTTCTGTTACCCAGAATCCTTTGCAAACCTCAAAATTTGTCCTCACATTTCTGTGGCAGAAAGTTCTGGAATCTGAGAGAAGCCACAAATTTCCTTCCACCCAGCGTTCCCCCAAGTCTCCCGATAAAAATGATACCTCACTTGTGTGGGTAGGCCTAGCGGCCGCGACAGGAGACACCCCAAAACGCAACGTGGACACATCCCATTTTTTGAAAGAAAACAGAGCTGTTTTTTGCAAAGTGCCTACCTGTAGATTTTTTGCCTGTAGCTCAGCCGGCACCTAGGGAAACCTACCAAACCTGTGCATTTCTGAAAACTAGAGACCTAGGGGAATCCAAGATGGGGTGACTTGTGTGGCTCGGACCAGGTTCTGTTACCCAGAATCCTTTGCAAACCTCAAAATTTGGCTAAAAAAACACATGTTCCTCACATTTCTGTGACAGAAAGTTCTGGAATCTGAGAGGAGCCACAAATTTCCTTCCACCCAGCGTTCCCCCAAGTCTCCCGATAAAAATTATACCTCACTTGTGTGGGTAGGCCTAGCGCCCGCGACAGGAAGCGCCCCAAAGCGCAACGTGGACACATCCAAATTTTTTAAAGAAAACAGAGCTGTTTTTTGCAAAGTGCCTACCTGTAGATTTTGGCCTCTAGCTCTGCCGGCACCTAGGGAAACCTACCAAACCTGTGCATTTCTAAAAACTAGAGACCTAGGGGAATCCAAGATGGGGTGACTTGTGTGGCTCGGACCAGGTTCTGTTACCCAGAATCCTTTGCAAACTTCAAAATTGGGCTAAAAAAACACACGTTCCTCACATTTCTGTGGCAGATAGTTCTGGAATCTGAGAGGAGCCACAAATCCCCTTCCACCCAGAGCTCCCCCAAGTCTCCCGATAAAAATGGTACCTCACTTGTGTGGGTAGGCCTAGTGCCCGCGACAGGATATGCCCCAAAACACAACGTGGACACATCACAGAAATCAGAGCTGTTTTTAGCAAAGTGTCTACCTGTAGATTTTGGTCTCTAGCTCAGCCGGCACCTAGGGAAACCTACCAAACCTGTGCATTTCTGAAAACTAGAGACGTAGGGGAATCCAAGATGGGGTGACTTGTGTGGCTCGGAGCAGGTTCTGTTACCCAGAATCCTCTGCATACCTCAAAATTTGGCTAAAAAAAACACATGTTCCTCACATTTCTGTGGCAGAAAGTTCTGGAATCTGAGAGGAGCCACAAATTTCCTTCCAGGCAGCGTTCCCCCAAGTCTCCCGATAAAAATGATACCTCACTTGTGTGGGTAGGCCTAGCGGCCGTGACAGGAGACGCCCCAAAACGCAACGTTGACACATCCCATTTTTTGAAAGAAAACAGAGCTGTTTTTTGCAAAGTGCCTACCTGTAGATTTTGGCCTGTAGCTCAGCCGGCACATAGGGAAACCTACCAACCCTGTGCATTTCTGAAAACTAGAGATCTAGGGGAATCCAAGATGGGGTGACTTCTGTGGCTCGGACCAGGTTCTGTTACCCAGAATCCTTTGCAAACCTCAAAATTTGTCCTCACATTTCTGTGGCAGAAAGTTCTGGAATCTGAGAGAAGCCACAAATTTCCTTCCACCCAGCGTTCCCCCAAGTCTCCCGATAAAAATGATACCTCACTTGTGTGGGTAGGCCTAGCGGCCGCGACAGGAGACACCCCAAAACGCAACGTGGACACATCCCATTTTTTGAAAGAAAACAGAGCTGTTTTTTACAAAGTGCCTACCTGTAGATTTTTTGCCTGTAGCTCAGCCGGCACCTAGGGAAACCTACCAAACCTGTGCATTTCTGAAAACTAGAGACCTAGGGGAATCCAAGATGGGGTGACTTGTGTGGCTCGGACCAGGTTCTGTTACCCAGAATCCTTTGCAAACCTCAAAATTTGGCTAAAAAAACACATGTTCCTCACATTTCTGTGACAGAAAGTTCTGGAATCTGAGAGGAGCCACAAATTTCCTTCCACCCAGCGTTCCCCCAAGTCTCCCGATAAAAATGATACCTCACTTGTGTGGGTAGGCCTAGCGCCCGCGACAGGAAGCGCCCCAAAGCGCAACGTGGACACATCCAAATTTTTTAAAGAAAACAGAGGTGTTTTTTGCAAAGTGCCTACCTGTAGATTTTGGCCTCTAGCTCAGCTGGCACCTGGGGAAACCTACCAAACCTGTGCATTTCTAAAAACTAGAGACCTAGGGGAATCCAAGATGGGGTGACTTGTGTGGCTCGGACCAGGTTCTGTTACCCAGAATACTTTGCAAACCTCAAAATTTGGCTAAAAAAACACATGTTCCTCACATTTCTGTGGCAGAAAGTTCTGGAATCTGAGAGGAGCCACAAATGTCCTTCCACCCAGCGTTCCCCCAAGTCTCCCGATAAAAATGATACCTCACTTGTGTGGGTAGGCCTAGCGCCCGCGACAGGAAGCGCCCCAAAGTGCAACGTGGACACAACCACATTTTTTAAAGAAAACAGAGGTGTTTTTTGCAAACTGCCTACCTGTAGATTTTGGCCTCTAGCTCTGCCGGCACCTAGGGAAACCTACCAAACCTGTGCATTTCTAAAAACTAGAGACCTAGGGGAATCCAAGATGGGGTGACTTGTGTGGCTCGGACCAGGTTCTGTTACCCAGAATCCTTTGCAAACTTCAAAACTGGGCTAAAAAAACACACGTTCCTCACATTTCTGTGGCAGATAGTTCTGGAATCTGAGAGGAGCCACAAATCCCCTTCCACCCAGAGCTCCCCCAAGTCTCCCGATAAAAATGATACCTCACTTGTGTGGGTAGGCCTAGCGGCCGTGACAGGAGACGCCCCAAAACGCAACGTGGACACATCCCATTTTTTTAAAGAAAACAGAGCTGTTTTTTGCAAAGTGCCTACCTGTAGATTTTGGCCTGTAGCTCAGCCGGCACATAGGGAAACCTACCAACCCTGTGCATTTCTGAAAACTAGAGATCTAGGGGAATCCAAGATGGGGTGACTTGTGTGGCTCGGACCAGGTTCTGTTACCCAGAATCCTTTGCAAACCTCAAAATTTGTCCTCACATTTCTGTGGCAGAAAGTTTTGGAATCTGAGGGAAGCCACAAATTTCCTTCCACACAGCGTTCCCCCAAGTCTCCCGATAAAAATGATACCTCACTTGTGTGGGTAGGCCTAGCGGCCGCGACAGGAGACACCCCAAAACGCAACGTGGACACATCCCATTTTTTGAAAGAAAACAGAGCTGTTTTTTGCAAAGTGCCTACCTGTAGATTTTTTGCCTGTAGCTCAGCCGGCACCTAGGGAAACCTACCAAACCTGTGCATTTCTGAAAACTAGAGACCTAGGGGAATCCAAGATGGGGTGACTTGTGTGGCTCGGACCAGGTTCTGTTACCCAGAATCCTTTGCAAACCTCAAAATTTGGCTAAAAAAACACATGTTCCTCACATTTCTGTGGCAGAAAGTTCTGGAATCTGAGAGGAGCCACAAATTTCCTTCCACCCAGCGTTCCCCCAAGTCTCCCGATAAAAATGATACCTCACTTGTGTGGGTAGGCCTAGCGCCCGCGACAGGAAGCGCCCCAAAGCGCAACGTGGACACATCCACATTTTTGAAAGAAAACAGAGGTGTTTTTTGCAAACTGCCTACCTGTAGATTTTGGCCTCTAGCTCTGCCGGCACCTAGGGAAACCTACCAAACCTGTGCATTTCTAAAAACTAGAGACCTAGGGGAATCCAAGATGGGGTGACTTGTGTGGCTCGGACCAGGTTCTGTTACCCAGAATCCTTTGCAAACTTCAAAATTGGGCTAAAAAAACACACGTTCCTCACATTTCTGTGGCAGATAGTTCTGGAATCTGAGAGGAGCCACAAATCCCCTTCCACCCAGAGCTCCCCCAAGTCTCCCGATAAAAATGGTACCTCACTTGTGTGGGTAGGCCTAGTGCCCGCGACAGGATATGCCCCAAAACACAACGTGGACACATCACAGAAATCAAGCTGTTTTTAGCAAAGTGTCTACCTGTAGATTTTGGTCTCTAGCTCAGCCGGCACCTAGGGAAACCTACCAAACCTGTGCATTTCTGAAAACTAGAGACGTAGGGGAATCCAAGATGGGGTGACTTGTGTGGCTCGGAGCAGGTTCTGTTACCCAGAATCCTCTGCAAACCTCAAAATTTGGCTAAAAAAAACACATGTTCCTCACATTTCTGTGGCAGAAAGTTCTGGAATCTGAGAGGAGCCACAAATTTCCTTCCAGGCAGCGTTCCCCCAAGTCTCCCGATAAAAATGATACCTCACTTGTGTGGGTAGGCCTAGCGGCCGTGACAGGAGACGCCCCAAAACGCAACGTGGACACATCCCATTTTTTGAAAGAAAACAGAGCTGTTTTTTGCAAAGTGCCTACCTGTAGATTTTGGCCTGTAGCTCAGCCGGCACATAGGGAAACCTGCCAACCCTGTGCATTTCTGAAAACTAGAGATCTAGGGGAATCCAAGATGGGGTGACTTGTGTGGCTCGGACCAGGTTCTGTTACCCAGAATCCTTTGCAAACCTCAAAATTTGTCCTCACATTTCTGTGGCAGAAAGTTCTGGAATCTGAGAGAAGCCACAAATTTCCTTCCACCCAGCGTTCCCCTAAGTCTCCCGATAAAAATGATACCTCACTTGTGTGGGTAGGCATAGCGGCCGCGACAGGAGACACCCCAAAACGCAACGTGGACACATCCCATTTTTTGAAAGAAAACAGAGCTGTTTTTTGCAAAGTGCCTACCTGTAGATTTTTTGCCTGTAGCTCAGCCGGCACCTAGGGAAACCTACCAAACCTGTGCATTTCTGAAAACTAGAGACCTAGGGGAATCCAAGATGGGGTGACTTGTGTGGCTCGGACCAGGTTCTGTTACCCAGAATCCTTTGCAAACCTCAAAATTTGGCTAAAAAAACACATGTTCCTCACATTTCTGTGACAGAAAGTTCTGGAATCTGAGAGGAGCCACAAATTTCCTTCCACCCAGCGTTCCCCCAAGTCTCCCGATAAAAATGATACCTCACTTGTGTGGGTAGGCCTAGCGCCCGCGACAGGAAGCGCCCCAAAGCGCAACGTGGACACATACAAATTTTTTAAAGAAAACAAAGCTGTTTTTTGCAAAGTGCCTACCTGTAGATTTTGGCCTCTAGCTCTGCCGGCACCTAGGGAAACCTACCAAACCTGTGCATTTCTAAAAACTAGAGACCTAGGGGAATCCAAGATGGGGTGACTTGTGTGGCTCGGACCAGGTTCTGTTACCCAGAATCCTTTGCAAACTTCAAAATTGGGCTAAAAAAACACACGTTCCTCACATTTCTGTGGCAGATAGTTCTGGAATCTGAGAGGAGCCACAAATCCCCTTCCACCCAGAGCTCCCCCAAGTCTCCCGATAAAAATGGTACCTCACTTGTGTGGGTAGGCCTAGTGCCCGCGACAGGATATGCCCCAAAACACAACGTGGACACATCACAGAAATCAGAGCTGTTTTTAGCAAAGTGTCTACCTGTAGATTTTGGTCTCTAGCTCAGCCGGCACCTAGGGAAACCTACCAAACCTGTGCATTTCTGAAAACTAGAGACGTAGGGGAATCCAAGATGGGGTGACTTGTGTGGCTCGGAGCAGGTTCTGTTACCCAGAATCCTCTGCATACCTCAAAATTTGACTAAAAAAAACACATGTTCCTCACATTTCTGTGGCAGAAAGTTCTGGAATCTGAGAGGAGCCACAAATTTCCTTCCAGGCAGCGTTCCCCCAAGTCTCCCGATAAAAATGATACCTCACTTGTGTGGGTAGGCCTAGCGGCCGTGACAGGAGACGCCCCAAAACGCAACGTTGACACATCCCATTTTTTGAAAGAAAACAGAGCTGTTTTTTGCAAAGTGCCTACCTGTAGATTTTGGCCTGTAGCTCAGCCGGCACATAGGGAAACCTACCAACCCTGTGCATTTCTGAAAACTAGAGATCTAGGGGAATCCAAGATGGGGTGACTTGTGTGGCTCGGACCAGGTTCTGTTACCCAGAATCCTTTGCAAACCTCAAAATTTGTCCTCACATTTCTGTGGCAGAAAGTTCTGGAATCTGAGAGAAGCCACAAATTTCCTTCCACCCAGCGTTCCCCCAAGTCTCCCGATAAAAATGATACCTCACTTGTGTGGGTAGGCCTAGCGGCCGCGACAGGAGACACCCCAAAACGCAACGTGGACACATCCCATTTTTTGAAAGAAAACAGAGCTGTTTTTTGCAAAGTGCCTACCTGTAGATTTTTTGCCTGTAGCTCAGCCGGCACCTAGGGAAACCTACCAAACCTGTGCATTTCTGAAAACTAGAGACCTAGGGGAATCCAAGATGGGGTGACTTGTGTGGCTCGGACCAGGTTCTGTTACCCAGAATCCTTTGCAAACCTCAAAATTTGGCTAAAAAAACACATGTTCCTCACATTTCTGTGACAGAAAGTTCTGGAATCTGAGAGGAGCCACAAATTTCCTTCCACCCAGCGTTCCCCCAAGTCTCCCGATAAAAATGATACCTCACTTGTGTGGGTAGGCCTAGCGCCCGCGACAGGAAGCGCCCCAAAGCGCAACGTGGACACATCCAAATTTTTTAAAGAAAACAGAGGTGTTTTTTGCAAAGTGCCTACCTGTAGATTTTGGCCTCTAGCTCAGCTGGCACCTAGGGAAACCTACCAAACCTGTGCATTTCTAAAAACTAGAGACCTAGGGGAATCCAAGTTGGGGTGACTTGTGTGGCTCGGACCAGGTTCTGTTACCCAGAATCCTTTGCAAACCTCAAAATTTGGCTAAAAAAACACATGTTCCTCACATTTCTGTGGCAGAAAGTTCTGGAATCTGAGAGGAGCCACAAATTTCCTTCCACCCAGCGTTCCCCCAAGTCTCCCAATAAAAATGATACCTCACTTGTGTGGGTAGGCCTAGCGCCCGCGACAGGAGACGCCCCAAATCGCAACGTGGACACATCCAAATTTTTGAAAGTAAACAGAGGTGTTTTTTGCAAAGTGCCTACCTGTAGATTTTGGCCTGTAGCTCAGCCGGCACCTAGGGAAACCTACCAAACCTGTGCATTTCTGAAAACTAGAGACCTAGGGGAATCCAAGATGGGTGACTTGTGTGGCTCGGACCAGGTTCTGTTACCCAGAATCCTTTGCATACCTCAAAATTTGGCTAAAAAAACACATGTTCCTCACATTTCTGTGACAGTAAGTTCTGGAATCTGAGAGGAGCCACAAATTTCCTTCCACCCAGCGTTCCCCCAAGTCTCCCGATAAAAATGATACCTCACTTGTGTGGGTAGGCATAGCGCCCGCGACAGGAAGCGCCCCAAAGCGCAACATGGACACATCCAAATTTTTGAAAGAAAACAGAGGTGTTTTTTGCAAAGTGCCTACCTGTAGATTTTGGCCTCTAGCTTAGCTGGCACCTAGGGAAACCTACCAAACCTGTGCATTTCTAAAAACTAGAGACCTAGGGGAATCCAAGATGGGGTGACTTGTGTGGCTCGGACCAGGTTCTGTTACCCAGAATCCTTTGCAAACTTCAGAATTGGGCTAAAAAAACACATGTTCCTCACATTTCTGTGGCAGAAAGTTCTGGAATCTGAGAGGAGCCACAAATTCCCTTCCACCCAGAGCTCCCCCAAGTCTCCCGATAAAAATGGTACCTCATTTGTGTGGGTAGGCCTAGCGCCCGCGACAGGATATGCCCCAAAACACAACGTGGACACATCACAGAAAACAGAGCTGTTTTTAGCAAAGTGTCTACCTGTAGATTTTGGCCTCTAGCTCAGCCGACACCTAGGGAAACCTACCAAACCTGTGCATTTCTGAAAACTAGAGACCTAGGGGAATCCAAGATGGGGTGACTTGTGTGGCTCGGAGCAGGTTCTGTTACCCAGAATCCTCTGCAAACCTCAAAATTTGGCTAAAAAAAACACATGTTCCTCACATTTCTGTGGCAGAAAGTTCTGGAATCTGAGAGGAGCCACAAATTTCTTTCCAGGCAGCGTTCCCCCAAGTCTCCCGATAAAAATGATACCTCACTTGTGTGGGTAGGCCTAGCGGCCGTGACAGGAGACGCCCCAAAACGCAACGTGGACACATCCCATTTTTTGAAAGAAAACAGAGCTGTTTTTTGCAAAGTGCTTACCTGTAGATTTTGGCTTGTAGCTCAGCCGGCACCTAGGGAAACCTACCAACCCTGTGCATTTCTAAAAAATAGAGACCTAGGGGAATCCAAGATGGGGTGACTTGTGTGGCTCGGACCAGGTTCTGTTACCCAGAATCCTTTGCAAACCTCAAAATTTGTCCTCACATTTCTGTGGCAGAAAATTCTGGAATCTGAGAGGAGCCACAAATTTCCTTCCACCCAGCGTTCCCCCAAGTCTCCCGATAAAAATGATACCTCACTTGTGTGGGTAGGCCTAGCGGCCGCGACAGGAGACACCCCAAAACGCAACGTGGACACATCCCATTTTTTGAAAGAAAACAGAGCTGTTTTTTGCAAAGTGCCTACCTGTAGATTTTGGCCTGTAGCTCAGCAGGCACCTAGGGAAACCTACCAAACCTGTGTATTTCTGAAAACTAGAGACCTAGGGGAATCCAAGATGGGGTGACTTGTGTGGCTCGGACCAGGTTCTGTTACCCAGAATCCTTTGCAAACCTCAAAATTTGGCTAAAAAAACACATGTTCCTCACATTTCTGTGGCAGAAAGTTCTGGAATCTGAGAGGAGCCACAGATTTCCTTCCACCCAGCGCTCCCCCAAGTCTCCCGATAAAAATGGTACCTCACTTGTGTGGGTAGGCCTAGCGCCTACGACAGGATATGCCCCAAAACACAACGTGGACACATCACAGAAAACAGAGCTGTTTTTAGCAAAGTGCCTACCTGTAGATTTTGGCCTCTAGCTCAGCCGGCACCTAGGGAAACCAACCAAACCTGTGCATTTCTGAAAACTAGAGACCTAGGGGAATCCAAGATGGGGTGACTTGTGTGGCTCGGACCAGGTTCTGTTACCCAGAATCCTTTGCAAACCTCATACTTTGGCTACAAAAACACATGTTCCTCACATTTCTGTGGCAGAAAGTTCTGGAATCTGAGACGAGACACAAAATTCCTTCCACCCAGCGTTCCCCCAAGTCTCCCGATAAAAATGATACCTCACTTGTGTGGGTAGGCCTAGCGGCCGCGACAGGAGACACCCCAAAACGCAACGTGGACACATCCCATTTTTTTTAAGAAAACAGAGCTGTTTTTTGCAAAGTGCCTACCTGTAGATTTTGGCCTGTAGCTCAGCCGGCACCTAGGGAAACCTACCACACCTGTGCATTTCTGAAAACTAGAGACCTAGGGGAATCCAAGATGGGATGACTTGTGTGGCTCGGACCAGGTTCTGTTACCCAGAATCCTTTGCAAACCTCAAAATTTGGCTAAAAAAACACAAGTTCCTCACATTTCTGTGGCAGAAAGTTCTGGAATCTGAGAGGAGCCACAAATTTCCTTCCACCCAGCGTTCCCCCAAGTCTCCCGATAAAAATGATACCTCACTTGTGTGGGTAGGCCTAGCGCCCGCGACAGGAAGCGCCCCAAAGCGCAACGTGGACACATCCAAATTTTTGAAAGAAAACAGAGGTGTTTTTTGCAAAGTGCCTACCTGTGGATTTTGGCCTCTAGCTCAGCCGGCACCTAGAGAAACCTACCAAACCTGTGCATTTCTGAAAACTAGAGACCTAGGGGAATCCAAGATGGGATGACTTGTGTGGCTCGGAGCAGGTTCTGTTACCCAGAATCCTTTGCAAACCTCAACGTTTGGCTAAAAAAAACACATGTTCCTCACATTTCTGTGGCAGAAAGTTCTGAAATCTGAGAGGAGCCACAAATTTCCTTCCACGCAGTGTTCCCCTAAGTCTCCCGATAAAAATGATACCTCACTTGTGTGGGTAGGCCTAGCGGCCGTGACAGGAGACGCCCCAAAACGCAACGTGGACACATCCCATTTTTTTAAAGAAAACAGAGCTGTTTTTTGCAAAGAGCCTACCTGTAGATTTTGGCCTGTAGCTCAGCCGGCACCTAGGGAAACCTACCAAACCTGTGCATTTCTGAAAACTAGAGACCTAGGGGAATCCAAGATGGGGTGACTTGTGTGGCTCGGACCAGGTTCTGTTACCCAGAATCCTTTGCAAACCTCAAAATTTGGCTAAAAAAACACAAGTTCCTCATATTTCTGTGGCAGAAAGTTCTGGAATCTGAGAGGAGCCACAAATTTCCTTCCACCCAGCGTTCCCCCAAGTCTCCCGATAAAAATGATACCTCACTTGTGTGGGTAGGCCTAGCGCCCGCGACAGGAAGCACCCCAAAGCGCAACGTGGACACATCCAAATTTTGGAAAGAAAACAGAGGTGTTTTTTGCAAAGTGCCTACCTGTAGATTTTGGCCTGTAGCTCAGCCGGCACCTAGGGAAACCTACCAAACCTGTGCATTTCTAAAAACTAGAGACCTAGGGGAATCCAAGATGGGGTGGCTTGTGTGGCTCGGACCAGGTTCTGTTACCCAGAATCCTTTGCAAACCTCAAAATTTGTCCTCACATTTCTGTGGCAGAAAGTTCTGGAATCTGAGAGGAGCCACAAATTTCCTTCCACCCAGCGTTCCCCCAAGTCTCCCGATAAAAATGATACCTCACTTGTGTGGGTAGGCCTAGCGGCCGCGACAGGACACGCCCCAAAACTCAACGTGGACACATCCCATTTTTTTAAAGAAAACAGATCTGTTTTTTGCAAAGTGCCTACCTGTAGATTTTGGCCTGTAGCTCAGCCGGCACCTAGGGAAACCTACCAAACCTGCGTATTTCTGAAAACTAGAGACCTAGGGGAATCCAAGATGGGGTGACTTGTGTGGCTCGGACCAGGTTCTGTTACCCAGAATCCTTTGCAAACCTCAAAATTTGGCAAAAAAAACCACATGTTCCTCACATTTCTGTGGCAGAAAGTTCTGGAGTCTGAGAGGAGCCACAAATTTCCTTCCACCCAGCGCTCCCCCAAGTCTCCCGATAAAAATGGGACCTCACTTGTGTGGGTAGGCCTAGCGCCCGCGACAGGATATGCCCCAAAACACAACGTGGACACATCACAGAAAACAGAGCTGTTTTTAGCAAAGTGCCTACCTGTAGATTTTGGCCTCTAGCTCAGACGGCACCTAGGGAAACCTACCAAACCTGTGCATTTCTGAAAACTAGAGACCTAGGGGAATCCAAGATGGGGTCACTTGTGTGGCTCGGACCAGGTTCTGTTACCCAGAATCCTTTGCAAACCTCAAAATTTGGCTAAAAAAACACATGTTCCTCACATTTCTGTGGCAGAAAGTTCTGGAATCTGAGACGAGGCACAAATCTCCTTCCACCCAGCGTTCCCCCAAGTCTCCCGATAAAAATGATACCTCACTTGTGTGGGTAGGCCTAGCGGCCGCGACAAGACAAACCCCAAAACGCAACGTGGACACATCCCATTTTTTGAACGAAAACAGAGCTGTTTTTTGCAAAGTGCCTACCTGTAGATTTTGGCCTCTAGCTCAGCCGGCACCTAGGGAAACCTACCAAACCTGTGCATTTCTGAAAACTAGAGACCTAGGGGAATCCAAGATGGGGTGACTTGTGTGGCTCGGACCAGGTTCTGTTACCCAGAATCCTTTGCAAACCTCAAAATTTGGCTAAAAAAACACATGTTCCTCACATTTCTGTGGCAGAAAGTTCTGGAATCTGAGAGGAGCCACAAATTCCCTTCCACCCAGAGCTCCCCCAAGTCTCCCGATAAAAATGGTACCTCATTTGTGTGGGTAGGCCTAGCGCCCGCGACAGGATATGCCCCAAAACACAACGTGGACACATCACAGAAAACAGAGCTGTTTTTAGCAAAGTGTCTACCTGTAGATTTTGGCCTCTAGCTCAGCCGACACCTAGGGAAACCTACCAAACCTGTGCATTTCTGAAAACTAGAGACCTAGGGGAATCCAAGATGGGGTGACTTGTGTGGCTCGGAGCAGGTTCTGTTACCCAGAATCCTCTGCAAACCTCAAAATTTGGCTAAAAAAAACACATGTTCCTCACATTTCTGTGGCAGAAAGTTCTGGAATCTGAGAGGAGCCACAAATTTCTTTCCAGGCAGCGTTCCCCCAAGTCTCCCGATAAAAATGATACCTCACTTGTGTGGGTAGGCCTAGCGGCCGTGACAGGAGACGCCCCAAAACGCAACGTGGACACATCCCATTTTTTGAAAGAAAACAGAGCTGTTTTTTGCAAAGTGCTTACCTGTAGATTTTGGCTTGTAGCTCAGCCGGCACCTAGGGAAACCTACCAACCCTGTGCATTTCTAAAAAATAGAGACCTAGGGGAATCCAAGATGGGGTGACTTGTGTGGCTCGGACCAGGTTCTGTTACCCAGAATCCTTTGCAAACCTCAAAATTTGTCCTCACATTTCTGTGGCAGAAAATTCTGGAATCTGAGAGGAGCCACAAATTTCCTTCCACCCAGCGTTCCCCCAAGTCTCCCGATAAAAATGATACCTCACTTGTGTGGGTAGGCCTAGCGGCCGCGACAGGAGACACCCCAAAACGCAACGTGGACACATCCCATTTTTTGAAAGAAAACAGAGCTGTTTTTTGCAAAGTGCCTACCTGTAGATTTTGGCCTGTAGCTCAGCAGGCACCTAGGGAAACCTACCAAACCTGTGTATTTCTGAAAACTAGAGACCTAGGGGAATCCAAGATGGGGTGACTTGTGTGGCTCGGACCAGGTTCTGTTACCCAGAATCCTTTGCAAACCTCAAAATTTGGCTAAAAAAACACATGTTCCTCACATTTCTGTGGCAGAAAGTTCTGGAATCTGAGAGGAGCCACAGATTTCCTTCCACCCAGCGCTCCCCCAAGTCTCCCGATAAAAATGGTACCTCACTTGTGTGGGTAGGCCTAGCGCCTACGACAGGATATGCCCCAAAACACAACGTGGACACATCACAGAAAACAGAGCTGTTTTTAGCAAAGTGCCTACCTGTAGATTTTGGCCTCTAGCTCAGCCGGCACCTAGGGAAACCAACCAAACCTGTGCATTTCTGAAAACTAGAGACCTAGGGGAATCCAAGATGGGGTGACTTGTGTGGCTCGGACCAGGTTCTGTTACCCAGAATCCTTTGCAAACCTCATACTTTGGCTAAAAAAACACATGTTCCTCACATTTCTGTGGCAGAAAGTTCTGGAATCTGAGACGAGACACAAAATTCCTTCCACCCAGCGTTCCCCCAAGTCTCCCGATAAAAATGATACCTCACTTGTGTGGGTAGGCCTAGCGGCCGCGACAGGAGACACCCCAAAACGCAACGTGGACACATCCCATTTTTTTTAAGAAAACAGAGCTGTTTTTTGCAAAGTGCCTACCTGTAGATTTTGGCCTGTAGCTCAGCCGGCACCTAGGGAAACCTACCACACCTGTGCATTTCTGAAAACTAGAGACCTAGGGGAATCCAAGATGGGATGACTTGTGTGGCTCGGACCAGGTTCTGTTACCCAGAATCCTTTGCAAACCTCAAAATTTGGCTAAAAAAACACAAGTTCCTCACATTTCTGTGGCAGAAAGTTCTGGAATCTGAGAGGAGCCACAAATTTCCTTCCACCCAGCGTTCCCCCAAGTCTCCCGATAAAAATGATACCTCACTTGTGTGGGTAGGCCTAGCGCCCGCGACAGGAAGCGCCCCAAAGCGCAACGTGGACACATCCAAATTTTTGAAAGAAAACAGAGGTGTTTTTTGCAAAGTGCCTACCTGTGGATTTTGGCCTCTAGCTCAGCCGGCACCTAGAGAAACCTACCAAACCTGTGCATTTCTGAAAACTAGAGACCTAGGGGAATCCAAGATGGGATGACTTGTGTGGCTCGGAGCAGGTTCTGTTACCCAGAATCCTTTGCAAACCTTAACGTTTGGCTAAAAAAAACACATGTTCCTCACATTTCTGTGGCAGAAAGTTCTGAAATCTGAGAGGAGCCACAAATTTCCTTCCACGCAGTGTTCCCCTAAGTCTCCCGATAAAAATGATACCTCACTTGTGTGGGTAGGCCTAGCGGCCGTGACAGGAGACGCCCCAAAACGCAACGTGGACACATCCCATTTTTTTAAAGAAAACAGAGCTGTTTTTTGCAAAGTGCCTACCTGTAGATTTTGGCCTGTAGCTCAGCCGGCACCTAGGGAAACCTACCAAACCTGTGCATTTCTGAAAACTAGAGACCTAGGGGAATCCAAGATGGGGTGACTTGTGTGGCTCGGACCAGGTTCTGTTACCCAGAATCCTTTGCAAACCTCAAAATTTGGCTAAAAAAACACAAGTTCCTCATATTTCTGTGGCAGAAAGTTCTGGAATCTGAGAGGAGCCACAAATTTCCTTCCACCCAGCGTTCCCCCAAGTCTCCCGATAAAAATGATACCTCACTTGTGTGGGTAGGCCTAGCGCCCGCGACAGGAAGCACCCCAAAGCGCAACGTGGACACATCCAAATTTTGGAAAGAAAACAGAGGTGTTTTTTGCAAAGTGCCTACCTGTAGATTTTGGCCTGTAGCTCAGCCGGCACCTAGGGAAACCTACCAAACCTGTGCATTTCTAAAAACTAGAGACCTAGGGGAATCCAAGATGGGGTGACTTGTGTGGCTCGGACCAGGTTCTGTTACCCAGAATCCTTTGCAAACCTCAAAATTTGGCTAAAAAAACACAAGTTCCTCATATTTCTGTGGCAGAAAGTTCTGGAATCTGAGAGGAGCCACAAATTTCCTTCCACCCAGCGTTCCCCCAAGTCTCCCGATAAAAATGATACCTCACTTGTGTGGGTAGGCCTAGCGGCCGCGACAGGACACGCCCCAAAACGCAACGTGGACACATCCCATTTTTTGAAAGAAAACAGATCTGTTTTTTGCAAAGTGCCTACCTGTAGATTTTGGCCTGTAGCTCAGCCGGCACCTAGGGAAACCTACCAAACCTGCGTATTTCTGAAAACTAGAGACCTAGGGGAATCCAAGATGGGGTGACTTGTGTGGCTCGGACCAGGTTCTGTTACCCAGAATCCTTTGCAAACCTCAAAATTTGGCAAAAAAAACCACATGTTCCTCACATTTCTGTGGCAGAAAGTTCTGGAATCTGAGAGGAGCCACAAATTTCCTTCCACCCAGCGCTCCCCCAAGTCTCCCGATAAAAATGGGACCTCACTTGTGTGGGTAGGCCTAGCGCCCGCGACAGGATATGCCCCAAAACACAACGTGGACACATCACAGAAAACAGAGCTGTTTTTAGCAAAGTGCCTACCTGTAGATTTTGGCCTCTAGCTCAGACGGCACCTAGGGAAACCTACCAAACCTGTGCATTTCTGAAAACTAGAGACCTAGGGGAATCCAAGATGGGGTCACTTGTGGGGCTCGGACCAGGTTCTGTTACCCAGAATCCTTTGCAAACCTCAAAATTTGGCTAAAAAAACACATGTTCCTCACATTTCTGTGGCAGAAAGTTCTGGAATCTGAGACGAGGCACAAATCTCCTTCCACCCAGCGTTCCCCCAAGTCTCCCGATAAAAATGATACCTCACTTGTGTGGGTAGGCCTAGCGGCCGCGACAAGACAAACCCCAAAACGCAACGTGGACACATCCCATTTTTTGAACGAAAACAGAGCTGTTTTTTGCAAAGTGCCTACCTGTAGATTTTGGCCTCTAGCTCAGCCGGCACCTAGGGAAACCTACCAAACCTGTGCATTTCTGAAAACTAGAGACCTAGGGGAATCCAAGATGGGGTGACTTGTGTGGCTCGGACCAGGTTCTGTTACCCAGAATCCTTTGCAAACCTCAAAATTTGGCTAAAAAAACACATGTTCCTCACATTTCTGTGGCAGAAAGTTCTGGAATCTGAGAGGAGCCACAAATTTCCTTCCACCCAGCGTTCCCCCAAGTCTCCCGATAAAAATGATACCTCACTTGTGTGGGTAGGCCTAGCGCCCGCGACAGGAAGCGCCCCAAAGCGCAACGTGGACACAACCACATTTTTTAAAGAAAACAGAGGTGTTTTTTGCAAACTGCCTACCTGTAGATTTTGGCCTCTAGCTCTGCCGGCACCTAGGGAAACCTACCAAACCTGTGCATTTCTAAAAACTAGAGACCTAGGGGAATCCAAGATGGGGTGACTTGTGTGGCTCGGACCAGGTTCTGTTACCCAGAATCCTTTGCAAACTTCAAAATTGGGCTAAAAAAACACACGTTCCTCACATTTCTGTGGCAGATAGTTCTGGAATCTGAGAGGAGCCACAAATCCCCTTCCACCCAGAGCTCCCCCAAGTCTCCCGATAAAAATGGTACCTCACTTGTGTGGGTAGGCCTAGTGCCCGCGACAGGATATGCCCCAAAACACAACGTGGACATATCACAGAAAACAGAGCTGTTTTTAGCAAAGTGTCTACCTGTAGATTTTGGTCTCTAGCTCAGCCGGCACCTAGGGAAACCTACCAAACCTGCGCATTTCTGAAAACTAGAGACGTAGGGGAATCCAAGATGGGGTGACTTGTGTGGCTCGGAGCAGGTTCTGTTACCCAGAATCCTCTGCAAACCTCAAAATTTGGCTAAAAAAAACACATGTTCCTCACATTTCTGTGGCAGAAAGTTCTGGAATCTGAGAGGAGCCACAAATTTCCTTCCACCCAGCTTTCCCCCAAGTCTCCCGATAAAAATGATACCTCACTTGTGTGGGTAGGCCTAGCGCCCGCGACAGGAAGCGCCCCAAAGTGCAACGTGGACACAACCACATTTTTTAAAGAAAACAGAGGTGTTTTTTGCAAACTGCCTACCTGTAGATTTTGGCCTCTAGCTCTGCCGGCACCTAGGGAAACCTACCAAACCTGTGCATTTCTAAAAACTAGAGACCTAGGGGAATCCAAGATGGGGTGACTTGTGTGGCTCGGACCAGGTTCTGTTACCCAGAATCCTTTGCAAACTTCAAAATTGGGCTAAAAAAACACACGTTCCTCACATTTCTGTGGCAGATAGTTCTGGAATCTGAGAGGAGCCACAAATCCCCTTCCACCCAGAGCTCCCCCAAGTCTCCCGATAAAAATGATACCTCACTTGTGTGGGTAGGCCTAGCGGCCGTGACAGGAGACGCCCCAAAACGCAACGTGGACACATCCCATTTTTTTAAAGAAAACAGAGCTGTTTTTTGCAAAGTGCCTACCTGTAGATTTTGGCCTGTAGCTCAGCCGGCACATAGGGAAACCTACCAACCCTGTGCATTTCTGAAAACTAGAGATCTAGGGGAATCCAAGATGGGGTGACTTGTGTGGCTCGGACCAGGTTCTGTTACCCAGAATCCTTTGCAAACCTCAAAATTTGTCCTCACATTTCTGTGGCAGAAAGTTTTGGAATCTGAGAGAAGCCACAAATTTCCTTCCACACAGCGTTCCCCCAAGTCTCCCGATAAAAATGATACCTCACTTGTGTGGGTAGGCCTAGCGGCCGCGACAAGAGACACCCCAAAACGCAACGTGGACACATCCCATTTTTTGAAAGAAAACAGAGCTGTTTTTTGCAAAGTGCCTACCTGTAGATTTTTTGCCTGTAGCTCAGCCGGCACCTAGGGAAACCTACCAAACCTGTGCATTTCTGAAAACTAGAGACCTAGGGGAATCCAAGATGGGGTGACTTGTGTGGCTCGGACCAGGTTCTGTTACCCAGAATCCTTTGCAAACCTCAAAATTTGGCTAAAAAAACACATGTTCCTCACATTTCTGTGACAGAAAGTTCTGGAATCTGAGAGGAGCCACAAATTTCCTTCCACCCAGCGTTCCCCCAAGTCTCCCGATAAAAATGATACCTCACTTGTGTGGGTAGGCCTAGCGCCCGCGACAGGAAGCGCCCCAAAGCGCAACGTGGACACATCCACATTTTTGAAAGAAAACAGAGGTGTTTTTTGCAAACTGCCTACCTGTAGATTTTGGCCTCTAGCTCTGCCGGCACCTAGGGAAACCTACCAAACCTGTGCATTTCTAAAAACTAGAGACCTAGGGGAATCCAAGATGGGGTGACTTGTGTGGCTCGGACCAGGTTCTGTTACCCAGAATCCTTTGCAAACTTCAAAATTGGGCTAAAAAAACACACGTTCCTCACATTTCTGTGGCAGATAGTTCTGGAATCTGAGAGGAGCCACAAATCCCCTTCCACCCAGAGCTCCCCCAAGTCTCCCGATAAAAATGGTACCTCACTTGTGTGGGTAGGCCTAGTGCCCGCGACAGGATATGCCCCAAAACACAACGTGGACACATCACAGAAATCAAGCTGTTTTTAGCAAAGTGTCTACCTGTAGATTTTGGTCTCTAGCTCAGCCGGCACCTAGGGAAACCTACCAAACCTGTGCATTTCTGAAAACTAGAGACGTAGGGGAATCCAAGATGGGGTGACTTGTGTGGCTCGGAGCAGGTTCTGTTACCCAGAATCCTCTGCATACCTCAAAATTTGGCTAAAAAAAACACATGTTCCTCACATTTCTGTGGCAGAAAGTTCTGGAATCTGAGAGGAGCCACAAATTTCCTTCCAGGCAGCGTTCCCCCAAGTCTCCCGATAAAAATGATACCTCACTTGTGTGGGTAGGCCTAGCGGCCGTGACAGGAGACGCCCCAAAACGCAACGTGGACACATCCCATTTTTTGAAAGAAAACAGAGCTGTTTTTTGCAAAGTGCCTACCTGTAGATTTTGGCCTGTAGCTCAGCCGGCACATAGGGAAACCTGCCAACCCTGTGCATTTCTGAAAACTAGAGATCTAGGGGAATCCAAGATGGGGTGACTTGTGTGGCTCGGACCAGGTTCTGTTACCCAGAATCCTTTGCAAACCTCAAAATTTGTCCTCACATTTCTGTGGCAGAAAGTTCTGGAATCTGAGAGAAGCCACAAATTTCCTTCCACCCAGCGTTCCCCCAAGTCTCCCGATAAAAATGATACCTCACTTGTGTGGGTAGGCCTAGCGGCCGCGACAGGAGACACCCCAAAACGCAACGTGGACACATCCCATTTTTTGAAAGAAAACAGAGCTGTTTTTTGCAAAGTGCCTACCTGTAGATTTTTTGCCTGTAGCTCAGCCGGCACCTAGGGAAACCTACCAAACCTGTGCATTTCTGAAAACTAGAGACCTAGGGGAATCCAAGATGGGGTGACTTGTGTGGCTCGGACCAGGTTCTGTTACCCAGAATCCTTTGCAAACCTCAAAATTTGGCTAAAAAAACACATGTTCCTCACATTTCTGTGACAGAAAGTTCTGGAATCTGAGAGGAGCCACAAATTTCCTTCCACCCAGCGTTCCCCCAAGTCTCCCGATAAAAATTATACCTCACTTGTGTGGGTAGGCCTAGCGCCCGCGACAGGAAGCGCCCCAAAGCGCAACGTGGACACATCCAAATTTTTTAAAGAAAACAGAGCTGTTTTTTGCAAAGTGCCTACCTGTAGATTTTGGCCTCTAGCTCTGCCGGCACCTAGGGAAACCTACCAAACCTGTGCATTTCTAAAAACTAGAGACCTAGGGGAATCCAAGATGGGGTGACTTGTGTGGCTCGGACCAGGTTCTGTTACCCAGAATCCTTTGCAAACTTCAAAATTGGGCTAAAAAACACACGTTCCTCACATTTCTGTGGCAGATAGTTCTGGAATCTGAGAGGAGCCACAAATCCCCTTCCACCCAGAGCTCCCCCAAGTCTCCCGATAAAAATGGTACCTCACTTGTGTGGGTAGGCCTAGTGCCCGCGACAGGATATGCCCCAAAACACAACGTGGACACATCACAGAAATCAGAGCTGTTTTTAGCAAAGTGTCTACCTGTAGATTTTGGTCTCTAGCTCAGCCGGCACCTAGGGAAACCTACCAAACCTGTGCATTTCTGAAAACTAGAGACGTAGGGGAATCCAAGATGGGGTGACTTGTGTGGCTCGGAGCAGGTTCTGTTACCCAGAATCCTCTGCATACCTCAAAATTTGGCTAAAAAAAACACATGTTCCTCACATTTCTGTGGCAGAAAGTTCTGGAATCTGAGAGGAGCCACAAATTTCCTTCCAGGCAGCGTTCCCCCAAGTCTCCCGATAAAAATGATACCTCACTTGTGTGGGTAGGCCTAGCGGCCGTGACAGGAGACGCCCCAAAACGCAACGTTGACACATCCCATTTTTTGAAAGAAAACAGAGCTGTTTTTTGCAAAGTGCCTACCTGTAGATTTTGGCCTGTAGCTCAGCCGGCACATAGGGAAACCTACCAACCCTGTGCATTTCTGAAAACTAGAGATCTAGGGGAATCCAAGATGGGGTGACTTCTGTGGCTCGGACCAGGTTCTGTTACCCAGAATCCTTTGCAAACCTCAAAATTTGTCCTCACATTTCTGTGGCAGAAAGTTCTGGAATCTGAGAGAAGCCACAAATTTCCTTCCACCCAGCGTTCCCCCAAGTCTCCCGATAAAAATGATACCTCACTTGTGTGGGTAGGCCTAGCGGCCGCGACAGGAGACACCCCAAAGCGCAACGTGGACACATCCCATTTTTTGAAAGAAAACAGAGCTGTTTTTTACAAAGTGCCTACCTGTAGATTTTTTGCCTGTAGCTCAGCCGGCACCTAGGGAAACCTACCAAACCTGTGCATTTCTGAAAACTAGAGACCTAGGGGAATCCAAGATGGGGTGACTTGTGTGGCTCGGACCAGGTTCTGTTACCCAGAATCCTTTGCAAACCTCAAAATTTGGCTAAAAAAACACATGTTCCTCACATTTCTGTGACAGAAAGTTCTGGAATCTGAGAGGAGCCACAAATTTCCTTCCACCCAGCGTTCCCCCAAGTCTCCCGATAAAAATGATACCTCACTTGTGTGGGTAGGCCTAGCGCCCGCGACAGGAAGCGCCCCAAAGCGCAACGTGGACACATCCAAATTTTTTAAAGAAAACAGAGGTGTTTTTTGCAAAGTGCCTACCTGTAGATTTTGGCCTCTAGCTCAGCTGGCACCTAGGGAAACCTACCAAACCTGTGCATTTCTGAAAACTAGAGACCTAGGGGAATCCAAGATGGGTGACTTGTGTGGCTCGGACCAGGTTCTGTTACCCAGAATCCTTTGCATACCTCAAAATTTGGCTAAAAAAACACATGTTCCTCACATTTCTGTGACAGAAAGTTCTGGAATCTGAGAGGAGCCACAAATTTCCTTCCACCCAGCGTTCCCCCAAGTCTCCCGATAAAAATGATACCTCACTTGTGTGGGTAGGCATAGCGCCCGCGACAGGAAGCGCCCCAAAGCGCAATATGGACACATCCAAATTTTTGAAAGAAAACAGAGGTGTTTTTTGCAAAGTGCCTACCTGTAGATTTTGGCCTCTAGCTTAGCTGGCACCTAGGGAAACCTACCAAACCTGTGCATTTCTAAAAACTAGAGACCTAGGGGAATCCAAGATGGGGTGACTTGTGTGGCTCGGACCAGGTTCTGT
The DNA here is from genome assembly GCF_031143425.1 of Pleurodeles waltl. Taxonomy (NCBI): domain Eukaryota; kingdom Metazoa; phylum Chordata; class Amphibia; order Caudata; family Salamandridae; genus Pleurodeles; species Pleurodeles waltl. The sequence continues at coordinate 1,324,611,532 of NC_090444.1, forward strand.
TACCCAGAATCCTTTGCAAACTTCAGAATTGGGCTAAAAAAACACATGTTCCTCACATTTCTGTGGCAGAAAGTTCTGGAATCTGAGAGGAGCCACAAATTCCCTTCCACCCAGAGCTCCCCCAAGTCTCCCGATAAAAATGGTACCTCATTTGTGTGGGTAGGCCTAGCGCCCGCGACAGGATATGCCCCAAAACACAACGTGGACACATCACAGAAAACAGAGCTGTTTTTAGCAAAGTGTCTACCTGTAGATTTTGGCCTCTAGCTCAGCCGACACCTAGGGAAACCTACCAAACCTGTGCATTTCTGAAAACTAGAGACCTAGGGGAATCCAAGATGGGGTGACTTGTGTGGCTCGGAGCAGGTTCTGTTACCCAGAATCCTCTGCAAACCTCAAAATTTGGCTAAAAAAAACACATGTTCCTCACATTTCTGTGGCAGAAAGTTCTGGAATCTGAGAGGAGCCACAAATTTCTTTCCAGGCAGCGTTCCCCCAAGTCTCCCGATAAAAATGATACCTCACTTGTGTGGGTAGGCCTAGCGGCCGTGACAGGAGACGCCCCAAAACGCAACGTGGACACATCCCATTTTTTGAAAGAAAACAGAGCTGTTTTTTGCAAAGTGCTTACCTGTAGATTTTGGCTTGTAGCTCAGCCGGCACCTAGGGAAACCTACCAACCCTGTGCATTTCTAAAAAATAGAGACCTAGGGGAATCCAAGATGGGGTGACTTGTGTGGCTCGGACCAGGTTCTGTTACCCAGAATCCTTTGCAAACCTCAAAATTTGTCCTCACATTTCTGTGGCAGAAAATTCTGGAATCTGAGAGGAGCCACAAATTTCCTTCCACCCAGCGTTCCCCCAAGTCTCCCGATAAAAATGATACCTCACTTGTGTGGGTAGGCCTAGCGGCCGCGACAGGAGACACCCCAAAACGCAACGTGGACACATCCCATTTTTTGAAAGAAAACAGAGCTGTTTTTTGCAAAGTGCCTACCTGTAGATTTTGGCCTGTAGCTCAGCAGGCACCTAGGGAAACCTACCAAACCTGTGTATTTCTGAAAACTAGAGACCTAGGGGAATCCAAGATGGGGTGACTTGTGTGGCTCGGACCAGGTTCTGTTACCCAGAATCCTTTGCAAACCTCAAAATTTGGCTAAAAATACACATGTTCCTCACATTTCTGTGGCAGAAAGTTCTGGAATCTGAGAGGAGCCACAGATTTCCTTCCACCCAGCGCTCCCCCAAGTCTCCCGATAAAAATGGTACCTCACTTGTGTGGGTAGGCCTAGCGCCTACGACAGGATATGCCCCAAAACACAACGTGGACACATCACAGAAAACAGAGCTGTTTTTAGCAAAGTGCCTACCTGTAGATTTTGGCCTCTAGCTCAGCCGGCACCTAGGGAAACCAACCAAATCTGTGCATTTCTGAAAACTAGAGACCTAGGGGAATCCAAGATGGGGTGACTTGTGTGGCTCGGACCAGGTTCTGTTACCCAGAATCCTTTGCAAACCTCATACTTTGGCTAAAAAAACACATGTTCCTCACATTTCTGTGGCAGAAAGTTCTGGAATCTGAGACGAGACACAAAATTCCTTCCACCCAGCGTTCCCCCAAGTCTCCCGATAAAAATGATACCTCACTTGTGTGGGTAGGCCTAGCGGCCGCGACAGGAGACACCCCAAAACGCAACGTGGACACATCCCATTTTTTTTAAGAAAACAGAGCTGTTTTTTGCAAAGTGCCTACCTGTAGATTTTGGCCTGTAGCTCAGCCGGCACCTAGGGAAACCTACCACACCTGTGCATTTCTGAAAACTAGAGACCTAGGGGAATCCAAGATGGGATGACTTGTGTGGCTCGGACCAGGTTCTGTTACCCAGAATCCTTTGCAAACCTCAAAATTTGGCTAAAAAAACACAAGTTCCTCACATTTCTGTGGCAGAAAGTTCTGGAATCTGAGAGGAGCCACAAATTTCCTTCCACCCAGCGTTCCCCCAAGTCTCCCGATAAAAATGATACCTCACTTGTGTGGGTAGGCCTAGCGCCCGCGACAGGAAGCGCCCCAAAGCGCAACGTGGACACATCCAAATTTTTGAAAGAAAACAGAGGTGTTTTTTGCAAAGTGCCTACCTGTAGATTTTGGCCTCTAGCTCAGCCGGCACCTAGAGAAACCTACCAAACCTGTGCATTTCTGAAAACTAGAGACCTAGGGGAATCCAAGATGGGATGACTTGTGTGGCTCGGAGCAGGTTCTGTTACCCAGAATCCTTTGCAAACCTCAAAGTTTGGCTAAAAAAAACACATGTTCCTCACATTTCTGTGGCAGAAAGTTCTGAAATCTGAGAGGAGCCACAAATTTCCTTCCATGCAGTGTTCCCCTAAGTCTCCCGATAAAAATGATACCTCACTTGTGTGGGTAGACCTAGCGGCCGTGACAGGAGACGCCCCAAAACGCAACGTGGATACATCCCATTTTTTTAAAGAAAACAGAGCTGTTTTTTGCAAAGTGCCTACCTGTAGATTTTGGCCTGTAGCTCAGCCGGCACCTAGGGAAACCTACCAAACCTGTGCATTTCTGAAAACTAGAGACCTAGGGGAATCCAAGATGGGGTGACTTGTGTGGCTCGGACCAGGTTCTGTTACCCAGAATCCTTTGCAAACCTCAAAATTTGGCTAAAAAAACACAAGTTCCTCATATTTCTGTGGCAGAAAGTTCTGGAATCTGAGAGGAGCCACAAATTTCCTTCCACCCAGCGTTCCCCCAAGTCTCCCGATAAAAATGATACCTCACTTGTGTGGGTAGGCCTAGCGCCCGCGACAGGAAGCACCCCAAAGCGCAACGTGGACACATCCAAATTTTGGAAAGAAAACAGAGGTGTTTTTTGCAAAGTGCCTACCTGTAGATTTTGGCCTGTAGCTCAGCCGGCACCTAGGGAAACCTACCAAACCTGTGCATTTCTAAAAACTAGAGACCTAGGGGAATCCAAGATGGGGTGGCTTGTGTGGCTCGGACCAGGTTCTGTTACCCAGAATCCTTTGCAAACCTCAAAATTTGTCCTCACATTTCTGTGGCAGAAAGTTCTGGAATCTGAGAGGAGCCACAAATTTCCTTCCACCCAGCGTTCCCCCAAGTCTCCCGATAAAAATGATACCTCACTTGTGTGGGTAGGCCTAGCGGCCGCGACAGGACACGCCCCAAAACGCAACGTGGACACATCCCATTTTTTGAAAGAAAACAGATCTGTTTTTTGCAAAGTGCCTACCTGTAGATTTTGGCCTGTAGCTCAGCCGGCACCTAGGGAAACCTACCAAACCTGCGTATTTCTGAAAACTAGAGACCTAGGGGAATCCAAGATGGGGTGACTTGTGTGGCTCGGACCAGGTTCTGTTACCCAGAATCCTTTGCAAACCTCAAAATTTGGCAAAAAAAAACACATGTTCCTCACATTTCTGTGGCAGAAAGTTCTGGAATCTGAGAGGAGCCACAAATTTCCTTCCACCCAGCGCTCCCCCAAGTCTCCCGATAAAAATGGGACCTCACTTGTGTGGGTAGGCCTAGCGCCCGCGACAGGATATGCCCCAAAACACAACGTGGACACATCACAGAAAACAGAGCTGTTTTTAGCAAAGTGCCTACCTGTAGATTTTGGCCTCTAGCTCAGACGGCACCTAGGGAAACCTACCAAACCTGTGCATTTCTGAAAACTAGAGACCTAGGGGAATCCAAGATGGGGTCACTTGTGTGGCTCGGACCAGGTTCTGTTACCCAGAATCCTTTGCAAACCTCAAAATTTGGCTAAAAAAACACATGTTCCTCACATTTCTGTGGCAGAAAGTTCTGGAATCTGAGACGAGGCACAAATCTCCTTCCACCCAGTGTTCCCCCAAGTCTCCCGATAAAAATGATACCTCACTTGTGTGGGTAGGCCTAGCGGCCGCGACAAGACAAACCCCAAAACGCCACGTGGACACATCCCATTTTTTGAAAGAAAACAGAGCTGTTTTTTGCAAAGTGCCTACCTGTAGATTTTGGCCTGTAGCTCAGCCGGCACCTAGGGAAACCTACCAAACCTGTGCATTTCTGAAAACTAGAGACCTAGGGGAATCCAAGATGGGGTGACTTGTGTGGCTCGGACCAGGTTCTGTTACCCAGAATCCTTTGCAAACCTCAAAATTTGGCTAAAAAAACACAAGTTCCTCACATTTCTGTGGCAGAAAGTTCTGTAATCTGAGAGGAGCCACAAATTTCCTTCCACCCAGCGTTCCCCCAAGTCTCCCGATAAAAATGATACCTCACTTGTGTGGGTAGGCCTAGCGCCCGCGACAGGAAGCGCCCCAAAGCGCAACGTGGACACATCCAAATTTTTGAAAGAAAACAGAGGTGTTTTTTGCAAAGTGCCTACCTGTAGATTTTGGCCTCTAGCTCAGCCGGCACCTAGAGAAACCTACCAAACCTGTGCATTTCTGAAAACTAGAGACCTAGGGGAATCCAAGATGGGATGACTTGTGTGGCTCGGAGCAGGTTCTGTTACCCAGAATCCTTTGCAAACCTCAAAGTTTGGCTAAAAAAAACACATGTTCCTCACATTTCTGTGGCAGAAAGTTCTGAAATCTGAGAGGAGCCACAAATTTCCTTCCACGCAGTGTTCCCCTAAGTCTCCCGATAAAAATGATACCTCACTTGTGTGGGTAGGCCTAGCGGCCGTGACAGGAGACGCCCCAAAACGCAACGTGGACACATCCCATTTTTTTAAAGAAAACAGAGCTGTTTTTTGCAAAGTGCCTACCTGTAGATTTTGGCCTGTAGCTCAGCCGGCACCTGGGGAAACCTACCAAACCTGTGCATTTCTGAAAACTAGAGACCTAGGGGAATCCAAGATGGGGTGACTTGTGTGGCTCGGACCAGGTTCTGTTACCCAGAATCCTTTGCAAACCTCAAAATTTGGCTAAAAAAACACAAGTTCCTCATATTTCTGTGGCAGAAAGTTCTGGAATCTGAGAGGAGCCACAAATTTCCTTCCACCCAGCGTTCCCCCAAGTCTCCCGATAAAAATGATACCTCACTTGTGTGGGTAGGCCTAGCGCCCGCGACAGGAAGCACCCCAAAGCGCAACGTGGACACATCCAAATTTTGGAAAGAAAACAGAGGTGTTTTTTGCAAAGTGCCTACCTGTAGATTTTGGCCTGTAGCTCAGCCGGCACCTAGGGAAACCTACCAAACCTGTGCATTTCTAAAAACTAGAGACCTAGGGGAATCCAAGATGGGGTGGCTTGTGTGGCTCGGACCAGGTTCTGTTACCCAGAATCCTTTGCAAACCTCAAAATTTGTCCTCACATTTCTGTGGCAGAAAGTTCTGGAATCTGAGAGGAGCCACAAATTTCCTTCCACCCAGCGTTCCCCCAAGTCTCCCGATAAAAATGATACCTCACTTGTGTGGGTAGGCCTAGCGGCCGCGACAGGACACGCCCCAAAACGCAACGTGGACACATCCCATTTTTTGAAAGAAAACAGATCTGTTTTTTGCAAAGTGCCTACCTGTAGATTTTGGCCTGTAGCTCAGCCGGCACCTAGGGAAACCTACCAAACCTGCGTATTTCTGAAAACTAGAGACCTAGGGGAATCCAAGATGGGGTGACTTGTGTGGCTCGGACCAGGTTCTGTTACCCAGAATCCTTTGCAAACCTCAAAATTTGGCTAAAAAAACACATGTTCCTCACATTTCTGTGGCAGAAAGTTCTGGAATCTGAGAGGAGCCACAAATTTCCTTCCACCCAGCGTTCCCCCAAGTCTCCCGATAAAAATGATACCTCACTTGTGTGGGTAGGCCTAGCGCCCGCGACAGGAAGCGCCCCAAAGCGCAACGTGGACACATCCACATTTTTGAAAGAAAACAGAGGTGTTTTTTACAAAGTGCCTATCTGTAGATTTTGGCCTCTAGCTCAGCTGGCACCTAGGGAAACCTACCAAACCTGTGCATTTCTAAAAACTAGAGACCTAGGGGAATCCAAGATGGGGTGACTTGTGTGGCTCGGACCAGGTTCTGTTACCCAGAATCCTTTGCAAACTTCAAAATTCGGCTAAAAAAACACATGTTCCTCACATTTCTGTGGCAGAAAGTTCTGGAATCTGAGAGGAGCCACAAATTCCCTTCCACCCAGAGCTTCCCCAAGTCTCCCGATAAAAATGGTACCTCATTTGTGTGGGTAGGCCTAGCGCCCGCGACAGGATATGCCCCAAAACACAACGTGGACACATCACAGAAAACAGAGCTGTTTTTAGCAAAGTGTCTACCTGTAGATTTTGGCCTCTAGCTCAGCCGACACCTAGGGAAACCTACCAAACCTGTGCATTTCTGAAAACTAGAGACCTAGGGGAATCCAAGATGGGGTGACTTGTGTGGCTCGGAGCAGGTTCTGTTACCCAGAATCCTCTGCAAACCTCAAAATTTGGCTAAAAAAAACACATGTTCCTCACATTTCTGTGGCAGAAAGTTCTGGAATCTGAGAGGAGCCACAAATTTCTTTCCAGGCAGCGTTCCCCCAAGTCTCCCGATAAAAATGATACCTCACTTGTGTGGGTAGGCCTAGCGGCCGTGACAGGAGACGCCCCAAAACGCAACGTGGACACATCCCATTTTTTGAAAGAAAACAGAGCTGTTTTTTGCAAAGTGCTTACCTGTAGATTTTGGCCTGTAGCTCAGCCGGCACCTAGGGAAACCTACCAACCCTGTGCATTTCTGAAAATTAGAGACCTACGGGAATCCAAGATGGGGTGACTTGTGTGGCTCGGACCAGGTTCTGTTACCCAGAATCCTTTGCAAACCTCAAAATTTGTCCTCACATTTCTGTGGCAGAAAGTTCTGGAATCTGAGACGAGCCACAAATTTCCTTCCACCCAGCGTTCCCCCAAGTCTCCCGATAAAAATTATACCTCACTTGTGTGGGTAGGCCTAGCGGCCGCGACAGAGAACGCCCCAAAACGCAACGTGGACACATCCCATTTTTTGAAAGAAAACAGAGCTGTTTTTGGCAAAGTGCCTACCTGTAGATTTTGGCCTGTAGCTCAGCCGGCACCTAGGGAAACCTACCAAACCTGTGTATTTCTGAAAACTAGAGACCTAGGGGAATCCAAGATGGGGTGACTTGTGGGGCTCTGACCAGGTTCTGTTACCCTGAATCCTTTGCAAACCTCAAAATTTGGCTAAAAAAACACATGTTCCTCACATTTCTGTGGCAGAAAGTTCTGGAATCTGAGAGGAGAAACAAATTTCCTTCCACCCAGCGTTCCCCCAAGTCTCCCGATAAAAATGATACCTCACTTGTGTGGGTAGGCCTAGCGGCCGCGACAAGAGACACCCCAAAACGCAACGTGGACACATCCCATTTTTTGAAAGAAAACAGAGCTGTTTTTTGCAAAGTGCCTACCTGTAGATTTTGACCTGTAGCTCACCCGGCACCTAGGGAAACCTACCAAACCTGTGCATTTCTGAAAACTAGAGACCTAGGGGAATCCAAGATGGGGTGACTTGTGTGGCTCGGACCAGGTTCTGTTACCCAGAATCCTTTGCAAACTTCAAAATTGGGCTAAAAAAACACATGTTCCTCACATTTCTGTGGCAGAAAGTTCTGGAATCTGAGAGGAGCCACAAATTTCCTTCCACCCAGAGCTCCCCCAAGTCTCCCGATAAAAATGGTACCTCACTTTTGTGGGTAGGCCTAGCGCCCGCGACAGGATATGCCCCAAAACACAACGTGGACACATCACAGAAAACAGAGCTGTTTTTAACAAAGTGTCTACCTGTAGATTTTGGCCTCTAGCTCAGCCGGCACCTAGGGAAACCTACCAAACCTGTGCATTTCTAAAAGCTAGAGACCTGGGGGAATCCAAGATGGGGGGACTTGTGTGGCTCGGACCAGGTTCTGTTACCCAGAATCCTTTGCAAACCTCAAAATTTGTCCTCACATTTCTGTGGCAGAAAGTTCTGGAATCTGAGAGGAGCCACACATTTCCTTCCACCCAGCGTTCCCCCAAGTCTCCAGATAAAAATGATACCTCACTTGTGTGGGTAGGCCTAGCGGCCGCGACACGAGACACCCCAAAACGCAACGTGGACACATCCCATTTTTTTAAAGAAAACAGCTGTTTTTTGCAAAGTGCCTACCTGTAGATTTTGGCCTGTAGCTCAGCCGGCACCTAGGGAAACCTACCAAACCTGTGTATTTCTGAAAACTAGAGACCTAGGGGAATCCAAGATGGGGTGACTTGTGTGGCTCGGAGCAGGTTCTGTTACCCAGAATCCTTTGCAAACTTCAAAATTGGGCAAAAAAACACATGTTCCTCACATTTCTGTGGCAGAAAGTTCTGGAATCTGAGAGGAGCCACAAATTTCCTTCCACGCAGCGTTCCCCCAAGTCTCCCGATAAAAATGATACCTCACTTGTGTGGGTAGGCCTAGCGGCCGTGACAGGAGACGCCCCAAAACGCAATGTGGACACATCCCATTTTTTGAAAGAAAACAGAGCTGTTTTTTGCAAAGTGCCTACCTGTAGATTTTGGCCTGTAGCTCAGCCGGCACCTAGGGAAACCTACCAAATCTGTGTATTTCTGAAAACTAGAGACCTGGAGGAATCCAAGATGGGGTGACTTGTGTGGCTCGGACCAGGTTCTGTTACCCAGAATCCTTTGCAAACTTCAAAATTGGGCTAAAAAAACACATGTTCCTCACATTTCTGTGGCAGAAAGTTCTGGAATCTGAGAGGAGCCACAAATTTCCTTCAACCCAGAGCTCCCCCAAGTCTCCCGATAAAAATGGTACCTCACTTGTTTGGGTAGGCCTAGCGCCCGCGACAGCATATGCCCCAAAACACAACGTGGACATATCACAGAAAACAGAGCTGTTTTTAGCAAAGTGTCTACCTGTAGATTTTGGCCTCTAGCTCAGCCGGCACCTAGAGAAACCTACCACACCTGTGCATTTCTGAAAACTAGAGACCTAGGGGAATCCAAGATGGGGTGACTTCTGTGGCTCGGAGCAGGTTCTGTTACCCAGAAACTTCAAAATTGGGCTAAAAAAACACACGTTCCTCACATTTCTGTGGCAGATAGTTCTGGAATCTGAGCGAGCCACAAATCCCCTTCCACCCAGAGCTCCCCCAAGTCTCCTGATAAAAATGGTACCTCACTTGTGTGGGTAGGCCTAGTGCCCGCGACAGGATAGGCCCCAAAACGCAACGTGGACACATCAAAATTTGGCTAAAAAAACACATGTTCCTCACATTTCTGTGGCAGAAAGTTCTGGAATCTGAGAGGAGCCACAAATGTCCTTCCACCCAGCGTTCCCCTAAGTCTCCCGATAAAAATGATACCTCACTTGTGTGGGTAGGCCTAGCGGCCGTGACTGGAGACGCCCCAAAACGCAACGTGGACACATCCCATTTTATGAAAGAAAACAGAGCTGTTTTTTGCAAAGTGCTTACCTGTAGATTTTGGCCTGTAGCTCAGCCGGCACCTAGGGAAACCTACCAACCCTGTGCATTTCTGAAAATTAGAGACCTACGGGAATCCAAGATGGGGTGACTTGTGTGGCTCGGACCAGGTTCTGTTACCCAGAATCCTTTGCAAACTTCAAAATTTGTCCTCACATTTCTGTGGCAGAAAGTTCTGGAATCTGAGACGAGCCACAAATTTCCTTCCACCCAGCGTTCCCCCAAGTCTCCCGATAAAAATTATACCTCACTTGTGTGGGTAGGCCTAGCGGCCGCGACAGAGAACGCCCCAAAACGCAACGTGGACACACCCATTTTTTGAAAGAAAACAGAGCTGTTTTTTGCAAAGTGCCTACCTGTAGATTTTGGCCTGTAGCTCAGCCGGCACCTAGGGAAACCTACCAAACCTGTGTATTTCTGAAAACTAGAGACCTAGGGGAATCCAAGATGGGGTGACTTGTGGGGCTCTGACCAGGTTCTGTTACCCTGAATCCTTTGCAAACCTCAAAATTTGGCTAAAAAAACACATGTTCCTCACATTTCTGTGGCAGAAAGTTCTGGAATCTGAGAGGAGAAACAAATTTCCTTCCACCCAGCGTTCCCCCAAGTCTCCCGATAAAAATGATACCTCACTTGTGTGGGTAGGCCTAGCGGCCGCGACAGGGGACACCCCAAAACGCAACGTGGACACATCCCATTTTTTGAAAGAAAACAGAGCTGTTTTTTGCAAAGTGCCTACCTGTAGATTTTGACCTGTAGCTCACCCGGCACCTAGGGAAACCTACCAAACCTGTGCATTTCTGAAAACTAGAGACCTAGGGGAATCCAAGATGGGGTGACTTGTGTGGCTCGGACCAGGTTCTGTTACCCAGAATCCTTTGCAAACTTCAAAATTGGGCTAAAAAAACACATGTTCCTCACATTTCTGTGGCAGAAAGTTCTGGAATCTGAGAGGAGCCACAAATTTCCTTCCACCCAGAGCTCCCCCAAGTCTCCCGATAAAAATGGTACCTCACTTTTGTGGGTAGGCCTAGCGCCCGCGACAGGATATGCCCCAAAACACAACGTGGACACATCACAGAAAACAGAGCTGTTTTTAACAAAGTGTCTACCTGTAGATTTTGGCCTCTAGCTCAGCCGGCACCTAGGGAAACCTACCAAACCTGTGTATTTCTGAAAACTAGAGACCTAGGGGAATCCAAGATGGGGTGACTTGTGTGGCTCGGAGCAGGTTCTGTTACCCAGAATCCTTTGCAAACTTCAAAATTGGGCAAAAAAACACATGTTCCTCACATTTCTGTGGCAGAAAGTTCTGGAATCTGAGAGGAGCCACAAATTTCCTTCCACGCAGCGTTCCCCCAAGTCTCCCGATAAAAATGATACCTCACTTGTGTGGGTAGGCCTAGCGGCCGTGACAGGAGACGCCCCAAAACGCAATGTGGACACATCCCATTTTTTTAAAGAAAACAGAGCTGTTTTTTGCAAAGTGCCTACCTGTAGATTTTGGCCTGTAGCTCAGCCGGCACCTAGGGAAACCTACCAAATCTGTGTATTTCTGAAAACTAGAGACCTGGAGGAATCCAAGATGGGGTGACTTGTGTGGCTCGGACCAGGTTCTGTTACCCAGAATCCTTTGCAAACTTCAAAATTGGGCTAAAAAAACACATGTTCCTCACATTTCTGTGGCAGAAAGTTCTGGAATCTGAGAGGAGCCACAAATTTCCTTCAACCCAGAGCTCCCCCAAGTCTCCCGATAAAAATGGTACCTCACTTGTGTGGGTAGGCCTAGCGCCCGCGACAGCATATGCCCCAAAACACAACGTGGACACATCACAGAAAACAGAGCTGTTTTTAGCAAAGTGTCTACCTGTAGATTTTGGCCTCTAGCTCAGCCGGCACCTAGAGAAACCTACCACACCTGTGCATTTCTGAAAACTAGAGACCTAGGGGAATCCAAGATGGGGTGACTTCTGTGGCTCGGAGCAGGTTCTGTTACCCAGAAACTTCAAAATTGGGCTAAAAAAACACACGTTCCTCACATTTCTGTGGCAGATAGTTCTGGAATCTGAGCGAGCCACAAATCCCCTTCCACCCAGAGCTCCCCCAAGTCTCCCGATAAAAATGGTACCTCACTTGTGTGGGTAGGCCTAGTGCCCGCGACAGGATAGGCCCCAAAACGCAACGTGGACACATCAAAATTTGGCTAAAAAAACACATGTTCCTCACATTTCTGTGGCAGAAAGTTCTGGAATCTGAGAGGAGCCACAAATGTCCTTCCACGCAGCGTTCCCCTAAGTCTCCCGATAAAAATGATACCTCACTTGTGTGGGTAGGCCTAGTGGCCGTGACAGGAGACGCCCCAAAACGCAACGTGGACACATCCCATTTTTTTAAAGAAAACAGAGCTGTTTCTTGCAAAGTGCCTACCTGTAGATTTTGGCCTGTAGCTCAGCCGGCACCTAGGGAAACCTACCAAACCTGTGCATTTCTGAAAACTAGAGACCTAGGGGAATCCAAGATGGGGTGACTTGTGTGGCTCGGACCAGGTTCTGTTACCCAGAATCCTTTGCAAACCTCAAAATTTGGCTAAAAAAACACATGTTCCTCACATTTCTGTGGCAGAAAGTTCTGGAATCTGAGAGGAGCCACAAATTTCCTTCCACCCAGCGCTCCCCCAAGTCTCCCGATAAAAATGGGACCTCACTTGTGTGGGTAGGCCTAGCGCCCGCGACAGGATATGCCCCAAAACACAACGTGGACACATCACAGAAAACAGAGCTGTTTTTAGCAAAGTGCCTACCTGTAGATTTTGGCCTCTAGCTCAGACGGCACCTAGGGAAACCTACCAAACCTGAGCATTTCTGAAAACTAGAGACCTAGGGGAATCCAAGATGGGGTCACTTGTGTGGCTCGGACCAGGTTCTGTTACCCAGAATCCTTTGCAAACCTCAAAATTTGGCTAAAAAAACACATGTTCCTCACATTTCTGTGGCAGAAAGTTCTGGAATCTGAGACGAGGCACAAATCTCCTTCCACCCAGCGTTCCCCCAAGTCTCCCGATAAAAATGATACCTCACTTGTGTGGGTAGGCCTAGCGGCCGCGACAAGAAACACCCCAAAACGCAACTCGGACACATCCCATTTTTTGAAAGAAAACAGAGCTGTTTTTTGCAAAGTTCCTACCTGTAGATTTTGGCCTGTAGCTCAGCCGGCACCTAGGGAAACCTACCAAACCTGTGCATTTCTGAAAACTAGAGACCTAGGGGAATCCAAGATGGGGTGACTTGTGTGGCTCGGACCAGGTTCTGTTACCCAGAATCCTTTGCAAACCTCAAAATTTGGCTAAAAAAACACATGTTCCTCACATTTCTGTGGCAGAAAGTTCTGGAATCTGAGAGGAGGCACAAATTTCCTTCCACCCAGCGTTCCCCCAAGTCTCCCGATAAAAATGATACCTCACTTGTGTGGGTAGGCCTAGCGCCCGCGACAGGAAGCGCCCCAAAGCGCAACGTGGACACATCCACATTTTTTAAAGAAAACAGAGGTGTTTTTTGCAAAGTGCCTACCTGTAGATTTTGGCCTCTAGCTCAGCTGGCACCTAGGGAAACCTACCAAACCTGTGCATTTCTAAAAACTAGAGACCTAGGGGAATCCAAGATGGGGTGACTTGTGTGGCTCTGACCAGGTTCTGTTACCCAGAATCCTTTGCAAACTTCAAAATTGGGCTAAAAAAACACATGTTCCTCACATTTCTGTGGCAGAAAGTTCTGGAATCTGAGAGGAGCCACAAATTCCCTTCCACCCAGAGCTCCCCCAAGTCTCCCGATAAAAATGGTACCTCATTTGTGTGGGTAGGCCTAGCGCCCGCGACAGGATATGCCCCAAAACACAACGTGGACACATCACAGAAAACAGAGCTGTTTTTAGCAAAGTGTCTACCTGTAGATTTTGGCCTCTAGCTCAGCCGACACCTAGGGAAACCTACCAAACCTGTGCATTTCTGAAAACTAGAGACCTAGGGGAATCCAAGATGGGGTGACTTGTGTGGCTCGGAGCAGGTTCTGTTACCCAGAATCCTCTGCAAACCTCAAAATTTGGCTAAAAAAAACACATGTTCCTCACATTTCTGTGGCAGAAAGTTCTGGAATCTGAGAGGAGCCACAAATTTCTTTCCAGGCAGCGTTCCCCCAAGTCTCCCGATAAAAATGATACCTCACTTGTGTGGGTAGGCCTAGCGGCCGTGACAGGAGACGCCCCAAAACGCAACGTGGACACATCCCATTTTTTTAAAGAAAACAGAGCTGTTTTTTGCAAAGTGCTTACCTGTAGATTTTGGCCTGTAGCTCAGCCGGCACCTAGGGAAACCTACCAACCCTGTGCATTTCTGAAAACTAGAGACCTACGGGAATCCAAGATGGGGTGACTTGTGTGGCTCGGACCAGGTTCTGTTACCCAGAATCCTTTGCAAACCTCAAAATTTGTCCTCACATTTCTGTGGCAGAAAGTTCTGGAATCTGAGACAAGCCACAAATTTCCTTCCACCCAGCGTTCCCCCAAGTCTCCCGATAAAAATGATACCTCACTTGTGTGGGTAGGCCTAGCGGCCGCGACAGAGAACGCCCCAAAACGCAACGTGGACACATCCCATTTTTTGAAAGAAAACAGAGCTGTTTTTTGCAAAGTGCCTACCTGTAGATTTTGGCCTGTAGCTCAGCCGGCACCTAGGGAAACCTACCAAACCTGTGTATTTCTGAAAACTAGAGACCTAGGGGAATCCAAGATGGGGTGACTTGTGGGGCTCTGACCAGGTTCTGTTACCCTGAATCCTTTGCAAACCTCAAAATTTGGCTAAAAAAACACATGTTCCTCATATTTCTGTGGCAGAAAGTTCTGGAATCTGAGAGGAGAAACAAATTTCCTTCCACCCAGCGTTCCCCCAAGTCTCCCGATAAAAATGATACCTCACTTGTGTGGGTACGCCTAGCGGCCGCGACAGGAGACACCCCAAAACGCAACGTGGACACATCCCATTTTTTGAAAGCAAACAGAGCTGTTTTTTGCAAAGTGCCTACCTGTAGATTTTGACCTGTAGCTCACCCGGCACCTAGGGAAACCTACCAAACCTGTGCATTTCTGAAAACTAGAGACCTAGGGGAATCCAAGATGGGGTGACTTGTGTGGCTCGGACCAGGTTCTGTTACCCAGAATCCTTTGCAAACTTCAAAATTGGGCTAAAAAAACACATGTTCCTCACATTTCTGTGGCAGAAAGTTCTGGAATCTGAGAGGAGCCACAAATTTCCTTCCACCCAGAGCTCCCCCAAGTCTCCCGATAAAAATGGTACCTCACTTTTGTTGGTAGGCCTAGCGCCCGCGACAGGATATGCCCCAAAACACAACGTGGACACATCACAGAAAACAGAGCTGTTTTTAACAAAGTGTCTACCTGTAGATTTTGGCCTCTAGCTCAGCCGGCACCTAGGGAAACCTACCAAACCTGTGCATTTCTAAAAACTAGAGACCTGGGGGAATCCAAGATGGGGGGACTTGTGTGGCTCGGACCAGGTTCTGTTACCCAGAATCCTTTGCAAACCTCAACATTTGTCCTCACATTTCTGTGGCAGAAAGTTCTGGAATCTGAGAGGAGCCACAAATTTCCTTCCACCCAGCGTTCCCCCAAGTCTCCAGATAAAAATGATACCTCACTTGTGTGGGTAGGCCTAGCGGCCGCGACACGAGACACCCCAAAACGCAACGTGGACACATCCCATTTTTTTAAAGAAAACAGAGCTGTTTTTTGCAAAGTGCCTACCTGTAGATTTTGACCTGTAGCTCACCCGGCACCTAGGGAAACCTACCAAACCTGTGCATTTCTGAAAACTAGAGACCTAGGGGAATTCAAGATGGGGTGACTTGTGGGGCTCTGACCAGGTTCTGTTACCCTGAATCCTTTGCAAACCTCAAAATTTGGCTAAAAAAACACATGTTCCTCACATTTCTGTGGCAGAAAGTTCTGGAATCTGAGAGGAGAAACAAATTTCCTTCCACCCAGCGTTCCCCCAAGTCTCCCGATAAAAATGATACCTCACTTGTGTGGGTAGGCCTAGCGGCCGCGACAGGAGACACCCCAAAACGCAACGTGGACACATCCCATTTTTTGAAAGAAAACAGAGCTGTTTTTTGCAAAGTGCCTACCTGTAGATTTTGACCTGTAGCTCACCCGGCACCTAGGGAAACCTACCAAACCTGTGCATTTCTGAAAACTAGAGACCTAGGGGAATCCAAGATGGGGTGACTTGTGTGGCTCGGACCAGGTTCTGTTAACCAGAATCCTTTGCAAACTTCAAAATTGGGCTAAAAAAACACATGTTCCTCACATTTCTGTGGCAGAAAGTTCTGGAATCTGAGAGGAGCCACAAATTTCCTTCCACCCAGAGCTCCCCCAAGTCTCCCGATAAAAATGGTACCTCACTTTTGTGGGTAGGCCTAGCGCCCGCGACAGGATATGCCCCAAAACACAACGTGGACACATCACAGAAAACAGAGCTGTTTTTAACAAAGTGTCTACCTGTAGATTTTGGCCTCTAGCTCAGCCGGCACCTAGGGAAACCTACCAAACCTGTGCATTTCTAAAAACTAGAGACCTGGGGGAATCCAAGATGGGGGGACTTGTGTGGCTCGGACCAGGTTCTGTTACCCAGAATCCTTTGCAAACCTCAACATTTGTCCTCACATTTCTGTGGCAGAAAGTTCTGGAATCTGAGAGGAGCCACAAATTTCCTTCCACCCAGCGTTCCCCCAAGTCTCCAGATAAAAATGATACCTCACTTGTGTGGGTAGGCCTAGCGGCCGCGACACGACACACCCCAAAACGCAACGTGGACACATCCCATTTTTTTAAAGAAAACAGAGCTGTTTTTTGCAAAGTGCCTACCTGTAGATTTTGGCCTGTAGCTCAGCCGGCACCTAGGGAAACCTACCAAACCTGTGTATTTCTGAAAACTAGAGACCTAGGGGAATCCAAGATGGGGTGACTTGTGTGGCTCGGAGCAGGTTCTGTTACCCAGAATCCTTTGCAAACTTCAAAATTGGGCAAAAAAGCACATGTTCCTCACATTTCTGTGGCAGAAAGTTCTGGAATCTGAGAGGAGCCACAAATTTCCTTCCACGCAGCGTTCCCCCAAGTCTCCCGATAAAAATGATACCTCACTTGTGTGGGTAGGCCTAGCGGCCGTGACAGGAGACGCCCCAAAACGCAATGTGGACACATCCCATTTTTTGAAAGAAAACAGAGCTGTTTTTTGCAAAGTGCCTACCTGTAGATTTTGGCCTGTAGCTCAGCCGGCACCTAGGGAAACCTACCAAATCTGTGTATTTCTGAAAACTAGAGACCTAGAGGAATCCAAGATGGGGTGACTTGTGTGGCTCGGACCAGGTTCTGTTACCCAGAATCCTTTGCAAACTTCAAAATTGGGCTAAAAAAACACATGTTCCTCACATTTCTGTGGCAGAAAGTTCTGGAATCTGAGAGGAGCCACAAATTTCCTTCAACCCAGAGCTCCCCCAAGTCTCCCGATAAAAATGGTACCTCACTTGTGTGGGTAGGCCTAGCGCCCGCGACAGCATATGCCCCAAAACACAATGTGGACACATCACAGAAAACAGAGCTGTTTTTAGCAAAGTGTCTACCTGTAGATTTTGGCCTCTAGCTCAGCCGGCACCTAGAGAAACCTACCACACCTGTGCATTTCTGAAAACTAGAGACCTAGGGGAATCCAAGATGGGGTGACTTCTGTGGCTCGGAGCAGGTTCTGTTACCCAGAAACTTCAAAATTGGGCTAAAAAAACACACGTTCCTCACATTTCTGTGGCAGATAGTTCTGGAATCTGAGCGAGCCACAAATCCCCTTCCACCCAGAGCTCCCCCAAGTCTCCCGATAAAAATGGTACCTCACTTGTGTGGGTAGGCCTAGTGCCCGCGACAGGATATGCCCCAAAACGCAACGTGGACACATCAAAATTTGGCTAAAAAAACACATGTTCCTCACATTTCTGTGGCAGAAAGTTCTGGAATCTGAGAGGAGCCACAAATGTCCTTCCACACAGTGTTCCCCTAAGTCTCCCGATAAAAATGATACCTCACTTGTGTGGGTAGGCCTAGTGGCCGTGACAGGAGACGCCCCAAAACGCAACGTGGACACATCCCATTTTTTGAAAGAAAACAGAGCTGTTTTTTGCAAAGTGCCTACCTGTAGATTTTGGCCTGTAGCTCAGCCGGCACTTAGGGAAACCTACCAAACCTGTGCATTTCTGAAAACTAGAGACCTAGGGGAATCCAAGATGGGGTGACTTGTGTGGCTCGGACCAGGTTCTGTTACCCAGAATCCTTTGCAAACCTCAAAATTTGGCTAAAAAAACACATGTTCCTCACATTTCTGTGGCAGAAAGTTCTGGAATCTGAGAGGAGCCACAAATTTCCTTCCACCCAGCGTTCCCCCAAGTCTCCCGATAAAAATGATACCTCACTTGTGTGGGTAGGCCTAGCGCCCGCGACAGGCAGCGCCCCAAAGCGCAATGTGGACACATCCAAATTTTTGAAAGAAAACAGAGGTGTTTTTTGCAAAGTGCCTACCTGTAGATTTTGGCCTCTAGCTTAGCCGGCACCTAGGGAAACCTACCAAACCTGTGCATTTCTAAAAACTAGAGACCTAGGGGAATCCAAGATGGGGTGACTTGTGTGGCTCGGACCAGGTTCTGTTACCCAAAATCCTTTGCAAACCTCAAAATTTGTCCTCACATTTCTGTGGCAGAAAGTTCTGGAATCTAAGAGGAGCCACAAATTTCCTTCCACCCAGCGTTCCCCCAAGTCTCCCGATAAAAATGATACCTCACTTGTGTGGGTAGGCCTAGCGGCCGCGACATGAGACACCCCAAAACGCAACGTGGACACATCCCATTTTTTGAAAGAAAACAGAGCTGTTTTTTGCAAAGTGCCTACCTGTAGATTTTGGCCTGTAGCTCAGCCGGCACCTAGGGAAACCTACCAAACCTGTGTATTTCTGAAAACTAGAGACGTAGGGGAATCGAAGATGGGGTGACTTGTGTGGCTCGGACCAGGTTCTGTTACCCAGAATCCTTTGCAAACCTCATAATTTGGCTTAAAAAACACATGTTCCTCACATTTCTGTGGCAGAAAGTTCTGGAATCTGAGAGGAGCCACAAATTTCCTTCCACCCAGCGCTCCCCCAAGTCTCCCGATAAAAATGATACCTCACTTGTGTGGGTAGGCCTAGTGGCCGTGACAGGAGACGCCCCAAAACGCAACGTGGACACATCCCATTTTTTGAAAGAAAACAGAGCTGTTTTTTGCAAAGTGCCTACCTGTAGATTTTGGCCTGTAGCTCAGCCGGCACTTAGGGAAACCTACCAAACCTGTGCATTTCTGAAAACTAGAGACCTAGGGGAATCCAAGATGGGGTGACTTGTGTGGCTCGGACCAGGTTCTGTTACCCAGAATCCTTTGCAAACCTCAAAATTTGGCTAAAAAAACACATGTTCCTCACATTTCTGTGGCAGAAAGTTCTGGAATCTGAGAGGAGCCACAAATTTCCTTCCACCCAGCGTTCCCCCAAGTCTCCCGATAAAAATGATACCTCACTTGTGTGGGTAGGCCTAGCGCCCGCGACAGGCAGCGCCCCAAAGCGCAATGTGGACACATCCAAATTTTTGAAAGAAAACAGAGGTGTTTTTTGCAAAGTGCCTACCTGTAGATTTTGGCCTCTAGCTTAGCCGGCACCTAGGGAAACCTACCAAACCTGTGCATTTCTAAAAACTAGAGACCTAGGGGAATCCAAGATGGGGTGACTTGTGTGGCTCGGACCAGGTTCTGTTACCCAAAATCCTTTGCAAACCTCAAAATTTGTCCTCACATTTCTGTGGCAGAAAGTTCTGGAATCTAAGAGGAGCCACAAATTTCCTTCCACCCAGCGTTCCCCCAAGTCTCCCGATAAAAATGATACCTCACTTGTGTGGGTAGGCCTAGCGGCCGCGACATGAGACACCCCAAAACGCAACGTGGACACATCCCATTTTTTGAAAGAAAACAGAGCTGTTTTTTGCAAAGTGCCTACCTGTAGATTTTGGCCTGTAGCTCAGCCGGCACCTAGGGAAACCTACCAAACCTGTGTATTTCTGAAAACTAGAGACCTAGGGGAATCGAAGATGGGGTGACTTGTGTGGCTCGGACCAGGTTCTGTTACCCAGAATCCTTTGCAAACCTCATAATTTGTCTAAAAAAACACATGTTCCTCACATTTCTGTGGCAGAAAGTTCTGGAATCTGAGAGGAGCCACAAATTTCCTTCCACCCAGCGCTCCCCCAAGTCTCCCGATAAAAATGGTACCTCACTTGTGTGGGTAGGCCTAGCGCCCGCGACAGGATATGCCCCAAAACACAACGTGGACAAATCACAGAAAACAGAGCTGTTTTTAGCAAAGTGCCTACCTGTAGATTTTGGCCTCTACCTCAGCTGGCACCTAGGGAAACCAACCAAACCTGTGCATTTCTGAAAACTAGAGACCTAGGGGAACCCAAGATGGGGTGACTTGTGTGGCTCGGACCAGGTTCTGTTATCCAGAATCCTTTGGAAACCTCATAATTTGGCTAAAAAAACACATGTTCCTCACATTTCTGTGGCAGAAAGTTCTGGAATCTGAGACGAGACACAAAATTCCTTCCACCCAGCGTTCCCCCAAGTCTCCCGATAAAAATGATACCTCACTTGTGTGGGTAGGCCTAGCGGCCGCGACAAGAAACACCCCAAAACGCAACTCGGACACATCCCATTTTTTGAAAGAAAACAGAGCTGTTTTTTGCAAAGTGCCTACCTGTAGATTTTGGCCTGTAGCTCAGCCGGCACCTAGGGAAACCTACCAAACCTGTGCATTTCTGAAAACTAGAGACCTAGGGGAATCCAAGATGGGGTGACTTGTGTGGCTCGGACCAGGTTCTGTTACCCAGAATCCTTTGCAAACCTCAAAATTTGGCTAAAAAAACACATGTTCCTCACATTTCTGTGGCAGAAAGTTCTGGAATCTGAGAGGAGCCACAAATTTCCTTCCACCCAGCGTTCCCCCAAGTCTCCCGATAAAAATTATACCTCACTTGTGTGGGTAGGCCTAGCGTCCGCGACAGGAAGCGCCCCAAAGCGCAACGTGGACACATCCAAATTTTTGAAAGAAAACAGAGGTGTTTTTTGCAAAGTGCCTACCTGTAGATTTTGGCCTGTAGCTCAGCCGGCACCGAGGGAAACCTACCAAACCTGTGCATTTCTGAAAACTAGAGACCTAGGGGAATCCAAGATGGGGTGACTTGTGTGGCTCGGACCAGGTTCTGTTACCCAGAATCCTTTGCAAACTTCAAAATTGGGCTAAAAAAACACATGTTACTCACATTTCTGTGGCAGAAAGTTCTGGAATCTGAGAGGAGCCACAAATTTCCTTCCACGCAGCGTTCCCCCAAGTCCCCGATAAAAATGATACCTCACTTGTGTGGGTAGGCCTAGCGGCCGTGTCAGGAGACGCCCCAAAACGCAACGTGGACACATCCCATTTTTTGAAAGAAAACAGAGCTGTTTTTTGCAAAGTGCCTACCTGTAGATTTTGGCCTCTAGCTCAGCAGGCACCTAGGGAAACCTACCAAATCTGTGCATTTCTGAAAACTAGAAACCTAGGGGAATCCAAGATGGGGTGACTTGTGTGGCTCGGACCAGGTTCTGTTACCCAGAATCCTTTGCAAACTTCAAAATTGGGCTAAAAAAACACATGTTCCTCGCATTTCTGTGCAGAAAGTTCTGGAATCTGAGAGGAGCCACAAATTTCCTTCCACCCAGAGCTCCCCCAAGTCTCCCGATAAAAATGGTACCTCACTTGTGTGGGTAGGCCTAGCGCCCGCGACAGGATGTGCCCCAAAACACAACGTGGACACATCACAGAAAACAGAGCTGTTTTTAGCAAAGTGTCTACCTGTAGATTTTTGCCTCTAGCTCAGCCATCACCTAGAGAATCCTACCACACCTGTGCATTTCTGAAAACTAGAGACCTAGGGGAATCCAAGATGGGGTGACTTGTGTGGCTCGGACCAGGTTCTGTTACCCAGAATCCTTTGCAAACCTCAAAATTTGGCTAAAAAAACCACATGTTCCTCACATTTCTGTGGCAGAAAGTTCTGGAATCTGAGAGGAGCCACAAATTTCCTTCCACGCAGCGTTCCTCTAAGTCTCCCGATAAAAATGATACCTCACTTGTGTGGGTAGGCCTAGCGGCCATGACAGGAGACGCCCCAAAACGCAACATGGACAAATCCCATTTTTTTTAAAGAAACCAGAGCTGTTTTTTGCAAAGTGCCTACCTGTAGATTTTGGCCTGTAGCTCAGCCGGCACCTAGGGAAACCTACCAAACCTGTGCATTTCTGAAAACTAGAGACCTAGGGGAATCCAAGATGGGGTGACTTGTGTGGCTCGGACCAGGTTCTGTTACCCAGAATCCTTTGCAAACCTCAAAATTTGGCTAAAAAAACACATGTCCCTCACATTTCTGTGGCTGAAAGTTCTGGAATCTGAGAGGAGCCACAAATTTCCTTCCACCCAGCGTTCCCCCAAGTCTCCCGATAAAAATGATACCTCACTTGTGTGGGTAGGCCTAGCGCAACGTGGACACATCCAAATTTTTGAAAGAAAACAGAGGTGTTTTTTGCAAAGTGCCTGCCTGTAGATTTTGGCCTCTAGCTCAGCCGGCACCTAGGGAAACCTACCAAACCTGTGCATTTCTAAAAACTAGAGACCTAGGGGAATCCAAGATGGGGTGACTTGTGTGGCTCGGACCAGGTTCTGTTACCTAGAATCCTTTGCAAACCTCAAAATTTGGCTAAAAAAAAAACATGTTCCTCACATTTCTGTGGCAGAAAGTTCTGGAATCTGAGAGGAGCCACAAATTTCCTTCCACCCAGCGTTCCCCCAAGTCTCCCGATAAAAATGATACCTCACTTGTGTGGGTAGGCCTAGCGGCCGCGACATGAGACGCCCCAAAACGCAACGTGGACACATCCCATTTTTTTAAAGAAAACAGAGCTGTTTTTTGCAAAGTGCCTACCTGTAGATTTTGGCCTGTAGCTCAGCCGGCAACTAGGGAAACCTACCAAACCTGTGTATTTCTGAAAACTAGAGACTTAGGGGAATCCAAGATGGGGTGACTTGTGTGGCTCGGACCAGGTTCTGTTACCCAGAATCCTTTGCAAACCCCAAAATTTGGCTAAAAAAAAATATGTTCCTCACATTTCTGTGGCAGAAAGTTCTGGAATCTGAGAGGAGCCACAAATTTCCTTCCACCCAGCGCTCCCCCAAGTCTCCCGATAAAAATGGTACCTCACTTGTGTGGGTAGGCCTAGCGCCCGCGACAGGATATGCCCCAAAACACAACGTGGACACATCACAGAAACCAGAGCTGTTTTTAGCAAAGTGCCTACCTGTAGATTTTGGCCTGTAGCTCAGCCGGCACCTAGGGAAACCTACCAAACCTGTGCATTTCTGAAAACTAGAGACCTAGGGGAATCCAAGATGGGGTGACTTGTGTGGCTCGGAGCAGGTTCTGTTACCCAGAATCCTTTGCAAACCTCAAAATTTGGCTAAAAAAACACATGTTCCTCACATTTCTGTGGCAGAAAGTTCTGGAATCTGAGACGAGCCACAAATTTCCTTCCACCCAGCGTTCCCCCAAGTCTCCCGATAAAAATGATACCTCACTTGTGTGGGTAGGCCTAGCGGCTGCGACAAGAAACACCCCAAAACGCAACGTGGACACATCCCATTTTTTTAAAGAAAACAGAGCTGTTTTTTGCAAAGTGCCTACCTGTAGATTTTGGCCTGTAGCTCAGCCGGCACCTAGGGAAACCTACTAAACGTGTGCATTTCTGAAAACTAGAGACCTAGGGGAATCCAAGATGGGGTGACTTGTGTGGCTCGGACCAGGTTCTGTAACCCAGAATCCTTTGCAAACCTCAAAATTTGGCTAAAAAAACACATGTTCCTCACATTTCTGTGGCAGAAAGTTCTGGAATCTGAGAGGAGCCACAAATTTCCTTCCACCCAGCGCTCCCCCTAGTCTCCCGATAATAATGGTACCTCACTTGTGTGGGTAGGCATAGCGCCCGCAACAGGATATGCCCCAAAACACAACGTGGACACATCACAGAAAACAGAGCTGTTTTTAGCCAAGTGCCTACCTGTAGATTTTGGCCTCTAGCTCAGCCGGCACCTAGGGGAACCTACCAAACCTGTGCATTTCTGAAAACTAGAGACCTAGGGGAATCCAAGATGGGGTGACTTGTGTGGCTCGGACCAGGTTCTGTTACCCAGAATCCTTTGCAAACCTCAAAATTTGGGTAAAAAAACACATGTTCCTCACATTTCTGTGGCAGAAAGTTCTGGAATCTGAGAGGAGCCACACATTTCCTTCCACCCAGCGTTCCCCCAAGTCTCCCGATAAAAATGATACCTCACTTGTGTGGGTAGGCCTAGCAGCCGCGACAGGAGACACCCCAAAATGCAACGTGGACACATCCCATTTTTTGAAAGAAAACAGAGCTGTTTTTTGCAAAGTGCCTACCTGTAGATTTTAGCCTGTAGCTCAGCCGGCACCTAGGGAAACCTACCAAACCTGTGCATTTCTGAATACTAGAGACCTAGGGGAATCCAAGATGGGGTGACTTGTGTGGCTCGGACCAGGTTCTGTTACCCAGAATCCTTTGCAAACCTCAAAATTTGGCTAAAAAAACACATGTTCCTCACATTTCTGTGGCAGAAAGTTCTGGAATCTGAGAGGAGCCACAAATTTCCTTCCACCCAGCGTTCCCCCAAGTCTCCCAATAAAAATGATACCTCACTTGTGTGGGTAGGCCTAGCGCCCGCGACAGGAGACGCCCCAAAGCGCAACGTGGACACATCCAAATTTTTGAAAGAAAACAGAGGTGTTTTTTGCAAAGTGCCTACCTGTAGATTTTGGCCTCTAGCTCAGCCGGCACCTAGGGAAACCTACCAAACCTGTGCATTTCTAAAAACTAGAGACCTAGGGGAATCCAAGATGGGGTGACTTGTGTGGCTCGGACCAGGTTCTGTTACCCAAAATCCTTTGCAAACCTCAAAATTTGTCCTCACATTTCTGTGGCAGAAAGTTCTGGAATCTGAGAGGAGCCACAAATGTCCTTCCACCCAGCGTTCCCCCAAGTCTCCCGATAAAAATGATACCTCACTTGTGTGGGTAGGCCTAGCGGCCGCGACAGGAGACGCCCCAAAACGCAACGTGGACACATCCCATTTTTTGAAAGAAAACAGAGCTGTTTTTTGCAAAGTGCCTACCTGTAGATTTTGGCCTGTAGCTCAGCCGGCACCTAGGGAAACCTACCAAACCTGTGTATTTCTGAAAACTAGAGACCTAGGGGAATCGAAGATGGGGTGACTTGTGTGGCTCGGACCAGGTTCTGTTACCCAGAATCCTTTGCAAACCTCATAATTTGGCTAAAAAAACACATGTTCCTCACATTTCTGTGGCAGAAAGTTCTGGAATCTGAGAGGAGCCACAAATTTCCTTCCACCCAGCGCTCCCCCAAGTCTCCCGATAAAAATGGTACCTCACTTGTGTGGGTAGGCCTAGCGCCCGCGACAGGATATGCCCCAAAACACAACGTGGACAAATCACAGAAAACAGAGCTGTTTTTAGCAAAGTGCCTACCTGTAGATTTTGGCCTCTACCTCAGCCGGCACCTAGGGAAACCAACCAAACCTGTGCATTTCTGAAAACTAGAGACCTAGGGGAATCCAAGATGGGGTGACTTGTGTGGCTCGGACCAGGTTCTGTTACCCAGAATCCTTTGGAAACCTCATAATTTGGCTAAAAAAACACATGTTCCTCACATTTCTGTGGCAGAAAGTTCTGGAATCTGAGACGAGACACAAAATTCCTTCCACCCAGCGTTCCCCCAAGTCTCCCGATAAAAATGATACCTCACTTGTGTGGGTAGGCCTAGCGGCCGCGACAAGAAACACCCCAAAACGCAACTCGGACACATCCCATTTTTTGAAAGAAAACAGAGCTGTTTTTTGCAAAGTGCCTACCTGTAGATTTTGGCATGTAGCTCAGCCGGCACCTAGGGAAACCTACCAAACCTGTGCATTTCTGAAAACTAGAGACCTAGGGGAATCCAAGATGGGGTGACTTGTGTGGCTCGGACCAGGTTCTGTTACCCAGAATCCTTTGCAAACCTCAAAATTTGGCTAAAAAAACACATGTTCCTCACATTTCTGTGGCAGAAAGTTCTGGAATCTGAGAGGAGCCACAAATTTCCTTCCACCCAGCGTTCCCCCAAGTCTCCCGATAAAAATGATACCTCACTTGTGTGGGTAGGCCTAGCGTCCGCGACAGGAAGCGCCCCAAAGCGCAACGTGGACACATCCAAATTTTTGAAAGAAAACAGAGGTGTTTTTTGCAAAGTGCCTACCTGTAGATTTTGGCCTGTAGCTCAGCCGGCACCGAGGGAAAACTACCAAACCTGTGCATTTCTGAAAACTAGAGACCTAGGGGAATCCAAGATGGGGTGACTTGTGTGGCTCGGACCAGGTTCTGTTACCCAGAATCCTTTGCAAACTTCAAAATTGGGCTAAAAAACACATGTTACTCACATTTCTGTGGCAGAAAGTTCTGGAATCTGAGAGGAGCCACAAATTTCCTTCCACGCAGCGTTCCCCCAAGTCCCCGATAAAAATGATACCTCACTTGTGTGGGTAGGCCTAGCGGCCGTGTCAGGAGACGCCCCAAAACGCAACGTGGACACATCCCATTTTTTGAAAGAAAACAGAGCTGTTTTTTGCAAAGTGCCTACCTGTAGATTTTGGCCTCTAGCTCAGCAGGCACCTAGGGAAACCTACCAAATCTGTGCATTTCTGAAAACTAGAGACCTAGGGGAATCCAAGATGGGATGACTTGTGTGGCTCGGACCAGGTTCTGTTACCCAGAATCCTTTGCAAACTTCAAAATTGGGCTAAAAAAACACATGTTCCTCGCATTTCTGTGGCAGAAAGTTCTGGAATCTGAGAGGAGCCACAAATTTCCTTCCACCCAGAGCTCCCCCAAGTCTCCCGATAAAAATGGTACCTCACTTGTGTGGGTAGGCCTAGCGCCCGCGACAGGATGTGCCCCAAAACACAACGTGGACACATCACAGAAAACAGAGCTGTTTTTAGCAAAGTGTCTACCTGTAGATTTTTGCCTCTAGCTCAGCCAGCACCTAGAGAATCCTACCACACCTGTGCATTTCTGAAAACTAGAGACCTAGGGGAATCCAAGATGGGGTGACTTGTGTGGCTCGGACCAGGTTCTGTTACCCAGAATCCTTTGCAAACCTCAAAATTTGGCTAAAAAAACCACATGTTCCTCACATTTCTGTGGCAGAAAGTTCTGGAATCTGAGAGGAGCCACAAATTTCCTTCCACGCAGCGTTCCTCTAAGTCTCCCGATAAAAATGATACCTCACTTGTGTGGGTAGGCCTAGCGGCCATGACAGGAGACGCCCCAAAACGCAACATGGACAAATCCCATTTTTTTTAAAGAAACCAGAGCTGTTTTTTGCAAAGTGCCTACCTGTAGATTTTGGCCTGTAGCTCAGCCGGCACCTAGGGAAACCTACCAAACCTGTGCATTTCTGAAAACTAGAGACCTAGGGGAATCCAAGATGGGGTGACTTGTGTGGCTCGGACCAGGTTCTGTTACCCAGAATCCTTTGCAAACCTCAAAATTTGGCTAAAAAAACACATGTCCCTCACATTTCTGTGGCTGAAAGTTCTGGAATCTGAGAGGAGCCACAAATTTCCTTCCACCCAGCGTTCCCCCAAGTCTCCCGATAAAAATGATACCTCACTTGTGTGGGTAGGCCTAGCGCAACGTGGACACATCCAAATTTTTGAAAGAAAACAGAGGTGTTTTTTGCAAAGTGCCTGCCTGTAGATTTTGGCCTCTAGCTCAGCCGGCACCTAGGGAAACCTACCAAACCTGTGCATTTCTAAAAACTAGAGACCTAGGGGAATCCAAGATGGGGTGACTTGTGTGGCTCGGACCAGGTTCTGTTACCCAGAATCCTTTGCAAACCTCAAAATTTGGCTAAAAAAAAAACATGTTCCTCACATTTCTGTGGCAGAAAGTTCTGGAATCTGAGAGGAGCCACAAATTTCCTTCCACCCAGCGTTCCCCCAAGTCTCCCGATAAAAATGATACCTCACTTGTGTGGGTAGGCCTAGCGGCCGCGACATGAGACGCCCCAAAACGCAACGTGGACACATCCCATTTTTTTAAAGAAAACAGAGCTGTTTTTTGCAAAGTGCCTACCTGTAGATTTTGGCCTGTAGCTCAGCCGGCAACTAGGGAAACCTACCAAACCTGTGTATTTCTGAAAAGTAGAGACTTAGGGGAATCCAAGATGGGGTGACTTGTGTGGCTCGGACCAGGTTCTGTTACCCAGAATCCTTTGCAAACCCCAAAATTTGGCTAAAAAAAAAACATGTTCCTCACATTTCTGTGGCAGAAAGTTCTGGAATATGAGAGGAGCCACAAATTTCCTTCCACCCAGCGCTCCCCCAAGTCTCCTGATAAAAATGGTACCTCACTTGTGTGGGTAGGCCTAGCGCCCGCGACAGGATATGCCCCAAAACACAACGTGGACACATCACAGAAACCAGAGCTGTTTTTAGCAAAGGGCCTACCTGTAGATTTTGGCCTGTAGCTCAGCCGGCACCTAGGGAAACCTACCAAACCTGTGCATTTCTGAAAACTAGAGACCTAGGGGAATCCAAGATGGGGTGACTTGTGTGGCTCGGAGCAGGTTCTGTTACCCAGAATCCTTTGCAAACCTCATAATTTGGCTAAAAAAACACATGTTCCTCACATTTCTGTGGCAGAAAGTTCTGGAATCTGAGACGAGACACAAAATTCCTTCCACCCAGCGTTCCCCCAAGTCTCCCGATAAAAATGATACCTCACTTGTGTGGGTAGGCCTAGCGGCCGCGACAAGAAACACCCCAAAACGCAACTCGGACACATCCCATTTTTTGAAAGAAAACAGAGCTGTTTTTTGCAAAGTGCCTACCTGTAGATTTTGGCATGTAGCTCAGCCGGCACCTAGGGAAACCTACCAAACCTGTGCATTTCTGAAAACTAGAGACCTAGGGGAATCCAAGATGGGGTGACTTGTGTGGCTCGGACCAGGTTCTGTTACCCAGAATCCTTTGCAAACCTCAAAATTTGGCTAAAAAAACACATGTTCCTCACATTTCTGTGGCAGAAAGTTCTGGAATCTGAGAGGAGCCACAAATTTCCTTCCACCCAGCGTTCCCCCAAGTCTCCCGATAAAAATGATACCTCACTTGTGTGGGTAGGCCTAGCGTCCGCGACAGGAAGCGCCCCAAAGCGCAACGTGGACACATCCAAATTTTTGAAAGAAAACAGAGGTGTTTTTTGCAAAGTGCCTACCTGTAGATTTTGGCCTGTAGCTCAGCCGGCACCGAGGGAAAACTACCAAACCTGTGCATTTCTGAAAACTAGAGACCTAGGGGAATCCAAGATGGGGTGACTTGTGTGGCTCGGACCAGGTTCTGTTACCCAGAATCCTTTGCAAACTTCAAAATTGGGCTAAAAAACACATGTTACTCACATTTCTGTGGCAGAAAGTTCTGGAATCTGAGAGGAGCCACAAATTTCCTTCCACGCAGCGTTCCCCCAAGTCCCCGATAAAAATGATACCTCACTTGTGTGGGTAGGCCTAGCGGCCGTGTCAGGAGACGCCCCAAAACGCAACGTGGACACATCCCATTTTTTGAAAGAAAACAGAGCTGTTTTTTGCAAAGTGCCTACCTGTAGATTTTGGCCTCTAGCTCAGCAGGCACCTAGGGAAACCTACCAAATCTGTGCATTTCTGAAAACTAGAGACCTAGGGGAATCCAAGATGGGATGACTTGTGTGGCTCGGACCAGGTTCTGTTACCCAGAATCCTTTGCAAACTTCAAAATTGGGCTAAAAAAACACATGTTCCTCGCATTTCTGTGGCAGAAAGTTCTGGAATCTGAGAGGAGCCACAAATTTCCTTCCACCCAGAGCTCCCCCAAGTCTCCCGATAAAAATGGTACCTCACTTGTGTGGGTAGGCCTAGCGCCCGCGACAGGATGTGCCCCAAAACACAACGTGGACACATCACAGAAAACAGAGCTGTTTTTAGCAAAGTGTCTACCTGTAGATTTTTGCCTCTAGCTCAGCCAGCACCTAGAGAATCCTACCACACCTGTGCATTTCTGAAAACTAGAGACCTAGGGGAATCCAAGATGGGGTGACTTGTGTGGCTCGGACCAGGTTCTGTTACCCAGAATCCTTTGCAAACCTCAAAATTTGGCTAAAAAAACCACATGTTCCTCACATTTCTGTGGCAGAAAGTTCTGGAATCTGAGAGGAGCCACAAATTTCCTTCCACGCAGCGTTCCTCTAAGTCTCCCGATAAAAATGATACCTCACTTGTGTGGGTAGGCCTAGCGGCCATGACAGGAGACGCCCCAAAACGCAACATGGACAAATCCCATTTTTTTTAAAGAAACCAGAGCTGTTTTTTGCAAAGTGCCTACCTGTAGATTTTGGCCTGTAGCTCAGCCGGCACCTAGGGAAACCTACCAAACCTGTGCATTTCTGAAAACTAGAGACCTAGGGGAATCCAAGATGGGGTGACTTGTGTGGCTCGGACCAGGTTCTGTTACCCAGAATCCTTTGCAAACCTCAAAATTTGGCTAAAAAAACACATGTCCCTCACATTTCTGTGGCTGAAAGTTCTGGAATCTGAGAGGAGCCACAAATTTCCTTCCACCCAGCGTTCCCCCAAGTCTCCCGATAAAAATGATACCTCACTTGTGTGGGTAGGCCTAGCGCAACGTGGACACATCCAAATTTTTGAAAGAAAACAGAGGTGTTTTTTGCAAAGTGCCTGCCTGTAGATTTTGGCCTCTAGCTCAGCCGGCACCTAGGGAAACCTACCAAACCTGTGCATTTCTAAAAACTAGAGACCTAGGGGAATCCAAGATGGGGTGACTTGTGTGGCTCGGACCAGGTTCTGTTACCCAGAATCCTTTGCAAACCTCAAAATTTGGCTAAAAAAAAAACATGTTCCTCACATTTCTGTGGCAGAAAGTTCTGGAATCTGAGAGGAGCCACAAATTTCCTTCCACCCAGCGTTCCCCCAAGTCTCCCGATAAAAATGATACCTCACTTGTGTGGGTAGGCCTAGCGGCCGCGACATGAGACGCCCCAAAACGCAACGTGGACACATCCCATTTTTTTAAAGAAAACAGAGCTGTTTTTTGCAAAGTGCCTACCTGTAGATTTTGGCCTGTAGCTCAGCCGGCAACTAGGGAAACCTACCAAACCTGTGTATTTCTGAAAAGTAGAGACTTAGGGGAATCCAAGATGGGGTGACTTGTGTGGCTCGGACCAGGTTCTGTTACCCAGAATCCTTTGCAAACCCCAAAATTTGGCTAAAAAAAAAACATGTTCCTCACATTTCTGTGGCAGAAAGTTCTGGAATATGAGAGGAGCCACAAATTTCCTTCCACCCAGCGCTCCCCCAAGTCTCCCGATAAAAATGGTACCTCACTTGTGTGGGTAGGCCTAGCGCCCGCGACAGGATATGCCCCAAAACACAACGTGGACACATCACAGAAACCAGAGCTGTTTTTAGCAAAGGGCCTACCTGTAGATTTTGGCCTGTAGCTCAGCCGGCACCTAGGGAAACCTACCAAACCTGTGCATTTCTGAAAACTAGAGACCTAGGGGAATCCAAGATGGGGTGACTTGTGTGGCTCGGAGCAGGTTCTGTTACCCAGAATCCTTTGCAAACCTCAAAATTTGGCTAAAAAAACACATGTTCCTCACATTTCTGTGGCAGAAAGTTCTGGAATCTGAGACGAGCCACAAATTTCCTTCCACCCAGCGTTCCCCCAAGTCTCCCGATAAAAATGATACCTCACTTGTGTGGGTAGGCCTAGCGGCTGCGACAAGAAACACCCCAAAACGCAACGTGGACACATCCCATTTTTTTAAAGAAACAGAGCTGTTTTTTGCAAAGTGCCTACCTGTAGATTTTGGCCTGTAGCTCAGCCGGCACCTAGGGAAACCTACCAAACGTGTGCATTTCTGAAAACTAGAGACCTAGGGGAATCCAAGATGGGGTGACTTGTGTGGCTCGGACCAGGTTCTGTAACCCAGAATCCTTTGCAAACCTCAAAATTTGGCTAAAAAAACACATGTTCCTCACATTTCTGTGGCAGAAAGTTCTGGAATCTGAGAGGAGCCACAAATTTCCTTCCACCCAGCGCTCCCCCTAGTCTCCCGATAATAATGGTACCTCACTTGTGTGGGTAGGCCTAGCGCCCGCAACAGGATATGCCCCAAAACACAACGTGGACACATCACAGAAAACAGAGCTGTTTTTAGCAAAGTGCCTACCTGTAGATTTTGGCCTCTAGCTCAGCCGGCACCTAGGGGAACCTACCAAACCTGTGCATTTCTGAAAACTAGAGACCTAGGGGAATCCAAGATGGGGTGACTTGTGTGGCTCGGACCAGGTTCTGTTACCCAGAATCCTTTG
Organism: Pleurodeles waltl; assembly: GCF_031143425.1. Taxonomy (NCBI): domain Eukaryota; kingdom Metazoa; phylum Chordata; class Amphibia; order Caudata; family Salamandridae; genus Pleurodeles; species Pleurodeles waltl. The sequence continues at coordinate 1,324,643,743 of NC_090444.1, forward strand.
CAAACCTCAAAATTTGGGTAAAGAAACACATGTTCCTCACATTTCTGTGGCAGAAAGTTCTGGAATCTGAGAGGAGCCACACATTTCCTTCCACCCAGCGTTCCCCCAAGTCTCCCGATAAAAATGATACCTCACTTGTGTGGGTAGGCCTAGCAGCCGCGACAGGAGACACCCCAAAATGCAACGTGGACACATCCCATTTTTTGAAAGAAAACAGAGCTGTTTTTTGCAAAGTGCCTACCTGTAGATTTTAGCCTGTAGCTCAGCCGGCACCTAGGGAAACCTACCAAACCTGTGCATTTCTGAATACTAGAGTCCTAGGGGAATCCAAGATGGGGTGACTTGTGTGGCTCGGACCAGGTTCTGTTACCCAGAATCCTTTGCAAACCTCAAAATTTGGCTAAAAAAACACATGTTCCTCACATTTCTGTGGCAGAAAGTTCTGGAATCTGAGAGGAGCCACAAATTTCCTTCCACCCAGCGTTCCCCCAAGTCTCCCAATAAAAATGATACCTCACTTGTGTGGGTAGGCCTAGCGCCCGCGACAGGAGACGCCCCAAAGCGCAACGTGGACACATCCAAATTTTTGAAAGTAAACAGAGGTGTTTTTTGCAAAGTGCCTACCTGTAGATTTTGGCCTGTAGCTCAGCCGGCACCTAGGGAAACCTACCAAACCTGTGCATTTCTAAAAACTAGAGACCTAGGGGAATCCAAGATGGGGTGACTTGTGTGGCTCGGACCAGGTTCTGTTACCCAGAATCTTTTGCAAACCTCAAAATTTGGCTAAAAAAACACATGTTCCTCACATTTCTGTGGCAGAAAGTTCTGGAATCTGAGAGGAGCCACAAATTTCCTTCCACCCAGCGTTCCCACAAGTCTCCTGATAAAAATTATACCTCACTTGTGTGGCTAGGCCTAGCGCACGCGACAGGAAACGCCCCAAAGCGCAACGTGGACACATCCAATTTTTGAAAAGAAAACGGAGGTGTTTTTTGCAAAGTGCCTACCTGTAGATTTTGGCCTCCAGCTCAGCCGGCACCTAGTGAAACCTACCAAACCTGTGCATTTCTGAAAACAAGAGACCTAGGGGAATCCAAGATGGGGTGACTTGTGTGGCTCGGACCAGGTTCTGTTACCCAGAATCCTTTGCAAACCTCAAAATTTGGCGAAGAAAACACATGTTCCTCACATTTCTGTGGCAGAAAGTTCTGGAATCTGAGAGGAGCCACAAATTTCCTTCCACCCACCGTTCCCCCAAGTCCCGCGATAAAAATTATACCTCACTTGTGTGGGTAGCCCTGGCGGCCGCGACACGAGACGCCCCAAAAGACAACGTGGACACATCACATTTTTTCATTGAAAACAGTGCCTACCTGTAGATTTTGGCCTCTAGCTCAGCCGGCACCTAGGGAAACCTACCAAACCTGTGCATTTTTTAAAACTAGAGACCTAGGGGAATCCAAGATGGGGTGACTTGCGGGGCTCTGACTAGGTTCTGTTACCCAGAATCCTTTACAAACCTCAAATTTTGGCTACAAAAACACATTTTCCACACATTTCGGTGACAGAAAGTTCTGGAATCTGAGAGGAGCCACAAATTTCCTTCCACCCAGCGTTCCCCCAAGTCTCCCGATAAAAATTATACCTCACTTGTGTGGGTGGGCCAGGTACCTGCAACAGAATAAGGCCCAAAACTTGTAGAGATAAAGGGGATAGCACAGCGAGTTTATAAGGACATATTCTTTTATACATCTTTAGACTGACTCTGCTTTGGGGACCCACATAAGTGAGGTGTCATTTTACTTGGGAGACTTAGGGGAACACAGGGGAGTAGGAATTTTGTGCTGGAGTGGTGATCCTATGAAGAAAAGTCAGGAAAATATACTTTTTTAAGCAAATTTTGAGTTTTACAGAGGAGTCTGGGTAAGAAAATGTTGGGGGATCCACGCAAGCCACACCTCCCTGGACTCCTTGGGGTGTCTAGTTTAAAAAAAATTCTGGGTTTGGTAGGTTTCCCTAGATGAAGGCCGCATACAGGACCAAAAACATAGGTGCCCTCTCCCCCCCAAACACAGGTAGTTTTGTAATATATCGTTTTGATGTGTCCACATATGTCCGTGATGTGCCAAACACAAAAATTTTGAAAAGAAACGCACTTAGGTTATGTGAAAAAGACCCCTCACCCACCAACCAAGTTGGTGGCATGCTTCATCATCGGGGTCCCACCTGAGGCACCTAGCGTGTCACAGGTGTGCTGCGACGCCTGATTACAGCGGAGCAGGTTTTGTCATTTTTACCACACATACTGGTTGGATTTGGCACGAGGGTGAGTGATGGTTCAGTGGATAAAATTTTACTAACAAGAGCTTTCACAAAAATGAAATGTACTGTTAATAACTGAAAGGCCAAAAAAGTGAACCAATGACTCACAGCTCGTGAGCTGTAAAGCCGCGACAAGGCATCAACCGCTTTACAGTCCATTCACACAACTTTCATACATGACACACACAAGACCATTCACACCGCCAGCCACGGGCCCAGCACATTACAACACTCACATCGACAGACAGACAGCGCCACTCAAGGGCCCATCACTTACATACGCCCACATGCCTGATACAACAATCACACCAGCTGATGGGAGTGTGTGGACTGGTGTTTGGCTGGCAGTGTGTTGCAGTAGCCAACAGCAAGTCAATATGTACACTCTCAGCCAAGCCCCACTCCACACACAATGGCATCATTTTTTATTTTTTTAAACAGAGGAACCCCTAAGTAGAAAGAATTACAAAACTACAAACACAAAAGCTCTAACTAAGAACATGACAGAAATGCTAACCATGAAACTGAATACATGAAAATACAAAACAGACATGAGTTTACACTCATGGCTGTTCCCAGAAATTCTTCTGGGTGTGGTAATTCTTAAAACAACCACCGACACGCAGCCCAGGCTTGGAAGGACAATCTGGGCAGTACATTCGAGTCTCCCTCCGGATACCTCTTCGAAAACACACTCTACATTTCTTAGCTGGAAAGTCTTTTTTGGGTGTGGGAGGAATGTGCTCAGCAAAGTGGCGATCTTTCAATCTAGCCACATCCTCCACCACTGCTTCTCTAGGAACTCTGGCCTGTTCCACCACAATAAGGCTCTCTATCACTGACTCCTGAAATTTCACAAATGTCATCTTTGACTCTGGAGACCTATCCCTAAACACAATAAAAGCATTGAAGGTTGCTAAGTGGAAGAGGTGAAGTGCTTACTTCTTATACCAAACGTAAGACTTACGAATAGCAGTATAAGGTTCCAACCTCTGGTCAACTCTATCTACACCTCCCATGTGCTTATTATAATCTAAAATGCACACAGGTTTGCGCACTTCAGCAACCTGGCCCCAAACAGTCACAGGGGAAGTACTCTCATCATGGATGGTACTTAGCATGTAGACATCCCTCTTGTCTGAAAATTTCAAAGCTAGCAGCTCCTCGTTCCGCAAGGCACAGCACTGTCCCCTCTCAAGTTTTTTACAGACAAGCTCCCTTGGATAGCCTTTCCGGTTAGAACGGATTGTGCCACAAGCAACTGTGTCCACTCTAAACAATTCCTTGAACAACTGCACACCAGTGTAGAAGTTATCTACATACAAATGGTGACCTTTGTTGAACAGTCGTCTACCAAGATCCCACACAATTTTCTCAGTAACTCCAAAAGTGGGAAGACAACCAGGGGGGTCAATATTGGAATCCCTACCAGTGTACACACGGAAACTATACACATATCCTGTCCTACTTTCAGACAGCATATACAATTTAATTCCATATCGTGCCCTTTTGCTAGGAATGTACTACCTAAAAACCAAACGACCCTTGAAGAGGACCAAAGACTCGTCCACACTTATCTCTTTGCCTGGAACATAGACCTCCAAAAACCGATCTACAAAATGATCAAGGACAGGCCTAATCTTAAAAAGACGGTCAGAATCTGGGCGATCTCGTTGCACGGCTAATGCATTGTCAACAAAATGCAGCATCCTAAGAAGAAGCAAATACCGATTACGACTCATGGTCGCAGGAAATATAGCTGTTGCCATCAAGGGACTAGTAGACCAATAAGAAGCCAGTGATGGCTTCCTTATCAACCCCATCAAAAAAGTCAAACCCAAAAACTTTTTTATCTCCTCCAAATTTGTGGGAATCCACTGGGCAGCTCTAGAGTGTGGCCTAAGTCTAGCAGCGTTGTCCCTCAAATGCTGCTCCGCATACAAATTAGTCTGCTCAACAATCTCTTCCAAAAACATATCATCCATGAATAACTCAAAGAAATTGATAGGCAAAAAGTTCTCTGTATTGGCGTTACACCCCGGGAGACCAGTAAATGCAGGCAACTCTGGCTGCTCCATGTTTGGGGCAACCCAGACATCAGGTCTTATAAGGGGAAACCTTTCAGCCCCAGGTTGCTGCACTATTGGCACATCAGTGTCCTCCTCTAAAACAGGCCCTTCATCTGCACTGAGTGTGGCTTCATCATCAGAAGATTCCCCTCCAACAGAAACATCACTGCCAGAATCTCTGACTTCCTCCTCTGCCTCAGATGCAGAGTCCGTCTCATAGTCAGGATCAGACTGTGACTCAAAAAGCATACAAACCACCTGCTGAGCGGTCATCAGGCGGCTAGCCATGATCTCTCCTGCTAAAATTAACTGGACAAATTCACCACCAACAACCAGCACTGTGTAAGACAAGTAACAAAGTGTAGCTTTGTTAGTAAGAGTTATAAACTCAAAAACTATACCGCTCACTTGCCTGAAAAAGCTTGATTCACCAGCAGCTACACAGCAATCACCAATGATATCCCACTAAAAAGAAAGAAATGCAAATTAGAAATAAGACAAAACAAATATCATTCTGCACAAACCTAAGGACAATTTCACACACAATCCTGCATTTAGTACACCCCCTACAAACATGTCATTCATGCATGGCAACAATACTCCTTTGGAGTAAATTGTTTTTACTTACCTAAAACATGCAACTGTGCAAACTGCAGGTCAACCACCGCCAAAACCGCAAGGAGCCACAGCAAATAAAGCAAAAGCTTTGAACTAGAACAAAAAGGAGGAAAACATTTTTTATCACAAATGCAAAGACTTCATCAGTTGACAAATACCCCACCAACAAACATTTAGAAATTGGTGCCTAAGTGGATTCTGCCATAGGGGCAGATGGGCCTACTAAAAAAATAGGCCTGTCTGCCCCAAGGAAGCCAGAAAATACCTTTAGTAGTGTGTCCCCATGGAGAGCGACCCTTGCCAAAGGGGACAGCCCTCAAACAAAAAAAAACAAAAAAACACACACAACACTATCCCTGGTGCCTAAGTGGCTTCTGCCCCCCTTGGGGGCAGATCAGCCTAAAAATAATAGGCTGATCTGTCTCCAAGGGGTGCAGAAATGGCCTGGGTACATGTGCCCCCAAAGTGGGGGGAGACCCTTGCCCAAGCCCACCCCCCATCCACTAACACACACACACACTATCCCTGGTGTCTAAGTGGCTTCTGCCCCCCTTGGGGGCAGGTGGGCCTAAAAAAATAGGCCCATCTGCCCCCAAGGGGGGCAGAAATGGCCAACAGGTCAATGTCCCCCTTGGGGGGGCGGCCCGTGACCTAGGGGACGCCCCCCGACAAAAAAAAACAAATAAAAAAAACCCTGGCGTTCTAGTGGTTTCTGCCCCCCTTGGGGGCAGATCAGCCTAAAAATAATAGGCTGATCTGTCCCCAAGGGATGCAGAAATGGCCTGGGTACATGTGCCCCCAAAGTGGGGGGCGACCCTTGCCCATGCCCCCCTCCCCCATCCACTAACACACACACAAACACACACTATCCCTGGTGTCTAAGTGGCTTCTGCCCCCCTTGGGGGCAGGTGGACCTAAAAAAATAGGCCCATCTGCCCCCAAGGGGGGCAGAAATGGGCAACAGGTCAATGCCCCCCTTGGGGGGGCGCCCCGTGACCAAGGGGACGCTCCCCCCACAAAAATAAACAAATAAAATAAATCCCTGGAGTTCTAGTGGTTTCTGCCCCCCTTAGGGGCAGATCAACATAAAAATAATAGGCTGATCTGTCTCCAAGGAGTGCAGAAATGGCCTGGGTACATGTGCCCCCAAAGTGGGGGGCGACCCTTGCCCATGCCCCCCCCATCCACTAACACACACACACACACACACACTATCCCTGGTGTCTAAGTGGCTTCTGCCCCCCTTGGGGGCAGGTGGGCCTAAACAAAATAGGCCCATCTGCCCCCAGGGGGGGTAGAAATGGCCAACAGGTCAATGCCCCCCTTGGGGGGGCGCCCCGTGACCAAGGGGACGCCCACCCACAAAAATAAACAAATAAAAAAAATCCCTGGCGTTCTAGTGGTTTCTGCCCCCCTTGGGGGCAGATCAGTCTAAAAATAATAGGCTGATCTGTCTCCAAGGGGTGCAGAAATGGTCTCGGTACATGTGCCCCCAAATTGGGGGTGACCCTTGCCCATGCCCCCCCCCATCCACTAACACACACACACACACACACACTATCCCTGGTGTCTAAGTGGCTTCTGCCCCCCTTGGGGGCAGGTGGGCCTAAATAAATAGGCCCATCTTCCCCCAGGGGGGCAGAAATGGCCAACAGGTCAATGCCCCCCTGGGGGGGCGCCCCGTGACCAAGGGGACGCCCCCCCACAAAAATAAACAAATTTAAAAAATTCCTGGCGTTCTAGTGGTTTCTGCCCCCCTTGGGGCAGATCAGCCTAAAAATAATAGGCTGATCTGTCTCCAAGGGGTGCAGAAATGGCCTTGGTACATGTGCCCCCAAAGTGGGGGGCGACCCTTGCCCAAGGCCTCCCCCCATCCACTAACACACACACACACACACTATCCCTGGTGTCTAAGTGGCTTCTGCCCCCCTTGGGGGCAGGTGGGCCTAAAAAAATAGGCCCATCTGCCCCCGGGGGGGGCAGAAATGGCCAACAGGTCAATGCCCCCCTTGGGGGGGCGCCCCGTGCCCAAGGGGACGCCCCCCCACAAAAATAAACACATAAAAAAAAATCCCTGGCGTTCTAGTGGTTTCTGCCCCCCCTGGGGCAGATCAGCCTAAAAATAATAGGCTGATCTGCCCCCAAGGGGGGCAGAAATGGCCCTAAAAGACATGCCCCCCAAAGGGGAGCGACCCTTGCCCAAGGGGCCGCCCCCCCCATCCACTACACACACAATCCCTGGTGCCTAAGTGGCTTCTGCCCCCCTTGGGGGCAGATGGACCTAACAAAAATAGGCCGATCTGCCCCCAAGTGGGGCAGAAAAGGCCAACAGTTCTATGCCCCCTCGGGGGGGGCGCCCCTTGCCCAAGGGGGCACCCCCCCACATAAATACACAAATATATAAAAATCCCTGGTGATCTAGTGTTTTCTGCCCCCCTTGGGGGCAGATCTGCCTAAAAAGTAGGCCAATCTGCCCCCAAGGGGGGCAGAAATGGCCGTAAATAATTGCCCCCACAAGGAGAGTGACCCTTGCCCAAGGGGCCGCTCCTCGCAAGTCAAAATCATGAGACAAAAAAAAAAAACAATCCCTGGTGTCTAGTGGGCATTCCTGCTGCCCGCAGCAGGAATGCTCAAAGAGACACCGGGGTAAAGGAAAAGCCTTTCCTTTCCCCCTGTGCCTCTTTTGCCCAAACCCCCCACCCACCGGGAAGAGGAACTCACCTCTTCTCCGCTCGCCGCACAGGAAGCAAATTTCTTCCTGTGCGGTGAGATCCCCATAATGAAGTCAGCGTGCGATCGCGCGCTCACGTCATTGTGGGGGGGGGGGGGTCGGGGTGGAAGGGGAAGGGTTTCCCCTTCCATCCCAGACTTTGGGGGGTGGGGGGAAGCACACAGAGGGAGCGAGAGCGCTCCCTCTCGGCTGTGTGCCGAGGACGTAGTGGTTACGTCCTCGGCACAGCAGCACTGTGCCGAAGGACGTAACCACTACGTCCTCGGCACAGAAGGGGTTAAACCATATATTATAGGTTATTAGAAGACAGTCAAGATAGTAATATCATACAAATCCACATATATAAAATTTCAAATGGAGATATTCCTGCCAATTCAACAGTGTTGAATTGGTGAACAGTAAGTCCTACTTAAAATAACAGTGTTAATGGGTGAGATGTCAATTGTCTTAATAACAGCATGACTCAAAACAATAATAAAAATGTCTTAATAAAATGGGAGACAAAGAATGAGAAACCGTTTACGTGTGAATATTAATAGAATATGCATTAGCTAGAAAGGGTTTCCAAATTTGGATGAAAATCCCAACATTATCTTGCAATCTGTAAATCAGCTTTTCATATGATGCCATGTTATACATTTCAATAAGCCATTCATCAAGTGTAGGACGTTGCGGTGTTCTCCAATGTCGTAATATACTAATTTTTGCTACAGTGAGTGCAATAGCAATCAATCGTCTTGTATGGTTTGTTGGATTTGGGAGATCAGTAAAATCATGTAATATAACACATTTTTCTGTTAAAAGAATGGGCACATGAATAGCTCTCTGTATAGAGGAAGTTATAGAAGACCAGTATTCCATCAAAACTGGACATCAAAATAAAATGTGTAGGATATCACAGTCCTCATGAGGACACCTCCAACAGGTAGAATTGTCTAGTAAACCTGCTGCCTTGAGTTTTTGTGGTGACCAGTACCAATTATTAAGAATTTTGAAAAGAGTAAATTTCATTCTTGCCTCTCTGATTCCTTTATCCATGTTCATGACAACATTTGTCCAGTCCTCACTGGAATACGCTACATTAAGTAATCCTTGCCATTTGACGTGGAGTTGTGCTAGTAATGGTGATGAATGTAGTTTATGCACAATGAGATTATAAAATCCAGAGACCGCTCCTTTCAATTTCCCCCAAGTTTTTCAGAATTGTACGACTGGGGAATCCTCAGGTATCCACGGAAATGGTCCTAGTCTACTAAGTAGAGCTTGTTTCGATTGTAAGTATTTCCCCTTTTGAGAGCTAGGGAGTTGAAATTCTATCTGAAGCATCTTAAAGGTTTTAAGCTTGCCTTCTAAAGTGAATAAATGATCCAGCATTAGAATACCTGCTCTCTCCCATGTATCCCAGGAAATTGTCTGTTTCCCTATTCTAATATCAGCATTATGCCATATGGGAGCCTTATTATGTAGCCTCGGATTACTCTTAAAGAGTTTGTGGGAGTGTATCCAAATCTTAAGCATAGACTGAATAATAGGGTTAGAACTTTGTAAAGCAGGCGATTTATGAGTATAAAACATTTGCAAACCTGAAGATACCTGTAAAGATTGCTTTTCAATAAGAACCCATAGTGGGGGGTCATCCTGTATTGGCCAAAGATAAACCAATTGAGATAAATGGAGGGCTGTATAGTAATGTTCAATGCATGGTAAACTAAGGCCACCAGATCGCCTGTGAGCAATCAGTTTGGAGATTTTGAGTCTAGGTCTCAGAGATCCCCAAATAAAGGTTTTAATACCTTTGTCAATGTCTTGCAGTATTGATATTTTAACTGTCAAAGGTAACATACCTAAAACATATGTGAAACGAGGCACTATAATCATTTTCACTGCCTGGACTCTACCCCAAAAGGACAGGTTAAGATGGGACCATTTTTCATATTCTGACTTCGTTTTAGCAATGAGTGGATCTAAGTTATCTTGAATCATACGTTCTAAACCAGTGTTGATATAAATACCTAGATACTTCAGGCGATCCGCTTTCTATTGAAAATTGTAGCCTAAGATAGCTGCTTTTGTTGTGCCCCGGGACAATGGGAGAGCTTCACTCTTATTCCAATTGACTTTGTATCCAGAAATGTTTGAGAAGTGAGAAATAGTAGACATGAGTGCCGAGAGTGAAGTAGGTAGATCTGTAAGTGTGAGTAATATGTCATCCGCGTATAGAAGTCGTTTTTAGATGCCTGCTGGTGTAGGAATGCCTGCTATTTGTGAACACTGTCTTATTGCTGCAGCCAGTGGTACAAGTGCAAGAAGAAATAAGAGGGGCGATAAAGGTAAACCCTGGCGGGTACCTCTTTGCACTAAAAAGGTTTTTGAAAGGAAACCCCCACAATTCACTTGTGCAGATGGTGTCTTGTATAACCATTTAACCTTAGAGATAAAATCATCACCTAATCCCAACCTACGCAAAGTACGGAACATATAGCTCCATTCAATGTGGTCAAAGGCCTTCTCAGCATCTAAGGATAATGCTACTCTGTCTTCTCCAGCATCCTTGGAAAACCAAAGTATGTGAGCCAAAGTGCGGAGATGGCTACGAGAGTTTCTGCCTGGCATGAATCCAACTTGAGAATTATGCATGAGTTTAGAGATAACTTGTTTGAGTCTTTTGGCAAGAATGGTGGCTAATAGCTTTGAATCTGTATTCAGAAGAGAAATCGGACAATAGTTACTGCAGTATAATGGATCTTTCTCAGGTTTGAGAAGGACAGTTATGATAGCTTTATTTGAGAGTGAGGAGAGACTACCAGTTTCCTCTGCTTCTTTATAAACCTCATAAAGGGCATCTATTGCTTCTGGTTTTACCCAACGGTAAAATTCCCCAGGAAAACCATCTTCTCCCGGTGCTTTATTGTATGGGAGACTGGAGATTGCTTGCGCAATTTCATCCTTTGTTATTTCGCCAGTCAGTATGAGCCAATCCTGTTCATTGAGACAGGGGAGTGTTATCTTATCAAAGAATTTCTGTTCTTTGAGGAGGTCATCATCAACTTCTGAACTATATAACTTGGTATAATAATCTGCAAACGTATTAGCTATTGCTTGAGTCTCAGTTATTAGTTTACCCTCAGGGTTATATATAGCTGGAATAGCTGTCATAGCTTCTCGCTGTTTTAATCGTGCCGCTAGTAAACAGCCTGCTTTTTCTCCTTGTTCATAATTGCGAGCCTTAAGTCTATATAGCATATATTCTGCTTTGGAAGTACATAGGGCCTGATTACAACTTTGGAGGACGGTGTTAAACTGTCCCAAAAGTGACGGATATACCACCTACCGTATTACGAGTTCCATAGGATATAATGGACTCGTAATACGGTAGGTGGTATATCCACCACTTTTGGGACGGTTTAACACCGTCCTCCAAAGTTGTAATCAGGCCCATAGTGTATTAAGTTCCATCTTAGCTTTTTCCAATCTGCATCTGGAAGCTTCAGTTGGATTACTAAAATGAGTATGTGTCAGTGTTTTGATATCAGTTTCCAAAATGGCCTGTTGTTCTATTCTGCGTTTATTTGTTATGGCAGAATCCCTCATAATTTGCCCCCTAATAGTGGCTTTTGCGGCTGCCCATAAGATTTGTGGAGAAGAAACTGATCCTTTGTTATCTTTCATATAAGTAGTCAAATGTGATTGTAATTGTGACTTTTCTGCCGGTAGTTTGTAGCGCGATATGTTTAATCGCCATGGTTTCCTACAAGGGCGTTTCAGACCCCAATCAAGCTGGAGACTGATAGGAGCGTGATCTGACAGTGCAATTTCTAAAATATCACAATCTAGTACTTGTGGTGTAATAGAATGTGAAATAAGGAAGTAATCTATTCTAGAATGGGAATCATGTACTGTCGACTGATATGTAAACCCCTTATCTGATGGATGTAGTAAACGCCAGATATCGATCAAACCATGATCTTCTCTGATGTCTCCCAGTATGGCTCTATCTCTACCATGAGTTGTGTCCAGGGGACCTGTTCTGTCTAAGATCACATCTGGCGCAAGATTCCAATCGCCTCCCAAAACTATTCTGGAAATTCCCATTTCTGTTAGAATTCTATTTAGATGAAGGACAAAGGGGGCTTTAGTCCCAACGGGGGCATAAATGGAACCCACTCCTAATATATTGTTACCAACTTTAAGCTTTACTAAAACGAATCTACCATCCTCATTTGACCATGACTGAAGTATTTGGCATTGCAGTGTTTTCCGTATTAGAATGGCTACACCACTTTTTCTAGTAGTAGTGTGGGATGTAGCATCTCCTGATATGTGAGAAGGGGATTTGCAGCTGTAAAGAATCTGGCCTACCCAATCTCGTTTTAATTTTTCTGATTCTATATCAGATAGATGAGTCTCCTGGATGAGAGCAATGTCAGTATGTTTGGAGGCTAAATAGGAAAGAATTTTCTTCCTTTTAATGTAATTAGTAAAGCCATTGACATTGAGAGAGACAATTTGCATAGGACTTGTTGTCATGATGATGACTAAAAATGTTAGAGTATATTTGTACTGTGTGAAACAGAGTCAAAATGCTAAAAAAGGGAAAAGGAAGTAGATAAATTATATGGTAATGTGATAATGAGAACTTACTGGAGGGAGAAAAAAAAAAAACTATCTGGAGTATAGTAAACCTGAAACCAATATGTGGAACTATAATCATAAAATATTGTTAACACTAAACTCTAAATGGTGTAAGTACACCGTTCTAAGTGCTAGAATGTAAAAGAACACTGCAGATCAAATAATATGTATCTTTTGTCGGTGGGTCTAAACCTCAATTCGAAACCCAGACTCTGGAGGGGAGGAAAGGAAAACCACTCATGGTAAACGGATTCTAACAAAAACCACTCCGTGGAGTTATAAAATCTATCCAAGAGAAAATCTGCAAATACAAATACAGTAGGAAATGTACATGTTTATTGAACAGCAATATATGAGGAAAGGAAATAAATCATATCCATCAGAATTAATAACTGTAGTAAAACAGTAATAACATTATATTAATACATAGCATGTATAAATATACTCATCTAGCTGGAAGAAGTGATAGTGGAAGGTTGAGCATCAGTTACTTTATTAAAAGACGTGGGTGACTTTAGAGGTGATCTTGATTTGTCTCTGGGATTTTCCTGTGTGAGTGACTTTACGCAGTGGACTGCTTTATCTCTGTCAAACTGTTTCTTAAAGGTACGGACGTGTAATCTACCGGTGGGATGGCTTTGTGGATCTTTCTAAATTGAAGCGGACTATTCATAGATGTTTTGTCCAGGTGCGTTGAGTCCATATGTTGGTCATCCAAACTGTCCAGGAAGCATACCAGATCCTCAGGCTCTGTGTAATCCCTTGAGTTCCCATCCATTGTGATCCACATTGTGGCAGGTTCTAAAAGACCATATTTGATATCCCATTTGCGAAGTCTTGGCCTAAGTTGCAGGAACGCTTTTCGTTTGGCATTGGTTTCAGTGGAGAAGTCTGCAGCAATAAATACTTTATGGCCTTCCAAGTCATACGGACCATGTTTACGAGCAGCTGTTAATATTTGGCGGACCTGTTCATGACGTAAGAGGCATGCTATAATTGATCTAGGTCTAGATTCAAGAGTTGAAGTTGAAGTTCTTGATCGAATTCTGTGAACTCTCTGCAACTCAAGGGGATGCTCAAAAGATATGTTCAGTAGCCGCGGTATTAACGTTAATAGCAAGTTCTTCACATCATTATTGACTTCCATTTTTTCTGGAATTCCATAAAAACGAATGTTATTTCTTCGGGCCCTGTCTTCCAAATCTATAACTTTTTGTTTTAGGTGCCAGATATCCGGACCCCAATACTCTGCATTATCTAATTTCTCTTCCAAAAAAGTGGTTCTTTGATCTAAAATTTCCACTTTGGTATGAAAAGAGTTTAGATCCATCCGTATTGTCTTCATTTCTGTTGCGAGATCTGAAATTTTTACATCCATAGATCCCAATCTTTGCCCCACGGCAGAGATCTCTTTTAAAATAAGGTCAATAGAAGCAATGTCTTGTGGGACAATAGTAGACGTGCCTGGAGGTACAGTGTTCCCTACTATTTGTGTAAACAAAGGCTTTCTATTAGATTTGCCACTGGCCATACTGTTATATTTTAATGTTAGAGAAAACAATAAATAAGTCCAGCTTAGTAATCAAATATGATATCCAATTGACTCACAAAGTAGGTAGATATTAACACTGTAAATGGTGACGGACATCTGTGAATTTAAAATTATGGCTATATGTTTTCAAGCGAGTGTCACTGAGAAACAGTGCATCAGAAATGTTGTACAGTTTTCGCCTGCCTACCCAAATTCACTTTACCCCCTCTGCTGATAGGAATTCCGGCGTTTATTTAATTTCGTAGTAGTGTCTGAATTGTCAAATTTAGAAAAATATCTCAGAAGTGAAAGTTTATATGCTTCTAATACAGCTGCCTTTCGACATTCAAGGAAAGGAATTTCACATATCTCTTCAGAAACTGTCTGTGTTTCCTGATAGAATGAGTAATTTTCACAAACTCTGTCAGCTGTAGGAATGGTGTACAACACTCACTTGCCAAACTGTATTTACGCCACACACCTGTAGACAAGAAATTAATGCGCTTACATAATCACATAATGGATACTGAACAGTTAAGTGAAGAGAAATACCTCAGAGTTGAGAGTTGTCAGAGGCTTCTTTTACAGCAGCCTTTTCACTTATCTCACCAGCAGCTGGCTGTGTTTCCTGACAGAATTAGTCTTTGCCACAGACTTCTATAATTTTAAAAAATAATGACTGAATGCTTTCAGACAGGTGTCCCTGAGAATCAGTGCATCAGAAATAGCTCATATGTTTGCCTGCCTATCCAAATTCGCTTTACACCCTCTGCTGATAGGAATTCCAGCATTTACTTAATTGCGTAGCAGAATCTAAACTGTCAAATGAAGAGAAATACCTCAGAAGTAAAAGTCCATATGTTTCCCCTACAGCAGCCTTTCAACTTTCAAGAAAGGGAATTCCACTTATCTGTTAAGAAACTGGCTGTATTTCCTGACAGAATAAGTAACTTTCACATACTTTCTCGGCTGCAGAAATGGTGTACAACACTCACTTTCCGTCTGACAAGAAAATCCTGTGCTCACACATTCAGGTAATGGAGTCTGAACAGTTAAGTGAAGAGCAAATACCTCAGAGTTGAGACTTGTCAGAGGCTTCCCTGTGCTGTGTGGAGAGTTCAACCAAAGGTCAACAGTAATTTAATTCCCCTGGTGCAGCCTCCCAGTTTGAAGAAAGCCCCTTATTGCTTCAGCAGCTGACTCTGGGGGTTATTCTAACTTTGGAGGAGGTGTTAATCCGTCCCAAAAGTGACGGAAAAGTGACAGATTTACCACCAGCCGTATTACGAGTCCATTATATCCTATGGAACTCGTAATACGGCTGGTGGTATATCCGTCACTTTACCGTCACTTTTGGGATGGATTAACACTCCTCCAAAGTTAGAATAACCCCCTCTGTGTCCTGACAGAAAGTGTTGTTCTTTGCTCAGCTGAGGGGCCGTGTTCAGGTGATTTGTAGCCGGGTTTCAATTAAGAACTCCGTTTTAACTGGCATCTCTTACTTCGAAAATAACTTCAGAGTTATGTTGCTGTTATCACATGTATATTTCCTTTCATTCTGACTCCAAGGAGTCTTTTTGACAGCTGTTTGGGTAATCCTTCTCCCCTTGAGCCTCGGAGCTCTACGTTGAGGCGGCCATTTCAGACGGCAGCCAGACTCCACCCCCGTCTCTCTCTGCTTGTTATGTTTTTTATTTTTTTGGGTTGTAAGAGGTTGTGGGTAATGTGGGTGTGTGTTTTATAGTGGTGTGAGTATGTGGGTCTTGTGTGTGTACGTGTTTTAGGTGTGTGTAGTTTGAATTGTCCAATGTTGTGTGGTTTTGTAAATGTGTGTGTATTTTGAGTGCAGCGGTGTGTACCGCCAATGGTTTACCGTGGTTGAAAGACCGCCACATTGATTTGTGGGTCGTGATACTGTGGGTGTATTCCTGTTGGCGTGATGGTGTGGGTTTTGCTATCTCCAGTTTATCACTGACCTTTGGTGTGGCGGATTTGTGTGGGTGTCTATTCTCTGTGTGGGTCATAATACCCGTGGCGTATTACCGCCACGGTCACGGTATGTTGGCGGCCGTCAGCACGGCGGTAGGCGGCATTTATCGCCAAGGTAGTAATGAGGGCCTTAGTATCCTAAACACCTGATTCCAATAATATCTAATTAGGGGCACTCCCATACCAGAAGACAAAAGTCTTCATCTAATGCCCTACACCTTAAGCATTGTTCATCCCCACTTCTGGTGAACTTTGCCTGCGATACAGGCGTATAGTATAGCCTGTGTAAAAACTTGTAGTGAATTAATCTGTACCTCCACTCATGGAGTCTACTTTGGCATACATGGAGCAAAATGACCACTGCACATCTGTTATGTCAGAAGCTAATTCTCTGGCCCAGTGCGACCTAGCCTTGGAATACATGAACGGCGTGATCAATCTCCTGGGTGCAGGGCCTGCCACCACTAAAGAGTGCAGGCTCTAACTTCGGGGCTCTTCTGGGAAGTCTGGAACTAGTTGTCTAACTCTCTCTTTCAGGTGGTGATATATAAACACATCTAGGGAAGAGCCACCCCCTGGGTGTAGTCTATATATGTGAGGAAGGTTTTGTTCTTATGTAAAGGTCTCACATTTTACGGATTTGCTTTGCCGCCTTTTATTTAGTGGACAGTGGTTCAAAACATAATCTCAAACTGAGGATTCCTGACCATAGGTACCTGCAGGGAATATATTTTGTCATTTGCACACATTGTCGTCAGTCTGGGCCATCCCCTCACTGTATAATTCACTGTACAATTCACGGTGTAAATTTCATATCTGATAGAGACTTCTTGTTGCAGATTCCTTGCCTTAAAATTTCCCCAGGCATCAGACTGGATCTCGAGATTTTTCTTTGAGCAATACCGTTGTGCGTCTTTAGGTGGCGTCAGTCGACTACGGGCGTCATTGGCATTTTAGTCGCTGTGATGATGTCCAGAGTAGTACATACACGGCGCCTCAGCTCAATGACGTCAGGTCTTTTCTTTCCGCACCACGCGCTGATCAGGAGAGAGCGACCCTAGTAATTTTTTGACTGCTTTGACCTTTTTGTCAGATCGTTGGTGAAGTTTTGGTGTGTCGAGATGTCCCCAAAGACTGACTTCAAACCTTGCGAGGACTGTCACTGCATGATGTCCGTGACGGATCCTTATCGGGTCTGTTTGTGGGGCCTGGAGTGCAACAACGACCCGAGTGCTGGACCATGCACCCGAAGGCCTTGAGGGAGCAGTCTCTCAAGCTTATGGTGCCAGTCTCGTTCGAGAGCAAGGTCTTGAGGTCGTTCACGAGCCACCACCACTTATCCTCCTCTAAGTCTTCGGGTCAAGGTAAGAAGAAGAAGGAGAAGAAATCTCGTCATCCTTCGACTTCACCCCATCCCTCGGCCGATGCGACACAGGAGGAGCGTTGACGCTCTAGGCCTCTGTCCTCTGAGCCTCCTTTTGGGTCCGCTCTGTGCCTCCCAGAGTTTCTGGGAGCTGGAGCAACCCCTGCCCAATTAAAGGAATTCTATGAGGCCATGCGCCTCATTTTTGGGCAGTCTGACCCGCTATGGCACCTTTGGGCCCAAGGGGTTCGGTTGGAGGGCCTTCCTGTTCCGCGCTGGCGGGTCCTGCCACTGAAGTCCCCTCTAGATCCGTTCCCAGATCCCTACCGTTGTATCATCGCAAACGTCCCTGGCGCCGGTTCGACTGCCGATGCTCCCGACGTCGGTGGTGCCCACTATTGACGTCGACCCAATCCTGATCCCCTCTGACACTGAGTTGGAAAGGCGTCGGCCAATGCCATCTCCTTCGATGTGGCCTATTCACCCCAGGTTCGATTCTGACCCTTATTCCTATGGGTTTGAATACAGGGAAGGATTGGAGGGGTCCCTGGACACTTATGAATACCACAATGATCCTAAAATGGACTTGGCACAGGCGTTGGGTGATGCCAGTTGTCTGGATACCTCTCCAGATGCTGGCATGCTGTCTCCTCCTGCTGTGGCTATGGCAGAGGGAGCTACTTATTCCATGGTGGTCAGTAGGGCGGCTGAGGTCATCGGCCTGCCTACTGTTCAGGAAAGGTCTAATCTCCTGATGGAGGTGCTTCAACCAGGGGCTTCCACCTCTGAGTCTCTTCTTCCATTCATTGAAGCCCTCCCCAATGTCCTTTAGGGTACTTGATCCATACCCAACACAGGGGCTCCTGTGAACAGGACAATCACATGCCGCCATCAGCCCGTCCCGAATGGCCTTAAATTCCTGTCCCAACACCCTACGCCTTAGAGCCTTGTTATCCAGGTATCCTCATCATCTGGCACATTCCCTTCCGCAACTCCGGATAGGGAATCAAAAAGACTGGACCAATTTGGGAAGAAGATGTTTTCTTCCTCCAGTCTAGCGCTGCGGTCAGTGAACTCTGCATACCTTTTGGGCCGCTATACTCCATCTCTGTGGGATACGGCCACGCAAGTTTTGCCCCAGATACGGAGGAGGCCCGTACTATCATCTCCCAAGGTGTTACCGATAGGCGAGACCTGGTAAAGTTCACTATCAGATGTGGGCTGAACACGACTGACTCTCTTGGTAGATCGGTTGCGAAGATGGTGGCCTTGAGGTGCAACACCTGGTTGAGAACATCTAGTTTCTCAGGGGTTGTCCTTATGGACATGCCCTTTGATGGCACCCGTCTCTTTGGAGACAAGGTGGACTTGGCGCTTGAGAGGTTCAAGGACTCCCGGGCTATGGCTTGGTCCCTTGGCCTTTTGACTTCCCCTCGTCCCTAACAGTCCACCTTTCACCCCTTTAGTGGCCATGGAAGGGGCTTCCTGTCACATCCCTTTCACAGCCAACGTGCCACCCATGCTGTTCAGCCGCTGCATGGCCGGGGATGCTGAATTCCATGTGGTCGTGGAAGCCAGAGGTCTGCCCAGTCTACCCCTGCTGCAGCCTCCAAACCCTCCTAGTCTGTCCCCTCACTCTGGTCCTGTTGGCGGCAGGATTCGCCATCACCTGCCCCACTGGGAATTCATCACTAAGGACAGGTGGGTTTTGCAGATTGTTCGGAGGGGCTACTCCCTCCCCTTCGAGACTGCCCCGCCAGCCATGCCTCCATCATTCAGCCGTATACCGGAGGATCATTTGGCACTTCTCCGCTAGAAAGTCACAGCTCTCTTGGACAAGGGAGCCATAGAGAGGGTCCCTGTGCGAGAAGTAGGTTGTGGTTGTTATTCCCGCTACATTCTGGTGCCCAAAAAAGACAAGGGCTTATGTCCAAATCCTAGACCTTCGGGCCCTCAATCTCTTCCTCAAGAAGGAGAAATTCAAAATGCTCACCCTGGCTTAAATCCTGTCTGCCTTGGACCCAGGAGACTGGATGGTAGCGTTGGACTTGCAGGATGCTTATTTTTATATTCCCATCTTGTATGCCCACAGACGTTGCCTACGATTTGTGATTGGTCATGAGCACTTTCAATTTACCGTACTCCCCTTTGGCCTTACCAGTGCCCCTCAGGTGTTCACAAAAGTGATGTCGGTGGTTGCAGCTTATCTGTGCAGGTTGGGGGTTTTAGTCTCCCCCTACCGCAACGACTGGCTGTTGAAGGCGGACTCACCCCAGAAAGTCGTCTCCCATCTTCAAACTACGGCAAACCACCTGCACATGCTGGGGTGGTTCGCTGATGGAGATCAGAGGCCTCTGGTGTCCGACAGAGTCTGGACTCCATAATAATGTTTTGGAGCTCTGGCCGATAAGGCTTGCATTGAAAGCATTTCTTCCCTCTCTCAAAGGGAAAGTGGTGCAAGTGTTCACAGACAACACTACCGTCATGTGGTACTGCAACAAACAGGGCGGAGTAGAGTCCTGCAACTTGGTCAGGAGGCACTGTGCCTCTGGACATGGCTGGCACATCAGGACATCACACTGGTGGTTCAACAATTGGCGGGCTTTCTGAATGCCAGAGCAGACAAACTCAGCCGTCGATGCATAGCTGATCACGAATGGCGTCTCCATCCGGAGGTGGCACAAGGTCTCTTTCAGTAGTGGGGAGAGCCTTTGTTAGATCTGTTCGCCTCCGCAGAGAACGCGCAAAGTCATCGGTTTTGTGCGTTTGAGTTTCCAAGGCAGCACTCGCTTGGTGACGATTTTCCTCTCAAGTGGGCCTCCGGCCTCCTTTATGCCTTTTCGCCTATACCACTTCTTTCCAGAGTTCTCAAGAAGATCAAGAACGGCTGGGCATGGAGAGTATGGTATCCAGAGCTACTGAGCATGGCCACCGATCCTCCACTCAGACTGCCCCTTCGGGAGGCTCTTCTGTCACAGCAACGGGGTACGGTTCTCCACCCGAGCCTGTCCACTCTCCACCTTCATGCGTAGAGATTGAGGAGTGGCAGTTGACGGCTTTTGACCTTCCACCCAAAGTCTGTGATGTAATCTTGGCAGCCAGGTGTCCCCCTCCACCAAATCGGTATACGCCTGTCGTTAGCATAAATTTGTGGCATGGTGTACCAACAAATCTGATGACCCCCTCTCTGCTCCTCTTTCTGAGGTTCTTTTGTTCATTATTTCTTTGGCCCAGCAGGGCTCTGCTTTGGGCACTCTTAAATGTTATTTATTGGCTATCTCAGCCTTTCTTAGGTTGCCTGATCAGCCTTCACTCTTTAAGTCTCCAATTGTTAGTAGATTCCTTAAGGGTCCCACCCATTTGTTTCCTCCCACTCCGTTTATCATACCTCAGTGGGACATCAATCTTGTCCTTACTTACTTGATGTGTGCTCCCTTTGAGCCAAAGCACAATTGTCCCTTAAGGCTCTTTACTTTCAAAACTGTTTTTTTTTGTTGCAATCACGTCTGCTTGCAGAGTGAGTGAACTTCAGACTCTATCTTCTAACCCCCCCATTTTTGTCTGTGCATCCAGATAAAGTGGTGTTATGCACTAAGGCTTAATTCCTTCCCAAAGTCGTTACACCTTTTCATGTAGGCCAGTCCATCACTTTGCCTACTTTTTACGCACCTCCATATCCTTCTCATGAGGAGGAGAGACTCCACCTCCTGGATCCAAAAAGAGCGTTGGCGTTCTATCTCAATCGTACTAAAGATTTCGAGGTGGACAGCCAACTCTTTATTGGATATGTGGGTGTGAAGAAAGGGAAGGCGGTGCAAAAACGTATCAACTTCTGATTCTTTGCATCAAGATGTGGTACGCTTTGGCAAGGTAGCAACTCCTTGAGAGCTTGCGCGCTCATTCCCTCAGAGCAACTGCTGCTTCCAAAGCACACAGAGTTCTTGTCTTGGATATCTGCCAGGCAGCAACGTGGGCATCCCTGCACACGTTTACTAAACATTACTTGCTGGACAGTCAGGTCCGTGGGGATGGCTACTTTGGTTGTTCGGTCCTGCAGGAATTTCTAGTATGATCTTGGTTTGAAGCCCACCTCCAAGGATGGCATTGCTTGGGTATCTATTCCAAGGTAAGGAATCTGCATCTAGAAGTCTCTAACAGATGTACAAATTACTTACCTTCAGTAATGATATATCTGGTATAGACATATTCTAGTTGCACATTCCTTACCGACCCACCCATCCTCCTAGCTTGCAAACTGATTTCTAGGGACAGGGCTTCCCCATGCAGGGCCTTAGCTCTGGCGCACCATTTTCTGTGTTTTTTGCGGCTCTGCGCTTTGGCGTGGAAAGTTGTGAAAAGAAACTGACGTCACTGCATTGAGGCAGTGTCTATGTACTACTCCTGATGTCATCAGGGCGACTACAATGCCAACAACACCCGTGGAGTCGACCAACACCACCTAACGATGCACGGGGTTATTGCTCGAAGAAAAATCTCCAGGTCCAGTCTGACGCCTGCGGAAATTCTAAGGTAAGGAATCTGCAACTGGAATATGTCTCTACCACATATATTGTTACCGAAGGTAAGTAACTTGTACTTCCGGGTCTTTTGGGGGTCTTTCAGTATTATTGTACTAAGATTATCGGGGCTTACCAGGACTCTCTCCAAGCTTCTATGGGGGACTTTTCGGTAATCATGAAACCAATGAGAGGCAAACTGGGCCTGTGCAATCAAGTAATATAATACAAAATTTGGCGCCACAACACCACCTTCATTAAACTGCCTCTGGTAGTACGTTTCAATCTAAACGGGTCTGTTGTCCTCCTTATGTTAGTTTTATCATCAAAGACAGAAGCTCCTGAAAAAGGCCTTATTGAGTGCAAAAGGAATGTTCTTAAACAAGTATAATAGTTGTGGCAGTACTACCATTTTCATTATTGCTATTCTACCAGCCATGGATAGCAGCAATTTTATCCAGTGTTCAACATTGGCCGCCATTTTTCCAATCATAGAGACAGAGGTACACAGCTTTTTCACGTTTGCAAACTGCCCAGCAAACGGATGAAGGCGTTTTCAAATGTAAAAAGGCCCAATTGTGATTCAGTAACCCATTAACAAATCTCAAATTGAGTTTTGAGATTCGGTGTTAGGAAGGGGCGAGTTTAGAGCGTCCCTTCCAAATACTGAATCACAGTGGTATGTGTGAATGTTTTGAAACCGAAATGGGGTCGCAAAGCATTCTTTTTTAATGGCTACTTTAAGTAGGTGGTAACCCTTTTGCAAATGGGAAGGGGCACCCAATCGACCCCTTTCCCTTGGTGAGTGTTTCTAAAAACATTTTTTTAAGAGTAGCCAGTGGTCCACTGCTTTTGAAAACCTTTTTTATTTTTTTTTCAAACACATCCTTTTATCCTTAAAGGGAAACGGGCTGCATTAAAAAAAAAAAAAAAAAAAAAAAAGGATTGCTGCATTTAAAAGCAATCACAGAGATGGTGGTCTGCTGATGCCAGCAGGCCACCATCCCTGTAAACTTTTAGTTCCCAATGAGTCGCAAAGTGAGACCTACCTCATTTATATTAATGAGGTAAGTCTATTTGCTTCCCACTTGGATTTGCAAAATGTGCAATACACACATTAGTACATGGGTGTTTGGGAATACCAAATAGCGAATCGCAAAAATTCGCTACTTGGTAATCCCAAACTATTTCCTACGTACAGCTTGCCCATAATGCCGTAGTTCGCACGTAGCACAACCCCCAGGTCCCTGTGGAAGTGGATCCCGAGATACCAGATCAGTGTTTCTTGCCAGTTAATGTTAATATAGACGTAGTGAAACATTAGCTGTTTTTTATGTGGTTGGATGTGACCTTAGTTTGGATTTTTTTAGTTTTGGTTTAGTGTTTAAATATTTTTTAATCAAGAGAATGTTGAGAAAACGGATACAGAGTTAATACAATATGAGGACTATTATATTAGCTGTGAAAATGAGGTGGAACCACATATGAAGCATACCGCAGGGAACTGTGGTCACGAAAGATGAGCCAAATGAGTTATCAAGCAGTTAGGTTTATAACAGCCATTCAAGAGGTACATGTGATTTTGCTCCAGGAAACACATTTGCTATCGACCAGTATAGGTTGAAGTTCAGAGAAGTTCCCTAGTAGTTTCATTCTACAGCCCATTCTAAAGTGAGGGGTGCAGCCATCGTTTTTAGAGTTGGTACCCACTTTTGAATATAGTCTACTTATAGAGATAAGGAAGGTAAGGTGATAGGAGTAAAGGATATAAAACACTGCACAATTATTTCCTTCTATGGCCCAAATGTTAATCTGTGGCAGTGGTCCTTATCCTGTGGTCAGGGGACCCCTGGGGGTCTGCGAATCCTATTCAGGGGTCCAGTGACTACTTAGAAAATTAAATAAAATGTACAGATTAATAAAGTGTATATAAATAAAGAAGCAACATGTAATACTGAAACTTTTACAAAGTTCTGTAAATGTGAAGGGATTTCAGATTGGAGGCTAAAAATTAAGTTAGTAACTGCATATTAATCGTGAGAGCAGTGAACGTGCATCCAACAGATTATAGAATGGACAATGAGATGGCGCTGGTGCTGCATATTATATGAATGTTGCAAGTCACTGAGGAGTTTATCACAATAGAAGAGATTAGAATTGCTCTTGAATAACATGGCTCTTGGACCTCGTGGGCCTTCAATGACATCCTGGCAGACCCATTTGCTAACGTTTTTAACTATATCATGGAGACTGGAATAGTGACACTTAATGGAGTGTAACTTTCCATAATATTAAAACCTAATAAAGACCCAAAGAAACGTATCTCTTATTGGTCCATAGGACTTCTTAGAAGTGACATAATTATTTTTACTAGGATTCTAACAATGGGAATTCAAAATATGTGGCCTACTTTGATCTCGACATATCACACTGCTTTATAAAAGTTAGGAAAACTGGATAACACTTCACTAGCTATAAGAATCATTGGAAAGGCAATTAGAATAGATGCCTTATTACGCCTACTCTCATTTGATTGGTAAAAGGCATTTTGACATAACCTGTCCAAGTTTGTTATTTAGGTATCTCCCTTTTGGATTATGCATGTTCGTTTATTTAGATGTTTATTTTTTTATTGAAATAGACAATTATCAATGTTTTTAAAATATTCGTTTTAATGCAACTTGAAAATTCAGCTTGATTTTCCTTTTCTAGTTATTTTTGTTTTCTAGGCAATCGGTAAGGACTTTTAGATTACTTGGTTTCTCAGTTTTTGTCTTTAAACAGTAAGCAGTGATTCATAAATAGGGGAAACGCTACAGGTGTCTCATTATTGATTGCTTATTTTGAAAATGAATGTTTAACAATGTTCAGATGGAGTTTATAAACTTAAAATGCATCATGGTGTTTTATATAGAAAGAAACCTGGATCCAGGGACTCCAGGGTGAGGGTCATGCAGTAGCTGTAAACATAATTTCTTGCTGAAGGCTACAGAAAAGGCACCTCTGATGGATACTTCTAACCAAAGATTCCTCACCTTGTGAATATTCTCCAGGCGTCAGACCAGACCTGTAGACTTTAAAAGAAGTACTCCTGCACACCAGCCACACCATCACATGGCATTGTGTGTCTCCATGCCCACATTGGTCAGGGTGGAAGTCATGAGGGGAGCTGCATTTCATTGCCACCCATGCACGCTGACGTTAGTTCCTATCTTTTCATGCTTTCAGACATGAATCTGGAGCTTCTCCTTGACCTTTTAAACAGATTTTAAAAAGAAATTCTACTAGTTGCAAGGCCAAATGTGATCCCCTAGAATAACAGAGTTTAAACTGTGTAGTGATTGTTGCAAACAGATGTCTGTGACAGACACTCACAAAGTCTGTTTGTGGTTCCTGGAGTCAGATCACAACTCTAGGGCATGAGGCGCCTGCGCCCAAATGAACCAAAAGGCCAAACTCTACATTGCCAGACACAAGAAGACCCCACACAGCAACCAGTCGAAGTGGAAAGGAAGATTCTATTCCCAAAGTCATTCTTGTGATCTAAGTCTTTGGGTAAGTCAAAGAAAAGCACAATAAGTCAAAGTGTGAATCTCCACCTTCTTGTCACTCTTGAACTCCAGAGGGGGCACAAGAGTGCCAATGTGCCTCAGAGTTAGGTTCCGATGTACCCTGAATCTCCATTTCTGTTGGTGATGGTGCAACAAGTAGAGGCCTTTAGGGAGTCTATGCTGCTTATGTTTCGCACTTCACCAGCTTCCTTAGGCATGCCTACGGACCCTAAGGTTCTGCCTGGGTCTCCAGTCAGACGTCAGATGGCCAGTCTGCCCTCTGTGCTATCTGTGCCCCTTGAACCCACATCAGATTCAGCACCAGCTCCAGTGTAGGCTTGAAATCTAACAGCATCCCCTGCGCAGATTCCTCTGGCTTCAACCTCAATGCCGAATGAAGATGTGTAGCCCATCATGCTGTCCGACTTTGATCTAAATCCACCACGATGTTGACTGATATCATGCCCTGCTGCAGTGGGATCTCAAATCCCAGTGGGTTCAACATCAGGAGAATCAGTTTCATTATATCCAGATTTAGGAGGAGACTGCAAAAGATCTACAGTTGTGGCTTCTGGACCATGATTGGGTCAGTGGCATGCCCCGCTTCTTCCCCCACCCACAGCTGACAGTGGTCACAGATACATCACTGCTGGGTTGGAAAGGCCATCTGGAAGGGGTGTAGATCAGAGACTTCTGGTCCTTGGCAGAGAATTGACTCCACAACACACTGACATTTGGTATTGCAACAAGCAGGGCTGGGTCTGGTACTGGGTCCTGTGTTAGGAGGTTCTTTTCCTCTGGAAGTGGCTGAACCATAAAGGTGTTTCTTTGGTGCTAAGCCACTTAGTGGGATCTTTAAACACCAGTGCAGACAAACTCAGCCAATGGCACTCAGCAGATTATGAATGCCAGTTGCACCCAGAAGTGGTACAGGGCCTCTTTCAGCAATGTGGACAACTCCTTCCATCTAGAGTGAAGCTCGGGGCTCCTGTATCCCTTCTCTCCACCGCTTCTGCTGCCTCTAGCTGTTAAGGAGATCAGGAACTACCAGGCACAAGTCATCTTAGTGGCACATGATTGGGACAAGAAAGTATAGTACCCAGGTCTTCTGGACATGAGTATCTGCCCTCCAGTATGGCTGTCGCTTCAGGAGGAACTTTTGCCGCAACAAGAGGGCATGGGGCGGCACCTGAGCCTGCACAATCTGCATCTTCATGCTTGGAGATTCAGCAGCTGCAGTTGACCTGTTTTGACCTGCCACCTCAGGTCATTGTTATCTTGGCAGTGAGGCATCGTCCACAAACTCAGTGTATGCAATTCATTGGGACAAATTCAGAGACAGTTAAAGCATCTGCAAATTGGCCTATTACAGCAAAATTGTCTGATGTTTTGTTGTTTGTTCTCTGCTTAGCCCAGCAAGGAGCTACTTATTAGTTCCTTTGGCTTTTTTGTGGTTAACCGGTCAGTCTTCCTTATTTAAATCACCTATTGTTGTGAGATTTTTTAAAGGTTTGCAACATTTTATTCTGCCGTAACCCTTTGTGATGCCTTAGTGGGACTTGAACTTTTCCTCCTTTCTTTGATGAACTCTCATTTTTAAGCCACCACACAGTTGTTCATAAGGCTTCCAAAGTTGAAAACATTCTTTCTCATCACCATAACATCAGTTATACATGTGAGTGAGCAGCAGGCTCTTTCTGTCACACCATCTGACACCACCTTTTTCCCAGATAAGTTGGTGTTGAGGGCCCGAGCTTCCTTTTTTCCAAAAGCAGTCACTTCTTTTCATGTCCTGCAGGCTACCACCTTTGCTGCATTCTTTGCTCTGCCTTATCTGTCTGTTGTTCAGAAAAGGTATGCAGGTGTAGACCACCTACGAAACTGAAGTAGACCTCTTTTGGTGATAAGATCAGCTTAGTTAGTTTAGGGAACAGAGAGGTTGGGGATATCAATACAAAGAAACCCTAAAATACCATAATAATGCTACAGCATTTTCCATTGTTCTTCGTTTTGAGACATATTGTAGACACAATCTTGTTTCTTTTTATAATGACTTCTATAGTCACATTGTGAGCACTAGGATGGGATTCTGATTTTAATAAATCTTGAGAATAAATTCCTAGCTTCCTAGTGTTCTTGAGTGTATCTATTTATGATGAAAAGAGATTTGGGTCTGCTAACCATTCCTGTGAGTCTCACAGGACTGATCGTTACCTGATATGCATCTTTCTCTTGTAATGCTCAGTGGGTTGCAGTCCATCAGGTTTTGTATCTCATATTAGTACATTCATTAAGTCGTTGATACCAGAGGGTCTATGGCCTGGCCTGTGTTCTGAAGCGAAATCCAGATAATGTATCATTGGCTTCCATACCGAGGGCCAGTCATGGGGTATTCTTGTATGGCACACACAAGTTTTGCTGGTTACTACTAATATATCTTTTGTACTGATGCATCCTTTGTAATATTGATCTCCTTCTTCATTTCAGACAGGTGTCCCCTCTCTCCTGTAGGCTTGTCAGGCCCTTGACTCCTAAATGGTTAATTCCCCATTTTGATTTCAGTTTTGAATCTCCCGGTTTGCCATTGTTCTACAATGGCACAGCAACCTATTTCAAAAGAATTATATTTTAGGGCAACACGTTTTTGCTAAGGGTTTTCTTAACTCAGGGGGTGGGGTAGCTGTCTTTGTAAATGCACATGCTGCATACCCCTTTGAAATATTTTACTCTTGGGTGGAGTTTGATCTGGTTGATTCTATCAGAGAGAAATTTCAAACATATAGAGCTGCTGTAACACTTGCTAATAATAAACCCTATTTTGACACAAAAGTTCCATCAATGCATCCAAAAATATCATGCATGGTTTATTGGACAACTATCCCATGTAGTTTAGAATGTTAGTATGGGCCCCTTGAGTAAGGAAATGGCTACATATATTAGCATCATAAACACCATATCCTAACAAAGTAGATCTGCCAGCATCAGATTTAAGACATCCATTAAATTAGCTAGTATATATTTAGATGCTGACTTCAACAGTTTGTTTTACATTTCACTGGTATGGTGCCATTTGTTCTTGGACATGCACAACAAGTGCAACCAGCACTGCAGACAATTAGCCCAAAACTGGTAATGCTTTCATGGACAAAGCGAGACAAGATTCCTTTCTGGGTTGCTCATAAAATTAATCAGCTACAGGGGGTCTGTCCTCATACTCCAGAGGATAAATACAGGATGCTAACTCTGTGTTCTGCTTGATACGGCACCACCTATGGAAGAGCGTTCTACAAGCTGAGCAATCTGTGTCAGTGCCTATGCTACTGTGCATGGGATACCCTCACTGGTGATGTTACCAGTGATGCTAAAACAAATAGAAAATTAGCACAGAGCTGCACCAGCTCTTGATTTAGGAATCAGATTACTAGGAAATTTGGAAATAATTTCCTCACTAGTTCTGAGTAACATTTAAGGAGATGCCACAAGTTCTGTCAGTATACTAGCAGTTGGCTGAGACTCCTGTTTAAGATGTGCACTCACTGTCGCCCAACCTTGCGAAGTGGCTGCGGATCCAGGCACCCTCCCCTGCACCGCATTAGCGACACCGGACTCTTGCTGCTGCACCAGTGAGGCTCACATGCCACGCACTGTAGTAGTAGCTCAGCCCGAGAACAAGTGTGCGTAGAGAAGGTCGCCAGGCATGCCTTCATGCCCCAATAGGACACCAGTGCGGGGGCTGTACACAAACTGCATGTATAGTAGACCTGCATCCCTGCTGTGCTGGAGAGGGGTGCTTTCAAAGACCCTGGTGCCACTTTTCTGCAAGACCCTGTCAACAGGTCTCCTGTGTTGACTGAGGCCTCATGAGGGTCAGACCCACCAGGGGCACACCTACCGTGCGCAACCTATTTTTTTTGCCTACATACTCCTAGGCCCCTGCGTGGGTAACAAGGCATTTCCTGCTTGGGTGGCCTTCTGCCGCAGTTGAGATTGTGATGAATAGAGGGATGGGACCATTGTCGGTTCCCCAGGGATGTCAATAGTCCCCTGACACAACCTGCTGACTTTCTTAGGGCCTGGACTTGTGGGCAGGGGTCCAGCATCTGAATGACTGAGGGAGCCTACTGATATACGGCGGGGTCACACCTCACGAGTGTTGTACGGATGTCCCAGATGAAGACACCTAAATGATTGGGGTCCTTCAGGTGAGCTTGCAGGCAAGCTCCTCCTCAGGGCCCTTGGCGGAGACAGGCAGCTTGTCCCTGACAGTAGGGCAAAGATGTACTGCTGATGCGCAGGGTCACAACCCTGAATAACCTGACTAAAAAGCTGACCCAGCACTACTCCCTCTTCCTGGTCGAGATGGGACTCCCGCAGTTGGAGGCAGGAGTAACGAAGACTATGGAAGCTCCCTTAGAACTATATGAGCTTAGAGCGGCATTACGCGCACTCCAGCGCCTTAAGGCACCGGGAAGCGACAGCTTTCTTCTAGAGTTCTTCCAGACTTTCCCCAAGTCGATAATCCAAAGACTCTTGGAGATCTACCTAGAGGCCAGGAATGCAGGCATTTTGCTGCTGACAATGAGAGAGGGGAGACAGGCATGTTGCTTAAAAGAGGTGGGGAGGAATCTGAACCATCAGCTTATATGCCCCTCATGATGATCAGCTCTGATATGAAGATTCTTTGTAAGGTACTCGCCACTTGACTGGCTGCTCATGTGCCTTGCTTAGTCCATGAGGATCAGTGTGGTTTCATACAGGCCGTAGCACCGGAATGAACCTCCTTCAATTATCTTATGTCCTTCTAGAGGTGCACCACAGGGAGGAGGAAATGGTACTGGTGGCCATTGATCTAGAAAAGGCCTTCGATATGGAGGACTGGGGATACCTCATGGAAGTCCTCCATTTCATAGGTTTTGGACCCTACTATCATAGTTGGGTGCGTCTGTTATATATTGAACCATGGGCCAGGGTATGGATGTGTCAAGGGACATGCCAGGGATGCCTGCCCTGTCAGCTCCTATTTGCACTTGTGATGGAACCGTTGGCAATATAGGTGCATCTAAAGATGCAGGAGTGGTGTATACAATCCAGTGATGTGTGTCATGTCATTTCGCTAAATGCGGATGACAGGTTGTTTTATTTATCCCCCCCCCCGAGTTGCCGTGCTGATATTGCTGGGTCTGTTGGAGAAATTTGGGACATACTCTGGGGTTCAGCTTAACCGGGCCAAGTCACTATTATTCCCACTTGCCTCATTAGCTTCAACCCCGGTGGAACAATTGCCACACGTAGGCCTTCGTTGGAAGACATCCCACTTCCGATACCTGGGGATCCAAGTTGCACACACGCAGAAGTTTTAAATTTGTCTTAAGATAGATAGGGTAATGGAAGGGTTGAAGTCCTCAGTTTCATTTTGGAACTTATTGTCCCACTCACTGATGGGCAGACTGCCCATCGCTAAGATGGTTCTGCTCCCTATATGCTTATATATCCTGCAAAATTCACATTGTTTGCTCCTGGCACAGATAGTCTGGCAGTCGAGCACCATCCTAATCTCTCTTCTGTGGGGCCGTAAACATAGTAGTGGCACTACAGACTTTGACAAGACAGTATACTGAGGGAGGACTTGAAGTACTGTGCCTCGATCTATATTACTTTGCTGCTCAACTGCAGCATGCATCCCATTGGCTGGACCCAGCCGACGACTATGAGAAACGGTGACTGGCTAGTAGAGTAGCAGCAGGACGTCTACCTGAACTCTGGGTGAAGGGGGGCGGTTTCCTACTGAACGTCCTTTAAATTGTTAGATGCACAGCTATACTTTGGCATCGATTTTAAGATCTGTGTTGAATAGCTTTTCTTTCTATGTTGAATATTTTTGCCCAGGTGATGGCCTTCTCAGGTGAACCTTCGGGCCCCATGAAGCCGTCTGGCATGCCAATGTTTATGCCTCTGGGACAAGCACCATTTGGCACTGCCGAATAGTAGCATTGGAGATACCTACCACAGCCCTAGCTGTGAATAGGATAGTAGTGAGGTGGAATAAGGCAGCCCCAGGGGATCCTCCCTTCCTGTTGACTCACCAGAGTCCAGCATGTTTTGCCTTCAGGCTTTTTTGCTCTTCAGGCCAAATATTGAGGATTTTCCAGTTGACCAGTTCTGACAGGGAATCCAAGCACATAGAGGTTTGGGAAAATTCGCTGTCAGTATGGTGCTGAAATCCCTGATCACCACCCGCCTCCTAGAGATACACCCACAACCTTTGAGACATCGCCCAATTAGTTACCCCATATGTTCTAAATGACAGGAAGGTTCACTTCTCCAAGATAATCAGAAATGTACAGAACACCACATGCCACAACATAAAATCTGATCTCGACCAGGTGGATTCAGTGGCACATGCCACTGAATCCACATGTACAGGCCACATGTACAGGCCACTCTGCTGGATCTCCCTTTTAGTGATGCATATTTATTTGGGGACAAAGGTAAGGCAGCCTTGCAATACTTCAAGACCAGCAAGGCTACAGCCAGGTCCTTGGGCCTCCAACAACCTCAGCTTCAAAGAGACTACAGACAGCATTGTTGTTTTCAAGGCTTCTCTAGAGGAATTTTCATTTTTATCACAGCCATTCCCTCCAGTAACTGACACAACAGCACCAAAAACCCTCTAGTCAGGCAATGCAGACCATTAGGAATTTACCCTTTCTGCCTGGTCACCCTAGATTTTTTCCAGTGTTTGCTGAACCCTCTTTTTGCTGGCTAATAGAACCCTATGCACTTTACCCAAGCTAACCAGTGGTAGAGTACTTGTGTTCCTCCTTTCAACATGGTACAATTGGTAAGCACTTGGTTGGTTTATTTTATTTGCTTATAAGCCCCTAGTATATGGTATCAAGTGTACCTCAGTCCAATAAATTAAATGTCACCAGTGGGCTTCAGCACACATTGTGCCACAATGTAAATCATATTTCCAGGCCTACCATTGTAGCCCGGATGTACAGTTTTGAATCTGCAAGTTTGACCTGTCAAAATAACCCCTTTTGACAGGCCTAAACCTAAGCTACTCCTATTTAGGCCTTTGCCTATAAGACATGTACATGGTATCTAACAGTAGGACATGTAAACGTTTAATGTTAAATGTCCTTACAAAGAAAACTCCCTAAAAGCATTTTCACCGCAGTAGGGTTAGCTGTTCCATGTAAACACACAAAACACTGCTATGCAATAGTAACTACTATCAATGTATCTCAGTGTAGCAAGGTGGCAGTATTATGTGGTATGACTGGGGGTCAATACTAGCATGTTATGTAGAAGTGGACCTCGTATTCACACTAGTAAACCTTAGCTCAGTCCTGGAAGTGTGGCAAAGAGCAGTCAGGCTACTTAGAAGAACGTGTTCAGCATTTCACAACACCAACATGGACAATAAGTAATTGACACGACTCAAAAGAAATCTGACACCAATTTATAAAAATAAAGCAAGCCTTTCTATTAATTTAGAAACCAAAATGAAGTTTATACTTTGCAGATAACCGGAACCCTGCAGAGCTGTTAAACTCTATCAATGCGGTCAATGGGAGAAAACAGTATGCAATCGGTCACTTGTGTGGTGACCTCTGTGCAATCCACCTGGGGTTAAGGTCTTGCAGGTCCCTAGACCAAGTCTCAACAGACAGTATTTCATTACCTTGCCAAGCGAGCCTAGGTCCAGAGGTGCTCTGGCTGGCCTTGGTGCTAACAAAATCCGCAGGCACTGTCAAAATTGCAGCACTTTACAAAACCACACTTGGAGATGAAGCTACACTCTACCCTTGGAAAGTAGAGGCCTTTGTGGTCCCAGGACCTAGATTCCATAGCTGGAACATTTCTACCACCTCCGGAGGCTCCTGGTGCAGAGGTAGCTTTGCAGCTGTCAATCACAGGAAGGTTGCGCCAAAGATGCTTTGCCACTCACTTGAAGTCGCCTTCTTCAGGATGCAAAATCTCAGCAGTGGGGTTCTTGCGAATGTCGGTCACTGTTGCTGGAAGTTGCTCTGGAGTCGATGATGTCCGGGAAAGGGTCGGTTACCGGGCTGGTGACCAACAAGCCTTGGCAGCGGAAAAAGTAGTCCACAGGTACTTAGTTGGCTGGAGGTCTACAGGAGTAGTGTAGCAGCTCGAAACTTGGTGTGAGCCTCAATACAACTCTTGAGGTGCTGGTAACCATTTCTGTTTGAGCTCACTCTAGGGGGGCCTGACGCGACTTCTTGCAACATAGCACAACAGTTCTTCTACAGACTGCAGAAGACTGGTTCCACCAATCAAGGGGCCTCTGCTTTAGTTTCTGGCATCCACTGGAGTCCCTCTTGCAGGTAGCAATGAGTTTGTGCCATGGACACAAGACATTCACACAGTTCGAGTATATGGTTTCCTTAGGGCACATAAGTCCAAAGTCCTCTTGTCGGTGGCGTCTTCTTCTTTATGCCTCTTCTCGGGTTCAAAGTCAGAACTGAGGTCTGGTGCCAGGGGAGCCCCTTAAATCCTAGTTTATGGGGCATTCTGGGAGTGAGGGACAGCGGCCAATGGACTACTGGTCCCTGTGGCCAGTCTGCCCCTGAAGTGATAACATCTTGTGGGTTTACATCACTTTGCTACCCAGAATGCTCTATTTCATGGTCTTCCAACATGGCAGAGCCCGCCCTTGGCTGAACAGACCTAGATGTGTGGCCAACTTTTTGGGGGTGTTGCCTCCCAAATACCTAATTTTCCCACCTGCTGGCTTGGGCAGGGTGGGAAGGCTTTGTCCTCCAGTGGGGTGCAAGTGATTATATATCAAGGGCGGTGGAAAGCCTTTGAGGCTCTCTTGGCCTTGATTACTGTAAACACCAGCCATCCGTGTAGGGAGGAGATGTGATCTCCTCCTGCCCAGGTCTCTTGTCTCTGCCCTGGGGAAATGCTAGCACAACCAGCAGGAGAGCAGACTCTTGTCTTGGCAGGAAACACTCGAGGAAGCCTGCTAAGGCAGAAGCTGGCAACTTGGTGGCCATCCTCTTAGGACGCCACCTGGGTACATGCTAGGTAAACCTGGGCATGAGAATTATGTTCAGAGTTAAAAAGCACGGTGTTTGACACTATACATGAGGGAATTTGGTCAGGCCATCATGGATCCAGACATTTGGGGTTTGCCTGGGTGCCAGCCCATGTTATGCTATGGACCGCTGCCCCTGGGAGGGGTGGACATTGAACCCTTAGCAGTCTTACCTCCAAGTCTGGAGAAGTACAGAAAAAGCCCAAGAATCAATAAGATTGAGGTAGAGGCTCTGAGGGATACAGGTGCCAGTGTCACCATGGTGACAGCCAAATTGGTTCCCCTGACCAAATGATCCCTGGTGCTGGTCACCTGATTGCTAACCCTGACAACAAGACTAAGCTTCATCCAATGGCTTTGGTGAACTTAGAGTGGGGAGGAGTTACTGGCCCAAAGAAGGTGGTTGTGTCCCCTGCTATAGCAGTGGCGTGTTTATTTGGCAACAATCTGCAGACTTCTGCATGGACAGAAATAGAAAAGAGGGTTCATGCAGAGATGCTGGGTCTCCCTCTTGTGACAACTAGGACACAGGCTATACAACAGGTTAAAGGTAAAAAACTAGAGCCTGAAACTATGACCAAGCACTTTAAGAGCATGTGAAAGGACAAGAGGACTGCTCACATGGCCTCTATGTCTAAACCGGCTCAGGGGGAAAACTCAACCCAGGTTGAGGGCCTGCTGCCGGAGAAGGGAACTGCAACTGAAGAAGCCTGACCTGACCTGGCAGACCTTCTCAGTTCAAGCGGACCCTCCAGAGAGGAACCTTGCCAGGAGCAAAGGAAGTGCCTTAGTCTTGAGAGTTTCAGGCACCAAGCTGCCAGTCAAGAAGAAGATGTCAGTGTCACTCACAGGGTTTATTGGGAGGATGGCTTACTGTAGACCGAGGCCAAAGACCCCCAAACCAGGGGCAGCCAGGAGAGTGGTGGTTCCCCAGGTATACAGGGAGTTCATCTTAACTTTAATTCATAACATCCCCCTTGCTGGACATCTGGGACCATGCTACTAGATACCCAGAGGCAATCCCTTTTAGGACTGCAACTGCTCCTGCAGTAGCAAAGGCCCTCCTTGGTATCTTTACCAGAGTGGGGTTTCCTAAGGAAAAGGTCTCTGATAGAGAGGCAGATTTTATGTCTGCATACCTGAAGGCTATGTGATATAAATGTGGTGTGACTTACAAGTTCACCAACCCCTATTACCCCCAGACTAATGGCTTGGTGGAGAGATTCAATAACACCATTAGTGCAGGATTATGGGACACTCAGACAAACTCAGAAGAAGATGGGATGTCCTACTGCCATGCCTCCTGTTTGCATACAGAGAGGTTCCTCAGACGAGGGTGAGCTTCAGCCCCTTTGAACTTCTGTTTGGATACCCTTTAAGAGGTCCCCTTTGTCTAGTGAGGGAAGGATGGGAGAAGCCTCTCAAACAAACCAAACAAGACATAGTGGACTATGTGCTTGGCCTTTGGTCATGCATGACTGAGTACATGAAAAAGCAAACAAGAATCTTAGCAGGCCACCCAGGGGCTTGTCAAGCACTGGTATGACCAAAAGAAAGCCTTGGTTGAGTATCAACCTGTTCAACTGGTGTGGGTGTTGGAGCCTGTGGCTCCCAGGGCCCACCAGAGCAAGTGGATTAGGCCCTACCCCATTGTGGAAAGGAAAGTGGGGATCACCTATTTGGTTGACCTACTCCACCCCAGGAATCCTCACAGAGTGGTTCATGTAAACCACCTAAAACCACACCAGGACAGGGCTGACATGACCATGCCCATGGTCACAGATGGAGGGCAGGAGGAAGAGAGTGAATCTCTCCCTGACCTCCTGTCACCCAATGGCAAAGATGGTGCAGTGGAGGATGTTGAGCTTTCTGCCACACAACTCCACAGTGGTAGGCTGACTGCAGACAGGACCTCAGTCAGTTTACAGGGCTCTTTTCTTTGACCCCTGGTCAGACAACTTGGTGTACCCATGATGTGGGCACTGGTGACAGCCTCCCTGTCAAAATTAAACTCTTTAGTCTGTCTGATCAAGTCAAAGAATGCATCAAGACTCAAGTCAAGAAGTTGCTTGAGCTAGTGTGATTGAACCCTTTGACGGTCCCTGGGCCAGCCTAGTGGTGCTGGTCCCCAACCTCACTCAAAAGGTGGGAATCCTGAGTTGAGATTTTGTGTGGACCATAAAGGGTTGAATGCAGTCACTAAGACAAATGCACACCCCATGGCAAGAACAGATTAGCTTATTGATAAACTAGGGGCAGCCACGTTTTCCAGTGCCTTTGATTTCACATAAGAGTATTAGCAAAGTGGTTTGATCCAGGGAACCAAGGCGAGATCCTCATTTTCCACCCCGGAAGACCACTTTCTGTTTAAGGTGATGCCCTTTGGATTAAAGAATGCAGCTGACACTTTTCAAAGGTTTGTGAATAGAGTTCTGTCAGGTTGGGAAAACATCAGTGCAGCATATCTGGATGACATAGGCCCTCATTCTGACCTTGGCGGGCGGCGGAGGCCGCCCGCCAAAGTCCCGCCGTCAGGTTACCGTTCCGCGGTCGAAAGACCGCGGCGGTAATTCTGACTTTCCCGCTGGGCTGGCGGGCGGTCGCCTTCAGACCGCCAGCCAACCCAGCGGGAAAGAGGCTTCCACGATGAAGCCGGCTCGGAATCGAGCCGGCGGAGTGGAAGCTGTGCGACGGGTGCAGTTGCACCCGTCGCGTATTTCACTGTCTGCGCAGCAGACAGTGAAATACATGTAGGGGCCCTCTTACGGGGGCCCCTGCAATGCCCATGCCAGTGGCATGGGCACTGCAGGGGCCCCCAGGGGCCCCGAGACCCCCCCTACCGCCATCCGGATCTCGGCGGTCCGACCGCCGGGATCTGGATGGCGGTAGGGGGGGTCGGAATCCCCGCGGCGGTGCAGCAAGCTGCGCCGCCGCGGAGGATTCAATGGGGCCGCGGTACACTGGCGGGACCCCGCCAGTGGTGCCGGTCCGACCGCGGCTTTACCGCCGCGGTCGGAATCCCCATTGGAGCACCGCCGGCCTGTCGGCGGTGCTCCCGCGGTCCTCCGCCCTGGCGGTCAAAGACCGCCAGGGTCAGAATGACCACCATAGTTGTCTTTAGCTCCACCTGGTAGGATCAGCTGGTTTACTTGAGAGACATTTTGCAGGCCCTGCAGCAGGATGGCTTCATTATGAAGGGCAGTAATTGCCAGATAGGACAGAGTACTGTAGTCTACTTGGTCCACCTAGTAGGTGGAGGCCAAGTGAAACTTCCCCAAACCAAAATACAGACCATTCTAGATTGGGAGGCTCCCAAGACACAGACCCAAGTTAGGGTATTTTTTGGCCTGACAGGGTCCTATAGGAGGTGTGTGAAGGGGTATGGTACGGTTGTGGTCCCTCTCACTGAGCTACACTCAAAGAAACAGCCAAAGAAGGTCATTTGGACTAAAGCTTGTCAGAATGCCTTTGACACTTTGAAATCAGCCATGTGCTCAGCACCTGTCCTTAAAGCACCAGACATTTCAGTGATTATGGCAAACTGAACATGACTCCAACTCCCCAGGGAAGCCCTGGAAACAGATCATACACCTTTTTACTATTACTCATTTATGCTAAGGAGAGACAAATAGATGTGAGATAAGTTTTCAGTACATTTATTGAAACAATTGCAATCTCGCATATAAGGAGTGAGCTGCAATAGTTAGGTAGATGAAACAAAGCAAGGTAATCAGCATTAAAAACATGGTAAAGCAGATGAACAATCCAACCACTATATATTTAGTTGTAGATGTACTAGAGGTTCCTACATAACCCTATGTCGATTCTGAGAGCATAGTGGTTGTTACCCTCTGCCTGGCCCGATCCAGGGATTAGCCGCAGCCCCATACTTCAAAAGTGTGTCAGGAATCAGCTTGTGGTGCAGAATGCAATTCTCTCAAGTAGCTGGCAGATGGGTTGCATCCCAAGATAGTCGTGGCTGAAAAGCCCTCTGTCCTCCTTGGGTCACTGCACCTTTATATAATAAACCATACCACACTGGAAATTCAGTTCTGATGCAATGCCATGTCTAGATGTTAGAAGCTATCTCCTGAATGGGCAACACAAACTTGCATATCATGTACTATTGATTATATGTTGTTCAAAGGCTAAGATAAACAAGCAGCATGTTCCTTACTTTGTTAGACTAAATGCAAACTGATAAAATGTGTAAAGGCCATTGCTAAAAAGCAGCCTTACCAAAATGAATAAAATATTAATAAAACATGAAATATCAAACTAAGCTAAAACAGTGGTACCCAATCTAGATCCTAAAGGGTTCTCACGACAAAGCCATCTGTTCAAGTCTTACCTCCAAATATGTACTGCTTGAAAATCTATTCAGAAGATGAGGAATCTGCCAGTAGAAGTATCCATTGAAAGAAAAAGTTACTTACCTTTGGTAACGATTTTTCTAGTGGATACTCTGTCTACAGTGAATTCCTCCTACTCCCACTCCCCTCCACATCTTGAAGGATGGTCAAAAGCCCTCCTATAAGGCATCAATGTTATTATTCTCCACTAATGTCACCATGCAGTAGACTTAGCCATCCCCTACCCCTGTGGGAGAGCTATGAAATGTTTCCAGATTCAGGGGGTCATTCTGACCCTGGCGGTCGGTGATAAAGCGGCGGCCAACCCGCAAACAGGCCGGCGGTCAAAAAAATGGAATTCTAACCCTGGCGGGAACCGCCAACACAGGCTGCCACTTTAACACTCCGACCGCCACGGCGGGACCGACAAACAGCGCGGCGGTCACCGCCAACAGGCAGGCGGCAGACAATGTACCGCCCACCCTATCACAGCTCACCAATCCGCCACCTTTTCCGGGGCGGGAGCCCCGCCGATAAAAACACGGCGGAAACAGACTACGAACGGGAAAACGCTCACCTATACACACTCCACGAGGAAGGAGGACAGCATGGAGCCCGAATTACACATCCTACCAGCTATTGTCTACCTGCTCATCTACCAGGATTACGAACGCCGGCGCAGACGACAACGGTGAGTACTGCACCTACGACACAGGCGAGGGGGGAGGAGGAAAGCTTACGGGCACACACATGCGCCATACACCCACCCCCCCACCACAAATACCTACACCCCAATGCCGAGCAAGAAGTCAGAGTGACACCACACAAACCCCCCGGAATAATGCAAAGACACAATTTAAATGATCTATAAAATATATGTATAAATAGCTCCATTGAAGGAATGGAAAATATGCCATATAAAAGATACAAAAATAAGGAATGAACATAGTCAACAATATATCCATAGGCAAAAAGTCCTGCACATTTCGTCAAAGTTCCATAGTCCGTGGGCCAATGTGCACAAACACATCGGCAAAGCCCACACAGGAGACCAGATACCATTGGAGAGAACACTGCAGGGGCATCAGATGATAAAACTACAGGCACCTCAGGGGGAAGGGAGGGGGGGCACCTCAGCCACATGAGTCCACGACGCCAGATCCACGAGGGGCCTCCATGCCCACTGTCCCATCCTGGGGAGTGCAAAGCCACAGTCTCACAAGTCCCTACAGTGGGAGGCTTGCCCACTGTACCATCCTGGGGAGTGCAAAGCCACAGTCTCTCAAGTGTCTACAGTGGGAGGCTTGCCCACTGGACCATCCTGGGGAGTGCAAAGCCACAGTCCATCAGATGGATTACCGACTCCACTGTTATTGGAGGAGGCATGGTGCCCAGAGTGCTTCCTGAAGCCCTGCTCGACACAGAACCGGCACTGTCAATGGGCCAGCGGTGCTTGAGATGAAGGGCCCAGCGGAGCGGTGCTTGAGATGAAGGGCCCAGCGGAGCGGTGCTTGAGACGGCGGGCCCAGCGGAGCGGTGCTTGAGACGGCGGGCCCAGCGGAGCGGTGCTTGACAGGAAGGGCCCAGCGGAGCGGTGCTTGACAGGAAGGGCCCAGCGGAGCGGTGCTTGACAGGAAGGGCCCAGCGGAGCGGTGCTTGAGATGAAGGGCCCAGCGGAGCGGTGCTTGACAGGAAGGGCCCAGCGGTGCGGTGCTTGAGATGAAGGGCCCAGCGGAGCGGTGCTTGAGACAGCGGGGCCCAGCGGAGCGGTGCTTGAGACGGCGGGGCCCAGCGGAGCGGTGCTTGAGATGAAGGGCCCAGCGGTGCGGTGCTTGACAGGAAGGGCCCAGCGGAGCGGTGCTTGACAGGAAGGGCCCAGCGGAGCGGTGCTTGAGATGAAGGGCCCAGCGGAGCGGTGCTTGACAGGAAGGGCCCAGCGGTGCGGTGCTTGACAGGAAGGGCCCAGCGGAGCGCTGCTTGAGATGAAGGGCCCAGCGGTGCGGTGCTTGACAGGAAGGGCCCAGCGGAGCGGTGCTTGAGATGAAGGGCCCAGCGGAGCGGTGCTTGAGACGGCGGGGCCCAGCGGTGCGGTGCTTGAGATGAAGGGCCCAGCGGTGCTGTTCTTGTCCCGCCGGGGCCCTGTTCAGCGGTTCTTGTCCAGCCGGGGCCCTGTTCAGCGGTTCTTGTCCCGGCAGGGCCCTGATCAGCGGTGCTCCTCCCGGCTGGGCCCTGTTCAGCGGTGCTCCTCCCGGCGGGGCCCGTTCAGCGGTTCTTGTCCTGGCGGGGCCCTGTTCAGCGGTTCTTGTCCCGGCGGGGCCCTGTTCAGCGGTGCTCCTCCCGGCGGGGCCCTGTTCAGCGGTGCTCCTCCCGGCGGGGCCCGTTCAGCGGTTCTTGTCCCGGCGGGGCCC
Source organism: Pleurodeles waltl (assembly GCF_031143425.1). Classification (NCBI taxonomy): domain Eukaryota; kingdom Metazoa; phylum Chordata; class Amphibia; order Caudata; family Salamandridae; genus Pleurodeles; species Pleurodeles waltl. The sequence continues at coordinate 1,324,684,896 of NC_090444.1, forward strand.
TGTTCAGCGGTGCTCCTCCCGGCGGGGCCCTGTTCAGCAGTGCTCCTCCCGGCGGGGCCCTGTTCAGCGGTGCTTGTCCTGTGTGTCTAGGGAGCCAGACCTGGGCAAGACTTCCCGCTCATTCACCATCCGAACTTGCGGTCGCGGCGCCCTCCTGTGATGGAGTCCTGGGCCCGTGGGTGTCGTCCGTCACACCCGGAATGGGGCTGGTGGGGCCCTCCTGGGCAGCTCGCCTGCTGCCTGACTTCTTCGCCCTGCTGCCCTTGCCCTCCTTCGCTGGAGCTCTGTGGCCCTTGCCTCCCTTGGATGATGTGGCAGGTGACGGGGCAAGACTACTGTCCTTGGTGGCAGCCGTCTCAGGCTTGTCGCGCCGGGCCTTTTTCTTTTTTGTCCTCTTCCCAGGGGGGGGCTGGCTGTCCCCTTGCTGCTGGCCGATGTTCCTGCCCTAGGATCTGGTGGACTCCAATAGCCCTGCACTATGGTCACAGTAGATGCAGGGCTGGTGGTGGCTGAGGTGCTTTTTTTACTCTTACCAGATGGAGGGGATGGGTCAGTGATTGGAACGAGGTCAAGGTTCGAAAGGAAAAGGACTTTGGAATGACAGGGACGGGTAGGTGTAGTGGGTTTGGGAGTGGAGGAAGAGGATGTGGTTGTAGGAGAGTCAAGTGTGCTGTCTTTGAGTGCAGGTGCTTGTGACGGAGGCTGTCGTGAGGTGGATGGCTGTTGGGTGGGTGGCTGCCTGCGTTTGTGTGCTTTGGAAGAGGGGGTGACAGACACACTGGGAGAGGACACAGGGGACATGTAAATGGCAGTGGGGGTGGTGACTGCACGTGTGCGGACTGTAATGGAGGGTGTGCTGGTGATGGAAGTACTGGCTGATGGTGGTGTGCATGCAGGTGTGAGTGGAGACGTCACAGGGAGGGAGGAGGGAGATGAGGAGGTGGGGGACACAGAGGTGGTAGTGACTGTTGGCATGTCTGCATCTGGATGTTGCTTGGGTGAATGCTTGTGGGATCTGTGGTGCTTATGTCTGGATGAGCTGCCCTTGGGTGTAGAGGTGTGTGCAGGCTGGTCTGATGGTGTGGATGGGATAGGCAGAGGAACAGGAGACTGGGACTGGGTGGAGGGAGTCAGAAGAGGGAGGCTGGAGACAGGGACAATGGCTGCCGTCAGTGCTGAGGCCAGAGCGTTGAACGATCGGTGATGGGCAGCCTGACCCGAATGAATGCACTCCAGGTATGCATTGCTCCGATGCACCTCCCATTCTACACCCTGGATGGCATTCAAAAGGGTAGACTGCCCAACAATGAGTGTCCTGAGGAGGTCAATGACCTCCTCACTGAGGGCAGCAGGGGTAACTGGGGCAGGGCCTGAGGTGCCTGGGGCGAAGGAGATGCCGGCCTTCCCAGGCGAGCGGGCACGGAGCGAAGGCTGAGGGGCTGCTGGGAGGGCGGGGCTGGTGCGCTGGGTGGCGGCTGTACCTGTTGTGGCGGTGGGCACGGATGTTGCCGCCACAACTAGGGAGCTCCCTTCCGAGGAGTCGCTGACGTCTCCACGGGTCCCCGTTGTGGAGCTCCACTCGCCCTCCGTCTCACTGGTGTACTCAGAGTCTGTTGTATGGCCCTCCAGGGCCATGTGAGATGCAGCTCCCTCGTGCGCCGATGCCACTTCTCCTCCGCCTGATGATGCTAATGCACACATGAACAGGAAGACAAAGAAAATGGGGGGGGGAGAAATGAAGACAGGTTGAGTGCATGCATTGGCAACACCGTTGTCGGAGAGGACAGACACAGAAGGCCCCTGAACTAGGCCGCGCAATGGGGGTACACTACTCAGTTATTGTGACTAGGCCTACGGGTCTATGGACGACAAATGCACACATGGGTGAGGCCGGACCATGGATAGCTGTACTTGGCACCCTACAGAGGTGGGGGGCGGGGGCACAGGGCCGTGTCTAACGGAGGGGCCTAGCCTACAGAATGCGCCCTGGCCTGGAGATAGCCACAGCCCTCCTCCCCCACCCAGACACCTTCACTGCGCGCAAAGATAGCAGAATGTGCTGATACTCACCCCCTTGTGTCTGCTGTGATGTCCTCACGCGCCCATCCAAATCGGGGTAGGCCACCGCCAGGATCCGGGACATCAGGGGGGTCAATTGGCGGCTGGCACCCCTCCTACGTTGGGAGGCCATCCCCAGCAGAGACTCAGCGGTCTTTCTGGTCCCGCGGCGGATGTCCTCCCACCTCTTTCGGCAGTGGGTGCCCTGTCTGTTGTGGACCCCCAGGGCCCGGACGTCCTTGGCGATGGCACGCCAAATGTCGAGCTTCTGATGGGCGCTGACCTATGTGACATGTACAGGGTGGTAAAGAAAATCGCATCAGTTTTCTGCCTGGTCAATGTGAGTGGCCTCCCCCTCCCCAACCTTGCCATGTGGCACATGCTCTCATCTTTCGTGCGTTGCACTCCTCATTCGCTCCCCTCCCCACCATCTTACATACACCCCACTCAACACAGGCATAGCCCATTCAACGTGCACCCTGTGTACTAACCTGTTGGTCTGGAGGACCGTAGAGTAGCGCATACTGGGGGAGGACCCCATCAACAAGTTTCTCCAATTCTTCGGCAGTGAAGGCAGGGGCCCTTTCCCCAGTCGCAGCAGCCATTGTATCTCCCAGACCGAGGTCACAGCAGCACTTGCAGTATAGGTTCTCTCCTGTGGATGATCAGGTCTCGAGTGATTAATCAGATAGAAAATGGCGGCCACGCCCGCGGCGGTGCGTCCCGCGGCGGTGCGTACCGCGACCGCCGGCGCACATCGTCATTGGCTCCTGAGACCCATAGGGTTCAATGTTAACCAATGCTGCTTTGCGCCGCGGTCTTTGACCGCCTACCGCCACGTTGTGCCACGCCAGCGCAGTGACCTCACATCCCACTGTCACACTTCACAGGTCAGGCAGCCGCCATTTCAAGGGCCCACATGGCATGATTTCTACTGCGTCACACAGGCCTAGGCCTTGCATTGCCACTCATACAAGCCGTTCCATGCATAGCGATTCGTGTACTGTGCAAGCTGTGTGAACTAACCTGTGGGTTGCTTGACTCTGTGCTCCATGTTGTCCTTCCTAGGCACCGTCCGCTGGGACTTGCGAGGAGAAGGATGAATCCTCCCGTGTACCGACCGCTGGTGGACCTGTCGACAATGGAAGAACAACATATCATACTTACATACCGGCTTGACAGAGCAACTATACATGAACTATGTGCCCAGCTGGAGCCAGACCTGATGTCCCCCATCCGCCAACCCACAGGGATTCCCCCTCTGGTGCAGGTTCTGTCAGTACTCCATTTTTTGGCAAGTGGGTCTTTTCAGACAACAATGGCCATATCATCTGGGATGTCTCAGCCTATGTTTTCTAAGGTTTTGTCCAGAGTGTTGTCTGCCCTGATGAAATACATGCGGAGCTACATTATTTTCCCTGAGGTGGGCGAATTGGCTACAGTGAAGGGTGATTTCTATGCCCTTGGACATATCCCCAACATCATTGGTGCCATTGATGGGACCCATGTGGCTTTGGTTCCCCCCAAAGAAAGTGAGCAGGTGTACAGAAACAGAAAAAGTTATCATTCGATGAATGTCCAGGTGGTCTGTTTGGCTGACCAGTACATCTCCCATGTAAATGCCAAGTTCCCTGGGTCAGTGCATGACGCGTATGTCATGCGAAATAGCAGCATCCCTTATGTGATGGAACAGCTACAGAGACACCGTGTGTGGCTAATTGGTGACTGTGGTTACCCCAACCTGTTGTGGCTACTGACCCCAGTGAGGAATCCCCGGACCAGGGCAGAGGAACGGTACAATGAGGCCCATGGGCGATCTAGGAGGATCATAGACAGGACCTTCGGGGTCCTGAAGGCCAGGTTTAGGTGCCTGCATATGACAGGGGGATCCCTCATGTACTCACCAAAGAAGGTGTGCCAGATCATCGTGGCCTGCTGTATGCTTCACAATCTTGCATTGCGACGCCAGGTGCCTTTTCTGCAGGAGGATTGTCCAGATGGTGGTGTTGTTGCAGCTGTGGAGCCTGTGGAGAGTGAAGAGGAGGAAGACGACGGGGACGACACGGACAACAGGGATACAGTCATACAACAATACTTTCAGTAGCACACAGGTAAGAAACAGCCACCCCAATTTACATTTACTTGAGGCCTCATGCGTATCCACTGTCTGTGTTTCCCCCCAATTCCTGTTAACTGATTTGTGACTTTCCCTTCCCTTTTCAGAGCTGTATGACCCACTGCCTGACTTCAGCTTTGTTTGCCCATGGACTAAAGCTTATTGAAATTGGTATGTTGTCATCACAAAGTAACTGGACATTATTGAACCGTTATGTGTAATACATTTGTTAAGAATACAAGCAGACTCCTATTTATTTAAGTGGAATAAGTGATTTATTTTAAGTGCTACATATAGGTAAATGATTGGGAAGCGGGGATGGGTGGGGGTGGAGTAATGTCCATGGCAGAGTCCAGTTCTCAGTCGCACAGGTGCATTGTCCATATGCCTGTGGAAGGATGGAGCAGGGGCAGTTCAAGGTTGGACAGGGTGACAATGTGGGACAGTGGGATGACATCAGGGGGTATCTTAGGCTGGCGGGGGTCTTGCAATCCTACTCTGTCTTCTTGTGAGATCTCAGGTTCCGCTTGCGGGGTGGTTCTTCTTCTGCAGGAGGTGGGGTTCTGGTGGCCTGTCGTTGTGTGGGGGCCTCCTGTCCACTAGCACTGGCGGAGGTGGTAGGCTGTTCCTGGCCTGGGCTAGTGACAGGGGCCCTTTGGGGTGCCACATGGTCCCGCAATGTGGTGACGATCTGGGTAAGGGCCAGGACGATGGTCCCCATTGCGGAACCGATGTTCCTCAGTTCCTCCCAGAACCCCATGTACCGTTCCTCCTGCAGTTCCTGGATCTCCTGGAACCGGGCCAGTACCGTCGCCATCGTCTCCTGGGAGCGGTGGTATGCTCCCATGATGGAGGAGAGGGCCTCTTGGAGAGTCGGTTCCCCGGGCCTGTCCCCCCCCGTCGCACAGCAGCCCTCCAGTTCCCCTGTGTTCCTGGGCCTCTGTCCCCTGGACGGTGTGCCCACTACCACTGCCCCCAGGTCCCTGTTGTTGGGGTGGTGGGTCAACCTGGGTGCCCTGTAGTGGCGGACACACCGCTGATTTACGTGCCCTGGAGACCGAGGCATGGGCCTGCTGGGTGGGAGCTGTGCTGGTGTTCCCAGAGGGGGTTGGGTCTGGTGTAGCCTGTGGCTGTCTGTGGGGAACCGACTGTCCAGAGATCCCCGATGGGCCGGGCTGGTCGTCTGGCTCCAGGGAGACAGAGCTGCTGTCATCGCTGGGGGCCTCTTCTGGGGGTGGGATGGACATCTCTGGACCCTCCGTGGCGGTGTGGTGGCGTTCGGGTCCTGCAGGTGTATAAAGGTATGGTTATTGCTTCTGTGTGTGGCATTTCGTGTGATGGGTGGGTGTCCGTGTACCCATGTGCAGGCATTTCCTTGTGGGGGCTTTTATGAGGGTGGCTTGTGGGGGTGATGTGTGTGTGCAGTGGGCATGCTTTGGTGATGGGTGTCCATGCTTTGTGGTCGCATGCAGGGCTTGGTGTTGGGATGGGTGGGTTGTGATGGTGAGCCTTTTGCTAGGGGTTGGTGTGATGGGGGAGGGGGTGAGGGTGGGGGTATGATTTGGCATGCAGGTGGGGTGGGGGTGGGAAGCAGTAGTGAAGATTTGCCTTACCAGAGTCCATTCCTCCGCCTACTCCTGCAAGGCCCTCAGGATGCAGGATGTGCAAGACTTCCTCCTCCCACGTGGTAAATTCTGGGGGAGTAGGTGGGGGTCCCCGCCAGTCTTCTGCACCGCAATGTTGTGCCTTGATACCATGGAACGCACCTTCCCCCGTAGGTCGTTGCATCTCTTCCTGACGTCCTCCCGATTGCGTGGATGCTGTCCCATCGCGTTAACCCTGTCCACTATCCTTTGCCATAGCTCCATCTTCCTGGCAATTGTGGTGTGCTGCACCTGTGCCCCGAAGAGCTGGGGCTCTACACGGACTATTTCCTCCACCATGACCCTGAGTTCGGCGTCACTGAACCTGGGGTGTCTCTGGGGTGCCATGGGGTGGTGTGGTTGAGGTGTGGGGTGGCGTTTGTGGTGATGAGTGTGGTGCGTGTGGTGGTGTGTGGTGTTTGGTGCGTGGATTCTGTGTGGGTGATGGTGTTGTGTGCCTCTGTGTTGTGGGATTCTCTATTCTGTGCTCTGTCTCTAGCCTTCGTCAATGATTTCGGGTCGTAGGGGCTTGTCGGTGATGTGGGTGTGTGTTTTATATTGTGTTGGGTGTGTGGGAGTGGTGTTAGTATGTGTATCAGGTGTGTGTATTTCGAACTGACCAATGTGGCTGAGTTTTCTATGTGTGTGTGTATTTTGACCGCGGCGGTGTGTACCGCCAATGGAATACCGCGTTTGAAAGACCGCCGCGTGGATTTGTGGGTCGGAATGGTATGGGCGTATTTCTGTTGGCGTGACGGTGGAGGTTTGGTCAGCGCCATTTTTTCGCTGACCCTTGGTGTGGCGGATTTTTGAGGATGTCGGGTTTTTAGCGGTTTGCCAGTTGCGGGTCAGAATGACCATGGCGGTTTACCGCGGCGGTGTTATGGCGGCCTTCTGGCCGGCGGTAAGCGACTTTTACCGCCGAGGTCAGAATGACCCCCTCAGTCTGTGCCTGGGGATATTCAAAAGGTGAGGAATGTTTAGGTAGATAGAATATCCTCCAAAAAGATCTTTACCAAAGGTAAGTAGCTTTTTCATATAGCCCTTATCACTATGGCTAATTTTGCTACAGGAGTGAAAATAAAAGCGCTGCCTTGAGGATTTTCTTTACTCCATCAGTTATAATCTACTAAATTTCTCCTAATCTCGCTTCCCCAGTGTTATACTTCTTATCCTTTTTATATATGTGCACTTCTCTGGCTAAACAGTTGCCTGTGACCCTGGTAAGTAAAGGAAATGTGATGGGGCTGGATACAGGTGGACAGAGACATAAAGTCAACAGCTTAGCAAGATATTTGAAGTAGAGGGCAGAGAGAAGGTAGAGATAGAGATGATGTACAAAAATATCTGAAGTAGGGAGAAAAGTAAGCCAAATAGAAAAAAGTGATGGTCAATCAATCAATCAAGGTTTTTGTAGAATGCAGTAATCACCCATAAGGGTCTTGAGGAGCCAAGGGGGTAGTAGCAGTTCAGTCGGAGAGCCAGGTCTTGAGGTTCTTCTTGAATTGAGGTAGTGAGAGTGATCGCTTGAGGTGTAGTGGAAGAGCATTTCAGGTCTGAGCAGCGAGGTAAGAGAAGGATCTTTTTGAGCTGGGTTCTTTCAGATCCTTGGGGTTGTGGCGCGGGCCAGTTGGGTGGAGCGGAAATGTCTGGTGAGCATGTAGAAGGACAGGCAGTGGTTGAGGTATGATGGTCCGATGTTGTGGAGGGCCTTGAAGGCATTCGTGAGGAGTTTGAAGGTGATTCTTTTGTTGATCGGCTGAGCGGTGATGTGGCTGCAGCAAGAGATGTCCAGGATGAGTCTGGCCAAGGTGTTCCAGATTCTCTGCAGTTTCTTTTGGAGCTTTTGGGTGGTGCCCCCATAGAGTGCATTGCCGTAGTCTAATTTGCTGCTAACGAGCACCTGGGTGACTGTTCTCCTGGACTCGATGGGGATCCTTTTGAAACTTTTTGGAGCAGGTGGAGTTTGTGAAAACAGGAGGATGAGATGGCGTTGATTTGGTGGTTCATTGAGAGCGAGGAATCGAGGATGATGCCAAGGTTACATGCATGGTCGGTGTATGTGTGTGTGGGGGGGGGGTTCCAAGCACTGAGGGCCACCAGGAGTCATCTCAGGCAGAGGGGTGGAGCCTAGGATGAAGACATCGGTTTTGTCAGAGTTGCGTTTCAGGCAGCTGTCCTTCATCCAGGGGGTGACTGCCTTCATTCCATTGTGGAAGTTGCTTTTGGAGGTTGGTCTGTGAGGGAAAATATCAGCTGGGTGTCGTTGGTGTAAGAGACAATGTTAAGTCTGTGGTTCCTGATGATGTTTGCAATTGGGGCTATGTAGATGTTGAAGAGGGTGGGGCTCAGAGAGGAGCCATGAGGAACTCTGCAGCTGATCTCAGTTGGTTTTAATGAGAACGGTGGGTGCCCGACTGTGTTCAGCCGGTGAGGACGGAGCGGATCCACTCTACAGTTTCGCCTCAGCTGAGGAGAGTGTGGATGTCATCCATTGTTGTGAGGAGTGCGGTCTCGGTGTTGTGGTTTCTTCCGAAGCTTGATTGGGAGGGGTCCAGTGTGTGGTTGGTTTTGATGAATTCAGTGAGATGGGCTCACCGAATTGATTAACTTCTCAATGACGTTGGCTGGGAAGGGGAGTAGTGAGATGGGTCTGTAGGTTTTGAGGTTCATTGAGTGATATAGCCAGAAGGGACAATAAAGAGAGGTAGAAAGAGGAAGATGCAGATACACAAAGAGAGGTAAAGGAATAGGTAAATTTTAGAGAAAGGTAGAGAGAGATATTGATAGAGAGAAGGAAATGTGACCACAAGCAGAGGTGTACAGCATTGCAATGGGTGATATATAGAGTTAATGCAGATAAAAAGGTGAATTAGGAAGAGTTAAAGGCAGCAAAAGATAGAGGTAAACAAAGACATTTGAGGAAAAACAGCGATGGACGGTAGAGAGAGAGCAAAATGATATAGGAGTAGAAAAACAGGTCTTGTAAAGAATAATGTGAAAAACAAAAATGTAGAGAGAGTGGTGAAGTGTAGAAAGAGAAATGTGCTGTGGAACAAAAAGTAAAAGCTGAGAGACATATGTGAAATAGAGAAAGAGAGGTGAGGTTGATAGAATGGAGAAAGGGGAAGAGATGATGAGGTAGAAAGATCTATTAAGAAAGATGTAGAAAAGGATTTGAGGCGAAGGGGATGAGTTGGAATTGAAGAAGATCTTCAGAGAGATATGTGTGTGAGAGAAGAGCTGATGACCGAGAAAAATAGGTAGCAATAGGGAAATAGATGAAGCCAGAAAGGAGAAACATAATTAGAGAAGGGAGGGAAAGGAAAAGGAACAGATGTAGAAAGAGAGAACGGGGAGGTGGAGAGGTGAGGTACTGAACTAATGGAGAGGAAAGCTTGATGGGTTAGGAAGTGAGAGAAAGAACAGTGGAGTAGAGAGATGTGAGCGAGATTAGAGGTAGAAAGAGAAATTAGATAAATAGGTGAGAGAGCATGATGACGTAGAGCAATTGCTGAGTGAGGTAGAGAGAAGTATGGTAGTAAAGACATGAAGAGAGAGATAGTGATGTAAAGCATGAGAGACAGTCTGAGTATCAATATAGTTAGGCAAAACAGGCCCTGATCTATGTGCAGTGTACTCTAGATGCAGACCCCTATCCTGCTCTTTAGGAGAACTTCCAAAACTACAGCTAAAAATATTGAAAAATATGTGAATTTTCCCATAGTCCTTACCAAGTCTTAAGAGTTGAAAAATCTAACTTTGTGACAAATAGCACACACACATTCAACTTTGTCTTCATTTATTACACACAAAATCAAGCAATATGCAGAAGCATTGTGTGAACCTTTACTCTTTCATGCCAATTAAGATGGCCATTAGCTACATGAGCTGCCAGCAAGTGCACTTAATTATTTGATCAATAGGTGTTGCTACCCCTTTTATATAGAAGAGGAAACGGTCAATTTGGCCTGGACCATTCATGTTTGTGGAAAATCATCTTTCTTCGGTTAGAAGATATGTGATGGTCTCAGCAGCGCACATCCCAGAATATTCACCCTAAAATCAAACCGTATGATGCTCCTTGCGATCATATGCAACTTCAAAGCTAAATAAATTGACAGTAAACATTAGAGTCCATGGTTCGTTCATCAAGGCAAAGAGTGACATTATATTTTTCATGGGAGTCTCTTGACATGCAAAGCATACCCTCTTATGGTTGATTTTCAAACAAATGCTCAGTGCCGGATAAGCTTATCAATAGACTGCAGACAGGCTCAGTATGTCAATGCAACAGATGCCTCAATGTACGGTGGGGGCTCTCATGAAAAACTACCAGTGATGAAGATAGGCCTGCTGGCATTCTTGCCACAAATGTCAAACAAAGCTGTACTCATCAGCACCGAAAACACAACCTCCATGAAGCATAAGGTTGTGTACCCTATCTGAGGAGATGCAACAGCTGTAGGACTCTGCCATAGCAAACAAAGTGGATGTTGCTGAAGAGTACCTGCTCAGTGGATCATTGTTGACCGGCCATGAATGAGAGCTCCCCCAGGATCTACTGAGGCATATCTGCAGCAGTTGTCCATCAGCCCTCGGATGAGTTAATATTGTGGCTGTAAAAGAAATGTAATATAGGCTGGAGATTATGACTAAGGGTCTGATTTAGATCTTGGAGGATGGGTTACTCAGTCACAACGATGACAGATATCTCTTCTACTGAAATCTAAATTTCAGAGGAAATAATGGGAGTTAGATTTCGGCAGAGGGGATATCAGTCACCATTGTGATGGTGTAACCCGTCCGCCAATATTTAAATTAGGCCCCAAGTTTTATGCTCCATTCTAGTGTGTTTTTTAATGTTTGATTCAAAGAAAAATATTAATAAATGGTATATTTACGATTGGTGACAATGTGAATGTTTCATAGATATCTATGATTATTAATATCTATAATTATAATTCCCCTATCTCTTGAAAACTATTCTCGAGATGGTGTATGTCAACCATTAGAATTGTAGCTTTGATTACCTTATACATCAGTCTATCTTCCAACCTTAGACCTGTTTTTCACCCAGAAAAATAAGAAAGGCCAAGACTACCTAAGCAGGTATTGGCAATCAGGCTCCAAAGACAATGCCTTCTCAATGCTGTGATCAAACATATTTGTTTACATCTTTCTGCCATTTCCCATCTTCCCATAGTTCTGATGAAGGTCAGGGTGCAACAGTGCACACTGATAATAGTAGCTCCAGCTTGGCTACACCAGTGCTATCCAAAGGGCCATCCTTCTGAAGGTTCATCTAGGCAGGGCTGGCATTTGCGCTGGTGGTACCCGGTGCGACAATCTTTTTCTGATGCCTCATCCCCCAATGATATCTGCCTCGGATTCACTCACTATCACCAGACAAAAGTACCCCTAATCTCTCCATAGCCCCTATCTCACATACATTTCATTTGTTTTAAAGCACTGGTAAAGGCTGGCTTCACTAATCAACTCAGTTACCAACATAATATACAGACCTGTTCTTTGCAGCAAGCATTTAACCATCTGCTGTACTTTATGGCAAGTCAAAACTGCCACTAGACAAAGCTCTGATTTCTCTCTCTAGCTGCAACATTCATCACAACAGTTATTGTGACATTTTTATTGCTGTCTGAAAGCTGGATGCACAAGGAACTCTGAAGCAGGTGCTTTCAAATTGTAAGTTATTGCTAAATACAGCGCCCCCCCCCTCCCAAGGTCAGTGTGCCCCACCCCTCCAGATCAGCACCCAGTGCGGCCGCACCAGTCGCACAGCCCTAAAGCCGGCCCTTCATCTTTGCCTATGTTCCACACACAAAGGCCAAATCCTAAACCACAATCTGAAGTCAGTCAGTCTAACTGCCTGATATCTGATCATTTAAAGTTTGGGCATTTAGACATATCTTTGAACTGCAAGGCTTTACTGTATCACGCATATGCCTGCTCTACAAAGAAGATATATAATAACAGTCGAATTGTTACGGCGTATGATGTCATACGAAGTGTTGTATGCTACCTCAGTGCAACCACACCAGTTGTTGCCCTAACTGGTTTTGCTCACCAGAGACAGTCTCAAATAGTAATCTATACGGCTACATTTGGCAGCGATCTCAAGACTCAGGCGGCCAGATCATTCCCCTTCCCTCTAGACAATCATTAGGCAATTCATGAAGGGACTTTTCAGAGCCATCCGCCAGTTGACAGGGGATCTGAAGACTGTCCTTAGCTAATTAATGTTGTTGCCCTTCAAACCTATTCATGGGGGAGACCTCAAGCATCTCTTTTAGAAGATATTGCTACTTTTGTATCTAACATCTACGAGTAGAGTGGGAGAACTTCAGGCTTTCATGATTAGAGGACCTTTCTTGTTCTTCAGAAGAGGCAAGGTAACTTTACACTCCAACCCAAAATTTAAGCCCAAGGTTCCTTTGGACTTTCATCTAAATGAACCTGTCATTCTGTGTCCATTTGTTTTCCAAAACCATCAACAACAGCAGAGAGGGTGCTGCATTCACTGGATGTCTGCAATTGCGTCACATTTTACATAGGCAAGACTAAGAACATTAGAACGACTGATCAACTAAAGCACTGGTAAAGGCTGGCTCTTTTGGGAGCCCAGGCAGAGGACGACCCATTTTCAAACAGGATATTGGCCGTTGGTTCTCAACCTACATAACATTCTGCCACAATAAAGAGACATGCTCCCTAGGAGGCAGGATGACTGCACATTCCAGCAGAAGTACGTCTGCAATAGCTACTAGCCAAGATATGCCAAGCAGCAACATGGGCTAGCATGCATCTGTTCATTAGGAACTACTGCCCAGATTTGAAAGCAGTGGCAGATGCCTCAGGGGTCAAGCAGTTCTGCATAATCTGTTCCATTAAAGGTGAGTCTGCTTCCTGCCCATTAAATGTTTATAATATGCTTACTATTCTGATTCAAGCATACAAATCTATGAAAGATCCAATGTTGTAGAAAACAATACTTTCCTATAACTACAGTTCTTCTCTGCTGGTATAGTTCATAGATGTATGTGACCCGCTCTAGTCCCCTGTCAGAAGACTACATATTCTTATTGCCCCCTCACATTTGTGTTATGAAATCTGAGCTGGGGCAGCCTCTAGGAGTAGAGGTAAGCACTTCAGCCTCATTGGCTGTGGTATGGTTTGTTTCAAATGGGGTGAATTTGTAATTAAACACAACACTTGCTGGGGCCTATGGTCAGTCTAACACTAATTTCTGCTATTTAAAAAAATTCTGGGGTTCCCCAGTCTGATGGTGGGAAATGATTCTGACAATTAAATCTATGAAAGATGGAAATGCTGAAGAACTGGAGATAAAAGTAAGTAACTAATTTCACAGCCGAATATGTCGGATTTGGAGCTGAAAATCTCAATGTGAGCAAATATCTGAGCCGCTGGAAAATGCCCTGCCAAAGGAATATCATTACACCTTAACTTTTTCCCTCGCCACACAGATAATTTCTTCCAACATATATGGCTTTGAAATCAGCCCAGTAATCTATGTCGAGGAAGCCTACCATAAAATGGGATGGCACCTTGCTAGGTAGGAGCTTTCTTTTTGAGCACCGTAACCCCAGGAGGCGGAGCATCTGAAGTTGTCACAGCTAGAGCTCCCACACCCCAGGAGAATGCTCCATTTGAGGGTGGGCCCAGAGCATACAGTAAACTGTCATAAACAGGTTCCATATCAAGCTGAAAGGTTTCAACCTGTGCAAGGTAAGTCGATTGAACCTAGAAATTCCGGTCTAGTCTTTGTCAGTATCACGATCTGTTTTGATGACAAGGAATAACTCAGGGGCAGATTTATGGAAAGTGGCACTGCTCCGGGTGCAGTGCCACTTTTCCTGCCCCCCTTAGCATTCCCCTACCGCCACCATGTGATTTAAAATACAGCGCACCATGGCACAGGATAGAGGGTGTTAGACTTTTCATCCTTGGTGTGGTCTCCCTTAACTTTTTGCCTCTGTTCCCGAGGTTGTTGATGTGTGCTGGACTCTGATTTTGCTGTTTTTGTTTCTCTGGGCACTTTACTGCTACTAACCAGTGCTAAAGTGCAAGTGCTCCTTTACAAAATGTGTATGTAATTGGCTTATCCATGATTGGCATATTTGGTTTACTAGTAAGTCCCTAGTAAAGTGCACTAGAGGTGCCAGGGCCTGTAAATCAAATGCTACTATTGGGCCTGCAGCACTGATTGTGCCACTCACATGAGTAGCTCTGTAATCATGTCTCAGACCTGCCACTGCAGTGTCTGTGTATGCAGTTTTAACTGTAAATTCGACTTGGCAAGTGTACCCACTTGCCAGGCCCAAACCTTCCCTTTTCTTACATGTAAGGCACCCCTAAGGTAGGCCCTAGGTAGCCCCAAGGGCAGGGTGCAGTGTATGGTTAAGGTAGGACATAGAGGGGGTCATTACAACATTGGCGGTATAAGGCGCTTACCGCCGTGCAGAAGACCGCCAATACATGGCCGCGGTAGACCGCCACAGCTATTATGACACACATCACGGAATCCGCCGAAATTCAGACACCCACACAACTCCGGCACAACAAAGGTCAGCGATAAACATGCGGAAACAAATCCTCCACCTCCACGCCAACAGAAACACACCCATGCTATTACGACCCACGAATCCATGCGGCGGTCTTTCAACTTCGGTATTCCATTGGCGGTACACACCGCCGCGCTCAAAATACACACACATCTCCAAAATACCGCCACATTGGACAATTACAAATACACACACCTGATATACATACACACACCACTCCCACACACCCAACACAATATAAAATACACACCCACAGCACCCACAAACCCCTACAACCACAAATTCTGAGAGAAGGCGCGAGAGAGAGCACAGCCCCAAACCTTCCCTTTTCTTACATGTATGGCACCCCTAAGGTAGGCCCTAGGTAGCCCCAAGGGCAGGGTGCAGTGTATGGTTAAGGTAGGACATAGAGGGGGTCATTACAACATTGGCGGTATAAGGCGCTTACCGCCGTGCAGAAGACCGCCAATACACGGCCGTGGTAGACCGCCACAGCTATTATGACACACATCACGGAATCCGCCGAAATTCAGACACCCACACAACTCCGCCACAACAAAGTTCAACGATAAACATGCGGAAACAAATCCTCCACCTCCACGCCAACAGAAACACACCCTTGCTATTACGACCCACGAATCCACGCGGCGGTCTTTCAACCGCGGTATTCCATTGGCGGTACACACCATCCGCGCTCAAAATACACACACATCTCCAAAACACCGCCACATTGGACAATTACAAATACACACACCTGATACACATACACACACCACTCCCACACACCCAACACAATATAAAATACACACCCACAGCACCCACAAACCCCTACAACCACAAATTCTGAGAGAAGGCGAGAGAGAGAGCACAGCTATTGACAACCCCATCACACAGAGGCACACAACACCATCACCCACACAACATCCACGCACAAAACACCACACACCACTACACTCACCACACTCATCAACACATACACCACCCCACACCTCACACACACCACCCCATGTCACGCCAAAGACACCCCCGCTTCTCCGAGGAGGAGCTCAGGGTCATGGTGGAGGAAATCCTACGGGTAGAGCCACAGCTATTTGGCTCACAGGTACAGCACACATCAATAGCCAGGAAGATGGAGTTATGGCGCAGAATAGTCGACAAGGTGAACGCCGTGGGACAGCACCCAAGAAATAGGGACGACATCAGGAAGGGGTAGAACGACCTACGGGGGAATGTGCGTTCCACAGTCTCCAGGCACAACATCGCAGTGCAGCGGACTGGCGGCGGACCCCCACTTCCTCCCCCACAACTAACAACATGGGAGGAGCAAGTCTTGACCATTATGCATCCTGAGGGCCTCGGAGGAGTCGGTGGAGGATGGGACACTGGTAAGTCAAATCTTAATTATCACATCCCCCACCCTACCTGCATGCTATCACACAGCCCCACCCTCACACCCTCCCCTATCACCCCAAATCCTCACTAATCTACCCATGACACCAACCACCCATCCCAACACCAAGCCCTGCATGACACAACTAAGCATGGTCACCCCTCACCAAAGCATGCTCACTGCACATACCTAGAACAACCCCCAAACCATCATCACACAAGCCCCCACACAGGAATGCCTGCACTGGGGTTCACGCACACCCAACCATTGCACACCATGAAAAACACACATGCACTAATCATGTTCCTATACCCCTGCAGGAACCCAAAGGAATGTCACCACACCAGAGGGTCCAGACAACACCACTCCACCCCAGAAGAGGCCCACAGTGACGACAGCAGCTCTGCCCCACTGGATCTTGATGACCAGCCCGGACCATCGTGGGCCTCAGGACAGTCGGTTCCCCTTGCCCAGCCACAGCCCAACACCGAGCTGCCACCCTCTGGTAACACCAGCACAGCACCCATCCAGCGGGCCCAAACCTCCCTACCCAGGACAGGTCAATCAGCGGTGTGTCCACCACTACAGGGCACCCAGGGTAACCCACCACCCCAACAACAACAGGGACCTGGGGGCAGTGGTAGTGGGCACACGGTCCAGGGGACGGAGGCACACGAACCCCGGGGAACTGGGAGGGCTGATGTGCGACAGAGGGAGGACAGGCCAAGGGAACCAACTCTCCACGAGGCCCTCTCCTCCATCATGGGAGCATACCACCACTCCCAGGAGACGATGGCGACGGTACTGGACAAGTTGCAGGAGACCCTGCGTCTGCAGGAGGAGCAGTATTTGGGGTTCAGGGAGGAGCTCGGGACCATCGGCTCCGCCCTGGGCACCATCGTAGGGATGCTGACGGACATTCAAAAGACCTTGAGGGACACCGTGGCACTCCAAGGGGCCCCTGACACTAGCCAGGACGACGAACTGCCCACCACCCCCGCCGGCGCTAGTGGACAGGACGCCCCACCACAGGACCACCACACCAGCACCCCACCCCCTGCAGACGGACAACCACCACGCAAGTGGGCCCTGAGATCCAGGAACAGGACAGAGCAAGATGGCAAGACCCCCGCCAGGAAATGAGACCACCCTGGTTGTCCCCCCACTGTCCCACTTTGTCACCATGTCCGTACTTGAACTGCCCCAGCTCCACTTCCAATGCCCAGATGGGCAGTGCACCTGTGAGACTAATAGACTGGACTCTGCCATGGACATTCCTCCACCATCACCCATCCCCAGTTTACAACCCCCCTTCACTTTTTTGAGCACTTAAATAAACACCCTTGAAACACAAAAAATTCTGGAGTCAGTCTATTATTTGGAAAATTGTATTATCAATTACAGTGTCATAATGGGTTACCCATTGTAAGGCTAACATACCAATGTCACACATCACAAGCCCTTCAAGGATGCAAGCAGTTGACACGTAGGTTACCACACCTGTGAAACTGAAATGGAAGGGTACAACTCAATTAACAAATAGTGAGTGAAATGTAGGTACAGGATAGAGGTAGATGTGTGAAAGTTAATGTAATGTTAAACATGAAAATGTTCTCACCTGTGTGTCACTGGAAATATTGCTGTATGACTGAATCCCTGTTGTTGTTTTCTTCTTCCTCAGCTTCATCCTCATCACTGTCCACAGGCTCCACAGCTGCCACAACACCGTCATCTGGATCATCCTCCTGCAGAAAAGGCACCTGGCGTCGCAATGCCAAATTATGGAGCATGGAGCAGGCGACGATGATGTTGCACACCTTCTTCGGTGAGTAGAATAGGGATACACCTGTCATATGGAGGCACCTGAACCTGGCCTTAAGAAGGCCGAAGGTGCGTTCGATAACCCTCCTAGTCCGCCATGGGCCTCCTTGTACCGTTCCTCTGCCCTGGTCCTGGGATTCCTCACTGGGGTCAATAGCCAGGACAGGTTGGGGTAACCAGAGTCCCCCAATAGCCATACACGGTGCCTTTGGAGTTGACCCATCATATCAGGGATGCTGCTATTCCGCAGGATGTAGGCGTCATGCACTGAGCCAGGGAACATTGCATTTACCTGGGAGATGTACTGGTCTGCCAAACAGACCATCTGGACATTCATTGAATGATAACTCTTCCTGTACACCTGTTCACTTCTGTGGGGGGGGGACCAGAGCTACATGGGTCCCATCAATGGCACCTATGACGTTGGGGATATGTCCAGGGGCATAGAAGTCACCTTTAACTGTAGGCAAATCCTCCACCTGAGGGAATATTATGTATCTCCTTACGTGTTTCAGCAGGGCAGCCAACACTCTGGACAGCACGTTGGAAAACATAGGCTGGGACATCCCTGATGCCATGGCTACTGTTGTCTGAAAAGACCCACTTGCAAGGAAATGGAGCACTGACAGCACCTGCACATCAGGGGGGATTCCAGTCGGATGGCGGATTGGTGACATCTCCAACTGGGTACATAGTTCCTGGATTGTGGCACGGTCAAACCTGTAGGTGACGATGACATGTCTTTCTTCCATTGTCAACAGGTCCACCAGCGGTCAGTACACCGGACGATTACGCCATCTTCTCATATGTCCCAGCTCACGGTGCCTAAGAAGGACAACAGCGAAGAACCAGTCACCATTCCTCCAGGTATGTACCCACAGTTACACAAAAGACTACACCAGACAATAAATCCTTCCTGTATGTGTGTTGAGTATAGGCCTAGCTATGTGTGATGCAGTAGTAAATGAAGCCATGTGGGCACCTGAAATGGCGGCTGACTGACCTCTAAACTGGGACAATGGGATTGTGGGGTAACTGCGCTGGCGTTGCACACCGTCGCGATAGGCGGTCGTAGACCGCACCGCAATGCTGCATTGGTTAACATTGGACCCTATGGGTCCCAGGAGCCAATGAACAGGTGCGCCGGCGGTGATGATGCGCCCCCCGCAGACGTCACCGCCATTTTCTATCTGTTCAATCACTAGATACCTGACCTTCGACAGGAGAGGACCTACACTGCTAGTGCTGCTGTGACCTCGGTCTGGAACGACGATGGCTGCTGCGTCTGGGGAAAGGGCCCCTGCCTTCACTGCACAGGAGTTGGAGAAACTTGTGGATGGGGTCCTCCCCCAGTACATGCTACTCTACTGTCCTCCAGACCAACAGGTTAGTACACAGGGAGCACGATGTATGGGCTAGGCCTGGGTGGAGAGGGCTGGGTGGAAGAGGTAAGGGGCCATTGTCCATAAAACATTAATGCATGGGAATGAATGGGCCACATGGCCAGAGTAGGGAGGGGGCCACTCACATTGACGGTGCAGTTGGTAATGACTGTTCCTCTTCCGTTGTGCATGTCATGTAGGTCAGCGCCCACCAGAAGAGGGAGATTTGGCGTGCCATCGCCAAGGAGGTCCGGACCCTGGGGGCCCACCAGAGACGGGGCACCCACTGCCGTAAGAGATGGGAGGACATTCGCCGCTGCAGCAAGAAGACGGCGGAGGCTCAGCTGGTGATGGCCTCCCAACATGGGAGGGGTGCCCGTCACACCATGACCCCCCTGATGTTCCGGATCCTGGCTGTGGCCTATCCGGAGTTGGATGGGCGCTTGAGGACATCACAGCAGACACAAGGGGGTGAGTACAACCTCATTCTGCGGACTTTGCGTGCAGTGGAGGGGGCTGGGTGGGGGAGGTGGGCTGTGGGTGTCCCTAGGGCAGGGCGAGTTAGGGAGGCAAGGCCCCTCGGTAATGTAGGCCATGTGGCACTCAACCCCACCTTAGCAGAGTGCCAAGTTGAGGTATAGTTGCCCCTGTGGCATCCATGTGCGCAGATGTCCACCATTTCCATGTAGGCCATTTCCCATAAATTGCATGTGCAGAGGTCAGGAGCACGGCGTAATGCAGGGGGCTGCTGCGTCTGTCTTGTCCGCCAACGGTAGCGGCATGCCATGCACTAAAACTCTCTTTGTTCTGTCTCCCCCCCTTTTCCTGCTCTACCTGTCCTTTTGTACATCAGCATCATCAGGCGGAGGTACAGTGGCACCAGATCACGAGGGAGCTGCATCCCACATGGCCACGGAGGGCCACACCACAGACTCTGAATGCACCAGTGGGACGGAGGGCGAGGGGAGCTTCACGTCGGCCACCGAATCACCAACCAGCGACACAGACTCGTCCGCCGATGGGAGCTCCCCTGTGGTGGCGGCACCATCTGTGCGCCCCACTTCTACAGGTACAGCCGCCACCTCCCCTACCAGCACCGCCCTCCCAGCAGCCCCTCAGCATTTGCCCCGTGCCCGCTCACCCAGGAGGGTGGGCATCACCTTCGCCCCAGTCACCTCTGCTGCCCTCAGTGAGGCCATTGACCTCCTCAGGTCACTCACTGTTGGGCAGTCTACCATTGTGAATGCCATCCAGGGTGTAGAAAGGGAGTTGCAACACGGTAGTGCATTACTGGAGGGCATTCATTCTGGTTAGGCTGTCCTTCAGCGAACCCTGCAATCTCTGGCCTCAGCACTGATGGCAGCCATTGTCCCTGTGTCTAGCCTCCCCCCTCCAACTTCCTCCACCCAGACCCAATCTCCTGTACCCCAGCCCACCTACAGACCAGCAGGCACACAAGTCAGCACACACAAGTAGCTCAAGCAAACATAGGCACCACACACACAACAGGCACTCACGCAAGCCTCACCCACATACAGACACAGCAACATCCACTGTCTCCACTGTGTCCCCCTCCTCCTCTTCTCCCTCCTCCCTCCCAGTGTCATCTACACACACACCTGCATGCACCACATCTACAGGCACTAGGACTCGCACCAGGACACCCAGCACCACAAGCCGCTCACCTGCACTCACCACCTCCACTGCCATTTACACGTCCCCTGCGTCCTCTCCCAGTGTGTCTGTGACGCCCCCTCCCAAAGTACACAAACGCCGGCAATCACTCACCCAATATCCATCCACCTCACGACAGCCTCCAGTACCTGCACCTGCACCCAAAACACCTAAAGTGACACCTCCTACAACCACCTCCTCTTCCTCCACTCCCAGACCCCTCCAGCTACCCATCCCAGTGTCTGTCAGAAACTGTCCCTATGTCAAATTGACCTTTTTGTCCCTACCCCCCCCTCCAATTCATCAGTCCCGTCGTAGCACCTCAGCCAAAAAGCCTCCAGTACCAGTGGTGCGTGTTCCAGGTTTTTGGAGTGCACCGGCCACCAGGGCAGGCAGTAGGACCCGGAGCCAAGGCACTGGCAGCCCACCCCCTGTAAAGGCTCTAAGATTGGAGAGTGGACGACGGGACCGTCTTAAGACTCCTGGTGGGACAACAAGTGACATGGGATCGAAGGGGATTGGTGAGTCAGCTGTGACTCCAGCAAAGGTGGGGAAGGTCCAGAGGAAGTCTGCCCAGCCTGTTGTGAGTGTCACGGCGGAGAAGTGCGTCATCATTACCGGCGGTCCAGACACAACCGCCAGCACCGTCGTCACTGGTCCAGAAACCACCGCCAGAGTCACAGCCCAGGAGGGCACAAGTATCGTCACTGGTCCAGAAACCACCGCCGGAGTCACAGCCCAGGAGGGGCACAAGTATCGTCACTGGTCAGGAGACCACCGCCGGAGTCACAGCCCAGGAGGGCACAAGTATCGTCACTGGTCAGGAGACCACCGCCGGAGTCACAGCCCAGGAGGGCACAAGTATCGTCACTGGTCAGGAGACCACCGCCAGAGTCACAGCCCAGGAGGGCCCAAGTATCGTCGCTGGTCAGGAGACCACTGCCGGTGTCACAGCCCACGAGGGGCCAGGATGCCACAGCCCCGCTGGGCAATGATGGAACGTCATGCCACACACCAATGCCCAGTGTAGAGATCATCATGCCACACACCAATGCCCAGTGTAGAGATCGTCATGCCACACACCAATGCCCAGTGTAGAGATCGTCATGCCACACACCAATGTCCGTATCAGAACCGTCATGGCAAAGCACCACTGAAGAGGTCAGACAGAGCAAAGGCAAGCACCGCTGAACAGGGCAAAGACCGCCATGGCAAAGCACCGCTGAACAGGTCAGACAGAGCAAAGGCAAGCACCGCTGAACAGGGCAAAGACCGCCATGGCAAAGCACCGCTGAACAGGTCAGACAGAGCAAAGGCAAGCACCGCTGAACAGGATAAAGACCGCCATGGCAAAGCACCACTGAACAGGGCAAAGACCGCCATGGCAAAGCACCGCTGAATAGGTCAGACAGAGCAAAGGCAAGCACCGTTGAACAGGGCAAAGACCGCCATGGCAAAGCACCGCTGAACAGGTCAGACAGAGCAAAGGCAAGCACCGCTGAACAGGGCAAAGACCGCCATGGCAAAGCACACTGAACAGGGCAAAGACCGCCATGGCAAAGCACCGCTGAACAGGTCAGACAGAGCAAAGGCAAGCACCGCTGAACAGGGCAAAGACCGCCATGGCAAAGCACCGCTGAACAGGTCAGACAGAGCAAAGGCAAGCACAGCTGAACAGGGCAAAGACCGCCATGGCAAAGCACCGCTGAACAGGGCAAAGACCGCCATGGCAAAGCACCGCTGAACAGGTCAGATAGAGCAAAGGGAAGCACCGCTGAACAGGGCAAAGACCGCCATGGCAAAGCACCGCTGAACAGGGCAAAGACCGCCATGGCAAAGCACTGCTGAACAGGTCAGACAGAGCAAACGCAAGCACCGCTGAACAGGGCATAGACCGCCATGGCAAAGCACTGCTGAACAGGGCCAAGACCGCCATGGCAAAGCACCGCTGAACAGGGCATGCACCGTGTAGGACTGAATGGACCGCCACATCAGGCATCCTTATCCCATGTGCAGCTGGGACAGTCACAGGACAGGTACTTTCACAGGGAGACTCATCCAGTCTGGGCACCAGTCCCCCTCCAGAACCAGTGGAGACCTGCATCTACTTGAGAGACTGTGGCTTTGCACTCCCCAGGATGGCACAGTGGGCAAGCCACCCACTGTAGAGACTTGAGAGACTGTGGCTTTGCACTCCCCAGGATGGCACAGTGGGCAACCCACCCACTGTATAGACTTGAGAGACTGTGGCTTTGCACTCCCCAGGATGGCACAGTGGGCAACCCACCCACTGTAGAGACTTGAGAGACTGTGGCTTTGCACTCCCCAGGATACATCAATGGGCATGGAACCCCGTCGTGGATCTGGCTTCGCATTCATCTGGCTGAGGTTCCCCCCCTTTCCTTCCCCCTGAGGTGCCTGTAGTTTTTCTATCTGATGCCCCAGCAGTGTTCTCTCCAATTTTGGTCAGGTATCTATTGTGGGCCTCGCCCATGCTTTTTTGGACTGTTGGTGCACGGACATTGTTGTGTACATATCTGCACTACTTCTCGGATTGTATGTGTAAATAAGAGTGATTTTGAGATATTTATCTGTATATTTTTGTATGACATGTATATTGGCACCTTACAATGTTTGCCCGAATTTCGCATTGTCTTTGCATTCTTCCGGGGGATTGTGGGTTGTTACTGTGATTTTTGTGACTGCATTGGTGTGTATGTTGTATAATGCGAGGGTGGAGGTGGGGGTGTTTGGTGGGTGTCCCCCTGACTTTTGCCTCCCCCCTCCCCTAGATGCAGTACTCACCGGTATCTTCTGCGCCTACGTAGCTGTTGGTCGTAAAGGAGAAGAAAAACAAGGGCAGGTAGGATTTGTAATTCCGGCTCCATGGTGTCCTCCTTCCTCGTGGGATGTGCTAAGGTGAGCGTTTTCCCATTGCAGAAACTGTTTCCGCCGTGTTTTTATCCACTGTGAATCCGCCCCGGAAAAGGTGGCAGATTGGCGGGTTGTAATAGTGTGGACGGTACATTGTCTGCGCCTATCTGTTGGTGGTAACCGCCGCGCTGCTTGTCTGTACCGCCGTGGCGGACGGTGTGTTAAAGTGGCTGTCTTTGTTGGCGGTTTCCGCCAGGGTCATAATTCCCTTTTATTGTCCGCCGGCCTGTTTGCGGTATTACCGCACCTTTAACACCGTCCGCCAGGGTTGTAATGACCACCAGAGTAATGTGTTTTAAATGTCCAGATAGTGAAATATTGCTAAATTCGTTTTTCACTGTTGCAAGGCCTGTCCCTCTCATAGGTTAACATGGGGGCTACCTTTAAATCTGATTAAAGTGTAGATTCCCTTTGGGAGCGGATGGACATGTGGAGTTTGGGGTCTCTGAGCTCACAATTTAAAAATACATCTTTTAGTAAAGTTGATTTTAAGATTGTGTGTTTGAAAATGCCACTTTTAGAAAGTAGGCATTTTCTTCCTTATACCATTTCTGTGACTCTGCCTGTTTGTGTATTCCCTGTCTGGGTCAGTTTGGCAGTTGGGCTGGTTGCACCTCACACTAGACAGTGAAACAAAGGGAGCTGGGGTGTAGTCTGCATTTCCTGATGAGCATTCTGTGCTAGGAGGGAGGGGAGGAGTGGTCACTTACACCTGAAAGGGCTTTACCTGTCCTCACACAATGCAGTCTCCGACCCCCTGGTGAGCGGAACCTCTGCCTGGAGAAGAGCTGAATAGCTGAGGAAGAGGAGCTGCCCTGCCTATGACTGTGCTTTGTGGAGCTATCCTGCAGTTGCTGTTTCTGCCAGAGTAAGAGGGCAAAGACTGGACTTTGTGTGCCTTCAATCTTGTGAAGAAATCTCCAAGGGCTTGATTTAGAGCTTGCCTCCTGTTGTTTGAAGTCTCAGGGACAGCAAAGACTTCTCTCTGCCAGCACCTGGAGTCTCTGGAGAGACTCCTGCTCTGAGAAGTGGTGCCCTATCCAGTCCCTGGGCCCTTAAAAGGAAAGCTGGTGGAAATCCAAGGAAATCGACTTCGGACGACTTCGGACTGACGCTGCTGCTGAATCTGGTGACGCCGCCTGCAACCAACGCCGTGACCTTTGCTGGAATGCGACGACCTTCGTAGGCCTGACGCCGCTGCAGCCCTGCTGAAGTCCGCGACTCCGTGGAAGTCGCTGCACCACGTCATGACCAACGCTGCTCGAAGTGCACGGATTCAACGTTTCGCACTGACGCCGTGATCCTCGACTTCGCGCATTGACTTGTTTTCACTCTTCACCAAAGGTACTGTATTTGTGGATGTATGCGACTCCATGTCCGGCGCCGCTGGTGGCAGCTTGTTGGGAATGACTCCGTCACGATGCCGTGTTAACACCTCATCGAAGCATTTTGCGTTTCTAAGCTCTATTTTTTAGTTTAATCTTTAAAAATTCATAACTTGACTTGTGTATGTTGGATTTTTGCTGTTTTGGTCTTGTTTT
The DNA here is from genome assembly GCF_031143425.1 of Pleurodeles waltl. Classification (NCBI taxonomy): domain Eukaryota; kingdom Metazoa; phylum Chordata; class Amphibia; order Caudata; family Salamandridae; genus Pleurodeles; species Pleurodeles waltl. The sequence continues at coordinate 1,324,710,058 of NC_090444.1, forward strand.
GTTTGGATAAATATGTCCCATTTTTCTAAACTGGTGTTGTGTCATTTTGTAATGTTTTCATTAAGTTACTGTGTGTATTGGTGCAAATACTTTACACCTAGCACTCTGAAGATAAGCCTACTGCTCTGCCAAGCTACCGAGGGGCTAAGCAGGGGTTAGCTGAGGGTGATTCTCTTTAACCCTGACTAGAGTGAGCGTCCTTCCTTGAACAGGGGGTAACCTGAAAGTCAACCAAAGACCCCATTTCTAACATTGGTGATCAACTGTTCGGATTTGGACTTGTATTTGTACTTGACATACAGTGATTAAGTGTACACTACTGTTGTGATCTCAGACCACTATGTGACCACATACTACTTGTCTTGTGATTTTTGCTTTTTCTCTTTGGGAACTTGTTTTTCTTCCTTTGGAACTTTGTGCTTAAACCTCTCATCATGTCTCAATCTGGAGATGCACCAGTTGAAGCTGCTTTTGACCTAGAGAAATTAGAGAGCTATACAAAGGCTCAGTTGAAGCAGTTTTGTAAAAGTTTTGACTGTCCCATTAAGAGCTCATCCAAGAAGGAGGAGCTGCAAAAGGCGCTGACGGCCTGGGTGACAGCCACGGAAACTGAGGAGCACACAGAGGATGAGGAGGGAGAGGGGCAATCCATTCACAATGGTATACTGGGTGGACCTGTTATACCCAGGGAGAGAGTCTCTTGGGCAGGTAGCAGTGTGTCCTCCAAGGGTCTGACCCCTGAAGAGTTACAGGACAGACAGGCAGAGAGGGAGTACCAGTTGGAGCTGAAAAAGTTCAGTCTAAAGATGGAGTGGGAAAGGGAGAGGGAGGAGAGGCAAGCAGCCCTTGAGGAAAAGAAGATGCAGCTGGCTCATGAGCTTAACTTAAAGGAGTTAAATGTAGTGGCAGCATTACTACAGTGCAGCCTGAAAGAAGAGTACACATACCAAAGGATCTTGTGAAGGATTACAAGAGGGAAGATGACATATACTTGTGGTTCATGGGGTTTGAGTCTGCTCTCCACATGAATCTGGTCCCTGAAGCTCATTGGGGGGTGGCTCTGTGGAAGCGCTTTTAGGTAGAGGGGAGGGATACGCTGACAGCCTTAGGGGATGCTCATGATCTCGCCTATACTATCATGAAGGATGCCCTACTGACAAGGGATGGTCTCATCCCTGAGCAGTATAAAGATTAGTTTAGATCCTACAAGAAAAAGGAATCCCAAACATGGTTGGAATGTATAGATTCTTTTTGCATGTCACTGGATGGTTGGGGGAAGGGCAGTAAAGTAACTACGTATGAGGGGCTTTACAATCTGATTGCTTGGGAGCACTTGTACAGTTTATATCTTCCAGAGCTGCGGCAGCACCTGATTGACAGCAAGCTGACTGATCCCAGGAAGCTTGCGCAGGAAGCGGACCGCTGGGGAGCACCAGGGTCCAGAAGAGGTATGGGGGAGACCACGCCAAGGGTGGGCAGGTTCCCTCTCAGAAGAAGGCGGGGGTAAGGGTAAACAGGGGGAGTTCTCTAAAGGGCCCAAAACTGAATCCCAGGGTAAGGATTCCCAACCCCCCAGTGAGAAGAAGCCATGGTTCTCAAAAGGGAAGCCAGTGGCAGGTGGTCCCCCGTGTAAGTGTTATGCATGTGACCAGGTGGGTCATGTGAGGGGGGACTCCAAATGCCCCAAAAGTACACCGGCACCCACTGGTGCGCCGTCCCAGGGTTTGGCCAGTGTAGTGCTTGTGGAGGAGTTGGTTTCTGGTGGGTGGGAACCAGCTGACATGACCCTTGTCTCACTAGGGGACAGCGAGATGGTCTAGAGAACCCTAGTGCCTGAAAACACTAAGAAGTACAGGCAGTGGGTGACCATTAATGGACAGAGGGTGGAGGCTCTGAGAGACACATGAGCCAGTGTTACTACAGTGAGGAGTCAGCTGGTGAAGAGCAGATAGATCCCCGGGTACTTCACCAAGTAGTTGCAGTGGACAACTCAGAGCGCCTATGCAGAGTGGTGCAGGTTCCGTTTGAATGGGGGGGGTCTCAGGTTCCTTGAAAGTAGCTGTGAGCCCAACCATGCCTGTTGATTGTTTGCTAGGCAATGACCTGGAGGATTCCCCTTGGAAGGAGGTGGAACACAGGTCTCACTTGGAGATGTTGGGTCTGCTTGGGTGGGTAGGTATGCGTATCCACCCGGTCAATGGCAGCCCGGGTGATCAAGAGCCCCTGGAGCCTGAACCTGTGGCCCTGGGGACCGCCAAGAAGAGGAAGGGCAGGGGGCATGGGAAACCGGCCCCCGAAGTTACCACGGTCTGGGAGGAGACGGAGCCTGAGGGTGACACCCCGGAGCCTAGAGAGGAACAGGTGGTGAACTGGGGGTGGTCCCTGAGCTGTCGCAGTGGCAGCAGGAGGGGGGCCCACCAGAGAGGTATTCTGTGAGGCACAGACAGTATGCCCTACTTTAGAGGGGCTGCGGCAGCAGGCTGCAGCCCAGGCGCCTGGTGAGGAGCCAGGGTCACACCTAATCTACTGGGAGGATAGCCTCCTATATAGCAAGCCTAAGGTTCCTGAGACTGGGTCAGCCCCTGTGCTGGTGGTACCCCAGTGCTTTAGGACCTTCCTACTGTGTCTGGCTCATGATGTGCCTTTAGCTGGACACTTGGGGCAGGGCAAGACCTTTGACAGGCTTGTCACCCGCTTTCATTGGCCCCAAATGCTAAAGCACTCTGATACCTACTGTAGGTCTTGCCAAACTTGTCAGGCAAGTGGCAAGAGTGGGGGAAAATGTAAAGCGCCCCTCCAACCTTTTCCGGTAGTTAGTACCCCCTTTGAAAGGGTTGGTATTCACATTGTGGTGCCTCTGGATCCCAAGACAGCCATGGGCAGCAGGTTCATCCTGGTCTTGGTGGACCATGCCACCCGGTATCCTGAAGCCATTCCTCTAAGGACTGTCACTGCCCCTGTGGTGGGCTGTGCCTTGATGGGGGTTTTTACCCGCATGGGGTTCCCCAAGGAAGTGGTATCTAATAGGGTTACCAACTTCATATCTACGTAAGTGAAGTCTGTGGAAGATGTGTGGTGTAACCTACAAGTTCACCACCCCTTACCACCCCCAAGGTAATGGTCTGGTTGAGAGATTCAACTACACCTTGAAAGGCATGATCATGGGCCTGCCAGAGGCCTTGAGGCAGAAGTGGGACGTCCTCTTGCCATGCCTTCTGTTCGCTTACAGGGAGGTACCTGGGGACTTGGCTTTAGCCCCTTTGAGCTCATCTATGGCCACCCTGTGAGGGGACCTTTGAGTCTGGCGAAGAAAGCTTTGGAGAAAGCTCCTAGTAAACCGCCCCAGGATGTATTTAGCTACATGCTGGCTTTAAGAAACCAGACTGCCTGCTTCAGCAGTCTCGCTCAGGAGAACCTTAGAAGCAAGCCAGGAGGATATGAAATGGTGGTACCACTGGAATGCCACTTTGGTCGAGTTTCAACCTGGTCAGAAAGTGTGGGTGATGGCGCCAGTGGAGCCGAGGGCACTCCAAGATAAGTGGACTGGGCCATTTGAGGTGGTGGAGCGCAAGAGCGAAGTCACCTACCTGGTGGACTTGCGGTCTCCAAGGAACCCTTTAAGGGTCCTGCATGTCAACCGCCTCAAGCCACACTTTGAGCGGACTGAGCTGTCAATGCTCCTTGCGACAAATGATGGGGTGGAGGAGGAGAGCGAGCCTCTTCCTGACCTCCTGTCTGCAGGAGAAAAAGATGGGTCAGTGGAGGGAGTGATCCTCTCCCACTCCCTGATTGAGGAGCAACAAGGTGACTGCCGCCACGTGTTGGGGCAGTTTTCCTCACTGTTTTCCCTGATTCCAGGAGTCACACACTTGTCCACACATGATGTGGACACTGGGGACAGTACACCTATTAAACAGAAAGTTTACAGGGTAAATGATGGGGTCAGGGCATGCATTAAGGATGAGGTGTCCAAAATGCTTACCCAAGGGGTTATTGAGCACTCCAGCAGCCCTTGGGCCAGCCCAGTGGTATTGGTCCCAAAAGCTGCTGCACCTGGTGCCACTCCAGAACTCAGGTTCTGTGTGGACTACTGGGGACTCAATGCGGTCAGCAAAACTGACGCACACCCCATTCCCCGAGCTGATGAGCTCATTGATCGGTTGGGAGCTGCCAAGTACCTCAGTATGTTTGATTTAACGTCTGGGTACTGGCAGATTGCCTTAACTGAGGGGGCCAAGAAGAGGTCAGCATTCTCCACACCAGATGGACAATTTAAAGTGATGCCATTTGGGATGAAGAATGCCCCTGCCACCTTTCAGAGGTTGGTCAACCAGGTGCTAGCAGGACTGGATGAGTTCAGTGCCGCCTACCTGGATGACATTGCTGTGTTTAGTTCCACATGAGAGGGACACCTGCAACACCTCTGGAGAGTGTTAGAGGCCCTGCAGAAGGCAAGCCTCACTATTAAGGTGAGCAAGTGCCAAATAGGGCAGGGTTCGGTGGTGTACATAGGACACCAGGTGGGGAGTGGCCAGGTGGCACCCCTACAGCCTAAGATTGATACAATTCTGGCTTGGGAGCCTCCCAAGACCCATACTGAAGTGAGAGCCTTTTTGGGTCTCACAGGATATTACAGGAGGTTTGTTAAGGGATATGGCACCATTGTTACCCCCTTAATTGAGTTGACTTCTAAGAAGCAACCCAGGAAAGTGATCTGGACAGAGGCTTGCCAGAACGCTTTTGATGCCCTGAAGGCTGCCATGTGCACAGCACATGTGCTGAAGTCACCTGACTACTCCAAGGAGTTTGTTGAGTTTAATGAAGAGGGCCTAGATCAACCCGTAGCCTTCATTAGCAGGAGGTTACTACCCAGGGAACGTAGGTGGAGTGCCATAGAACGTGAAGCGTTTGCTGTGGTCTGGGCACTGAAGAAGCTAAGACCCTACTTGTTTGGGACTAACTTCCGAGTTCAGACCAACCACAGGCCCCTCAGATGGTTAATGCAGATGAGAGGGGAGAATCCAAAACTGTTGAGGTGGTCCATTTCCCTACAGGGGATGGACTTTACGGTGGAACACCACCCTGGTACAGAGCACACCAATGCTGATGGTCTGTCCATTTTCTTCCGCCTTAGTGATGAGAACTCCCATGAGGTTGGGTAGTTGCCCCCCACTCTCAGCTGGGGGGGACACGTGTTAGACTTTTCATCCTTGGCGTGGTCTCCCTTAACTTTTTGCCTCTGTTCCCCAGGTTGTTGATGTGTGCTGGACTCTGATTTTGCTGTTTTTGTTACTCTGAGCACTTTACCACTGCTAACCAGTGCCAAAGTACAAGTGCTCCTTTACAAAATGTGTATGTAATTGGTTTATCCATGATTGGCATATTTGGTTTACTAGTAAGTCCCTAGTAAAGTGCACTAGAGGTGCCAGGGCCTGTAAATCAAATGCTACTATTGGGCCTGCAGCACTGATTGTGCCACACACATGAGTAGCTCTGTAATCATGTCTCAGACCTATCACTGTAGTGTCTGTGTGTGCAGTTTTAACTGTAAGTTCGACTTGGCAAGTGTACCCACTTGCCAGGCCCAAACCTTCCCTTTTCTTACATGTGAGGCACCCCTAAGGTAGGCCCTAGGTAGCCCTAAGGGCAGGGTGGTTAAGGTAGGACATATAGGGGGTCATTACAACATTGGCGGGCAGCGGTTGTAACCGCGGTGCAGCCGCCAATGCGGCCGCACTCCCGCGGTGCCCATTATGACATCCCCGCCGGCCCAGCGGGGATGTGGGCCGCAACATGGGAGCTGGCTCCAAATGGAGCCGGCGGTGTTGCGGCCGTGCGACGGGGCCGTTGCACCCGTCGCGCTTTTCACTGTCTGCATAGCAGACAGTGAAAAGCCGCATGGGGCCCTGCGACTCCCCATACCGCCAGCCTTTTCTTGGCGGTTCAAACCGCCAGGAAAAGGCTGGCGGTAGGGGGACTCGTAATCCCCTGGGCAGCCCTGCTAGCAGCGCTGCCCTGGCGGATTACTACCGCCGGGGCCATTGTGGTGGAAAACCGCCTGCCCCGGCGGTGCGACCGTGGCGCTTCCGCCGCAGTCGTAATGACCAGGGAAGCACCGCCAGCCTGTTGGCGGTGCTTCCGTCATTTCAGCCCTGGCGGTCCTGTACCGCCAGGGTTGTAATGACCCCCATAGAAATTTTATATGTCCAGACAGTGAAATATTGCTAAATTAGTTTTTCACTGTTGCAAGGCCTGTCCCTCTCATAGGTTAACATGGGGCTACCTTTAAATCTGATTAAAGTGTAGATTCCCTTTGGGAGCGGATCGACATGTGGAGTTTGGGGTCTCTGAGCTCACAATTTAAAAATACATCTTTTAGTAAAGTTGATTTTAAGATTGTGTGTTTGAAAATGCCACTTTTAGAAAGTGGGCATTTTCTTGCTTATACCATTTCTGTGACTCTGCCTGTTTGTGTATTCCCTGTCTGGGTCAGTTTGACAGTTGGGCTGGTTGCACCTCACACTAGACAGTGACACAAAGGGAGCTGGGGTGTAGTCTGCATTTCCTGATGAGCCATCTGTGCTAGGAGGAAGGGAAGCAATGGGCACTTACACCTGAAAGGGCTGTGCCTGTCCTCACACAATGCCGTCTCCGACCCCCTAGTGAGTGTCTGGGGCCTGGCCTGGGAAAGGCAGGATTTCACATTCAAAAGAGACTTTACTTTGAAGTAGGCCTACTTCAAAGGAGAAATTGGGTATAAGAAGGGCATCCAAAACCACAGACTTTAGAACACTTCTGGAAACAAGAGGAACCTCTGCCTGGAGAAGAGCTGAATAGCTGAGGAAGAGGAGCTGCCCTGCCTGTGACTGTGCTTTGTGGAGCTATCCTGCAGTTGTTGCTTCTGCCAGAGTAAGAGGGCAAAGACTGGACTTTGTGTGCCTTCCAATCTTGTGAAGAAATCTCCAAGGGCTTGATTTAGAACAGTACCCTGTTGTTTGAAGTCTCAGGGACAGCAAAGACTTCTCTCTGCCAGCACCTGGAGTCTCTGGAGAGACTCCTGCTCTGACAAGTGGTGCCCTATCCAGTTCCTGGGCCCTTGAAAGGAAAGCTGGTGGAAATCCAAGGAAATCGACTTCTGACGACTTCGGACCGACGCTGCTGCTGAATCCGGTGACGCCGCCTGCAACCGACGCCGTGACCTTCGCTGGAATGCGACGACCTTCGCAAGCCCGATGCCGCTGCAGCCCGCTGAAGTCCGCAACTCTGTGGAAGTCGCCGCACCACGTCGTGACCGACGTAGCTTGAAGTGCGTGATTTCAGCGTTTCGCACTGACGCCGCGATCCCCGACTTCACGCATTGACTTGTTTTCACTCTTCACCAAAGGTACTGTACTTGGGAGTCTACGCGACTCCGTGTCCGGCGCCGCTGGTGTCGGCTTGTTGGGAACGACTCCGTCACGACGCCGTGTGAGCACCTCATCGAAGCATTTTGTGTTTCTAAGCGCTATTTTTGAGTTTAGTCTTTAAAAATTCATAACTTGACTTGTGTATGTCGGATTTTTGCGGTTTTGGTCTTGTTTTGTTTAAATAAATATTCCCTATTTTTCTAAACTGGTGTTGTGTCATTTTGTAGTGTTTTCATTAAGTTACTGTGTGTGTTGGTACAAATACTTTACACCTAGCACTCTGAAGTTAAGCCTACTGCTCTGCCAAGCTACCAAGGGGGTAAGCAGGGGTTAGCTGAGGGGGAATCTCTTTTACCCTGACTAGAGTGAGGGTCCTTGCTTGAACAGGGGGTAACCTGACTGTCAACCAATGATCCCATTTCTAACAGGGGGCAATAGCATAATATTTCATAATATTGGCGCTACTCCTGCAGGTTACATAGGGCCCCATTCCAAAGAATGGAAGGCCCCTTTTAACGCCTGCTCCTCAGCAGGCGTTAAAAGTGCCGTAAAAAATGGCGTAAGGAAATCTCATACATTTCCGTACTACATTTTTCCGGCTCCCCTAGTGGGGGAACGCCCCCTTTGCATACATATGGGGTCATTCCGACCTCGGCGGTCTTTTCAATAGACCGCCGAGAGACCGCCGCACGGAAGACCGCCAGTGCTGGCGGTCTTCCGCATGGGCCATTCTGACTGTTGGCAGCGCTCCGCCCGTTTCCGGACGAAGAGCCGCCAACAGCCATACTGGCGGCAGGCGGGAAAGTGGAGGTAGCTCCACCTCCACTGCCACGCCAACAGGACACCGCCCAGCGAATCACGACCTGTGATTCGCTGTGGCGGTGTTCTGTTGGCGTGGCGGTGTCGGCGGAGCTGCCCCCATGGGTCCCGTTCCCTCCCGGAGGATCACCGGAACAGGTAAGGTGATCGTCCGCTAGGAAAGGGGGGTGGGGGGGCGTTGTGAGTTGTGTGCGTGCATGGGGGTGTGCGTGTGTGTATGTTGAGGGGGCGTGTGAGTGCGTGCATGAATGCGGGGTGTGTGTATGTGCATGAGTGCGTGCATGAATGCGGGGGGGTGTGTATGTGCATGATTGCGTGCATGAATGCGGGGGGTGTGTGTATGTGCATGAGTGCGTGCATGAATGCGGGGGGGTTTGTGTATGTGTATGAATGCGTGCGTGTATGTGTGTGTATATGTTGGGGATATGTTAGGGATCAGGGTGGGGGACGGGGTCCTGCAACCTTTTGGGGGTGGCAGGGGTGGTGGGGGGGTAGGGGAGGGAGTTGGGGTGGGGGTTGGGGTGGGGGAGACCCCTATCAGTGCCAGGGAAGGGATTCCCTGGCACTAATACTGCTTACCGCCATGGATTTCATGGCGGTCCCAAACCGCATGAAATCCATGGCGGTAAGCCGGGGTCAGGCGGGTTGGAATACCGCCGGCGGTATGTGACGACCGCCGGGCTGGAGACCCAGGTCTCCAGCCCGGCGGTCGTTACCGCTGTGGCGGTCGGAACGGTGAAGCGGCGGCTGGCCATGGCGGTAACTGCCATGGTCAGAATACATGAAAAAAGACCGCCAGCCTGTTGGCGGTCTTACCGCCGCTTCACCGCCGACCGCCACGGTCGGAATGACCACCATAATGCCTGGCGCAGGCATAATGTAGCAGAAAGGTTTACAGAGTGCCGTAATGCATGCATTGCGCCACTCTGTAAATAAGGCGCAGGCATTTCAGCCTTATTGGGCCACATTAACATCAAAAACAATGACTTTAATGTGGTGCAAAGTGGCGCTAGGGCACTATAAATATGCCCCTCAGTATCTAAAAATGGTGTCAGGGCTCCAAAGACCCATTGAGTGAGGCTATTTCCTCAAGAAGAAAAATACATTTCCTCCATATGGTGCTTCTTCAGTTTTTTTTGGGAAGAATGTCTGGAAGACTGTTTCCTTACAGGAGATTTACCTGCAGACCTTAGCCAGAAACACTTTGGCCCTGATAACCTTCAGATGCACAAGAATTGTAGGTGTGGCATTGTGTTCCGACTTGAGACACCAGATGCAATCGTCATAAGGATATAAAGGTGACATCTTCTAATCGCATCTGTGACAAGGTTTGAAACCTGATCATTTTGGAGGATACACTTGACCTAATTGCTTTTGAAATGCTAAGGAATTTCATTGATGAGACTCCAAGAAAGAGATCCGGGCTCACGGAAAAACAGGAACGGACAGCAGCATGGTGACTAATCTGCAGGAAGATGTATCCATCCGAAATACTAGGCAAGCTAGATGAATGCTATTCTTTTCAATATTTCAATACGTAATTGTAGAGAAAAGTGGCATAGAGTGGAGTAGTGTAGAGTGTAAGTGTAGAGTGGAGTATTGGAGAGCCGAGTGGTGTATAGTGGAATGGACTGGAGGCAACTGGTGTAGAGCGGAGTGGCATAAAGTGTAATAGTGTACAGGTGAATGGCATAGAGTGGAATAGTGTAGTAGTGTAGAGTGGAGTTTCCTACAGTGACGTTGTGTAGAGCAGAGTAGTGTACAGTCAAGGGGCATACAGTGGAGTGGCGTATAATGGAGTGGCGTAGAGTGTAATACCAACCATTCAGTGGAGTGGTCTACAATAAAGTGGGGTAGAGCCAAGTGGTGTACAGTGGATTAGAGTAGAAGGTAGTGGCATATAGTGGAGTAACATGGAATGGTGTGCTGTAGAGTGGAATATCATACATTGATATTCCACAGACTAGGACAAAGACATGGAAAAACAGGTGCTTTGTTCCAACAGTCAGAACTAGAGAGTCAAGAAAATATTGCTCCTTATTGCCACAGAAACTGCTCCAAAAGATGAAGCAGGCTCCTTTGCGACAAGATGTAGGTCAAGCAAATGTGAAATAATTGTTACATGATATGCCCTTCAGAGATCACAACACTTTTATTTCTTCAAGAACATCTGTTTTGCTTCACTAATGACGAGCTTAAACACTCATGCACTGACAAACATCTCTGGAATGCGCTTCTTAGTCCAAAGAAGACATTTATTAGTTCACCACGCAAGGTTCCTAAAAGGAGATTAGCATGTTGAAAGCACACGTTCAAAATGGTCACAGCAATAATGCACAAATGATTCTCCACTGCAATATACACAGCAAATATATGTATCTATATTATAATGCAAAGCAAATAATGAATTAAAAAATATGCATCACCATGAGGCAAGGGCAACACTCCTTCATCTCTCTCCTAATCAGCATCAAATCGCCAGATCCCTGAAATGATCGAGAAGAGAGAGATCAATTATCCTCACTGGAAGGTTGGCACATTCCAGCGTCCTGGATGTGCCTGAGACCTGCAAACACTCTCTGTGCCCGGTCCATCTCGTCTCGGCATCTTATGCTTTGAACAAACAAGAGAGGAAGATTCTAGAAATTCCCTCTCCCTGCAGAAGTTTATTATTCAAAAAATGCTGATCGCTTTAGGCCTGCTTTGAAAATAACACGTCCGGACATGGCCACAATCCCAAGGTGATAATCCAAAACAAGTCCGTTCCCTACCGTCTGAGTACATTCTTATCAGCCTATGCCCTTGGTGGGAAAAAAATACATACACGAAAACAAGACAGAGCACATTGTACAACGTGGAAAATCACTTGCAGCTTTTAACATAGCAGTGTCTAATGCTAAGATAAAGCCAATAGGCAGAATGAAGCTGGTGGTCACTAATGTGACAGTGTAGTGCTACGCTAAGTGCAACGTGAAGTCAGTGGTCAAAACTCACATATCTTTACAACATCTGTATATACTACAGGGAGAAACAAGGAATAAGATGCTGCCTTGGTGTCTCGATTGAATTGCTGCAGGATATGTGGGAGGAAGTAAGATCCATGTTTTAGCCAGACAACACTTTATTGGCCAATTTGCAAAGCAAACACAGAATTGAACAAAGGCTTGAAATATTTGTGCACAAATGAAATCTAAACAAAAAAGCTCACAGATTTACTCAGTCCATTGCCCACTCCAAGTCACACTTGGATATTCATCTCTATACACTGTATGGTAGAACAGCCCAAAGGAGTGAACTACACAACTCTTTGAGTATTAGTGGATTATTTCATGAATAGTCCAGCTAAAAAGACTGCTGTCTTTTCAAGTGGATAAAGTTTTTTCAACAAAATCATCTGCCTTCCCGGTCTTCCACAGGTCATCATTTCAGACTAAGAGCACAGTTTATTTCCATATTTTGGAATCTATTCTTACCTCGCCTGTAGACTGTGGTGGTCATTCTGACCCTGGCGGTCTTTGACCGCCAGGGCGGAGGACCGCGGGAGCACCGCCGACAGGCCGGCGGTGCTCCAATGGGGATTCCGACCGCGGCGGTAAAGCCGCGGTCGGACCGGCACCACTGGCGGGGTCCCGCCAGTGTACCGCCGCCCCATTGAATCCTCCGCGGCGGCGCAGCTTGCTGCACCGCCGCGGGGATTCCGACCCCCCCTACCGCCATCCAGATCCCGGCGGTCCGACCGCCGGGATCCGGATGGCGGTAGGGGGGGTCGCGGGGCCCCTGGGGGCCCCTGCAGTGCCCATGCCACTGGCATGGGCATTGCAGGGGCCCCCGTAAGAGGGCCCCTACATGTATTTCACTGTCTGCTGCGCAGACAGTGAAATACGCGACGGGTGCAACTGCACCCGTCGCACAGCTTCCACTCCGCCGGCTCGATTCCGAGCCGGCTTCATCGTGGAAGCCTCTTTCCCGCTGGGCTGGCTGGCGGTCTGAAGGCGACCGCCCGCCAGCCCAGCGGGAAAGTCAGAATTACCGCCGCGGTCTTTCGACCGCGGAACGGTAACCTGACGGCGGGACTTTGGCGGGCGGCCTCCGCCGCCCGCCAAGGTCAGAATGAGGGCCTGTATGCCAAGGGGCTGTAGTTATCCTTCGACTGATGCTGAGACTGGAATGTTAAACCAGATAATTTGAATATTATCTTCAGTCGTTCACCATGAACCATCAACAAGACTGGGCTTGTTGAATACCAGTTTTCCAACTCTCTTAACCCCTTAGCTGCTGGGCCTTTTCCCCCCCAGTGCTGAGCCCTTTTTTGGCTATTTGGGGTAGTTCGCGCTTAGGCCTTCATAACTTTTTGTCCACATAAGCTATCCACGCCAAATTTGCGTCCTTTTTTTCCATCATCCTAGGGATTCTAATGGTACCCAGAGTTTGTGGTTTCCCCTGGAGGACACCAATAAAATAGCCAAAATACAGTGAAAATTTTGTTTTTTCCAAAAAAATTGGAAAAAAGAGCTGCCGAAGAAGGCTTGTGTTTTTTCCCCTGAAAATGCCATCAACAAAGGGTTTCTGGTGCTGAAATCACTATCTTCCCACCTTTCAGGAACGGGCAGACTTGAATCAGAAAACCACATTTTCCAACACAAATTTGGCATTTTACTGGGACATACCCCATTTTTACTATTTTTGGTGCTTTCAACCTCCTTCCAGTTAGTGACAGGAATGGGTATGAAACCAATGCTGGATCCCGGAAAGCTAAACATTCCTGAAAACTAGACAAAATTCTGAATTCAACAAGGGGTCATTTGTGTAGATCCTACAAGGTTTTCCTACAGAAAATAACAGCTGAAATAAAAAAATATTGAAATTGAGCTGAAAACAACAGCCATTTTTCTTTATGTTTTACTCTGTAACTTTTTCCTGGGATGTCAGATTTCTGAAAGCAATATACCGTTTTGTCTGCTGGACTCTTCTGGTTGCTGGGATATAAAGTACTTGTAGGTTCATTAAGAACCCTAGGTACTCAGAGCCAATAAATGAGCTGCACCCTGCAGTTGGTTTTCATTCTATACTGGGTATACAGCAAGTCATTTGCTGAAATATGAAGGGTGAAAAAGAGGTATCAAGAAAACCTTTGCATTTCCAAAATGGGATCAAGATAAGGTTTTGAGGAGCAGTGGTTATTTGCACATCTCTGAATTCCGAGGTGCCCAATCTAGCATGTGAATTGCAGGGCATTTCTCAAATAGACGTCTTTTTTACACACTCTCTTATATTTGGAAGGAAAAAATGTAGAGAAAGATGAGGGGCAATAACACTTGTTTTGCTATTCTATGTTCCCCCAAGTCTCCCGATAAAAATGATACCTCACTTGTGTGGGTAGGGCTAGTGCCCGCGACAGGAAATGCCCCAAAACACAACGTGGACACATCCCATTTTTTGACAAAATACAGAGCTGTTTTTTGCAAAGTGCCTACCTGTAGATTTTAGCCTCTAGCTCAGCCGGCACATAGGGAAACCTACCAAACCTGTGCATTCTTGAAAACTAGAGACCTAGGGGAATCCAAGATGGGGTGACTCGTGGGGCTCTGACCAGGTTCTGTTACCCAGAATCCTTTGCAAACCTCAAAAAGTGGCTAAAAAAACAAGTTTTCCTCACATTTCGGTGACAGAAAGTTCTGGAATCTGAGAGGAGCCACAAATTTCCTTCCACCCAGCGTTCCCCCAAGTCTCCCGATAAAAATGATACCTCACCTGTGTGGGTAGGCCTAGCGCCCGCGACAGGAAATGCCCCAAAACACAACGTGGACACATCACATTTTTTCATAGAAAACAGTGCCTACCTGTGGATTTTGGCCTCTAGCTCAGCCGGCACCTGGGGAAACCTAGCAAACCAGCACATTTTTGAAAACTAGAAACCCAGGGGAATCCAAGATGAGGTGACTTGTGGGGCTCCGACCAGGTTCTGTTACCCAGAATCCTTTGCAAACCTCAAAATGTGGCTAAAATAACAAGTTTTCCTCACATTTCGGTGACAGAAAGTTCTGGAATCTGAGAGGAGCCACAAATTTCCTTCCACCCAGTGTTCCCCCAAGTCTCCTGATAAATATGATACTTCACTTGTGTGGTTAGGCCTGGTGCCCGCGACAGGAATAGATCACACAACGGTCAATGTTGGTCCTTACGTGAGGCAGCTGTTGACCCTGGGGTGATCCATTCCTGACACAGGCACTAGGTGTAGGCACTCAAGTGGGGTAGTATTTTTATCAGGACAGGTGAGGAGTCACTGGGTGGTAGGAATGTTGTGGATCCCAGCATATTCCTGTAGTTTGTGTGACAGAAATGCGAGAAAAATGTAGTTTTTTTCAACATTTCAGCTTTGCAGGGTATTCTGGGTAAGAAAACTTTGGGGAATCCACACAAGTCACGCCTCTGTGGACTCCCCTGAATGTCTAGTTTCCAGAAATGTTTGGGTTTAGTGTGTTTCTCTATATGGCCGCCGAATCCAGGACCAAAAACACAGGTGCCTGCCTTACAAAACCAGTTTGTTTTGCCATAGATAATTTTGATGTCTTCACAATATGATTTGGGTGGTGGAATTTGGGGCTGAACTAAATTGGGGAGCTCCCAAGAGAGCACTCTCTCTCTCTCTCTCTCTCTCTCTCTCTCTCTGCTTGCCACCGCATTCACCTGCTCTCTGGGTTGGCCTAACCCACTATTACCCAGTTGCACGAACAGCTTGCGAAGGGACAGCAGGACTGTCCTCATCACCTCCCTCATAATGTACTGGAAGAGGAGTTATCGAATGGGACTCCTCTGACTGAAAAATCACTCCCAGAGTCTGCGCCATTGTCCTATCCCTCAGATGCTGTCTCAGTATCTGATGTCTCAGTCTCTGATCCTATGTCAGAGCGGTCCTCTATAACCCGAGTGCAGGGAGCAGTCATCCATCAAGATGCCATCTCTGCTATTGGCTAAACTGTTGCTCTAAAACACTAGCCTACGTAGACAGTCACAAAATCGATGGTGTGTGTGAGATACGTGCAACAGTAGAGGCCACCTTACCTGCGCTTCTTCCCTCAATCAGCACGTACTTTCAAGACACTAAAAAAACACCTTGTCACATACCATTCGTCACAGTCTTTAGCACCTCCTGCGCCCAGTCCAACAATCATTATTGGTGCTCCCACTCCCTCCTCCTCGGATTCCCTCATTACCACCCAGCAAAAGTGCCCTTGATCTCTCCATAGCCGCCCTCCACCCCGCACATACATTTCATTGGTATTATAGCGCAGGTAATGGCTGACTTTACTAATGTACTCAGCTATTTACATAAAATACAGATTTGCTCTTTGCAGTAGGCATATAAACCGACTGCGCTTCTTTATGGCACTAAAACTGCCACTAGACAAGTCGGACCCTTTTCCCCCCAGGGAAACCACACACATATTGACAAAAGTGATATATATATGACAGCCAACCACCTGAAACTCAACTCAAGCAAAACCGAAATAATCCTCTTTGGCCCACACAAAAACACCTGGGACCCCTCATGGTGGCCCACCACGCTAGGCCCTGCACCCACCCCCGCCAACCACGCACGCAACCTCAGCATCATCCTAGAATCCTCCCTCTCGATGACCCAACAAATCAACGCTCTCACCTCCTCATGCTTCAACACACTCCGTATACTGAAAAACATTCAAATGGATCCCCACAGAGACCAGAAAAACTGTCACTCACGCACTCATCAGCAGCAGGCTTGATTACGGAAACGCCCTCTACGCCGGCACCACTCTAAAACTCAAGCGCAAACTACACGCATCCAGAACTCATCTGCACGACTCATCCTCGACCTCCCCCGACACGAACACATCTCTCCACACCTCAAATCCCTCCACTGGCTCCCCATTGACAAAAGGATCACCTTCAAGATCCTCATCCTCGCACACAAATCACTCCACAACACAGGCCCTGCCTACCTCAACGAGAGTCACCTTCCACACCCCCACACGAAACGTCCACTCAGCTGACCTCTCTCTCGCCTCTGTCCCCCGAATCAAACACACCACCACCGGGGGCAGATCCTTCTCCTACCTTGCACCCAAAACCTGGAACGCCCTCCCAACCCACCTTCGCAAGACCCAAAACCTACTTCTTTTCAGGAAGGGCCTCAAAACCTGGCTTTTCGAACAGTGAACCTCCCAGCCCCTTTCCCTCCCCCTGTCCCCCCCAGCGCCTTGAGACCCTCACGGGTGAGTAGCGCGCTTTATAAATCTCTTTGATTGATATATATAGATCTACCTCTATATATATATATATATATATCTACATAGATATATCTATAGATATATCCATGTACATAGATATATCTATCTACATAGATATATATATATAGATCTATATATAGATCTATTTTTTTTTGTTGTTGTATGGTTTCCTTGGGGCCAAAATGGCCTAAAAAAATCTTTTTAAAAAATTGCCCCCACAGGGGGTCACCCTGCCCACGGGCGACCCCCTGTCCTTTTATTTTATTTTATTTTTTGAAGAAAAAAAAAAAATTCCGGGGGGGGGGGCACCTACCTTTTTTTTAAATAAAAAGTATGCCCGGGTGGGGGCGGCCCGTTTTCCAAGGGGGCCGCCCCCCCAAGGGAAATCCCTGGCGTCTAGTGGTGTTTCCTGGCCCCCGATCGCAGCTGTGCTGCGATCAGGGCCCAGGAAACAGTTTCAGAAGGCCTCGTAAGAAAGGGGAGACTCTCCCCTTTCTTACGAGGCCTTCTGAAACTTTCGTGTTTCCTGGCCCCCCCGATCCCATCTGTGCTGCGATCGGGGGGCCAGGAAACCTGAATGTGTTTCCTGGCCCCCCCGATCGCAGCTGTGCTGCGATCGGGGGCCAGGAAACACTTTCAGGAAGGCCTCGTAAGAAAAGGGAGACTCTCCCCTTTCTTACGAGGCCTTCCCGAACGTGGGGAAAACAACTTTGTAACGTCAGCGCGCCTCGCGGCGAGCTGACGTCACAAAGGGGCGGGTGGGGTGCGGGGATGAGACACGGAAGCTTCCGTGTCTCCTGGGGAAAGACAGGCGTTCGGGGACCTGTGGACCCATTTCCATGGTTAACCACCATGAAATGGGTCCCCAGGTGCCCTCCCCAAACCCCAGGAACACCCACACCCACACCAGAGGGACACTAGAGGATGGGGGATCCCATCCTAGGTAAGCAGGGTAAGGATTGGTAACTATTTTTTTACTTTTATTTAAAGTCCTAACTTTGGACTCCCTGCATGGCACAGGGTGCAATGGCCATGCCCAGGGGACACTTGTCCCCTGTGCTGGTCACTGGGGTGGTGGGCATGACTCCTGTCTTTCCTAAAGCAGGAGTCGTGTTTTTGGTGGTTGTGCACCAGGAAATGGCACTAGTCTGGTTAGATGCATTTTTTGCCTCTAACCACTCTAGTGTCATTTTTTTAATGCAAAACCCTCTCCTTCCCTACTGCCACCCCCACCCGGCTAGCATCTTTTTTGAAGAAGCTAGCCCAAGTTTGGTGCCGGCTTGCTCCACTCCTTTAATATGGCGCTCAGCTCGCAGTGTGGAATGGCGCAAGCCGACGCTATACTTTTTGCTGCGAAACTGCGTTTGTGCAGTTTTGTGGCAAAAAGTATAAATCAGGCCCTAAGTCCTTCGATCACTTCACTTTTGTCCAACTAAGTGTTGTGCATAAAACAAGATTTCACCACTCACAACTAGCGAAAGTGTATTACACAAAATTTATAGATTGACAGTTCTTGTCATAAAGCTAATCATCAACCGTTATACTTTTCTTGCCCCTTTCTTCGAAAAACCCTTTTTGCACTTGGAGAAGCTCTCCCTCCCATGCCTCATTTTTAGGTTGAGTGCACAAGTGCTCTGACCTGTTGTAATCTATGTGTGGGTTTTAAACCACACCCACCGCACACCCATCACTATCACTCGTTTGTGGGCTTGCCTTTCAAAAATTCTTTGTTACCATTGGTAAATGTTTCACGTTTGCCCCTCCTTGGGGCGGTTTGGTTACCGCTTTTGACATCAACCCTGTTACATGGATAATTGCACGATTGCCGATACATTTGACTATGAGCAAACTTCTTTTTCATTTTGTGTATCCTTTGCGCTCAAGCTCATGGCGGCCATGGCGCTTTGAATCGGCTCACTTATGTCAACTGTTATACTTTTAATTTTCAATTTAAGTGGCAAGAAAAGTCCAGTTAGGAATTTACAACGTTAACAGCTCTAGCTGGAGCAAACGCAAGACCCATTGCATTGCAAATGCTTTTTACAGTCATTATCCTGTTCAGCAAGGGGCCCATAAAGGTGGTGCATCTAGAACAGAGAACTTGAAACTGTGGGAGCGCCGCCTGGGGGTCTGTGGCTGAATGAGGGAGGGGAGCAAATGCATCTGCAAGTATGTGTAAATGAAGATGGCCTGGAAGCGCAACCCTGTTTGTTTGGTGCGTTTACAGGCTGTCTTCATTTACAAGCAGAGGTTAAAGTGCTTGAAAAACTGTGTAAACTGTAATACTGAGTGCAATGGAGAAGGGGCAGTAAGAGATGTAGCTGGGTCAAAGATGTAGTTAAAAAGAACAAAATATACTGTTATTTTTTCACCTTCAGGTAATTGCATATAAAATAGCGTGCACACACATTAAATGAAAAACAAATGCAAGTCAAACTAATCAATGAGAAATGTATTCTTTTACATTATGAAACTTGAGTTGGCTAATTCAATCAGTTCAGAGGTGAATGTGTTGCTAGAAAATCCCCAAATTTAATCCAAGCATAGTGACTTATGTATTTTAAGTGCTAAGAGGTCGCAGCCCATTACAGAAAGCACTGTGAATATGTAGGTCATTATTTATATTCTACATTTCTTCTCCAGGCCAAATTTCTTCTCCATCAGATCAAAGAACGGTGCCAGCACACTTCAAGTGCAATGTTTATTTAACACTGCAGTGTCAGAAGCTCAACCTGTTTTGGCTACAGAGTATCCTTGATCATGATCGTGCTTTATCCCTATAACTTGTGCCTTCTACATGCACTGTGTATACCCTTTCATTTTACATCACTTATACCATCTGAAATCATAGCATTTACAACAACACTTCTGACAACGCAAATAAAATAATTTGAGAGAACATACTGCATTGTAGAGTGGTGAGTTATAGTTAATGTAGTGTGGCTACCGAATTCAATAAAAAATAAACTATGTATGGGGTGTGTGAGTTATGATAATTTCAATGTGTTATGTACATTATAAATTTAAGGTATCAGTAAAATTTTAGAATTTGATGTAGTTTAATTTAGTTTTTACAGAAAGAATAACATTTTTATAACTACCGTTTAAAATTTTAGTTTTTTAAATTTAATGTTCATGTTTTTTTTACATCAAAAATATATTTCAAATTGGAGAGTCCAATGTCGTTGAGTGGAGTCTCATTAAGTGGAGTGGCGTACAGTAAAGTGAAGGAGAGTGTGGTACAGTGTAGTGTCCTTGTGTGCAGTGGAGTAGTGTGGAGTAGCTTAGCGTACAGTGGGCTAGTAGGTCCTATAGTCGAGTGGCGTGTTGTAGAGTGCAGTGGCGTAGAGTGGAGTACAGTGGACTGGTGTAGCATACAGTGGAGTAAAGTGTTGTAGAGTGGAGTGATGTGTCATGCAGTGGAGTGGACTGGCATGTTGTAAAGTGTTGTAGAGTGGAGTGTCACAGAGCGGACTACAATGTTGTACAGCATACAGTGGAATAGTGTACAGTGGAGTGGCATAGAGTAGTATAGCGTACAGTGGAGTGGTGTAGAGAGAAGTGGCATACAGTGGAATAGCATAGAGTGTAGTGACATACAGTGTAGTTCTGTACAGTGGAGTGGCATAGAGTGGAGTGGGGTAGAGTGAAGAACTGTAGAACGGAAAAGCATATAGTGGAATGGAGTAAAGTGTAGTTGTGCACAGTGGAATACCGTATAGTGCAGTAGCATTGAGTGGAGTGTGGTACAGTGGTCCACCCTAACGCTGTCAGGTCTAACAGTAGTGGTGTAGAGTGGAGTTTTATACAGTGGAGTAGTATAGAGTAGAGTAGTGTACAGCCGAGAGGCATACAGTAGAGTGGCATAGACTGGAGTGTTGTAGGATGGAGTGGCATAGAGTCTAATACCATTCAGTGGAGTGGTGTACAGTAGAGTGGGGTAGAGCAGAGTGATGTACAGCGGATTAGAGTAGAATGTAGTGGCGTATAGTAGAGTAACATGGAGTGGTGTGCTGTAGGGTGGAATAGCATACAGTGAAGTGGCGTACAGAGAAATGGCATAAACTGGAGTGGTATACAGTGCAACAGCATACAGTAGAGTGGCGTACAGTGAAATAGCTTAGACAGGAATCGCGGACAGTGGAATAGCGTACAGTGGAGTGGAATGAATTGGAATATTTAGAGTGGAGTGGCATAGAGTGTAGTTGCATAAACTGCAATAGTGTTGAGTGGAGTGGCATAGAGTAGAATAGCAGAGAGTGGAGTAGCATGCAAAGGAGTGGCATAGACTGGAGTGGCGTAGAGTGGAATAATGTACAGTGAAGTGGCCTATGGTGGAGTGGCATATACTGGAGTAGCAAAGAGAAGAGTGGTGTGGAGTGGAGTGAGGTAGAGTGAAATAGCTTGGAGTGGTGTAGAGTGTAGTTGCATAAAGTGGAGTAGAGTATAGTGGAGTGGCATAAAGTGGAGTGGGGTACAGTGGAGTGGCATACACTGGAGTGGTGTAGAGTGGAATAGCATACAGTGTAGTGAGGAAGACTGGTGAAGACTGGAGTTGTGTAGAGTGTAGTTGCATGCAGTGAAATAGCATACGGTGCACTGGCATGGAGCAGAGTGGAGTACAGGGGAGTGGTGTAGGGTGGAACAGCATAGAGTGGAGTTGTGTACAGTGGAATAGAGCATTTCAGAGTGGCATAGAGTTAAATGGCATAAGGTGGAGTGGCTTAGAATGGAGCGTCCTAGAGTGGAGTGGTGTAGAATGGAGTCACATAGAGTGGAGTGGTGTAGAGTATAATAGCATACAGTAGAGTGTTGAGCAGTGGCACAAAGTGAAGAGACACAGAATGGAGTCATGTAAACTGGAGTGGTGTTGAGTATAGTGACATAGATTGGAATAGCATAGAGTGTAGTGGCTTAGACTGGAGTTGCGTCCAGGGGAACAGCATAGAGTCATATGGCCTACAGTGGAGGGGCATACATTGAAGAGGCGTAGAGTGGAGTGCTGTAGAATGGAGTGCTGTAAAGTGTAATAGTGTACAGTGGTATGGTGTAGAGTGGACTGGCATACAGTGGATTAGTGTAGAGTGGAATGATGTAGAATGGAATGGTGTAGAGTGGAATAGCGTACAGTGGAGTGATGTGGATTGGGGTGACATGGAGAGGAGTGGCGGAAAGTGGAGTGTGGTAAATTTGTTAACAGATGTAATGGGAAAGTGTGTGAACGGATGTAGATGTAATGTGCATATGGTATATAGCTTATGAGTATAGATTATGGGGTGTAAATGCACATTTTTGGTAACAGGTGTAAGTAGTTTAAGTAGTGTTAAAGTTATAAGTGTCAAAATACTTAGTGATATATTGTGCCATGGTATACTGCTGTAACTTCGCTGTATACCACGGTACATGCTGATGATGAAAAGGGAGTATTTGCTTGGATAATGGCTGTCTTCACAAAATGTAAAATTAAGCCATGTAGTTTTCAGCACACTTTGCCTGCATTCTGGTTTAGGGCCTTAAATAGAGGTAAGAAGTAGATTCTATTGTTTTTCCCCACCTATTACCATTTTAAAACATGATAATAGATAGTACAATTTATCACAGAGAACCGCACCAGTACCTGCAAAGTACTGCTGTACTTAAAGGAAAAAAAAGAAATTAATTTGTAAGTATTACTGCATTATTCTTTCGATTTAAAAAATATATATATATATTTAAAGAATTAAATATGCAAAAATTGACAGTACACTGTATTAGACTATATTTGTGATAGATAGTGTAGTACAGTCTATTTAAAAAAAATTCACATGT
Organism: Pleurodeles waltl; assembly: GCF_031143425.1. Taxonomy (NCBI): domain Eukaryota; kingdom Metazoa; phylum Chordata; class Amphibia; order Caudata; family Salamandridae; genus Pleurodeles; species Pleurodeles waltl. Next base: position 1,324,732,358 of record NC_090444.1, read on the forward strand.
ATCTTTTTTATTTTTTTAAAGTACCATGAAACTGCCTAGGACGTACTGCAGTACTCGGTACATATTTTTAATACAGACATTTATAAATCATTTCCCCTCCCTATGACCTCTTTACTAAAGTGGGTAATAGAAAGGGGAAACATATAAAACCTAATACTTACCTTTATCTAGGGCCCTAACCCAGAACACAGCCAAAGTGTACTTCAAACAACATGGATACCTTTAAGTTTTGTAAAGGCAGTCATTAGTCAATCACAAAATGCATTGTCATTGCTATGTACCACAATACTTTTGCAAAATACTGTGAAATGTAATGAAACTACCACAGCCACAGATACCACTAAGTTAAAATGCCTTATAAGTTAAAAAAAATACTTACCCAGCTTACCTGTACTACCCAAAATGATCATCTACACACCATTTTATATATATATACATATATATATACATATATCTATATATATATATACATATATATATATATATACTTATATATATTTATATATATAAGTATATATATATATATATATATATACAGTTGTTTACCATCTCTCTCTTCTCTCTCTATATATATCTATCCATCTATCTATATGTGTAATAATTGGTTTAGATTTGTATAAAACCATGTATCATTAACAAACACTATGCAATGAAGGAACCTCTATAAATATTTTTAAACCAGAGGTTTTGTTGGTTAGAGTCTAAACAGACTAGCAGAAACCACTCTAACAATGGCTTCAGCATGTTTACACACTTAGCATAGTAAGATGTAAATGTTACAAAGAGTTACTACATATCCTAATTATTCATATGTAAAGCTACGATACTGATATTAATGTAAAAGAACACTCATGTATAGTGCAGTGCAATTTCAAAACCATCATGTGGTTGGTTCAAAATGCAGAATTTTCTCTAGATGTTTGTAAAATGGTTCTCCTGTTATTTATATTCAAAACTAGTTAAAACAAAAATTAATAGGAAGAAGATAGCATAACAAATGCCTTACTTACCTATTGCTCTCCAGAGCCATACAGCTGGGTATATTGGGACAGGGCCTCATTTTTCAACATTTGCAGTTCTTCTGGTGTGAATTTTAGGACCCTGTCTCCAGAAGTGCCTGTCATTATAGCACACAGGGGTCAGGGAGCAGCAATGTTGGAGGAGGTCAACACTTTACCAAGGTAAAGAGGCAAATGTGAAATGGTTAGAGATATATGTACACAACTGTGACATATGCATATGTCAATGGGCGCCTACACCAATCATTGCATTGATTCTAATCAATCACATAATGTTAACCTTGGGGGGTGTACGCCGTTTACAAACAGAAGTCCCAGTTGATGTATTATGTCTGTCTTGCATGTCGGACACGTCAGGTAACCCCATTTTAGGTGAACCATATGTACCTTTATAAAAAAAATCGAGATACTGCCTAAAATGACATTTTAGGTTTACAGTAATGGCATACCTTTAGTATATTCATCAGGGATACTTTCCAAAATGCATACAGGAGATAATGTTGAACAGGTCAATACAAAATTGTGTGCCCTATAAACGAAACTTCCATTAACTGAATTCCAATTTTTTTTAATTAAAAAAATATAAACAAATGTGAGGTTACATATCCTTTATGTACAAATATATTTTTTAAATAAAAATCTGATCTGCATGTTTTGTATAATATATTTTGCTTTACAGTATATGTTTACTTTTAATAGAAATGGTATTTATTTGTTTTAAAGACAGAGGACCAGATGCACGACAGTCAGCTTTTGCTACTCGCGATTTTTCGCTCAGACACTGTTTGCAATTCCTAAATGAGTCTCAAGGGACCCGCCTCATTAATATTCATGATTCAGGTTGCAATTAAAGGAAAACAGGTTGCCTTAAAAAAAAAAAAAGACACATTTCAGTTTCATTTTTGAAGAATAGGCAGTGGTTCGTGGGACCACTGCTTGCTTTGCTTAAAAAATGTTTTCGCTGACAATCACAAAGTGGAAGGGGTCCCCTGGGGACCCCTACCTGTTTGCGACTGGCTTACAACCTACTTGAAGTAGGTGGTAAACTGATTGTTTTGCATCTGCATTCTGGTCTAAAAACAATCGTACATCCCTCTGTGACTCGGTATTAGGAAGGGATGCCCTTGGCACGCCCCTCCATAATAGTGACTCACAAACCCTATTTTGCTTGTCAGTAACAGGTTATCGACTAGCAAAATAGAGTTGATACATGCTGAAACCCTTTTGAACAGTCGCAAACGGGCCAAAACTCTATTTGTGACTGCTAAAAAAGGTCATACATCTGGCCCACAGTCTGCAGCTACTGTAGACGATCCCTGGCAGAGTCAGAAGATGCCAGCAAATAGTCTTCCATCCCTTTTCTGACCTTCCCACCATACAAGAGAGAGACATTATCAAAAAATATAGACACAACTGACAAACCATCTTGGATATAGCACATCAGCTGGAACCAAAATCCCACAAATAATACACCACTTGCAAAAACAATGGTAGTACTCCATTTCACTGCAACTAGATCGTTTCAGTATACTATTAGGGATTATAATGGCATGTCCCAAGCTACATTCTCTTGTGGGCTATGGCAGATCCCTACTGTAACAATGAAACACAAACATTCCCTCATGATGTGAAAAGTCTGAACAATATCATAGCAGAGTTTTCTTTGCACTGGGTGGCATACCACATGTGGTTGGTGCCATTGATGGAGCACATATTGCTTTGGTTACCTCATAGCAGGGAGTAAATATACTAGAACAGGGAACCTTTCCATTTGATCAATGTGCAGGTAGTCTGCATTCCGGATCTGTACACCATGAATGTGTATGACTGATTTCCTGGATCCACCCAAAATTCCTTTGTACTACACAATAGCAGCATACAACAGCAGATGGCACAACCTGGAAATGTGACGGCCTGACTTTTTGGTAAATGCTATGTTCAAATATTTAAAACTTAACATCAGTTAGTTGCCTGAACTTTATAATGTAATCTAAATGCTTATGTACCCACTAGGTAGTTATAGTTAGGAACATGTTTCCATAGAAAAAGCGTTTTTTGACATGCCTATATCTTTGGCACTGTTTGATGAATCTTCACAAGATTTTCCAAAACAAGTGTTGCAGTGATTCTTGTTGGACGTGGAAAGTTTTGGGGTGATATGTCAAGTGTGGGCAGAATAAAAGGGGGGGGGTAAAAAAAGTTGTGTTTCCCATGTTAATTCCCATAGGACATTTAGACACTTCTCTAGCCCGAACCACTGGATGGAATGGCACCACATTTTGTCAGAAAGCTAGCTTTTAGTACGCAGATAACGCTTTAGCTTATTTGGTGTAAATCCGTGAAGTAATTTTTTAGATATTAAAGGGAAAATACATTTGTATATCTTTGGCCGCAATGACTTCACAAATATTTTATGAAATTCGTGCATTTTTTGTGAAAACACTTGCGAAAAGAAGCTTTCCAATTGGCTGACTGCAACCTGACTTGAAAGTTGTGGCCACCATTTTATTTCACGGGACACGGCCCACAGGAGTGAAAATCCAATTTGAAAGTAGGATTACCCCAGGGGTGTTATATTGGTGTGTTTTAGGGGAAAATCATGGGTTTAAAATAATTCTGCATCACAATGTGCGATATTTGCGAAAATTCATGAATTTTCACAAATTAATCGCAAATATGGGAACATTTGAAAGGAAAACCACAGACTCATTTTCACACTAATTCATTCACTCATACATGCACTCAGAGACTCATGTGCCCACTCACACACCCACTCAGACTCACACACCCACTTTCAGACCCACTCAAACACTCAGGCAACCCACTCACAGATCCACTGACATAGACAGGCCCTGTGGCCAACCTGCGCTCCCCATGGCCGAAGGACATGCATGGCGTGGGGTTGGATGGTTATATGGGCATGGCTGTAAGGCTTGGGTGTAGGCCAAGCCTTGTGACTAACCCCCGCTGCTCACAGCAGGGTCTGGAATAAAAAATAGTCATTAAAATTGCTTTACGCTAAAAAAAGTAGAAATTCACTGAAAAAAACCCAAAGGTTGCAGGGACCGAGGAATTCCTGCAGGAAGCTGTTGCTGCCTTGTAGGATGTTAAATATAGCTGGCAGAACATTATTGTGTTTTGGAAGTTTGATACAATGAACACTCACAAAGTTTCTATATGCAGGATGCATTTCTCCTAAGTATTAGATGAACAAGCTCAAAGAAGGAAGTGCTAAGTGTCATTTCCAGTGATATGAGGATGTGAATCTGAAGTGTGAAAAAGACCAAAAATTAAATAAATGTTACTAATTTATCTTAGGGGTCCCATCACAATGTCATCTTCAGTAGCACTAGGGAATTATTGGTGACCCTTGGATAGCATAAGTCTTAGAACTTGTGATGTAGAATGTGAACTACTTGCATCTTGATATGCTACTTTGCATCTTTTTTACAATACATTCACAGAGTGATGGATTGTAATGGATGGAGTGCAGTGTGTGTTTTCAATATTGGCAACTACTAATGTGGATGTATGTAAAAATCATTTATGCATGGTGTGTAGCTAAATTATTTTCTCTAAATGATATGTTGTCATATATGTTGAGCACAATACAATTATAAATAGCCTCTAGAGGAATGTAGATGTTACTACAATATTTATTTCAGTTTATGTTTGTTGATGTGGTTTTAATGAAAAAAACTATTAATAATGAATGTTCTCCACAATAACCTAAACATTGTGGAGCTGAATAAAATATTGTGGACCAACAATTTAACACACAGTCATTTGTAAATGAAACATGTGGAATTTATTAGGATAAAGTCTTGCATCTATATTTGTGTACCTAACAAATTGGGCTATAGTGCTGCTTATATGTCTTGGATTAATGTATTTGATTTGGAAATATTACTTAATCAATTTAAACAGGACGTTCGGGGGTTGGGGGTGGTCCCAGCCCGGGGAGGCACTTCAATTCGGTTTTCCCTCCCAGGGTTGTGCCGGGTGGGCGTGGGTTCCGTCTCGGGAGGGGCTTTTTTTCCGCCTTGCCACTCCCGGAGGGGCAAGAGCCGGGGAGGCACGCGCCCCTTCCGCTCCCCGGTGTCTCCTGCGTGAGAGGGTCAGGTCCTCCTGGCCGGAGGAGCCTGCCCCGTGCCCGGTCCTCTCTCCCGGGCACCCAGGTGGCCGCGGACCGCTCCGCCAGCCAGGGGTGCACCAGGACGAGGGCTGGGCCCTGTGCCTACGGGTGTTGCATTCTGGGAGGCAGCCGAGGGCTTTCGGGCTGGCGCCCTGGGTCGCTCGTCCCGCTCTGCCGTTAATGATCATTCCGCAGGTTCACCTATGGAAACCTTGTTACGACTTTTACTTTCTCTAGATAGTCAAGTTTGATCGTCTTTTCAGTGCTCCGCCAGGGCCGTTGCCGACCCCGGCGGGGCCGATCCAAGGACCTCACTAAACCATCCAATCTGTAGTAGCGACGGGCGGTGTGTACAAAGGGCAGGGACTTAATCAATGCAAGCTTATGACCCGCACTTACTGGGAATTCCTTGTTCATGGGAAATAATTGCAATCCCCAATCCCTATCACAAACGGGGTTCAAAGGGTTACCCGCACCTGTCGGCGAAGGGTAGACACACGCTGATCCGTTCAGTGTAGCGAGCGTGCAGCCCCGGACATCTAAGGGAATCACAGACCTGTTATTGCTCAATCTCGTGTGGCTGAACGCCACTTTTCCCTCTAAGAAGTTGGGCGCCGACCGCTGGAGGTCGCGTAACTAGTTAGCATGGAGGAGTCTTGTTCGTTATCGGAATTAACCAGACAAATTGCTCCACCAACTAAGAACGGCCATGCACCACCACCCACAGAATCGAGAAAGAGCTATCAATCTGTCAATCCTTTCCGTGTCCGGGCCGGGTGAGGTTTCCCATGTTGACTCAAATTAAGCCGCAGGCTCCACTCCTGGTGGTGCCCTTCCGTCAATTCCTTTAAGTTTCAGCTTTGCAACCATACTCCCCCCAGGAAACCCAAAGACTTTGGTTTCCCGGAAGCTGCTCGGCGGGTCATGGGAATAATGCCGCTGGATCGCTAGTCGGCATCGTTTATGGTCGGAACTACGACGGTATCTGATCGTCTTCGAACCTCCGACTTTCATTCTTGATTAATGAAAACATTCTTGGCAAATGCTTTCGCTTTGGTTCGTCTTACGCCGGTCCAAGAATTTCACCTCTAGCAGCACAATACGAATGCCCCTGGGTTGCTATGGTGCGTCCAGATGGCCGGGCTGCCCCAGAAGTCCGGATGAGGGCTCATTTGCTCCCTCGTGCCCAGCCAGGGCTCCAGGAGGTCGGGTGCGTTCTCGCCGACAGTCCCCTCCGTCACTCGGTGCGCACCAACTCACAGGAAGGGCCTTAACCTTCCTCCGGATTACTAGGGACAGGGTATGCCGGACCCTCTTGTGGTCCAGAGGTTCTCGACCGGGTGCCACCAGGGCCCGGTCCGGGGCCCGGGGCCCAGGTTGTGCGGCCACCTCTCAGCCATGTCCGATGGGTCTCTTCTCCGAACCTGGCTGCCCAGAGAGGGTCCAGCCAGCACCGTACACCAATCGATTGGGCACACTTGGTCACTTTGGGGATGGGCTGCTTGGCCAGCCTTGGCTGTTGTTTCAAGCAAAGAGCTTCCACTCCGCCAGGGACCGTCCGACTTGCAGGCCTGCCATTTCTCGGAGGCCCTTCTTGGCAGAGCGAAGGACAAGCAGCCCGGCAGCTTGCGCCCCTCCAGCGGTCCAACCAGAGTGGAAAGGGGTCGGGTGGCGCCAGGTCCCGGGAAGCCGCCTGTAAGGAAATGCCTCTTTGGCATGGTTACCCCCTGACTTTTTGCCTTTGCTGATCCCAAGTTATGATTTGAAAGTGTGCTGGGACCCTGCTAACCAGGCCCCAGCACCAGTGTTCTTTCCCTAAACTGTACCTTTGTCTCCACAATTGGCACAACCCTGGCACCCAGGTAAGTTCCTTGTAACTGGTACCCCTGGTACCAAGGGCCCTGATGCCAGGGAAGGTCTCTAAGGGCTGCAGCATGTCTTATGCCACCCTAGAGACCCCTCACTCAGCACAGACACACTGCTTGCCAGCTTGTGTGTGCTGGTGGGGAGAAAATGACTAAGTCGACATGGCACTTCCCTCAGTGTGCCATGCCAACCTCACACTGCCTGTGGCATAGGTAAGTCACACCTCTAGCAGGCCTTACAGCCCTAAGGCAGGGTGCACTATACCACAGGTGAGGGCATAGGTACATGAGCACTATGCCCCTGCAGTGTGTAAGCAAAACCTTAGACATTGTAAGTGCAGGGTAGCCATAAGAGTATATGGTCTGGGAGTCTGTCAAACACGAACTCCACAGCACCATAATGGCTACACTGAAAACTGTGAAGTTTGGTATCAAACTTCTCAGCACAATAAATGCACACTGATGCCAGTGTGCACTTTATTGTAAAAATACTCCCAGAGGACATCTTAGAGATGCCCCCTGAAAACATACCCGACTTCCAGTGTGGGCTGACCAGTTCCTGCCAGCCTGCCACACACCAGCCATGTTGCTGGCCACATGGGGAGAGTGCCTTTGTCACTCTGTGGCCAGGAACAAAGCCTGTACTGGGTGGAGGTGCTTCTCACCTCCCCCTGCAGGAACTGTAACACCTGGCGGTGAGCCTCAAAGGCTCACCCCCTTTGTTACAGCGCCACAGGGCATCCCAGCTAGTGGAGATGCCAGTCCCTCCGGCCACTGCCCCCACTTTTGGCAGCAAGGCTGGAGGAGATAATGAGAAAAACAAGGAGAAGTCACTCCCCAGTCAGCTGAACTGAGGTGACTCTGACTTCTAGAAATCCTCCATATTGCAGATGGAGGATTCCCCCAATAGGATTAGGGATGTGCCCCCTCCCCACAGGGAGGAGGCATAAAGAGGGTGTAGCCACGCTCAGGGCTAGTAGCCATTGGCTACTATCCTCCCAGACCTAAACACACCCCTAAATTGAGTATTTAGGGGCTCCCAGAACTGAGGAAGATAGATTCCTGCAACCTAAGACGAAGAAGGACTGCTGACCTGAAGCCCTGCAGAGAAGAAGGAGACAACAACTGCTTTGGCCCCAGCCCTACCGGCCTGTCTCCCCACTTCAAGAAAAAGTGCAACAGCGACGCATCCCCCAGGGTCCAGCGATCTCTGAAGCCTCAGAGGACTACCCTGCATCTAAAAGGAACAAGAAGCTCCAGAGAACAGCGGCCCTGTTCAACAAACCTGCGACTTTGCAACAAAGAAGCAACTTTTAAAGACCACACGTTTCCCGCTGGAAGTGTGAGACTTTCCACTCTGCATCCGACGCCCCCGGCTCGACCTGCGGAAAACTAACTCTACAGGGAGGACTCCCCAGCGACTGTGAGCCCATGAGTAGCCAGAGTTGACCCCCCCTGAGCCCCAACAGCGACGCCTGCAGAGGAAATCCAGAGGCTCCCCCTGACCGCGACTGCCTGCTTCAAGAAACCCAAGGCCTGGAAACCACACTGCACCCGCAGCCCCCAGGACCTGAAGGAACCAAACTCCAGTGCAGGAGCAACCCCCAGGCGATCCTCTGCCTAGTCTAGGTGGTGGCTACCCCGAGGTGCCCCCCCTGTGCCTGCCTGCATCGTTGAAGAGACCCCCGGGTCTCCCCATTGATTCCTATTTCAAACCCGACGCCTGTTTGCACTCTGCACCTGGCCGCCCCTGTGCCGCTGAGGGTGTACTTTCTGTGCCTGCTTGTGTCCCCCCCGGTGCCCTACAAAACCCCCCTGATCTGCCCTCCGAAGTCGCGGGTACTTACCTGCTGGCAGACTGGAACCGGGGCACCCCTATTTCCATTGAAGCCTATGTGTTTTGGGCACCACTTTGACCTCTGCACCTGACTGGCCCTGAGCTGCTGGTGTGGTAACTTTGGGGTTGCCTTGAAACCCCGACGGTGGGCTACCTTGGACCCAACTTTGAACTCTGTAAGTGTTTTACTTACCTGTGAACTTAACATTTACTTACCTCCCCCAACCTACAACAAATGCTTAACACTACACCAAAGGAAAACACATTTGCAACGTAATTACTCCATCAGTACACTGCTGTAAGGTCTCTGATATGAAAGAGAAATATGAATATGGCGGGCGGTAAATTGTCACTCCAGCGCTGACAGCTGGACACCCCCTAATGAAGAATAATTGCAGGTCGGTTGGACAAATCTCTGTCAAGGCTGACAGAGGTTCTTCTATCAAATGTATAAATCGGGCTAGAGAACCTCCATCAGCATGATGGAGGGAGTGAAACCTCATCACAGAGAATGGCCTGAAAAAAAACAACCTATCAATTGGGCCCTATGTTTTGTATCGAAAAAACAGCAAGCTATAAATTGGGGCCTATATGTTGGTCCTCTTGCTGATTTATATTAGACACTTCCTTGACTTACAAATTGAGTAGATTATGTTTGTGCCTTACTGAACCATGTTCTGATTATGGATAATTCTCTTATGTTATGACCTCTGGAGATGGCTTTATTTTATGAATTTTTGGTGCTGATATAAATCTGACTTACCAACTATTTTTCACCTTCTATTATGATTCTTAATTTTGAAGTAACCTTTACGGTTTGGGCTTTGAATGTTGTCTTGTGACGGTTTTCTTTTTTGTTTAGGAGCACCCGTTCTTTGGAACTCACACGGCCATGATCCTGCACATCTGCCCTTTACGTTTATTAGTTAAAAGCACCAACATAAATGCAAGAGCCTTTGATCCGTGTTGCAGGAGTGCCTGCATATAAATGTGCATAAGCATTGGGTGATTGGCTTTGCCCTAAAGGCATTTCTTTCTTCCATCTCAAAGAAAACTATTTAGTGTCAGACAACACCACCTCTATCCATTACATCAAAAGAATAGTCTACATAGGATTATGGAAAATATGTTGAGAAACCTGTGGAACTGGGCTCAACATGAGAAAATCTTCCATTGGATGCTAACCTAAGAGGCTTCCACAGTGCATATGCTCTATCACCTCCCACTGGAAGGCGTGAGTGAGAATTACACCCCACATTGACAGAGGTGATCTCTACATTGGGGTTTTCATTCATGCAGCAGCTCAGCACATGGATATTCTCAGTTTTATCCTATACTTGTCCCTTTGAATGGTTTCCAGCGGGATGCATTTAGCTATAGTTGGTCTCAAGATCTGCTGTATTAATTTCCTGCAGATTCTGCCAAAATTACTATTGAAGTTGCTGAATGATCGAGCACAGCTAATTCTGATTGCCCCAAGTAGGGCTTGGAGGAAACAGAATGTTGATCTTTTGGTGCTCTGCTCTCAGCTGCCATTTATCTCCTCTGCAGAGCAGACCAGCTCTCACAGCAGGATGGTCCGATGCTCCAACCCGCGATCCTAATGCTCTGGCTGCATGCATGAAGATTGCGCTGTGACAGATATAATCCTTTTGCCATCTTGGGGAGGTTACAAAACAGCATCTTGGTGGCCAGGAAGCATGCTACCAAATTCATTCATGCAAGTCACTGGGCTATGTTTATTCAGCGATGCAAGTTGAAAGGCCTCATTCTTCCCTTTTCAATGCCTGGAGTTTTGGAAGGGTCTGGTGGTGAACTTAAGTCCCTGTTAGCTTTCACAGTTTTCTACCTGTATAAGGTGGCTATTTACACCTGCCTATCCTTACCCAGTGGGGTTTCTGCATTCCACATAGCCCAGTGTATGACCTTTCCAGTTTTCTTTCCTCTACCACATTAAACCAAGTAGCAGCATGAGCCCCAGATAAGCAGTGTCTTACTATTTTAACCAAACTCATCATGGCTGAGTGAAAAATCAATCAATCAACCAGCCCTTTCAAGGCACGGCTAATCGCCCAAGAGGGTATCCAGTTGCTGAGACCCATGCTGCTTAGGAAAGGTTTGGTTGGAACCATCAGTTGGATCTGCAGATTTGATGTTCGAGCAGGAGAGGTTGGAGACCTATTCAATACCTCAGCTCAAAAAGTTCTGTAAGGAGCTCACATGTCCTATTAAAGGCCTCACTAAGAAGGATAAGGTGCAAATGGTACAGAGGGCCTGGTTGGCAGCAAAGGAGACTGGTGAGCACACACAGGAGGAGAATGCTATTGTGGATAGAGAGGAGTAGAGCCTGCATGGTGATTTTCTGACTCAGAATCTGTCTGGGAGAAAGGCACCTTCCAGGACAAGCAGCAGTGTTTCCGCTCCAGGTCTGTCTCCAGAGGAGCTGTAAATAGGTGGAGAGCCAGGAAGCTTGAGGTGGAGCTTGTAAAGCTTGGGTTGAAGCAGGAGAGAGAAAACTCTTTGGAAGATATTGGACTAGTTCTTTTAGCTCAGGAGCTCAGTCTGAGGAAGCTGGATCTGAAAGCCAAGAGGGCTGAGTTCATCTCAGATGGTGGCAGTGAACGTACCATGTCCAGTACTGAAGAAAAGGTCCACCTACCCAGAGACTAGGTTTCTAACTTCAAGGAGGGCGGTGACATACACCAGTGGGCTCAGGCATATAAGGTCGCTCCAGAGGTGCACAGGGTCCCTGAGGTGGATTGGGGAACTGGCACTGGGAATCATATTCTTGGTGATGGGAGGGGCACTCTACTGGCTATAGAAGGGAGTGTCAGGGAGAGGTGTACCCCCACAGAGGAAGCCCTGGTTAGGGAGTATAGAGTCACCCCAGAGGAGAGTAGGTTGAGTTTGAAAGGCAGTAAGAAACTGTCTCACCAGATGGAGGATGATGTGAGGTACTTTTTCAAGGCACTGGGTTGCTGAGTGAAGGGTAGTATGGGCAACACATGCAAGGGTCTGTACAATTTGATTGCTGGAGAGTATGGGTTCAGTCACAGTTTTCCAGAGCTATGCCAACACCTGGTGGAGTGTGAGTTCTCTAACCTCAGGGAGTTTGCACTAGAGGCAGACCTCTGGTTGGGTGAGTGCCAGAGTGTCTGGGATGGCACTGGCGAGTGATTCCAAGGAGGATGGCTCAGGTTGTCCCCAATAGAGTAAAGGGAGGGTTGCAGTGAAACAGACAGGTCCCAGTATAGTAGGTGGGAGAAGGGTCCCATGTCCTTTCTAGGAGTAGGAGAAGGGGTGGGAGTGGACAGAGGCCCTTTGTGCCCTATCTTTAGCCCCAGTGCTTGGATTGTTCTCAGAGGAGGCACAGGCAGGGGGAGCTGGTCTGTACCAGGAGACCATCTACTGATGGGAGTCCCATACTGTTGGGAGAACTTGGGGGTGGCCATCACAAGCATCCCCCCAGTTCTGGTGTATGGCAGCACCACTCCGGAGAGGAGGGTGCAGAAGCCCAGATGAAGAAGTTCTGCCCTCTGAGGGAACTGAGCCTTTGGAGCTTGAACCTTATCAGGTTGAGCTCTTAGGCCCAGGGGGACCCTCAAGGGAAGAGCTGTGTAAGGGACAAGAAACCTGTCCCTCTCTTGAAGGCCTTAGGCAGCAAGCTGCTGAAGAGTCCAAGGGCAAGAAAAATGGAACACATAGGGTCTATTGGGAAGATGGACTCCTGTACACTGAGGCCAGAGACCCCAAACCTGGTGCCACTAGGAGAGTGGTAGTGCCTCAGTCGTTCAGAAAGTTTATTCTGACCTTAGCCCATGATATTCCCCTTGCTGGGCATTTGGGACAAACCAAGACGTGGGAGAGGTTAGTCAACCACTTCTACTGGCCCTATATGTCCCAGAAGGTTAAGGAGTTTTGCCTCTCCTGCCCCACCTGTCAATCCAGTGGTAAGACCGGTGGGCACCCAAAGGCCCCCCTCATTCCACTTCCAGTGGTGGGGGTCCCCTTTGAAAGAGTGGGTGTGGACATAGTTGGTCCACTGGAACCTCCCACAGCCTCAGGAAATATGTACATCCTAGTAGTAGTGGATCATGCTACTAGGTATCCTGAAGCTATTCCCCTTAGGTCGACTACTGCCCCTGCAGTAGCCAAGGCCCTCATTGGTATCTTTACCAGAGTGGGTTTCCCTAAGGAGGTGGTGTCTGACAGAGGTACCAACTTCATGTCAGCATACCTAAAACACATGTGGAATGAGTGTGGAGTGACTTACAAATTCACTACACCATACCATCCACAAACTAATGGCTTAGTTGAGAGATTCAACAAGACATTAAAAGGCATGATCATGGGGCTCCCAGAAAAACTCAAAAGGAGATGGGATGTCCTCTTGCCATGTCTGCTTTTTGCTTACAGAGAGGTGCCACAGAAGGGAGTAGGATTCTCACCCTTTGAACTTCTGTTTGGCCACCCTGTAAGGGGACCACTTGCTCTTGTTAAAGAAGGCTGGGAGAGACCTCTTCATGAGCCTAAACAAGACATAGTGGACTATGTACTTGGCCTTCGCTCTAGAATGGCAGAGTACATGGAAAAGGCAACCAAAAACCTTGAGGCCAGCCAACAGCTCCAGAAGTTTTGGTATGACCAAAAGGCTGCAATGGTTGAGTTCCAACCAGGGCAGAAAGTCTGGGTTCTGGAGCCTGTGGCTCCCAGGGCACTCCAGGACAAATGGAGTGGCCCTTACCCAGTGCTAGAAAGGAAGAGTCAGGTCACCTACCTGGTGGACCTGGGCACAAGCAGGAGCCCCAAGAGGGTGATCCATGTGAACCGCCTTAAGCTCTTCCATGACAGGGCTGATGTAAATCTGTTGATGGTAACAGATGAGGATCAGGAGGCAGAGAGTGAACCTCTCCCTGATCTTCTGTCATCAGACCCAAAAGATGGCTCAGTAGATGGAGTGATCTACTCAGACACCCTCTCTGGCCAACAGCAAGCTGATTGTAGGAGAGTCCTACAACAGTTTCCTGAACTCTTCTCCCTAACCCCTGGTCAGACACACCTGTGTACCCATGATGTGGACACAGGAGACAGCATGCCTGTCAAAAACAAAATTTTTAGACAGTCTGACCATGTTAAGGAAAGCATCAAGGTGGAAGTCCACAAGATGCTGGAATTGGGAGTAATTGAGCGCTCTGACAGCCCCTGGGCTAGCCCAGTGGTCTTAGTCCCCAAACCTCACACCAAAGATGGAAAGAAAGAGATGAGGTTTTGTGTGGACTACAGAGGGCTCAACTCTGTCACCAAGACAGATGCTCATCCAATTCCTAGAGCTGATGAGCTCATAGACAAATTAGGTGCTGCCAAATTCCTAAGTACCTTTGACTTGACAGCAGGGTACTGGCAAATAAAAATGGCACCTGGAGCAAAAGAGAAAACAGCATTCTCCACACCTGATGGGCATTATCAATTTACTGTTATGCCCTTTGGTTTAAAGAATGCCCCTGCCACCTTCCAAAGGTTGGTGAATCAAGTCCTTGCTGGCTTGGAGTCCTTTAGCACAGCTTATCTTGATGATATTGCTGTCTTTAGCTCCACCTGGCAGGATCACCTGGTCCACCTGAAGAAGGTTTTGAAGGCTCTGCAATCTGCAGGCCTCTCTATCAAGGCATCCAAATGCCAGATAGGGCAGGGAACTGTGGTTTACTTGGGCCACCTTGTAGGTGGAGGCCACGTTCAGCCACTCCAACCCAAGATCCAGACTATTCTGGACTGGGTAGCTCCAAAAACCCAGACTCAAGTCAGGGCATTCCTTGGCTTGACTGGGTATTACAGGAGGTTTGTGAAGGGATATGGATCCATTGTGACAGCCCTCACTGAACTCACCTCCAAGAAAATGCCCAAGAAAGTGAACTGGACTGTGGAATGCCAACAGGCCTTTGACACCCTGAAACAAGCAATGTGCTCAGCACCAGTTCTAAAAGCTCCAGATTATTCTAAGCAGTTCATTGTGCAGACAGATGCCTCTGAACATGGGATAGGGGCAGTTTTGTCCCAAACAAATGATGATGGCCTTGACCAGCCTGTTGCTTTCATTAGCAGGAGGTTACTCCCCAGGGAGCAGCGTTGGAGTGCCATTGAGAGGGAGGCCTTTGCTGTGGTTTGGTCCCTGAAGAAGCTGAGACCATACCTCTTTGGGACTCACTTCCTAGTTCAAACTGACCACAGACCTCTCAAATGGCTGATGCAAATGAAAGGTGAAAATCCTAAACTGTTGAGGTGGTCCATCTCCCTACAGGGAATAGACTTTATAGTGGAACACAGACCTGGGACTGCCCATGCCAATGCAGATGGCCTTTCCAGGTTCTTCCACTTAGAAAATGAAGACTCTCTTGGGAAAGGTTAGTCTCATCCTCTTTCGTTTGGCGGGGGGTTGTGTAAGGAAATGCCTCCTTGGCATGGTTGCCCCCTGACTTTTTGCCTTTGCTGATGCTATGTTTACAATTGAAAGTGTGCTGAGGCCTGCTAACCAGGACACCAGCACCAGTGTTCTTTCCCTAACCTGTACTTTTGTATCCACAATTGGCAGACCCTGGCATGCAGATAAGTCCCTTGTAACTGGTACTTCTAGTACCAAGGGCCCTGATGCCAAGGAAGGTCTCTAAGGGCTGCAGCATGTCTTATGCCACCCTGGAGACCTCTCACTCAGCACAGACACACTGCTTGCCAGCTTGTGTGTGCTAGTGAGAACAAAACGAGTAAGTCGACATGGCACTCCCCTCAGGGTGCCATGCCAGCCTCTCACTGCCTATGCAAGTATAGGTCAGTCACCCCTCTAGCAGGCCTTACAGCCCTAAGGCAGGGTGCACTATACCATAGGTGAGGGTACCAGTGCATGAGCATGGTACCCCTACAGTGTCTAAACAAAACCTTAGACATTGTAAGTGCAGGGTAGCCATAAGAGTATATGGTCTGGGAGTTTGTCAAACACGAACTCCACCGCACCATAATGGCTACACTGAAAACTGGGAAGTTTGGTATCAAACTTCTCAGCACAATAAATGCACACTGATGCCAGTGTACATTTTATTGCAAAATACACCCCAGAGGGCACCTTAGAGGTGCCCCCTGAAACTTAACCGACTGTCTGTGTAGGCTGACTAGTTCCAGCAGCCTGCCACACTAGAGACATGTTGCTGGCCCCATGGGGAGAGTGCCTTTGTCACTCTGAGGCCAGTAACAAAGCCTGCACTGGGTGGAGATGCTAACACCTCCCCCAGGCAGGAGCTGTAACACCTGGCGGTGAGCCTCAAAGGCTCACCCCTTTGTCACAGCCCAGCAGGGCACTCCAGCTTAGTGGAGTTGCCCGCCCCCTCCGGCCACGGCCCCCACTTTTGGCGGCAAGGCTGGAGGGAACAAAGAAAGCAACAAGGAGGAGTCACTGGCCAGTCAGGACAGCCCCTAAGGTGTCCTGAGCTGAAGTAACTCTAACTTTTAGAAATCCTCCATCTTGCAGATGGAGGATTCCCCCAATAGGGTTAGGATTGTGAGCCCCTCCCCTTGGGAGGAGGCACAAAGAGGGTGTACCCACCCTCAGGGCTAGTAGCCATTGGCTACTAACCCCCCAGACCTAAACACGCCCTTAAATTTAGTATTTAAGGGCTACCCTGAACCCTAGAAAATTAGATTCCTGCAACAACAACAAGAAGGACTGCCCAGCTGAAAACCCCTGCAGAGGAAGACCAGAAGACAACAACTGCCTTGGCTCCAGAAACTCACCGGCCTGTCTCCTGCCTTCCCAAAGAACTCTGCTCCAGCGACGCCTTCCAAAGGGACCAGCGACCTCTGAATCCTCTGAGGACTGCCCTGCTTCGACGACGACAAGAAACTCCCGAGGACAGCGGACCTGCTCCAAAAAGACTGCAACTTTATCCAAAGGAGCAGCTTTAAAGAACCCTGCAATCTCCCCGCAAGAAGCGTGAGACTTGCAACACTGCAACCGGCGACCCCGACTCGGCTGGTGGAGAACCAACACCTCAGGGAGGACCCCCGGACTACTCTACGACTGTGAGTACCAAAACCTGTCCCCCGTGAGCCCCCACAGCGCCGCCTGCAGAGGGAATCCCGAGGCTACCCCTGACCGCGACTCTCTGAAACCTAAGTCCCGACGCCTGGAAAAGACCCTGCACCCGCAGCCCCCAGGACCTGAAGGACCGGACTTTCACTGCAGAAGTGACCCCCAGGAGTCCCTCTCCCTTGCCCAAGTGGAGGTTTCCCCGAGGAAGCCCCCCCTTGCCTGCCTGCAGCGCTGAAGAGATCCCTTGATCTCTCATTGACTAACATTGCGAACCCGACGCTTGTTCTAACACTGCACCCGGCCGCCCCCGCGCCGCTGAGGGTGAAATTTCTGTGTGGGCTTGTGTCCCCCCCGGTGCCCTACAAAACCCCCCTGGTCTGCCCTCCGAAGACGTGGGTACTTACCTGCAAGCAGACCGGAACCGGGGCACCCCCTTCTCTCCATTATAGCCTATGCGTTTTGGGCACCACTTTGAACTCTGCACCTGACCGGCCCTGAGCTGCTGGTGTGGTAACTTTGGGGTTGCTCTGAACCCCCAACGGTGGGCTACCTTGGACCAAGAACTGAACCCTGTAAGTGTCTTACTTACCTGGTAAAACTAACAAAAACTTACCTCCCCCAGGAACTGTGAAAATTGCACTGTGTCCACTTTTAAAATAGCTATTTGTGAATAACTTGAAAAGTATACATGCAATTGAAATGATTCAAAGTTCCTAATGTACTAACCTGCAATACCTTTCAAACAAGATATTACATGTTAAATTTGAACCTGTGGTTCTTAAAATAAACTAAGAAAATATATTTTTCTATAACAAAACCTATTGACTGGATTTGTCTCTGAGTGTGTGTACCTCATTTATTGTCTATGTGTATGTACAACAAATGCTTAACACTACTCCTTGGATAAGCCTACTGCTCGACCACACTACCACAAAATAGAGCATTAGTATTATCTATTTTTACCACTATTTTACCTCTAAGGGGAACCCTTGGACTCTGTGCATGCTATTCCTTACTTTGAAATAGCACATACAGAGCCAACTTCCTACAGAGTGGCAAGAGGGGGAGACAGTCCCCAGAGGGAGGACCAGATCTGAGGGCAAAGCACCCCAGGAATGACCCTGGTGACGTCACTTGTGGCCTGGGAGGGCTTAATGCTTTGTCAAAGGGACAAGGGTCGGGAGCCCATTGGCAGGCATACTCTCATACAACACATGCAGAGTGTGTTTTCTTTGGGGGAGTAGTGGTTGTACTCCCCTGGAAGGCCTGGCTTGCCAGGCACATGCTCAGCCTAAAGGGTTTGGGGACCAGTTGCAGGATAACACACCTGAAATGGTGGGAGAATTGTGCAGGACGGCTGTCACAGGTCCTCTAAAAGTTCTTGTCAGGCCTACATTTCCACGGGGTCTGTTTGAAGCTCAACAGGGCCCACCTCCAGATACCTCCAAATCTGAATGCTCTTATAGCGCAGATTTTTGGAGTGATCTGATGAGGGAAAGGTTGTGGGAAGGGATCAGCAGGGAAGGAGATCTGAGAAAACAAAAAGGTCACAGGAAAACAATACAAAGCACGTTAACAATTCTGCACAGACCTGAACTGCAGTCTGGTGTAAGAGTTTCAGATTACTTTGAATTTTGAGTTACAGTATGAAAAGGTGATTGAGAAAAGGAAAAAGCACCAGGACTTTCAGCAGTGGGTTTTGTCAAGCCTTTCCCTAATAAACATGCAATTGGTTGTCTAATGATACCTTCTTTAATGTAATATATATATGCCCCAACATTCACCCACTTGCCTATGCTTGCATCATGAAGATCGTAAGTCAGCAATAAAACTCTTCAACTTGTAATCCTATTTATCATGGTTATAAAACTCTTGACTTCAGAGTTAGTTGCAGGCTAAACAATATTTTCAAAATAATTCAGTGTACTTTGAATTGTATGAAAACATTCTGCCTGGAAGATGCTGAACTCAGAATGATCCTGTAATAAATCAACACAGACTTCAGGACACAAAACTCAAATAACTGGAAAGCTACATTGCACCCAGATTCACTTTCTTAGAAAGAATAATCTTACCTTCAGAGCAGGGCCTGCTCTGGAAATACACTCTCCTAGAGGCTCAGACGAAGATTAATGGGCGTGATGACTGCAGCTGATAACAGGAGAGACTCAAAGCTGCGATGACAGCTGCCTGTCTGGATTGAGGAAAATACCCTTAGGAATGTCTTCATTGAGATTAGAGCAAACAGACTGCCACCAGGGAGCCTCAGAGAAATAGTGAGCATCGTTTGCTGGGCGGGGCCAGTTTTATACTAGGTGCCACACCCAAGGTGGTGGCTGTATAACCTGCTGGGAATTGTAGTCTCTTTCAGACTACTACAATGAAGCAGCACAACGCCAGCAAACAGCTATATGGAGGAACAAACATTTTTTTAACATTCAAGACATGCCACATAATACCATAAAATATCTCATGGGGTAATAGCACAGTTTAATAAGAAAATGGACAAGGAGACCACCAGTTCACTTTGCAGGCGGCCTTGTGAGCTTTCCCACAAGATGGTTTGGCACACAATGGTAACAATGAGCATACAGGTAACTTAGCTGGGGCGGGCCCTAGATCGGGCACCAGCCGTGTTCTGACAGTTCTGGAGTCTGGGGGTACTGCTTCTAAAAGTAGGGTGCAGAGCCCTGAGAAGGGGGGCAAGGGGTGGAAGAACTCACCCCTGACTCCTGTCTGGCCTAAGGGCACAGACCCTGGGCTGGAGGATCAGTCTCAGTACACTACCCCTAAACTGGTGGGAGGGAGAGTGGACGAAGGGTGCAAGTCACCTGGGGCTAACACCCCACACTCTGAAAAACCACAGAGGATAGAGAGCCCTGGAAGGGATGAGGCCTGGCCCTCTTCACTGACATCTGTCAGTGGCCACTGTGGGTTGCTGACCTAGTGGACAGATTTTCCCTTGGGTTGGGGATAGGAGTCACACCCGAGGGTGGAATGGGGCACACCACTAAGTTGACTATGGTGGTACTATCTGCCTGCCACTACTTAGTGGGCCCTGGGATTATGGGCAGAGGAATCCAACTGGGTTCAGAAAGGTGTAGAACTGAGATGTCACTGCTGTTGCGGGCCAGGGTCCATGCTGTATCGCCCTAAGCAAGTAAGTCCATCAAGGTATTGATTGGTGTACCCTTGCGTTAGGCTGGAACGGGGTTGTGTTGGACCCAACCCTTTTTTACTGGGTTATCCCCAAACTTTTAGCCATCTTCCTCCTATTTTTGTTACCTGTTTTTGTTGGCTTTAGGACTCTGGGCAGTTTACTACAGCTAACCAGTGCTAAAGTGCAAGTGCTCCCTTGCAAGTGCAAGTGCAATTGTATTGGTGATTGGTTTATCCGTGATTGGCATATTTGATTTACTAGTAAGTCCCTAGTACATTGCACGGTGTGTGCCCAGGGTCTATAAATGAAATGCTACTAGTGGGCCTGCAGCACTAATTGTGCCACCCACATGAGTATCTTATAGACATGTCTCAGACCTTCCACTGCAGTAACTGGGTGTGCAGTTTTAAATTGCAATGTCGACCTGGCAAGTGCACCCACTTGCCAGGCCCAAACCTTCCCTTTTACTACATGTACGTCACCTCTAGAGTAGGCCCAAGGCAGCCTGTAGGAAGTTGGCTCTGTATGTACTATTTCAAAGTAAGAAATAGCATGAACAGAGTCCAAGGGTTCCCCTTAGAGGTAAGATAGTGGCAAAAAGAGATAATTCTAATGCTCTATTTTGTGGTAGTGTGGTCGAGCAGTAGGCTTATCAGAGGGTAGTGTTAAGCATTTGTTGTACACACACAGGCAATAAATGAGGAACACACACTCAAAGTCAATTCCAGGCCAATAGGTTTTTATATAGAAAAATATATTTTCTTAGTTTATTTTAAGAACCACAGGTTCAAGATGTACAAGTAATACTTCAAATGAAAGGTATTTCACTCAGGTATCTTAGGAACTTTGAATCAACACAATATCATGTACAGTTTTAGCAAAAATGGCAATAAGCTATTTTAAAACAAGAGACTGTGCAATTTTCAACAGTTCCTTGGGGGGGTAAGTTTTGGTTAGTTTTTGCAGGTAAGTAAAACACCTACAGGGTTCAAAGTTGGGTCCAAGGTAGCCCACAGTTGGGGGTTCAGGGCAACCCCAAAGTTACCACACCAGCAGCTCAGGGCCGGTCAGGTGCAGAGGTCAAAGTGGTGCCCAAAACGCATAGGCTTCAATAGAGAAGGGGGTGCCCCGGTTCCAGTCTGCCAGCAGGTAAGTACCCGTGACCTCGGAGGGCAGACCAGGGGGGTTTTGTAGGGCACCGGGGGGGACACAAGTCAGCACAAAAAGTACACCCTCAGCGGCACAGGGGCGGCCGGGTGCAGAGTGCAAACAGGCGTTGGGTTTGCAATTGGTTTCAATGGGAGACCCAGGGGTCTCTTCAGCGAAGCAGGCAGGCAAGGAGGGGGCTCCTCAGGATAGCCACCACCTGGGCAAGGGAGAGGGCCACCTGGGGGTCGCTTCTGCACTGGAGGTCGGATCCTTCAGGTCCTGGGGGCTGCGGGTGCAGTGTCTTTACCAGGCGTCGGGTTCTTTGAAGCAGGCAGTCGTGGTCAGGGGGAGCCTCTGGATTCCCTCTGCAGGTGTCGCTGTGGGGGCTCAGGGGGGTCAACTCTGGCTACTCACGGGCTCGCAGTCGCCGGGGTGTCCTCCCTGTAGTATTGATTCTCCGCAGGTCGAGCCGGGGGCGTCGGGTGCAGAGTGGAAAGTCTTGCGCTTCCGGCGGGAAACGTGGAGTCCTTTAAAAGTTGTTTCTTTGTTGCAAGTTTTAGCCTTTGTGGAACAGGACCGCTGTCCTCTGGAGTTCTTGGTCCTTTTAGATGCAGGGTAGTCCTCTGAGGCTTCAGAGGTCGCTGGACCCTGGGGGACGCGTCGCTGTTGCAGTTTTTCTTGAAGTGGGGAGACAGGCCGGTAGGGCTGGGGCCAAAGCAATTGGCGTCTCTCTCTTCTCTGCAGGGCTTCAGGTCAGCAGTCCTTCTTGGTCTTCAGGTTGCAGGAATCTAGTTTCTAGGTTCTGGGGAGCCCCTAAATACTGAATTTAGGGGTGTGTTTAGGTCTGGGAGGGCAGTAGCCAATGGCTACTGTCCTTAAGGGTGGCTACACCCTCTTTGTGCCTCCTCCCTGTGGGGAGGGGGACACATCCCTATTCCTATTGGGGGAATCCTCCAAAATCAAGATGGAGGATTTCTAAAGGCAGGGGTTACCTCAGCTCAGGACACCTTAGGGGCTGTCCTGACTGGTGGGTGACTCCTCCTTGTTTTTCTCATTATCTCCTCTGGACTTGATGCCAAAAGTGGGGGCTGTGTCCAGGGGGCGGGCTTCTCCACTAGCTGGAGTGCCCTGGGGCATTGTAACACGAAGCCTAAGCCTTTGAGGCTCACTGCTAGGTGTTACAGTTCCTGCAGGGGGAGGTGTGAAGCACCTCCACCCAGAGCAGGCTTTTGTTTCTGTCCTCAGACAGCACAAAGACCCTCACCACATGGGGTCAGAAACTCGTCTCTCAGCAGCAGGCTGGCACAGACCAGTCAGTCCTGCACTGAACAATTGGGTAAAATACAGGGGGCATCTCTAAGATGCCCCCTGTGTGCATTTTGTTTTATAAATCCAACACTGGCATCAGTGTGGGTTTATTATTCTGAGAAGTTTGATACCAAACTTCCCAGTATTCAGTGTAGCCATTATGGAGCTTTGGAGTTCGTTTTTGACAAACTCCCAGACCATATACTTAATATGACCACAACTGTACTTACAATGTGTAAAAATAGACTTAGACACTGTAGGGGCATATTGCTCATGCAGCTATGCCCTCACCTGTGGTATAGTGCACCCTGCCTTAGGGCTGTAAGGCCTGCTAGAGGGGTGACTTACCTATGCCACAGGCAGTATTTTGTGTGCATGGCATCCTGAGAGGGATTCCATGTCGACTTTGCCTTTTTCTCCCCACCAACACACACAATCTGCAATGGCAGTGTGCATGTGTTAGGTGAGGGGTCCCTTAGGGTGGCACAACATATGCTGCAGCCCTTAGGGACCTTCCCTGGTCACAGGGCCCTTGGTACCACTGGCACCTTTTACAAGGGACTTATCTGTGTGCCCGGGGTGTGCCAATTGTGGAAACAATGGTACATTTTCGGTGAAAGAACACTGGTGCTGGGGCCTGGTTAGCAGGGTCCCAGCACACTTCTCAGTCAAGTCAGCATCAGTATCAGGCAAAAAGTGGGGAGGTAACTGCAACAGGGAGCCATTTCCTTACACAGCCCCATTGGCAGGGTGCAATGTATTTAAAAGATAGGACATGTACTGTGTGTTTTACATTTCCTAATAGTGAAATACTGCAAAATGTGTTTTTCACTATTTCGAGGCCTATCGCTCCCATAGAGTAACCTGGGGATTGTCTTGAAATACTCTAAGTGTAATGTCCAATTGGGAGCAGATAGAGATATGGAGTTTGAGGTCTCTGAACTCACAATTTAAAAATACATCTTTTGGTGAAGTTGTTTTTTGAATTGTAAATTTGAAAATGTCACTTTTAGAAAGAGGCCATTTTCTTCCATAACTATTCTGTGCCTCTGACTGTCAGCTGAATACACGTCTGGGTCAGGATGACAGCTGGCTCACTCTGGACAGTCACACAAATGGATATGAAGTGTGCCCTCTATATCCTGATGGCCCATTACCAGGCTGATAGGTCTTCCTGAGCTACAGTCAAGGGAGGAGCTGACACTTGCACCTGAATAGGGCTGTGCCTGTCCTCACACAAAGCAGTCTCCAACCCCCTGGAGTGTGCCTGGGACCAGGACAGGGAAAGGCAAGGTCTTGTGCACTACAGAGACTTCTCTTTGAAGTTTGTCTACTTAAAAACAAAAATAAGTATAAGTACTGGACCTCTGACTCCACATAGTTAGAATCCTTCTGGATTGAGGAAATTCTGCCAGGAAGAAGAGCTGGCGACTGTAGGAGGGACTGCCACTCTGCCTGCTGCTTGCTGCTTCTGTCCTGGGAGTGAAAGGACTAGACTTGGCTTTCTACAGCCTGCTTCCAAAGTTAACCAAGGGCTTGGAATAAGCTTGCCTCCTCTTAAATGTCCCAGGGACATCAAAGACTACATCTGCCAGTGCCTGGGTTCTTCTGCTGAGAGTCCTCTAACTTGCCAAGTGGTGCCACTCCTGTCCCTGGGCCCTTGGAAGTGCAAGCTAATGATCTGAAGGAGAAAATCCACACATCAATGTGCGGACTGGAAGAATAGACACAGTGCCTGTCTTAAGCTGAAAAATCAAAGCAGCGCCTGTCTCTCAACTGCAGAGTCAACACAGCATCTGTTTCACTACAGTCCCATCAACACAGTGTGTCTGGATTTTCCATGCATTGTCCCTGGGGACCAATTTTTCATCGACCCGGCATCGCAGTAAGGAACCGAGGCTGCATGTGCAGAAATTGATGCATTGCCTTTCCTGCGAGGAAAGAATTGAGGCATCACCTTCCCTGCCAGTAAGGAACCAATGCATCGTCTAACCTGCGAGGAAAGAATCAATGCATCACCTACTCTGCGCAGTAAGGAACCGACGCATCGATTTGCTTTTCCGGTGCCTCACCTCCCCTGTGGCCCGCATCGTCTTTGTTTATGACGCATCCCAGGTACATTGTGCTAAAGAGATACATCTATTATTTCCTATGGATTAAGACTTGCTTAAACCTCTAAAAGTGATATCTTGACTTGTGTATTTTGCACTTGTGTTGTTTTGGTCTTGTTTTACACAGATAAATATTAGCTATTTCTTTACTGGTGTGGAGTTCTTTTGTAGTGTTTTTATTGTTACTGTGTGTGTGTGTGTGTGTGTGTGTACACAAATATCATACACATTAACTCAGACATAAGCCTGACTGCTTGAGATAAGCTACCAAGGGCGTGAGGAGGTATTATATTAGATGTGTGGCTCTCTTACCCTGACTAGAGTGAGGGGCCCTACTTGGACAGGGTGCAAACCACTGCCAACTAGAAACCCATTTCTAATAGGGATCCCTTTCTCTCCTCCAGAGGGCTGCCTTTAGGATGGTCACCAACTTTTTGTGGCGCACTTTCAGTGCACCTCCTAAAGGCATGTTTGCCTCTGAGGCCCCATCCATAATACAGCACAGGCTTAGAGGCAAAGTGATTCCCTCATTGCCATTGGGCCATGCCCCCATGCAAATGAGGGAATTCTCTCTTGAGATAGCACTGGCGCTACATATGCACCATCGCTATCTGTAAAGAGCTTCGGCCCCTTCTGTAATACTAAAGTGGCATGTGAGTGCACAAATGTGGAGCACATACCTGTTGCACACCCAAGGAACTTTCTGTAATACACCCCCAGTTAGTTATGGGTGTCAGAGGTCCACTGTGTATGAACATCAGATGCCATTCAGTAATGAACATCAAAGGTCAATATTGTAATGATCTTCATTGTCTGGTCTGTTATGCACATTAAATTAATGTAATGAACAACAAAGGCCGTTCTGTAAAATCATCAAAAGCCAGTTTTATATGAGCATCAAGCCAGCCTGTACGAACTGCAAGGCTGGTCATTATGAACATCAAAGTTCATCCTATATAAACTTAAAAGACCAGTAAATAATGGATAACTGAGGGTGTATTGTTGGTGCTGCCTTGACCTTGCCCACTACTCACCTTAAACCCAGGAGATTGGTCTTGTAAGTTGTTGTACACTACCTGCTTGTTGACTCAGTTTTCCTCCCATAGGTTAACATTGAAGAACTCAAGAACTGAACTGTGTCTATTTTTTGTAAGTGAAAAGCATTTATGCTTACCTTGTAACAAAGTTCTTGGTTTCAAAGTATATATTAAACGTGTAATTTACTAAATTGGTCTCAGATTTATTCTTTTAGTGAGGGTCTCATTTATTGCTTCTGTGAGTACATAAAATGCTTAGCACTACCCTCTGATAAGCCTAACTGCTTGCCCACACTACACATAATAGAACATTAGCCCTATGTACTTTTGCTTCTGCAAAACAATTGTGGATCTACTGGACTCTCTGCATGAGATCTCAGAGCTGTCTTTGATACTGTATCTCATCCTATTTTACTTAATAGGTTGGAGCAGGAGGTAGTGGTTGGCCTAGACTGAAAATAGATTGCCTCATTTTTGGATGGTAGGAGCTTCTAGGTCTATGAAGAACTTCCTTTTTCTGAATCTTACCGTGGAGTCTGATTTATACTTTTTGGTGCAAACCTGCACTAACACAGTTTTGCACCAAAACGTTTAGCACCGACTTGCACCATTTCTGTGCACCAGCCGAGCACCATATTCATAGAATGGTGCAAGCCGGTGCAAAGGGTAAGCTAGCATAAAGAAAAATTACATTAGTTGGGTGTGGCTGGTGGCATGGAAGAAGGGGGTTTTGCACCAGAAAATTACGTTAGGCAGGTTAGAGTTAAAATGACTCTAACCTGCCTAGAGTCATTTTCTGATGCAAAACCATCCATACCACATGACTCCTGTCTTAGAAAAGACAGGAGTCATGCCCACCAATCCAATGGGTCTGGTGCCAAAGTATAAATATGGAGTTAGTTTTGCACTGAATTTGCGTAAAAAAAAATTAGGCAAATTCAGCGCAAAATAAGTATAAATATGCCCCTTAGTGTGGAGTATCCCAGAGCTTCTCACTAAACCCTACTCTATTCAATTTGTATTTCTGCCCTCTGGCTGAAATAGTGCACTTCCATGGTTTTTCGATAGTGTTATATGCAGATGACATTCAGGCCCATATTTATACTTTTTTAGCGCCGCATTTGCGCCGCTTTTTGACGCAAAAACAGCGCAAACTTACAAAACACAATTGTATTTTGTGAGTTTGCGCCGTTTTTGCGTCAAAAAGCGGCACAAACGCGGCGCTAAAAAAGTATAAATAAAGGCCTCAGATTGTTATCTCTCTGACACTGTTGTAGACTCTGGTTGGCTTAATTTGTGTTTGAATGAGCTAGCAGAATGGATGTCAGCCAGTTTTCTACAGCATAATGGACACAAAACTGTGGTGGTAGGGGTGCACATTGACCAATGGGTCTTGTGCCCAATCCACCACGGGCAGACAAGACCTCTTTGCTGCCCATCCCTCATTGTCTTGCAGCTCCCCAGGCCCTGCACCTTCTTTTGCAGTAGTACCTCAAAATTACACAAGGCCTGCACTGAGTTCTGCAGTATCACAAAAATAAATCTATTTTTAATTTGGCCACTGACCAAGGCTACAGAGGTAGGCGAAATGGGTTTGATGGAGGCAGCAAGGAATTGATAAAACTTTTTGCAAGTATTTGAACACAGCAAGCTTCGGTCCTTTTTGTTTATAAATATTGGCAAAAGGCGCAGTGTATATATCTGTATATTTATATATATACACTCACTGACAAAAGCAAAGGTTAAATTAATGTTATAGTTAAGTGAATATGTCAGTGATAACATTAACATTTTGAACTAAAAAAACAAACAAACTGAAATTCACCAGTTATAGATAGCAGTGCTACTATAACTTGCCCCCCTATCATGCGCTCCTTATGACCTCACATATTACATCACTCATGACATGTTAACATTATTTATGACATCACTGGTGACATTGTTGATGACATCGCCCAACAAGTGTGTCTGTTTGAATTATAGTTTACAAAGTGGCGTGTAACTACCAGCTAACTGGTAAGAGATTACAAAACACATGTGCTCCTAATGGATCATAACTGTGTACAGGTATTAAACATGGTATAAATGTTTGCAGGTAACAGTGGACAACTTGTGTTCAGCATGTTCCACACACGTTTTTAGGCTCCGTAGATACAACATACTAAGAGTTATAATCAGCCTTGAGTTATTAGATAGAATTGTCTCAGTATGAAAACTGTTTGCATCAGGTATTAAGCTATGTACATGTGCTTGTTTTGCATTCTGAAGATGGTGTATCTGTAAGGTTTTCACCACAGTATGAAGGCTGCAGGTAGTATAATCTTTAGCACATTCAGGCATTGCTTATTTTAAGTGAACAGTGTTTTTCTTGCCAAGTGTTGCATAGAGTGTACACTGTTCTGAGTAGATACTTTTTAGTGCTCTTTAATGTATTTCTCATGAGAGTTTCACTGTCTGCAACAGTGAGGTGCAGAGTAAACTCTCTTCACAGAGTGAAAAGTTTGGCCATGCACAGTGGAGGGAGGGCCCTGGGCTGTTTGTTTATTAATTAAAGGGGAGGTGGTCCCCCTTCCTGAGCCTTCTAAGGCCCTGTGGACCCTGGCCCTCCCCAAGACCATTTCTAAAGATAAAAGCAAGGGGGGTTGTGGGCATGCAGCCCCCATCCCCTTTATTAAATAATTTGTCCCAGGGAATGGGGTCCCAGGGACCTCTAGATGCTTGGAGAGGGGAACCGTGCAGCCCCCTCCCCTTTTTGATGATTTTGGTCCCAGGGGTGGGCTTCCCAGGGCCTATACCTAAGGAATTGGGCCCAGCCACCATTCTGTTGCTTTTTTCCGATCCTGCAAGAGTCTCGAGGGATGGAGGCATTTTTTGCTATGTTTTTCTTTTTTGGCCTGGGGGGGTCCCTCTGGGTTCCCCACAAGAAGCCTAAGGGGTTAGACAATCTCTTCCCTGCCACCATACATGGCCCAAGGGAAATAAAGCTCCCTGGGCCAATCAGGATGCACTATTTTTAAACTGGAGCTCCCGCAAAAGTCTCTCAGGACTCTTGTGAGCCCGACCACAGAGATATACAATTATTTTTGGCCCTTAATTTCCCAAAAACTACTCAACAGATTTACATGAAATCACAAAAAGCACAATCTGAGCACACAGATCTAGCTTGGTGTAATTCCGTTCAGCAGTTTTTGCTGTAGCCCTGCCTAAAGAAGTCTATGGAAAATGCATGGGGAACTTTCTGTGCTCAAACTAGCCACATAGTAACACCTTTTTGGAAAGTTTTGTAGAGATTTGTCAAATGATGATAAAGTTATTAGCAACACAAAATAACACTTTTCCTATAGAAGAGCTGACCTAACTATAACTTCCTAGTGGCGACCACCACTAGGTAATATATGTGCATCTATATCCTTCGTTTAATCTTTCAGCTAGGTTCATGCGCACTCCTCTCCCAATGCAACTTCTGGAAAAAAATAAAATAATATATATATATATATATATATATATATATATATATATATATATATATATATACACACACACACTTAAAATACCAAAGGTTCCAGGGACTTTATAGTTAGGTTCTGAATTTACTCCCACCAAGCCAAAGAAATTCAGCAGTTATAGTTTTATTTCAAGTAATTAAAACTCGCAGCCTAAGGTAACTATAGCTTGTGCTCCCCCCAGCCCCTTCAGCTGTGGGCATTGGGGGTTGGCCGCAGCTCTGCAGCCAAACCTCATAACCACCCAACCTGTACTGCACATGACCTTTGACCGAGCGCAGAAAGAGTTGGCCAAAGGGCCTGTATCTCTGGGTGTGAGATCGTGTCTCTGAGTGTGAGAGTAGCGTGAGAGTGTGTATCTGGGTGTGAGAGTTGGTGTGAGAGGGTCTATATGAGAGGGTCTATATGGGTGTGAGAGTGTCTTTGTGAGTGTGTACATTTGTGTGTGTCTGTGTGGGTCTGTGAGTGGGTGTCTTACAGTCTAAGTGGGTCTGTGAGTGGGTTCATGAATGTCTGAGTGGGTGTGTGATTGGGTGCATGAGTGTCTAAGTATGTCTGTGAGTGAATGTGTGAGTCTCCGAGTGGGTCTGTGAGTGGATGTGTGAGTGTCTGAGTGGGTCTGTGAGTGGGTGTGTGAGCCTCTGAGGGGGTCTGTGAGTGGGAGTGTTAGCCTGAGTGGGTCTGTGATTGGGTACATAAATGTCTGGGAGTGTCTGTGAGTGGGTGTGTGAGGGTTTGAGTCCGTCTGTGAGTGGGTGTGTGAGTGTCTGTGTGGGTGTGTCAGTAGCCTTGTGAGTGGCTCGGCCACACAGGAACCTCTCCTGCCCTTTTATTTAACAAGAGTTCACAGCTTTGCACAGCATATCTACACAAGTGGAGTTCTTTCTGCCTCCTGGGGTAAATGCCCAGTATGTATTCTACACTACAGCTGTGTAATGGAGCACAAGGAAATGTCACCAGTGACCTTGTGTGCGCTTTGGTAGCATGATTCTTCCTGTTGCCTCTTTCTCTAGAATTTTGTGATAACATGAATCCTCTTATAGAGAAGCCAACAAGACTACAAAGAAGTAAATTTCCAACAAACAAGGGTCTTTCCTCTTATCTATATGACGTAATAGCTTTTTTGGAGATGTCCTCATATTCCTCAACATCAAGAGTGCGTCACCAAGAAGGATGGGAAACGCACTGGGGGGGCCCTTTGGTAAGCTGTCCATCATTCTGGTGAAATGCGTGAAGACCTTTGCATACTACTAAGGTGGATAGTGTGGGGCCAAGTGGGCACAGATTCAAAGTGATTTGCACATTGCGCATACTTTTAGCAATTTAAAGGGAGAAATAATGGGCTCTAGGGGAGGGGGGCCGCCTTCTCGCAGCTGATTTTGGACCCAGGCACCCCATCCCCCGAGCCCAGTCGTAAACAAATGGAGGAGGGGGGCCGCACAACCCCCCCAACTCCCCTCGGGCCGAATTTGGCTCCAAGGACCCTATCCCCTGAGGCCTGGCCATGTCTCCTGGGTGCCCCTCAGGGCACCCCGTGTGCAATGGGACCGCGGGGAGCCTCAAGACTCTGATGTTCCCAGCTGGCTCATAGCCTCCTGTGGGAGCCGGCACTGCTCTTGCACACAGGGAGCTGCTAAACATGCACCTACCTGTGTGCAAGAGTAATCATTTCATCTCTTTCTCTGACCGCATCTCTGTGGGCAGGGAAAGAGATGAAATCTCTGCTTCCAGCAAGTGAAAGCACTTTGACAGCTTTTGACCCCTGGAACCGGAGTGTTTGGTCTGACTTGGCGCCACAAGGCCCCCCTCCAACATTTAACTTAGCCCAGGGAGGTGGTGGTCTCCAGGGCCAGGGATCCTCAATGGACTGCCCTCATCATGTTATTTCAGCCCTGAGGAGGTGGGGGCACACAGCCCACTCTTAAATTGAATAAATTGCCCCAGGGAGGTTCTGCCCCCCCCCCCACATATATTTCATATTTAGTCCTGGGGAGGTGGCGGTCCTCAGGGCTGTGGTGGAGGCCGTACGGTGGTCAACAGGGCGCTGTGGGGCCGCATAGCCTCCCATATATTTCTGTCCATCCCCCGGGGAGGTGGTGGTCCCTGGGGCTAATACAAGCCCTACAATAGGGGCCCCATATACCCCCTCCTTTTTTGAGTCCTCAATTCCCCTGGACCTGGCCCAACCAGGGGCAAAAGAAAAGAAAAGAGTGGAAGGCCGCCCATTTTTTAAAATAAATGTTGGAAAAATCCGTAGATCCATCCATGGATTTTTCTGAGTTTGTTTTATTTTTTAAATATGGTTTTTAGCCCTAGCCCGGTCCATTAGGGACCCCCAGACCAAGGCTAGGGGCTCAAGGTGTCCCTACCCTGGCCCCTTTTCTTTTTTTAAAACTTTTTTTGTGGGACTCGGCTGAAACCGAGTCCCAACATGGCTGCCAACACTTCCTTGTTGAAGTGTTGGCAGCCAATCAGGTATCAACACAGGAAAGGTTGGGTCTGCAGAGGATCCACGTCCCTAGACATCTATATTTTTTGCCTTTTAATATCTGTAAAACCACGGAATGGATTGACAATAAATAAAATATTAACTGAACAAACAAGGGTTAAAGTGACATTATGGTTAAGCTTGTTTTTTATATCTTAACATTTTAAAAAACCTGAGCAATTCACTGAATGTACCTGGAGCTGCCCATCAGCATGACTTCTGCCTGTTGTGACCTGGGGACTGAGATCCGCCAGTCTCCTAGATGAGTGAGAGGGCATCGCCCATAAGAATAAAGACCATTCACCCTGGAGGCTGGAGCACCAGCCTGCCTGCCAAGACCAGAAGTCCAAGTGAGCAGAAGGTGGAGAACACTAGGTGGAAGTGAGGCCCAATGAGGATACTGTTGAGTAGATCCCTCAAGCAGAGTGTGAGATTCTTAGTCCATATTGAGGACCAATCCGTCAATCAAGCAACCTGCCAACTGCTGCTGACTGCGAGCCCTGTTGCCAGGAGGGGCCGCCAATCAAAATAGGAACTATCACCCCGGTACAGCGCTGTGGCAAGAAGCAAGCTATTGTCTTTGCTCTGTTGTGACCCGATGGGGTGCTGTCCGAAGTGAGCTGTTCATGATCTTTATTTGCCACGTGAGGGCTATGGTGAAGATAAGGGTGGTCACTCTGGTACATACTATGGCACGAACCGGGCCATTGCCACAAGTGCACTATTTGCAACTCCAATTGCCAAGAGGGGGCCATGGTGAAGATGAGGGCTGTTGCACTGGAATAGTGTGCTAGACCAATGTAGCAGGTTATGGCCCTCAAGAGAAGAGCACTGATTTCTTCATCTGAACCCAGGTGTGCCTGGGACTGGCCTCCAGACTCAAAACGTTTTACCACATGATTGAAGAAGCGCCACAAATGCCTACTACCTTGCCACAGCATCCAGGAGTCTGCCCACCACTGGGCCACTGGCACACTCCACGCCCTGCCAAACTGCAGATTCAAGCGACTGCAGGTAAGGCTGTTTGCCAGGCCATTGAGCCTCTAGGGGAACTTACTGAGACTTAGGGGCATATTTATACTCTGTTTGCACCGAATTAGTGTCATTTTTTTTTTTTACTCTAAAACTAACTCCATATTTATACTTTGGTGCTAGACCCTTCTAGCGCCACATTTATGGAGTTAAAGTCATTTTTTGGAAGTGGAGACCTACCTTGCCTAAATGAGATGCAAGGTAGGCGTTCCCGTGCAAAAAATGAGTCGGGAAAGGAATCATAGGAGGAACCCAGGAGGAGAGCACTGTGGAGTGAAGTTCTTGAATCCCATTATTAGAGATCTCTTTACAGTTTCTCAATACACTCCCTCCGTTAGTTTCTAGAATATCCCAGGTGTGTACACTACCTTAATTCTAGAGAATCACTTTCCTCGATTCCAGGAGAAATTCTTTGGGTGGATTGAGTCTAGGCAGAAACCCCAAACTTGCAGTTGGCTCTCCAGAAAGCTAAAGTTGCGCAGGAAGAAAAAGCCATGGAGTTTGAGAGGGAGCTCACCTGAAAGAAGAGAAGAGGAAGAAGGAGAGACAGGAAGATTGGGCCCAGCAAAAAAAATTGAGAAAGGGAAGAGAACCTAAGAGAATTGGAAGAGGAATAAAGAGAGAAGGACAAAGCTGAAAAGGAAAGGAAAAGAGATTTGGAGAGAGGAAAGATAGCCTTTTACAGAGAGAAGCTAGGATGACAGCAGGGACATCTCCGTGTGGGATAAGTGACTCTACTCCCAATATAGGCTACGTGGTGGTCAAGATTCCAAGAGAGCTTGTACTCTTGAATGTGGAAGGGCAGATTATCTTGGAAAGGTTTGAATGTCACCATGTGACTGTCAGGTGAAAGACCCTATACTAGGTGCACATATGATAGCAAGTATGCTTCATGTGAGTAAGGGGACCTGAGAGGGCCCTGTAGCACTCACTCTTGCGGTCTTCGACATCTGGGAGAGGCCCTGAGGCACATTCATCCTAACAAGATGGGGCCTGTGCAGAAGTTAGTATAAATGGGAGGAAAGTTTCTGTCCTGAGGGATTTTGGTGTTTTCCGTACTATGATTCAGAGAACGTACAATAAGCATGAAGAGTCTCTACCTGTTAACAAAGAAACAGGTTTGGTAGCCAGTGGGGAGAGCATGGAGCACCTGTTTGCCAGATATGTGATTGGATTGACCTCAATAGTAAGGCGGCCATGGTAAATGTTGGAGTATGAGAAAAGCAAGGTGATGATTGTCTCTTGGGCAATGATTTGATTGCCCCTGGCTTGGCACCAGGACCAGGAGCCTTTATAGCTTGAACAATGTCAACAGTGTTGACCAGAGCACAGGCTGTATGTCAGTCTCTGGAAATGACTGAAATAATTCCAGAGGACAAGGTAGGTTGCAGGAAAGGGCAAACTCCATGAAGGTACAGACCATAGAGGTCATCACTTCTGCTCCAGAGGGAGAGGAGGCTGAGGCTCCCAATCCAGACCAGGTGCTGGAGTTTGGGTTGCTTCCAGAGCTGCAGTAATTGTTAGCTGATGGAGGACCTACCAGGGTTGATTTCGGCAAAGCATATAGAGAGTGCCCTATGCTTGCAGGACTTCAAAAGGAAGCCAGGAACAGGTCAAGAAATGGTCAGAAAACACTATGTTGGCTGGGAGGATGATCTACTCTATATTGAACTGTTAAATCCTGAGTGTGGTACCAGCAAGAGGTTAGTGGTTCTATAAGGGCACCAAAACTTCCTGTTGCCTTTAGCCCATGAAGTGCTCTTAGCAGGACACTTAGGGATGAAAAAAAACCTGGGATATGCTGGACCCTCTGTTCTACTGGCCAGGGATACACAAAGACAGTGTGAGGTTCTGTAGAACTTGTCCAGCTTGCCAGATAAGTGGTAATACAGGGGGAATGACAAAAGGCACCGTTAGTGCTTCTACCAGTTGTAGGTGTTCAGTTTGAATGGATGGAAATAAACATTGTCGGTACATTTGGTTCCCTCTCACAGTCAGGCAACAAGTACATCTTGGTTTTGGTCTATTATGCCACCAGTAACCCTGAAGCTGTACCTCTGAGGAGCATGACTGGAAAGGTGGTAGTGGGAGCTCTCCTTGGGATTTTTTCTAGGGTAGGATTTCCAAGGACAGTAATTTCTGACCAGGAAACCAATTTCATCTCTTCTTACATGAGAGAGATGTGGGAGCAAGCTAGTATGACATACCACTTCACTGCATACCACCCACAAACCAATGGTTTGGTGGAGCAGTTTAAACAAACACTGAAGAGCATGTTGAAAACTCTTCCAGAGATCGTCAAGAGGTAGTGGAATCTTCTCCTGTAATTTCCTTTGTTTGCCTACTAAGAGATTCCTTATAAGGGACTAGGGTTGAGTCCCTTTGAAACTCTGTATGGACACCCGGTGTGGGGTCTACTTGCCTTAGTAAGAGAAGGATGAGAAGGAACCTCAGAGTCTCCACAGAAGGATGTGATGGACTATGTAATTGGCCTCCGGAAGTTAACGGCAAAAATACATGGAGCTAGGCAAGGGAAAACCTTCAGGCTAGCCAATCGCTGATAAAAGAATGGTATGCCCAGAAATCTATGGTAACTGGGTATCAAGAAGCCCAGGATGAGTCAGTGCTTAAGCCTATTGGTCCAAGGGCTTTGGAGGACAAACAGTATGGGCCATACATGGTAGTTAAAAAATTGTCTAAGGTAAACTACTTGGTGGACACAGATACCATAAGGGAATCTAAGATGATGTTCCATGTGAACAGGCTGAAACCTTAACTCCGGAGAGACTATGCAGTGAATGACATGGCTATAGCAAGAGGAAGCTGAGGAAGATAGTGAGCCTCTCCCTGACTTACTGTATAGTGACATGAAGGATGGCACTATGAAAGGGGTTCAGTTACCCCTAAGTTAATGCCTGAGCAGCAGAGGAAGTGTAGAGGGGTATTGGGATGGTTTCCCAACCTCTTCTTGCTGACTCCAAAGTTGACACTTGTCTGTGTGCATGACACAGACAAAGATGACAGTCTGCCAGTGAAGTGCAGAATGTACAAAATGTCTTTTCGGGTTCAGGGATGCACTAAGGAAGAAGTTGCCAAAATGTTGGACCTGGGAATCATTGAGAGATCTAGTAGTCCTTCTTCTAGTCCTGTGGTTCTACTACCATAACAAGGGTCTACTGACCTGTGGTTCTGTATAGACTATTGAGCTCTCAATGAGGTAACCGAAACTGAGGCCCATCCAATTCCCAGAGCGGAGAAGCTTGTGGATTGGTTAGGTGCTGCAAAGTACTTGAGCACCTTGGATATGACCAGTGGATAGTAAGAAATCGCTTTGGCAACAAATGCTAAGAAGAAAATTGCATTGTCTACACTATAGGGGCTTTATCAGTTTTATGTGATGCACTTTGTGTTGAAGAATGCTCCTGTCACTTTTCATCACCTGGTGAACCATGTTCTCAGAAGGTTGTAGGAGAGCTGTGTGGCCTTCTTGGATAATATTGTGGTGTTCAACAATTCATGGCAGGACATCCTGAGGCACCTTGATCACGTGTTGGCAGGGATTCAGGAGGCAAAACTGACCATCAGGGCAACTAAGTCAGGTAGGGCAGTCCTTTGCAGACTACCTTGGGCATGAAGTAGGGGAACAGGAAGATTCACCCAGTGGATACTAAGTTCAGTCTGTGATGGAATGGGAGGTGCCTACTACTGAGACTGATGTGAGGGCCTTTTTAGGGCTCATCGGGTATTAGAGGAACCTTGTGGCCAACTATGGAAGTATAGTTGCCCGTTTGACCGCTTTGACTTCTAGGAATCAGCCTACAAAGCTAATATGAACTGCAAAGTGTCAAAAGGCATGTGAGGAACGGAAGAAGGCACTATGCACTGTACCACAACTAAAAGCACCTGATTCCAGTCAGTCTTTCATTGTACAGCAGATGGATGCCTCTGACAAAGAAGTTGGAGCGATATTAGTTCAACTGGATGACAAAGGTAGAGAGCATCCGGAAGACTTTAGCAGGAGGAGATTACTACTATAGAGCAGAACTGAGTAGCTTTTGAGAAAGAGTGCTGTGCCATAGTGTGGGCCTTGTGTAAGTTCTGCCCATATTTGTTTGGCACTAAGTTTATGGCGCAAACAGATCATAAACCACTGAAATGGTTGATGGCTATGAAGGGAGAGCATTCCAAGTTGTTGCGATGCTCTATTTCTCTGCAAGGGCTAGACTTTGTAGTGGAGCACAGAACCGCATTGAGCCTCTGGAATGCTGACGGATTTTACCGCCAGTTTTACCAATCTGACCACCCAACCTCTCCATGTTAAAAGTCGGTTTGGGCAGTACTAATCTAG
Organism: Pleurodeles waltl; assembly: GCF_031143425.1. Taxonomy (NCBI): domain Eukaryota; kingdom Metazoa; phylum Chordata; class Amphibia; order Caudata; family Salamandridae; genus Pleurodeles; species Pleurodeles waltl. The sequence goes on from NC_090444.1 coordinate 1,324,769,424, forward strand.
GAGGGGCGCATTTTGGGATGGAAAAGTCCTCTGCATGATAAAGGTATGTACCCCTTCCCTATGTGTCCGAATGTACTGTTGCCTGGATCCCTATTGCAGATTTTTTGCCATAGGCAAACACGGATCATGTGTGTGCACCATGGCATAGGCCTGTCTCACGGATTGGGGTCTTGTTGGACCAGGTGGGGGTCTAAAGCACTACCCTCGTAGTGGTGGAAGGCTACTGCTTTCAACAAGAGTTAAGCAGCAAAAGCACAGTGATGGCAGTGAATGTACACTAAGGGGCATATTTATACTCCGTCTGCTCCGAATGTGCGTCCAAACTCCACAACGGGAACATGTGGACAGGAACACTATGAGGTCGTGACATCGCTAGCCATGTTTGATAGGTCTGCAGTGAACCTGTCACACATCTGAAATTAGTGTACAGTCAAATGTTAAGACATCAATGATCACAACATATGGAGAGGTTTGGCTAATTGTCACCTTGCAAAATGTAAGCGTCTCACTGATGTTTCAATTAATCCATTGCATATGTCTGAAGGTATGGGATATCCAGGGTACATAGATGCTAACGTGTTACCGCCACTGTCAATTTGAATCTGTGTATGGAACTATCATCTCACCCCCAGTGAAGACACAGGGACACCTGTATCACAAGTCACAATGCTAGGGAGTGCACACTGTACTGCAAATACCCAAACATACTGCTGACAACCGGTCAGCAGGCAAACACTTGTTCAGCCAAGGAAACAACCCAATGCAGAAGGTACATCCTACAAGCCTAGGGAAGCAACACAATAACACAAAAGAGTCACAGACAACACAAGACAACTACTGCCATGCAAGGTGATATTAATGGGGTAAGCTACATCACCATGATCCCAATCATTTTCTTTTTCAGCTGATCAGGGGTATGAGATCCAGCCATGGATTATGACACCATTTGGCAACCCAAGCACTGCAGCAGAGCGTGCCTACAATGAGGCACATAGGAGTAAACGCACCATAGTGGAGAGGACCTTCGGCATCCTCAAGTCGAGATTCAGGTGCCTCAACATCACTGGTGGCAGCCTCCTATATTCACCAGAAATGGTCTGTAAGATCATTTTAACATATGCCATCCTGCACAACATTTCCATACGAAGGAACATTCCCCTAATAGAACCAGAGCCACAAATGCCTGAAGAGGAGGAAGAGGAGGAAGAGGAGGATGCTGGCCTGCAACATGAGGGGGAACAACAAAACACAGCTGCTGGATTGCGTAGGCGCCAACATATTGTGAACAATTTCTTTTAAAACAACTCACCATCACCACTGTATTAACAAATGTAAATAAACACCTATAATAATCACCATATCATGGTCTGGGTAATCATTTTAGCTCACCTTTATCTCTAACTATCAGAATAACAGTGTAGCCTCATGGAGCATTGCTGATATACCGATCAGGACACAGAAATTTCCAAAGCAATTGTGATGCGTATTATACAACAGTCACATACACACACACTGTAAATGACATATATCCTGTACATTTCACCTTTGAAGGGCAATAGCAGAGGACCACACATGTTGGCAGCATGGTTCATCACAGCATATGGCATACAACTAAGACACCATCATTTTATAAGGCAAAAAAAAGCCTCATACATCAGGCAGTGGATGTGCTATTGCATTGGTAACAGGAATGTATGACCAGACCCTTGACAGCAGTAAGTCGTACAGCACCTATCTCTGCAAGGACTATCTGTGACTAGAGTTCCATAGAAGCAGAACATATACAGCACAAGTGCCACACCTATGACAAGCATTGCGCACATGACATTCCATGTACATGTCAGCCCATTTCCTAACTCCTGACACACCCATGCTCCTGGTCTCAACCCACTTGTCTGAAGAGGTCCCTGGAATGGTAATATGTGTACCCCTATATTCCCTCCTCTACACACACAGACTAACAATAGTAATCCAGTGTGCTACACCCTTTCCTATGGTATGCCATTGTCATAGTACATCTGACTGCATGGATGTCAGGTCAATTAATACACTGGCTTGTAGTTTCTAAGCCCTATTATCACCTGTACATTGCTTCCCGTGTGAAAGGTACTGTTGGCCATTTGAACTGGAATCTCACCTACAGGACATGTGATAAACTGATGCAGCATACACCTGTGATCACCTTCATGCAGACCACCCATTTGCACATGCACTGCCCCTCCAGATGCTTGGAACAGCATAGAAGTTGCAATTTTGTCAAATACACTGTTATGCATTGCTAGTAATTAAGCCGTGTAACACAGCCCTTGGGTTTATGTGTCACCTTCCAAAATACAAAACAGTTTCCCATGTCAACTGTCTTGTTCTTCCTCCGACCAGTGTAAGTCAGACCACTGAGTATGTACCTTGTGAAATTGCTGGATCCTGATTGACCCTGCATCCTGTCAGCCTGACTGGCACCTGTCTGTGCGTTACCCTAAAGGTTCGTTGTGGCTACATATGTACCACACTTGCTTTACCAAACCTCACATTCCACAGGGGGTATTTTGTCAGGTGCTTCCTCAATGCATACCCAAATACATTGTATAGCATCATCTGCTTTTTAATTGTACCATATTTGTAAAATTGTCTTGGAATACCAAAATCATGGCCTATCCCTTGTCTGGGTCTCATGTATGCATGAACGACAAAGTGTGACAGTGTACCAGGGCCGTATGCAGGGATTGGGTATGGTGCCTCCATCAGAACCAGCTATGTCTGATAATGTGCATGAAAAGTCCACACATGTTAGGACCCTGAGATTGCTCACAGCAGATTGATGGCCTGTGCGTGCTGAATAGCTGCCAGAATAATCAACACAGAGGCTATGATGTTCCCAGATGCAGTGGAAACTTTACATGCCAACCTGTGTACAAATGTTGTAATGACACCTGCCGGAACATGACTCCTGAGATATGATCTCACTCAGCACACCAAGGTTGCCCTGTTGACAGTCTCATAACACGTCTGCAGTGACAGGGTGGGACCATCCCCATGTAGGTTCTCATGTCCTCATCGACTTTACTTCCATTGATGTCAGAAGGATACTCAGTAGATACAGGAATAGCCGCCACTGACTTATGATGAGACCTTGACGTAACTGTGACAGCATAGACCCCTGAAAATATACAGAATCAACATTGGACCACACACATGAACCAGACACCTCTGTGCAATTGATCACTGGAAATATGTGGCCACGTGCTGCCTCGTCTGCTGGTCCACCACTGCCACAGGAGAGTTGTGGCTCAGTCATATGACCACAACTGAGGGGAGATATTACAGTTGTAGGTCACCTTTGGCTGTCTGTGCCAATAACATGTTACCCACTTAGTCTGTAGATGTGCCTGACTCACAGTGGGTTCACCAACAAGTGCCTAGGAAGCAGTTTCCAAATTTCCAGGACATGGGATGGGCAACTTTTGGACCATTGACATGAACAAGCGTCTGCCATCTATCCGGTGCATGCTTTGTCATTTGTGGTGTCTACGTTACCCAAAATCTTGGAAGTGCACACAACAGATGTTGCTACATGTATGACTAACACATGTCCTCTCTCATTTCCACACTGACTTGCATCTAAGGTTTGGACACATTGACTTCACATTCATACAAGCATATTTTCAATAATGCATCTTGTGATGCACACACACTGGGTCAACAACTACATTAGTAGCCAGTGCACACACATTGAGCCATAGGCATTGAGGTATTGTACTTATGTGCGTCACCTTGCTATCCTCTCCTGACGCCAAACATGCCCAATTTGTGCAATACATATATGTAGGCCACACATATGGCCATCTAGTGCGTCAGCCAAGAGTGAAAATCCTGTTAAGGAAGTAGCGGATCATGGTACGCAGCAGTATGATGTCTCACATGTGCCCATACACCGTCAAGACCAAAGTGGGTGCAATCAGCCTATCTCAGTTGTGTCACAAATGTAACATTACATTAAAATGGCAAAATGACCCAAACCCAGTTAATGCCCTGAAATTGTGACGCATACGCCTAAAAAAATGACGCACAAGTGTCAAAAAATAATGCTTATGCCCGAAAAACGATGCATTATGCCCCGAAAATTGGTTAAGTGTTAGACTAATTCCAAATATATGGATGAGGCCTCATTTTTACTCATGTGTGTTGAAACAAATGGTGCACATACTGTATGCGTCAAAATGTTTTGACGCATAACGATAAAAACAGCGGCCATTTTATGCAGGAAGTGATGTAATAGGATATCCTGTTTACAGATTATATACAGTGGGTGTACTTTCACTTTCACTTTGCAGTCTGTGATTCTTCTAGTCTGTGTGGCTGTGTTCTGAGTTTTGTCTAGTCAAATTGTGCTTTTGTCTCCTGTGTGGTCCATTACTTGGTAGTTTGTGAATTAAATATTGTTGTTGTATCCTGTCTGAGTGTTTATTGTGTACTATTGACCAGTATTGTATTGTCTTTGTTGTTTGTGGGAGTCTGTTATGGGTAGTGATAGTTTGGGGATAGTTGGGCTCTTTTAGTTGTTTAGTTTACTTTTTTCTCATTCTACTTTCCCCCTTTTCTCCTTTGTTCTTCTTTATCCTCTATTCCCCTTTTTCTGTGCTAAGATGTTGGGTAGCCACGTCTTGGCAAGATGGGTGAGGAGGAGCTTGGGGGGTTCATATGGCTGGTGTGCCATTTCCTCCCCCTTATGATTGAGGCAGGTGGGCGGGTGATACAGGGGTATCACACCGAGGCACGGAGAATCCGGTGGGGAAAGGTTCTGCATCACTTGCAACGTGTATATCGGAGCCAGAGGAATGACCACCAGCTGAAGCACCACTGGGCTGACCTCATCTCCAGGGAGCAAGATCTGCTGGACCACCTGGGAATTGTGATTGGTGGCCCTGTTGGTGAGTACAAATCATGTAAATGTGCACGATTTAATGCTCTGTAGTGACATCAGATGATTTGTACAATATCTGCCGGCTATGTTGTTGAGTGTGTGGAATGCTTTGGAAACAAAAAGGGTAATTGATGGACTATGTTAAGGACCACAATTGCTAGCTGTCAGGAAGCAAGTGCTCTGCAAACTTACTGAATACTTTTGCTTAATGTAAGTTGGTGCCGCCTTTGTGTCAGACAGCAACACAAATCAGGAGCCAATTATGTATATATAGGTCACATTTGCCAGTGAGGTATAGATTTTCCAAAACATTACCGACCTTTGTTGACGAAACAGCTAGACTGACTTTCAAAACACTACATGATGCAGAAAATGAGTGAGGGCTTCACGTCAATTGATGATAGCAATGTGGACCAGACATATGTCTCATGTGTGTCTGGTGAGTGTGTATGGAAAGCGATCACGGAAGTTCTTTAAATGTTAGGGATTATTGTGGTCCTTCATCATTTCGGATACATGTCAGATCTGGATTTGGAGACATAGGGAAAAAGTGCAAGGTGCCCTCAGCTAACAGCTTACACTGGTATTTGGTGTTTGTTGTTCCACCTTTCATTTAGGGATGGCAGGCCAAAGGTATGCATGTGGGTTCATATCTCTGTGGTTGGTGCAACTCATCATAGCTGGGCCACATCAAATGAAGAAACTGTAACAACATGAGGGCTTACAAATGTCCCTGCCCCTCTGTACATTGTACCTATGTGTCATACATTTGTCATGGCCACAATAGCTGGTTGAATGGTAATGCACTCCTCAAGGAAACTGGCTTTGGATGTCTCTCTTGGATAAACATGATGAGACAAATACACTCCATTATTATGTCTGCTCAATAATGAAGGAGCATGTTTGCCACCACATGATAGTTAGGGCCACTGCATGTGTGCAGATATGTGTGTAAATTTCACTGGAGACCCATGGTATGTAAAAGTTAGCCATGCTATATCGGATGCAGTATCATCATGTCTGAGTGGATTTAGGGCCATATGTACAAACACTTTTTCCCATAGACACAGAATGGGTGAAAACCTTTGCTACATCTGGCCCTTACTTACTTATGTAATCTTACACATAGTATTTGTCTTTGGAATTGTTGGTCAGTGCACAGAATTTGAGCACATTTCTCCCTTCCATGCCTTACAGGTGGACCCGCACCCCACACTGTGGGCAAGGTGGCTTCATTCGAGGACCCCGACAACTCCAGTAAGTGTTGATATGTCTCTTATGTGTTGTGTTTGCTGGTGATGTGTGATGGACTCCTGTGTGTTGAACAAATAGCAAGTTGTGATGCGCTGGCCCATCATTTGTCTTGTCCATGAATGGGATTTCATTTTCTCACCATTTTAGAGTTGGCCGATGCTTATCCTATTGTCTTATTTAGGGATTCTAGGTCAGTCCTGTAGGCCCCACAATGTGAATGGGGATGAGTCATGTAGATAACACTTGTATCAGCAAGAGTTGCACTGGACCTAATCTGTGATTTAGTCAGCCTCTCAGACACACATTCTCCCAGAATGGGGCTGCAAAATGCTTACCCACAGACTTCTGCTTCCCTATTCACTAATGTACCGATTAAACTGTTGGTTGAACTTCCTAGCAGCATGTAGCTCCACATGTAGTGCTACGAGTATGTGGCACTTGAGTGCAATGGCCTAGGTGTGCATGCAAATCATGACCAGAGGTGTTCTTGCATCTCTGTGTTAGTTGTAAGTCATGGCTTACTGGAAGTGTGGCGCTGGGATTGGTCAAGGGTTTGCTGTCTCCTATTTGTAGATACACCTTACCTGTGGTGTGTGTGTTGAGCCAAACACATGTCCAGCTTTCATAAGCTTCCTGGGTGTCCATGTTGTTTGAAATTGTTAGTTGTTTCTCCACCCCCCCACCCTCAAACACAGGCATGGGTTTGTGAATAGTGTACCTATAACTGATGACACAAGTTTGTTACACAGACATGTAAATCAGTGAATCTTTGGTCTGAACCTAGTATACACACTCAGGTTTAGCACATGAGTACTATACTAGCAAGACCATTTACAACTTGCAGATCATGTGGCCCTAGATTTCCATCCCGTACACTGACATTTGTAGCCCTGGCATTGGCGGAGGATGTGCTGCATGATTGTTAGCTGACAACTGGCAGAACTCTGATGGCAAAACATGCCAGTTGTTACCCATCTTGTAGGGTTTGGATGTGCTATGTGTGATATGACCTTTGTAGGCTAGCCTGCCATGTACTTCCTCAGGGACATTCAATGGTCTGTATGATGATATGAGCTGTTACAAGTACAGTAGATGTATTGTCTGATTTACTTCTTGTGCCATTTCACACAATGCAGTTCCTCATGTAATTGTTTTCATTTGTCTTCACAGCTGCTAATATGACACCCATCCAGGTGCGTGAATTCCATGGGCGGGCAATGCGGTACCACCATTTACTGCAGGTAGAGTCGGGGTACAGAAGGATGGCCCACAGATACAGGAACGAAGGGGCCTCCGGAGCCTGGAGGGCATTCCCACAGGGTGGCCCTTCTTTGCCCACCACAGCTACCACCAGCACCATCACCACTACTACCCAGGTGGCACCACCAACAGCTGTGACCGTTGTGCCAACAACATCAGGAAGTGCTCCAGGCCCTAGCACTGGACCACCTTCAGGGCAGCCCAGAGGCATTGACCATACACGGCCCCACACTTCATCAGCTGGCACACAGACCACCCCAGCTGCAACAATTGACCCTGCTGCTTTTGTGGACATGCAGCGCAAAATGGACTGTGTCCTCAGAAAAATGAGTCGCTTGCGGCAGGATGTTCGCCATATCAACCGGCGGGTGCAGTCCATTAAGTGGACCCTCCGGAGGGCCAACCTCTAGACATTTTTGATGGACATGATTCCCTCCCTCCTCTTTCCTTATTCTTATTCTTTGTGGGTTTAGGGTGCTTAGTGTTAGGTCAGTATAGGCTGTTAGTTTAGTTAGTGTTAGTGGGTGGGGGGGTCCTGATTATTTCAAATGTTTCTTTTTGAGTGTGTGCGTGGGTGGGTGGGGGGCTATGTTGGGGTTCTTGTGTGTTTTGAAAAAACAAAAAAATTACAAAAAAATATATATTTGTTTAGTATAGGATAGTATGTGTTTAGGTTAGTATCTGTTGTCCTCCATGTGTCCCGTCTCATGGGAGGGGGTTGATGTTTAGAACATTTCGTTACATGTGATAAGTAAGTTTAGCTTAGGTTAGTTAGGGACAGTTGTGGGTAATGAGTAGTTAGGGTAGATTAGGGTAGGTAAGGCTTTTCCCCGAGTTTTCTCTTCTGTTATTACTGTTTAATACATATGTAGTGAACCCTTTACAGTATGTGTGAAATGCTTGTAGATCAGGGCCTTGGCATAAGTGTACATGAATTTTGTTGTATTACAATTTGTGTCCTATGCTACAAACAAATCCCAGCTGAGCTGTAACATTGGCAGCTACCCCAGAGCTACCTTCCAAAGATTTGACCATTCATCGCAACCACCAATCATAGTTACTATGGATCCCAACGTGGTTTTTTTCATTAAGTATGTTTTCGATGTCACATACTGTGCTTCCTGATTTGGTATTGGGGACACTGTGTTATGTCTGACTGCAGTGTGATGTTCAAGGAAACCCTTATTAGCTGAGTGGTAGTATGTACTCGTGTAGTAACGTGTTCATGACTCACATAGATCATTTGTGACACTGTTCAGCATGATTACTTATTTGGATGTACACTCAGACACCTTCATTCATGTAGTTTTTTGACTGTTTGCTTAGATTTGTGGGCAATGTTATATGTGTTAGTATTGCATGGGGGCAACATTTTGCTGCCACTATTTAATGGCTTAGATATCCTTTGAGGAAGCATTATTCTGTCCAACATAGCATTATGGTATAAGGTTTCTCTTTTCATCAGATATTACCCTCAGGAAGGGCAGAGTATGGTGCAATCCAGGCCACTGTGCATAGTTAGCAGACTACATTATTTCAGGACAGTTGTATTGACAAGCTACGTAATTTGACAGGAGGCAAATTTCAGTGATCTACTGCACGGTTGATGTGTCACATTACACAGAGACAAAGTGGTTGTGGAAGTGCGATTTATTGAAAAGTGGTGTAGTGCGATATGTACATTGTCCATGATTGTGAGTCCATTATAGTGACATCTTCCATTGTGATCCTACACAAGTGCTAAAGGAAAATGCATTTGACATGTTGGGGTGATGTGTCAGACAGTGCAGAGGGACAGGATTTGCCAATGAGTAAGTGAGAGACAATCACTGGGCAGGCTGACAAGATATACAGTGGTTTGCAGAACAGTCATTGAGTACAGTTGTTGCAAGACTGGCATGTTACAAAGCGCTGGACCTTGGTAATAGGTGGCCATGTGGCAGGGACTAGTGCTTCCGGGTACTTTTACTTGTGAAGGTGATTTGTTCCATGTCTTCTTCTGATGTGTGTGTTGCCTCCTTTGTCCTTGGTGGTGGTGGTTGTGAAGGGGCAACACACCTCAGTGTTTGAAGACGTGGAGTCAGACATCCCGGTCGCTGCTACCTGTGAAGGTCTTAAGGGCAGTACTGCTGCAAGGAGGATCTGCTGGTTCTTGAGAATAGCAGCCACATCATGATGATAGGCGGCCAGGTCGGCCCTGAGGGGTTCATTGTTGCATTCATGCACACGTTGACAGGATTGCTGTTGTAGGTGTTGGGTCAACTGTATTACAGCTGTGCTGATTTCCTTCAGCCTTTATTCTACTTCCTGCAAGATAGTTGTTCGCACTTGCATAGCTGCTGCCTGTTCTTCAGTTGACATGCACGAACACACCCCCTCTAGGCTGCCTGCCATAGTTTGCATCCCCACCCGCACCTCCTTGGCCAGCTCCCGCTGTACTCCGACTACAGTTCTCTCAAAGCTGGTGCCTGTGTCATCTGAGTCCTCAGCTGTATTGGAGCTGGCATGTCTTACAATTGGGGTTGTGGACGGGTCCTCTGTGATGGCTGCTTGTTCTGTGCTCCTCCATGTGACAGAAGGTGGGGTCTGGAGGGTTCCAAGGACATCTTAGAGGGTCTGGTGGCTGATGTTTGTCAGCTCGTCGTCCATGTCATCAGGGTAGTCCTGGACAGGCATATCCGCAGGAGATCCATCGTCCTCTGCAATGAAATAGGGTACAATTAGTGTATCTGTGTTGTGGCATTGGCGATATGACATGCCTGCCTTGTGATGATTTCACATTGTGATCTTGTTTCCTGTTCATTGCTCCAGTGTTTCAGATGGGCATTCTCCCAGGCCTATTCCTCACCTGCACGTCATATGTATTGTGGTAAGTTATTAGACTTGTCGGCATCATCTCCTCTAGGTGTTGGTTTAGGCCAAACAGTGATTTTCCACCTTCTTGTCCTACTCAACCCTCTGTCTACATCCATTCTCATGGTGAGACCTTTCACTGGCTGTGGGTGCTCTGATGGCACTAGCAACACACTTAACAATCTGGACCTGCCCCAGTCTCTGATCTTTCACATCCACTTATATGTAGTTGAAATGTAGCGTATCCTATGCATTGCATTGTTATGGCACGAAATGGATGTTAGCATTGATAATGTGTACAGCTGATGTTGGGGAATGTGTGGAGATTGGATTGCCCTGATAGTCGTAGCAGTGTCCTATTTCCTCCTCTGACTGTGCAGGTGTATACAGTTACATGTGTCCTCCCCCTCAATGATGTTGCCTGAGCAGTATGACATTTGGGATGTTGCATTGTGACCCAGGCACAGGATGGACCCTGGAATATGCAGCATGGGTGTGACCTTAGTGCTGTGTAGCTCCTACTGTTGATGACATTGGCTGATGTTTGCGGGAGCTATGGGCATTCACAATTGACAGGACTGGAACGTTTGTCTTGTTTCAGGGGATTGTTAAAGTTGTCATACTCAACCCACTAATTTAGGTGTGTATGATCCATGGGGAAGTTACTGCCATTGGCTACTTGAGCTGCACACACAGCGGAGGTGGTAGTGGCAACTGTTGTCACTGTTACATTCCAGTTGTCGGTATGGCTAGAGGTTGTTAATTGGGCCCTAGTTAATGTAGGGGGTATAGTGGCTGACATGTGACGGGATGTCAGTTTGACGATGTGCCCTTCCCTCCTGGCGTGGGTTTACCTTTACTCCATTGTTGGCATGGCAGCATACCCCCATGGAACTGTTGTTGGTGTTGTGTTATGATGTGCCCCAGCTTCTCTCTGTACAGACCATGCCTCCATGCCATACCCCTGTATAAATGACACTCCATGTATATCATGACTTCCATGCATTTTGTGGTCGATATCCCCCCGCCGGTTGTAGTTGACATTAGCGCATTTTAATTCCCCATGCGACTTACCCTGCATGTGTGTTGTCTCCTGGTAGTCTGCGCTGTCCTGTCCTTGAATCCCTGTGACGATCTCCTCAGGGATGGCGGCTGCGACCATCTCCTCCATGCGGCCCAGGGCAGTCTGCAGTGCTGCCTTCCTGTTCCTGCCCATCTTTTCCTTGGTCCTGCGCTTGCAGTCATGCCAGCGTTTCTTGCACTCGATGCCTGTTCTGCGTACTTCTGCCGTAGCACTGTTAATCTTGTCAACAATTTGTTGCCATATTGCCTCTCTCCTACTGATTGGCAACTTTGAGGTGACAAACATTTGGTGCTGGTGTTCCGTCACCTCTTTCACCAGAATTTCCTGTTCCTCTGCACTGAAGTGACACTTTCTTTTCTTCTTCAAACTGACCTGGGACTTGTGTGGGTCCTCCTGGCTGGTTCCTGGTCTGTTGTCATGTTCCTGGGGCCTGTACAGGCATCTGGGGTCCATTTTGGCTCTCCTCTGCTGAGATAGCTGTGTTTGCGGGGAGTTTTGCCGCTTTGCGTAAAAAAACGCCACATAACCGGTTTGCGGTGTCGTAAATCGACCCACAGTCATTAACGCCGCGTTAACGTCGTTTTGCTTTACGACGATGCTTCGGTGTGCGTAAAAAAAAATGACTTACACCTGTGGTTTGCGCAGCCGTGCTTCAAAGTATAAATCTGACGCCCGCACGGCGCACCGAAATGGCGTTAGCCGGTGGTAAAAAGTATAAATATGGGCCTAAGTGTGCCTGCAATGGTAATTATATGGAGCATCCTAGGTATGATTTTTGGGAAGCCCAGGACTGCCTGGTGAAGACATGAGGAGGACAGGATTCCCCCATACAGGTTTCTGTATAACTGCATTCTTGTGAACTTGGTGGGACACACACTGGAGGGAAAAGAGAGTCTCTATTTACATTTCAAAAAGCCTCACTTTGATTCAATGAGAGATCACAAGGAAGGGGCCTGGACACATTTCAGGAAGAGATATGGGGCTGATAAGGGAATCATAAAGAGTAGGGCTGGGAGTCTGGGACTAAACATTTGATGCACATATTACGGTGGCTGACAGCTAGGTGTGAACTTTGGTCACTCCCAAGAGTGGTGTTGTGGTACAATCAGCTTCGGAGTCACGGCTGCTGTGACAGACATCTTTCAAGGTGAAAGAAGAAAGAGAGAAGAGTCTACTTTGAAAGAAGCAGAACCCCACATAAAACTTCAAAGACTCACACCCTAAATCACATTTAGGTGGTCATTCTGACCCTGGCGGTCTTTGACCGCCAGGGCGGAGGACCGCGGGAGCACCGCCGACAGGCCGGCGGTGCTCCAATGGGGATTCCGACCGCGGCGGTAAAGCCGCGGTCGGACCGGCACCACTGGCGGGGTCCCGCCAGTGTACCGCGGCCCCATTGAATCCTCCGTGGCGGCGCAGCTTGCTGCACCGCCGCGGGGATTCCGACCCCCCCTACCGCCATCCAGATCCCGGCGGTCGGAACGCCGAGATCCGGATGGCGGTAGGGGGGGTCTCGGGGCCCCTGGGGGCCCCCTTCAGTGCCCATGCCACTGGCATGGGCATTGCAGGGGCCCCCGTAAGAGGGCCCCTACATGTATTTCACTGTCTGCTGCGCAGACAGTGAAATACGCGACGGGTGCAACTGCACCCGTCGCACAGCTTCCACTCCGCCGGCTCGATTACGAGCCGGCTTCATCGTGGAAGCCTCTTTCCCGCTGGGCTGGCTGGCGGTCTGAAGGCGACCGCCCGCCAGCCCAGCGGGAAAGTCAGAATTACCGCCGCGGTCTTTCGACCGCGGAACGGTAACCTGACGGCGGGACTTTGGCGGGCGGCCTCCGCCGCCCGCCAAGGTCAGAATGAGGGCCTTAGTGTCCGGAAAAGGACTATAAGAAGGGGTGGTTGAGTCCCCGTAAATTTATCATCTTCTAAGCAGCATTATGGGCTGTGGGCAGAAGGGGAAGCTCTGTAAGACTTCTTCATGTGACCAGGTCTGGGGGCAAATACCTGCTAGTTTCTCTGATCGGTGAGGGAACATCACTCAAGACACCAAGATCACCTACCCTGGAGTCTTAAGCACAATCGGCTGCCTGCTTGCCAAGACCACTGTGCTCTTTGAGGGTGAACAGAGTGTTGGAGTGAGCAAATTCCAGTGGGGAGCCCGGCATGAGAATTCCCTGTGTGAGGTGTGAGGCTGTGCACAGATTAGGCTTTGCCAGTGTGCACTAATGGCTCTGTGATCCCCGTATGCCAGGAGAGGGCCTCCTTGTTTGAGCCATATCGGAAGCACTGTGCTTGTAGCACCAAGCTCCACTGCTGGACCGATGTGACCCCATATGCCAGAAGGGGTTACCATCAGGAGTGCCAGACTTGTGACTGCTGAAATCTGTGACCCTGTATGTCAGGACCGGCTGCCGTAGAGAGGGCAATTGCATAAGTAGAGTCTGCTCCCAAACTGTGAGTACCACAGCAACCCTGTATGCCAGGAGGGGCTGCCATTATGACTTTGCCTTGGTTTCAGGTCTTCACCGGGACCGATGGAATACTGCTGTGATCAGCGGGTCGAGTCTGCATTCTGTGATCTGCACCTGGCAGATTCCCCAAGGATCACCAAGATGCTGCCAAGGATGTTATACACTCATCATGGATCCAGTCAGGAGCCGAATCATCACATCTGCACCTCACCCCTGCTAGGGAAGAGAGCTAATTACCTTTGTGTCTGCCAAGTGGGAGTAGCTCCGATCACTAGGATGAACCAGCAGTGCTGCTCGACAGTGAGAGACTACGCTGCTGGGTGATGCTGCATACACTGCAAGTGGCCCAACTTTGCCATACATGATTTGGACTGGTGTGCGCCTGAGGAGAGGACCCTCATTGCATTGCTGAATCCTGCCATATGCCTGGAGTGTGTAAGACTGAAACTGAGCCTTTCGGCCCTGGGGCACTTGCTGCTAATGGTGCAGCTGCATCATGGACACTTTTGACTAATTCCTAAAGAGTCAAAGAGAGAGCTTTTGAGTACTACCTAATAGTTTGCATTCCCTGGATGCTGCCACCAGTCACTGGAGAGTAACTCCAAACATGTTACATGAAGGACGGTGAGAAAGGGGCTTGCCTGACTACTACTAGTGCCCCAACTTCAAAGGGTTTTTGCTTTTGAATATCGTACACCTTTGCATGTGTAGAGTTAGAAATTTTCTATAAAAGCAAGTACTGGACTGGATATTGATAATGAATTATTGGTTGCACTGTTTGCACTTTGAGTTAAGAGTTGTGTCCACTGACATGTAACTATACTCCCCATGAGGGAGCCTTGACTGTTTGACCACAGCTAATGCTGAGAGTCAAGTGCAGAATGGGGACTTGCCCCAGTTGCTAAGGATCCATAGTAGGTCGGGCCCTGGGGCATCAGGAGTAAAAGGCTTTCACCACCATGATTAGACACAGTAGCCTCTGGGTGCCCCATGGCCTTCTGAAAGAGGTTCGGCTAGAATTGCTGCTCTGCTCCTGAGGGTGAAACCCAGCTGCATTGCTCTAGCACACAGTGCTCCAAGTCGATTGCCCTCCTCTTTACTGTGGCCCCTACCCGCATTCAGGTGTGGTGAACAGCACACTCCGAATGACGGCCACTTCAAGTCACTGCACGGGCCATGGCCCACTTCTTGCCACTGAGCTATACCAAGGCGATATCCCTTATCTTTACTGTGAACCCCTGACATATGGTGGTCTTAAACAGTGCACGCCAGGTGCATATCTTTTTATTAAATGATGAAACAGCCATTGTACAATATAGCAGACGGCATTAAAAGTCCCATAATTTATGTACTACTCAGAGACCAATCACAGCAAATATCGAATTTCAAGGGTAGAACATGTCGATCAAGCAACCCCCTTGTCGCATAGTGAGGTGCAGTCCAATTCCTGGCCCTCCCCCTTGCCCGCACACAGCCCACCACAGGTCATCCCGTACATCTGTAGGCCCCCCACCGTCCCCAGATTTTCTCCCACTTCCTGGGGCATTCCCTGCTCTCGTATATTACTGTTCCTGCGCTGCGGCACCAGTCCAGGTCTGTCTTCCACTTACTTATACTTGGCAGAGACTCAATACCCCACATTTGCGCTACATTACGTTTGGCTACTATTGCTGCTATGGCCATCCACAATGCTTGCTGTTTCGGCCAGTGTTCCTCCCCCACCACATTAAGTAAAAGCAGCTTGGGGTCTAACAGGACCCCACTCCCCAACACCCGAGCCACCATCCCTGTAACCCCCTCCCAATAGGTCTTCATCGCAGGGCAGGTCCATAGAATATGATAGAAGGTGCCCTCAAACCCGCATCGCCGCAAGCACTGTGAGGTCTGTGCCCTGTTCATCTTGTGCAATACCACCCTGAAACAGTATGCTGTAAGCAAAATCCCTCAACTGGATCAGTCTGAGTCATGCTTTAATCACCACAACCCTAAGACTCTGTCTCGCCTCCCCCAGTCCTTTTCATCCAGTGCTCCATCGCCGCCTCCCATTTGGTGCGTAGGGTGGTCATCGGGTCCAGAGAATTAATCAGTAATTTCTTGTACAGTAGAGATATGGCCCTTGCCACCAGAGGCTCCATCAAAAGGCGGTCCTCCAGGGGGGCCGCCTCCGGCAACTGTTCCCCCTGCGGGACATAGCAACCCAGTGCATGCCGCAGCTGCGGGTATCTACACCGCTCTGTTCCTGCCATGGCATATTCTTACTGAAGGACTTCAAACGTTACCATTGCCTGACCCCTCCAGACGTCCCCCAGCTGCTCAATCCCTAGACCACCTGTGAAACCTCCCCAGGGTCATCAGGTCCCCAATAAATCACTACACCATAGGGGGGTACGAGGAAACAAGGTAGTTCCCCAACCAAGGGAGTGGGAGGCGTCGCACCAAGCCCTCACCTCCGTAGCAGTGTGCACAGGCGGTGCCCGCACACTCACAGGTGCGTAAAGGGCACGCTATTATCCCCCCTGCCCATCATGTGTCTGTGCACCCGGAACACCGGGTCCCCCTGGTCAGCGAAGGCCCAGTCGTTAACAGTCATCAATTGTGTCGCCCAGTAGTAATGAAGAGGGTCCGGAATCGGCAGTCCACCCTCATATACCCTGAGTTTCAATTTCAGCAATGCCACCAAGGAACAGCCACCGTCCCAGAGCAGTAGTCTGATGTTCTGATCCAAGCAGTGAAACACCTCTGCCAGAATATTGTAAGGGGTGTTCTGAAAAACATATAAAAGGCAGGGCAGCGTCATCATCTTGTAGAGGACCGCTCTACCCATAAGAGAGAGAGGCAACGCCCTCTAATGGGCCACAACCCCATGAAATCTGTCGAGCAGGGGCTACAGGTTTTCCCAGAGAAAGCACTCCTGATTCCTGGTCACGTATATCCCCAAGTATTTGAAACCATCTGTGGAGATCGGCACATCGCAACCAGGGGCAGGGTGCGTGGGGCACCAGCCAAACGGAACATCAACGACTTGGCCCAATTAATCTGGTAGCTGAAGTGGACCCTGAATGTGCAAAAGACCTGCATGATCCTGTCGATGGACCATCGGGGAAGGGTGACATACAGCAGAATATTGTCTGCATACAGGGAGATACGTTCCTCCCATGCTGTTCCCGAGTCAATGTCCTGAATAAGAGGATCTTGGCTAATCCACTCCGCCAAGGGCTCAAGTGCAAGAGCAAATTGGATCAGAGAGAGCGGACACCCCTGTTGTGTGCCCTGTGGAAGGAGAAGGGCCGTGACAGTGTCGCATTGACCCGGACTCAGGCCACCGGCTCTCGATAGAGCAGTCTGATCCAGGCCAGTAATCGTGGGCCCACTCCAAACCTCCTAAGGACTGCAAAAATATAAGGCCATTCTACGCTACGCTAGCATAGAGGGATAGGAGCGCCGCCTGCTCTCCAGTCTGGTGGTCCGTCATTTGCAAGACCCTGTAAAGCCTCCTCAAATTCAAGCGCGTGGGTCTGGATGGCATAAAGTCCGATTGATCCGGATGGATGAGCTCAGTAATAATCGCGCATAATCTGGTAGCCAGGACAAACGCCAGGACCTTGACCTCCGTGTTGAAAAGGGAGATGGGCGCATTTCTCAGGCGGTTTTTCCTTCTTCGGCATCTATACAATAGTCGCAAACCACTGATCCAGCGCAACGCTCCCATCTTCCTCGCCTCCAGAAACATGGCCAACATATGTTTTGCTAACTTGCTCCCCAGACACTTGAACAACTCCATCGGGGGTCCATTCGGTCCCACTGCTTTACCTGACTGAAGCCCCTGCAATGCCACGGTAACCTCCTCTTCTGACAGCTCAGCGTCCAGCTCATCTCTCTCCTCCTTCGAGAGCCCCTGAAGCGGGCTGTCTCGCAGGAGGTCCGCACAGTCCTCCTCAGTCATCCAGGTCACCAAGGTATAAACCTCCTCATAGTATGCGGTGAAGGCCTCCGCTATAGACTCGTTGGTCCCACATAGGCCACCATCCTCAGACTCTTCTTCCCTGATCTATGCTCATTCACGGACACTCTTGTCCAACCAAGCCAGCAGTTTATTGGCTTTGTCACCCACATCATATAGTTGACGCGGAGTCGCCAGCGCATATGCCCGAGCATGCTGTTCGGCAAAGGCATGCAGCTCATAATGCTTAAGTCATAAGTGGTGCTGAGGACTACCTTCCACCCCTCTGTCCGCCTCAAGAGCTACGATTTCCTGCTCAAGGTTTGCAGATTGCATATTACGTTCCTTTTTCTAGCCACCGATCATATCTTGTGCGTGGCCCCTAAGTACAGTTTTGAGGGCTTCCCACAGGGTACAAGCAGAGTCCACTGAACCTAGATTTTTCTAAAAATACTGGGTGGCCCCCTCCCTCATTTTGTTAACAAAGGCTTTGTCTCTCAAGTGCCAAGGGTCAATTCAAGGTGGCAGAGAGTAAGACTGTAAAGGGCCCAGCAGGGTGACCCCCACAGGGGAATGGTCTGAACTCCCTTTCGTGTAGTACGCTGCCTCACGGAACCTACCCTCATGAGCCCCTGTCGTGAATAGATAGTCCAGCCTGGATGAGCTGTTATGGGGAACTGAGGTGTAAGTGTACTGCCTCTTCCCCAGATTTTGTTCCCTCCACAGGTCTGTCAGGCCGAAGGAGTCCATAAAGGACCGCAACTGATGGCCCACTTCTTGTCACAACACTGTACCTGGGCGACAGCCCTTATCTTTTGGCAATGAGGCTCGCACACACCAGCCCTGGGGTATACGACCCGATCAGTGATATGATCCTCAACAAGGACACAGAATCTCACACTCTGCTTCAGGGATACACTCAACAGGATACAACAGGAGATAACTATAATAACTATAGTATCTGTAACTCATGAATTTCAGTGTATTGTTTTCATTTAAAATGGTATGTTTTAACTGACATGTTCGCCTTACTATGACATTCCTTTATCCTTTGTATTTGATTAACATACAATGAAATAAAGATATCCTCTTGAGCAGCTGTATTTATTTTTGCATTGGACCATGTAGGCATCAATTTCAAAATGGTTGTTACTGTCTGCAGCTATATTTTTCTCCATGCAATCATCGCTGTGCTTTTTCACCAAGCTCACAGTACACTTAGGCAACTTTGTAAATAACTTTTGAGTGTGATATTTATTTTGTTATACTATGTTGTACTGACTTGTAGAGCCAACTATCACCCAGGAAGGAATCCTGGCTTTGAGCAGGTGTGAGCCTAGGTACACATTGGGCTCACTGAGACTACTTGAAAAATCAGGATTTCAGCTTGTTGTGTAATTCAAGAAGTGAGGAGGAGGCTCTTATGTGTACAGCCAGGTCATTCCATGCTTTAGGAGAGATGTAGGAGAAGTCTCGACCACCAAATCTGGTTATCCTTATGGGTAAGATTTGTGCAAATGTCAAAGCAAATGCAATTGTTGAGGTATGCTGGGCCAGTGTTATTTAGTGCCTTAAAAGTGTGGGGGAGGAGTTTGACTTGTACTTTTTTGTGATTGGGGGGGTCAGTGGAACTCCTTAAGGTGTGGTGTGGTGTGATGTGAGTAAGGCGTGGGACGTTGAGGATGATTTTGGCCACTCATTTAATAATTGTCTGCAGCCTTCTGGTGAGTTTTTTGTTGATCTCAGCGTAGTCTGTTTTCTCTTAGTCTAGCTTGCTGTGACAAGGGCATGCGTGAAGGTTTTCTAGGCGTTGATTGTGAGCCATATGAAAATCTTCTTCAGCATCTTCAATGTATGGAAGCATGAAGCGGTAGCAGCATTAACCTGGGCAGTCATGTTGAATTTGCTATCAATGATGATCCTGAGGTACTTGGTATGGGTGGTGGAGGTTGGTTCTAGCTTTGTTTACCACAGGTGGAGTCCCACAGTGAAGTGCTCTTCCCAAAGATCACAATTTCAGTCTTGTCAGTATTCAGCTTTAGACAGTTGGGCCTTCATTACAACATTGGCGGTAAATGCTGCTTACCGCCGTGCAGAAGACCGCCAACACACCGCTGTGGCGGCGGAATTCCACTACAGCTAGCATGACCCACAGCTCAGAATCCACCATAATCCAGACACCCACACAAGTCCGCCACACCAAAGGTCAGTGATAAACTGGTGATAACAAAACCTCCACAGTCACGCCAACAGGAATACGCCCACACTATCACGACACACGAATCCATGCAGCAGTCTTTCAACCGCGGTATTCCATTGGCAGTACACACCGCCGCGCTCAAAATACACACACATTTACAAAACACAACCACATTGGACAAATCGAAATACACACACCTATTACACATACACACACCACTCCCACACACCCAATCCAATATAAAACACACACTCACATCACCCACAAACCCTTACTACCAAAAATTCCAAAAGAAGGACAGAGAGACACCACCAGAAACAACACTAGCGTCCACAGACACACAACATCATCACTCACACAACATCCACGCACCTCAAACAACACACAACAACACATCCCCTCACACATCACAACCCACACCACATCATGGCACCATAACGACACCCCAGATTCTCTGAGGAGGAGCTCAGTGTCATGATGGAGGAAATCGTCCGGGTAGAGCCACAGCTATTCGGATCACAGATGCAGCACACCTCCAATGCTAGGAAGATGGAGCTATGGCGCAGAATCGTCAACAGGGTCAACGCAGTGGGACAGCATCCAAGAACACGGGGTGACATCAGGAAGAGGTGGAACGACCTACGGGGGAAGGTGCGCTCCGTGGTCTCAAGACACCAGATTGCAGTACAGAGGACTGGCGGTGGACCTCCACCTCCTCCCCCACAACTAACAACATGGGAGGAGCAAGTCTTGGCCATACTGCATCCTGAGGGCCGAGCAGGAGTAGCGGGAGGAATGGACTCTGGTAAGTCAACTCTTAACTATTATATTCCCCACTCTACCTGCATGCCATCACAGACCCCCACCCTCACCCTCACCCCCATCATTCTAACACCTCACATATGTCCCACTATCACAACCCACCCATCCCAACACTAATCCCTGCATACAACACCAAAGCAGGGACACCCATCACCAAAGCATGTCCACTACAGATACCCACACAGACCCCAAACCAAATATCACACAAGGACCTAGACAAGAATGCATGCACTGGAGTACAGGGTCACTCACCCTTTGCACATGATGGCACACACAAATGCAATAATCATGCCTTTACACCCCTGCAGGACCCCTACCCAACATCACCAGACAGGAGGTTCCAGACATATCCAGTCCCCCCCACAGAAGAGGCCCACAGTGATGACAGCATCTCTGCACAACTGGACCAAGATGACCAGCCCGGCCCATCTGGGACCTTGGAACAGTCGGTTCCCCTGACACTGGCACAAGCCACCACAGAGCCTCCCCCCTCAGGAAATACCAGCACAGCACCCACCCAGCGGGCCCATCCCTCTGTCCCCAGGACACATCAAGAAGCAGTGTGTCCACCACTAAAGGGAACCAAGGCAAACCCACCACCCCAAGAAAATCAGGGACCTAGGGGTAGTGGCAGTAGGCACACGGTTCAGGGGACAGAGGAACAGGAAAACAGGGGAACTGGGAGGACAGCTGTGTGACAGGGGGAGGACAGGCCCAGAGAGCCCACTATCCACGAGGCCCTCTCCAACATCATGGGAGCGTACCATCATTCCCAGGAGACGATGGCAACGGTACTGGTAAACTTTCAGGAGACCCAGCGGCTGCAGGAGGAACTCTATCTGGGAATCAGGGAGGAACTGAAGTCCATTAACACCACCCTGGTAACCATTGTAGGGGTGCTGAAGGACCTTGTCATCACCAGGCGGGACACTGTGGCACAACAAGGGGCCCCTGACACTAGCCTGGATGATGAACAGCCCCCCACTTCCACCTCCGCCGGCAATAGTGGACAGGAGGCATCGCCACAGGACCACAACACCAGCACCCCACCCCCTGCAGATTGAGAGCCAACCCGCAAACGGTCCCTGAGATCCAAGAACAAGACAGAGAACATTGCCAAGACCCCCGCCAGGAAATGAGACCCCCCCTGAATGTCACCCTTCTGTCCCACTTTGTCACCCTGTCCATCCATCAACTGCCCTTGCTCACTTCCTATGCCCCTTTGTACAATGCACCTGGGAAACAAGTAGACTGGACTCTGCCATGGACATTCCTCCACCATCACCCCTGCCCATTTTACAACCCCCTCCACTTATTTGCACAGAAATAAATGCACATTAATCACAAAACAATCTGGAGTCAGTCTTTGCTTTCACAAATGTGTAATTGCAATAACTATGGAATATAGCAATGTCAATTTAATTGTCCACATACCGATGAAACACAGCTGTAGGTCTTGAGGAAATATAGTAGAGGGCACAAAGTGGGGCCCACATCTGTTAAATGGAAAGGCAAAGTGACAAGTCAGGGTCCATACACTGAGTGAAAATGACCGACTTCTGATAGCTCAAACAATAGTATGAGATGTGTGAGGCAGTGACATCTTCTTACCTGTGTCTCACAAGTATTGCTGGATAACGTTGTTTCTGTTGTCAATATCCTCTCCTTCTGCCCCCTCTTCTTCACTGTCCACAGGCTCCACATCTGCCACAAGACCTCCAGCTGGACCATCCTCCTGCAGAAAAGGAACCTGTCGTCGCAAAGCCAGGTTGTGTAGCATACGGCAAGCCACGATGATCTGGCACACCTTCTTTGGTGAGTAGTAGAGAGAACCACCTGTCATATGGAGGCACCGGAACCTGGCCTTCAGGAGGCCGAAGGTCCGTTCGATCACCCTCCTAGTTCGCCCATGTGGCTCACTGTAGCTTTCCTCTACCCTTGTCCTGTGATTTCTCACTGGGGTCAGTAGCCATGACAGGTTGGGGTACCCAGAGTCACCTGCAAATTTTGAGGGACAACTATTAGACACACACTAACCCGTAGGGACAACCCCATACCCAGACAACTATTCTCACTGTATAGGGTCCTTGCCCTCACCTATTAGCCACACATGGTGCCTCTGGAGTTGCCCCATCACATAAGGGATGCTGCTATTCCTCAGAATGTAAGCGCCATGCACTGAGCCAGGAAATTTGGCATTCACATGGGAGATGTACTGGTCAGCCAAACACACCATCTGCACATTCATCAAATGATAGCTTTTCATGTTTCTGTACACCTGTTCACTCCTGCGTGGGGGTACCAAGGCCACATGTGTCCCATCAATGGCACCTGTGATGTTGGGGATATGTCCCAGGGCATAGAAGTCACCTTTCACTGTAGGCAAAACCTCCACCTGAGGGAAAACGATGTAGCTGCGCATGTGTTTCAGCAGGGCAGACAACACGCTGGACAACACGTTAGAGAACATTGGCTGGGACATCCCTGATGCAATGGCCACTGTTGTTTGAAAAGACCCACTTGCCAGGAAATGGAGTACTGACAGGACCTGCATCAGAGGGGTTATCCCTGTGGGATGGCGGATAGCTGACATCAGGTCTGGCTCCAACTGGGCACACAGTTCATGGATTGTTGCACGATCAAATCTGTAGGTGACTATTATGTGTCTCTCTTCCATTGTCGACAGGTCCACCAGCGGTCTGTACACCGGAGGATGCCGCCATCTCATCACCTGCCCCAGCGGACATGCCCTATGGAGGAGAACAGCGAGCAGAGAGTCAGCCTACACTGAGGTATCACAAAATGTCATTTTCACACATTTATTAATCTGCAATGTGCCTGGTACTGTGTGTATGCAAGGCCTAGATAGGTGTGACGCAGTTATTATTAATGCCATGTGGCCACCTGGAATGGCGGCTGCCTGACCTGTAAGGTGGAACAAGGGGATATGAGGTAACTGCGCTGGCGTTCTACACCGTTGCGGTAGGCGGTCGAAGACCGCGGCACAATCCTGCTTTGGTTAACATTGGACCCTATGGGTCCGAGGAGCCAATGATGATGTACGCCGGTGGTGATGGTGTGCACCGCCGCTGACGTGACCGTCATTTTCTGTCTGTTCACTCACTTGCTACCTGACCTTCAACAGGAGAGGACCTACACTGCAAGTGCTGCTGTGACCTCAGTCTGGAAGCGACGATGGCTCATGTGTCTGGGGAAAGGGCCCCTGCCTTCACTTTGGAGGAGTTGGAGAAATTAGTGGATGGGGTCCTCCCCAGTAAACACAACTGTACGGTCCTCCAGACTAACAGGTGAGTACACTGTGACCATGCTGCATGGGCAATGCCTGTTTGGAGTGGTGTGGATGGAAAATACATGGGGTGGACTGAGGGCTGCATGAGCGGACAGTGAGTGTATGTGCGTCAGGGCAAGGGTGGGAACGTGGGCCAATGAGTATGACGGTCCGGACGGGTAAAGATCTTCCTTTTCCCCTGTACTATTCCTCTACGTCAGCGCCCACCAGAAGAAGGATATTTGGCGTGCCATCGCCAAGGACGTCTGGAGCCTGGGGGTCCACCACAGACGGAGCACCCACTGCCAGAAAAGATGGGAGGACATTCGCCGCTGGAGCAAGAAGACGGCGGAGGCCCAGCTGGGAATGGCCTCCCAACGTGGGAGGGGTGCCCTTCGCACCATAACCCCCTGATGTTCCGGATCCTGTCGGTGGCGTATCTGGAGTTGGATGGGCGCTTGAGGGCATCACAGAAGCCACAAGGGGATGAGTACAGTCACATTCATCTGACTATGCACGCATTACGAGGTGTCTGGGTGGGGGAGGTGGGCAGTGGGTCCCCTAGGCCAGTGCGAGCTTGGTAGGCAAGGTCCCTTGAGAGGCAGGTTCAGTGGAACCCCAACCCCACTAGTGGTTAGTGCCATCTACACCTAGTCAGGCTCCTGTGACTTCCAGGTGTGCAGCAATCGGGCTTAGGCCTGGTACCCCATGGGCATGTGAATAATCTAGGAACAATAAGAGCATGGCGTAGTGCAGAGGGCTGCTGTGTCTGTAGTGTCCTCCAACAGTAGTGGTGTTGCATGCACCGAACATGTCTTTCTTCTGTCTCCCCCCCACCTTTTTACGGTCTCCCTGTTCTTGTGTGCAATAGCATCATCAGGCGGAGGAGCAGTGGCACCGGAGCAGGAGGGAGCTGCATCCCACTTGGCCCTGGAAGGCGAAACAACAGAGTCAGAAGCCACCAGTGGGACAGAGGGCAAGGGGAGCTCCACGGCGGGGACACGAGGTGACAGCAGTGACAGCGACTCCTCCTCTGATGGGAGCTCCCTTGCAGTGGCGGGCCCCTCTGTGCCCCCCGCATCAACAAGTACAGCCGCCACCCCCCTACCAGCACCGCCCTCCCATTAGCCCCTCAGCGTGTGTCCTGTGCCCGCTCACCCAGGAGGGTGGCCATCTCCTTCGCCACAGGCACCTCAGGCCCTGCCCCATTCAGCCCTGCTGCCCTCAGTAAGGAGGCTATTGACCTCCTGAGATCCCTCACTGTTGGGCAGTCTACCATTCTGAATGCCATCCAGGGTGTTGAGAGGCATTTGCAACAAACAAATGCATACCTGGATGGCATTCATTCTGGCCAGGCAGCCCAACAGAGAGCATTTCAGGCCCTGGCCTCAGCACTGATGGCAACCATTGTCCCTGTGTCCAGTCTCCCCCTCCAACTTCCTCCACCCAGACCCAATCCCCTGTACCTCAGCCTATCCCAAGCACACCATCAGACCAGCATGCACACACTTCAACACACCAAAGTGTCTCAGGCAAACATGAGCACCACACATCCCACAGGCACTCACACAAGCATCATACCTATGCAGACATACCAACATTCACTGCCTCCACTGTGTCCCCCTCCTCCACGTCTCCCTCCTCCCTCCTAGTCTCATCTCCACTCACACCTGCATGCACTACATCTTCAGCCACTACTTCCATCACCAGCACGCCCATCACCACACACCGCTCACGTGCACTCACCACCCCCACTACCATTCACACATCCCCTGTGTCCTCTCCCAGTGTGTCTTTGAGCCCTCCTCCCAAAGTACACAAACGCAGGCACACACCAACCCAACATCCATCCACCTCACAACAGCCTCCAGCCCACCTCCTACAACCACTACCTCTTCCTCCACTCCCAAATCCTCTCCATCTACCCGACCCAGTGTGTCTAAAAAACTTTTCCTGGCTAATATTGACCTCTTCCCTACACCTCCCACCGTCCGTCCCCTAGGGCCATGCTTTCCAGGTCCCAACCCAGCACCTCAGCCACCACATCCCCAGGCACAGTGGTGCCAGCAACTGCAGGCTATTGGAGTGCGCCAACCATCAGGGCTGCCAGTGTGCCACGGAGCGAGGGCAAGGACATTCCGCCACCAGCCAAGCTAAAAAAGTTGTCCACATCCCGGAGGGAGAAGCAGAAAACATATGCCACCAAGGGGTCAGGGAAAACGAAAGGGGATAGTGGCAAGACCGCTGCGCCATCATCCAAGGTGGGGAAGGGCCAGAAACTGAAGGGCAGGTCAGGAGAGGGCATGGTGGCACCGACTGAGGGACCTGTGTCACACCTTCTTTCCACGTCGACGCCAACTTGTGCGGCGGAGAAGACCGCCACCTGCACCGCTGCCACAGAGCCCGCCACCAGCACCGCTGCCACAGAGCCCACTGCAAGCACCAGCGCCACAGAGCCCGCAACCAGCACCGCCGCCACAGAGCCCGCCGCCACAGAGCCTGCAACCAGCACCGCCGCTACACAGGCCGCCGCAAGCACCACCGCGACTGACACCGCCGCAAGCACCGCCGCGACTGACACCGACGCAAGCACCGCCAGCGGCCCCACTACATCCTGAGACAGTGGCACCACCGCAGACATGTCTGCAATCCCTGGTTGTCCGAGGCTGGTGGTGAGCTCCAGGAGCCTGGGCAACTTCCATGAAGCATCACTTTCAGTGGTGAAAGGCATCCACTACCTCAGTCCTTGGCAGGATGAAGTACTCTGGGCACAAAGCCCCTTCCAGAACCAGTGGAGAGATACATCCACTACCTCTGTCCTTGGCAGGATGAAGCACTCTGGGCACAAAAGCCCCCTCCAAGAACAGTGGGGAAATACATCCACTACCTCTGTCAATGATTGGTGCACTCTCCGGACTTGTGTAGTTGGTGTACATAATTGTATATACTGGATTTTGAGTTTTAACTACTGGATTTTTATTGATTACAATCGTTCAAATCATTTCCTTTTGTCCTTGCATTATTCAAGGAGGGTAGGGGGGTGTAAATGTAATGTTGCAGCATGTATTTGTGTGCATGGTGTTGTGGGTGAGGGTGGGGTTGGGGGTGTTGCATGTTGCATGTGTGTGTGTCACTCTCTTTTCCCTCCCCCCTACCCCCTCCCCTGTGTTGTAGGTGCAGTACTCACTGTGGTCGTCGCCGCCGTCGTTGGAGCTCCTGATAGAGCCATGTTTTTATTTGCGTTGGTTCCGCCCCGGAAAAGGAAAGGTGGCGGATTGCCGGGTTGTGATGGGGTGGGCGGTACATTGTCTTCCGTCTGTCTGTTGGCGGTTACCGCTGCACTGTTTGTTTGTACCGTTGTGGCGGTCGGAGTGTTAAAGTGGCTGTCTATGTTGCCGGTTTCCGCCGTGGTCGTGATTCCATTTATTTTTCCGCCGGCCTGTTGGTGGCATTACCGCCACTTTAACACCAACCACCAGGGTTGTAATGAGGGCCTTGGTCTTCATTCAATTAGTGATTTCAGTCATGCAGGCATTGAACTTCATCCGGGTACTGGGCGTTTTGTCTGTGAAGGAGAGAATGAGTTGCATGTCATTGATGTAGGACAGGACCTAAATAGCGCGAGAATGGATAATGCTTACTAGAGGAATCATGTATGCATTGAAGAGGGTCAGGCTCAGAGAGGATCCTTGTGGAACTCTGCAGATTAGGTCACAGCGTCCAAGGTGTATGTTGCCAGAATTAATTTACTGGGTCCTTCCTGCTCATTATTATGTTTCTTACAGCCTTGAGGAAGTGAATGAGATGAATTTCTCGGAGACGAAACACGTGTTGGCTGTTGGATGTTGTTGTGATGACCACATATGGAATCTTTCTGATGTGTTGAACATGTATGAAAACCTCGCACAAGAATAAAGACACTGAACTTTAACTCTGTTTGGATTATATATTGATTCTCTGAAGACCAAGAACCTAACTGCACAGACTCTTATCTTATTTCATATGAGTGCCCTGGCCTTTTGAATCAGTTTGGTTTTTCCTATTGGAGAAACACTGGAGGTGCTGGGAGGACCCTCCGTTCGGGAGCACCGTATTTACTATCTATTGTTAAAGAAATGTTTGGGTGATATTCTGTTAGCGCCTATCCCTATAATTTTCCCCCCCTTTTCTTCATCACCTGGCCTTATGTCACCCGTTGGTTTTGCCTACGGTCACCTAACAATGGACATAAATGAATGGATGGGGCTACACGTAGGCAGCCCTGCACCAGATCTGGACCTGTGTGCCCTGTATGTCACTGAGCAGCATGCAGCCTGCACAGAACACTGTGGGCCCCAGCCAGCAGCAGAGGCCCAGAACACAACTTGCGACGAGGACGGAACCACATCGCCCTTGCTACAGCACCTCACGTATCCTGGTCCACCATGCTTGCCGGCATTTACGAAGGTGAGAAACTGTTTTGCATCTCTCCAGTGTGGCTCTGCCCACTGGCCATACCCGAACCCGGTAAGTCATATGAACGGCAGCCCTCTCTTTCCACAGCTCGCTTCCCACACTGCCTCCTACTCAGTTCGCATCACATGCTCGGTAAACTGCAACTGCCCGAAGAGGGGAAAGACAGCACAAAAACACCACACCTGTGCCCCTAGGAACAATGAAAGGGCCCCACCTGCACCCCAGGCACCAGACGTCTCTGCACACGGCCCACATCTCTATCCCTGGGGACGCAACAAGAAATAAAGCTGCCTTCCCCCGCCCTGGACGAGCCACCACTGGAACTACAGCCCTGTCACCAACCTGCACCACAAAGAAAGACAGCAGGAAGCTGGTAAAGAACCACACCACCAACTGCACATCTCCCCCTCTAGCACCAATGACACCACGACAAGCACCAAGCACCTGTGCACATGTCGTCAATACCCACCATCCATCAATTTGTTGTCTCTGGTGCACCATCCTCACAAGCTGCCAAATGGGCAATGTGGGTGGACTGTCTGAAAACATACTTTGTGGCAATCAGACTTGAGACAGACAGTTGGCAACCCATGCTCCTTCTTCTTAGTGGCACCACTACCCATATACTATCCAAGACGGTAGGCAAAGGCAGCCCCCCATACACCTACGCCATGCTTAAGACGTTCCTGCGTGCTCATTTTGCACCCCTACTTAATCCTGACTACAAGTGGTTCCTGCTCAGACAAGCCCGACAGACGCCTGAAAAGTTGGTGGGCAAATTTTATGCCACGTTCTGAGAGCAGGTGAGAATGTGCACTCTCACAATGAGGAGGACGATTCAAGCTCACTTTATATTGGGCTGTGTGTCAGCAAAACTCTGTGAACACATCCTACAGGTGTCTGACATGAAGATGGCAGACATACTCACCATGGGCAGGCTGAGGGAGCTGTTGAATTTCTGAGCCTCCCATATGGAAGCTACACTTGTGCAGGCCATTAAGGCTGCAACCATAAACCAAGGGACCAACCAAAGATGCCACACACTGCCAGACCATGCAGGTGGTGAGAAGGACCCAGCCTACATGTATAGACAGCCCAGCGAAAGAAAAAAAATGCTTAGTATGCAGACAAATTAAACACTGCACCAAAGTCTCTCGGTCAGCGACCTTGTTGAAAGGGCCCAGGAACAAGATGGCCAACCGAGTGGACAGCGAGTCCATGCTAGTGGTTGGCGATAAGTCAGAAGGTACAGTTCACGTAATTCACATCATGGAACCAAACCCTGGTTGCACCTACCGTGCCTCCTTGGTTCCAGTTCATTGTCAGCAGACAACCATTAGTGAAGCTCATGGACACAGGGGCCTCCATCAATATCCTACCCCTATTGCTGTACGAAAGAATGGCTTCCCCACCAGCACTGCACCTAGCACCATCAGAGTCTGTGCCTATGACACCTCCACATGCCTCCTGCTGGCAGGTGCCTTGACAACCACCATCAACCACCCAGGGCAAGCCACCAAAACAAAAGTCACAGAAGGAGGGGCAGACATGCTACTCAGCTGCCATACAGCAGAACGGCTACAGCTGGTCCAGTTTGCATTTGGGGTTCATGTCATTCCTGTTGACTCCCTTCTGGATGAATTGGACCAACTCTTCCAGGGCACTGGACTGGGTATTCCACAGCCACATTGACCAGTCGGCATCATCATATGGCGTTTCACCTTCGACCTAAGGTGGAGGCAGAGCTGTTGAAACTGGAAGAAGCCAACTTCATCAAAAAAGTGGAAATACCAATGCTCTGAATGTCACCTATTGTAGTCACCCACAAGCCAAAACAGACGGGAAACGTGAGCATATGAATTGACATGAGGCTCAAGAACACCGTCATAAAGAGAGAGTGCCACATAACACCCACCGTGGATGACAGTGTGTGGGAGCTCTCCCAAATCTAGTGGTTCTTGAAAATGGCTCTACGGTTGGGCTACCACCAGGTCCTCCTGGCTCCTGAGTCCCAGAATGTGACCACATTCTCCACCCACCTAGGCTTGCAACGATATAAACACCTCAATTTTAGCATCTCCAGTGCCGCCGAGGTGCTTCAGGACATTATCAGAGGAGTGCTGCTGGGCCTCACCAGAGTTTTGAATGTAAGCGATGACATCCTGATCCACGCTCCTACACTGGAAGAACATCTCCACAGACTGAGGTCAGTGTTCCACAAACCTTCATCCTTACCTTGCAGAAGTGCGAGTTCATAAAAGAGGAAATATGTTTCTTTGGGTACGGCTTCTCTGTGAAGGGAATCACTGCTAACCCTGCAAAAGTCTGTGATATCCAGACCGCATCTGCACCCTCCACCGGAGTGAGAAGCTTCTTAGGAATGGTCACATATTGTGTTGCAGAACCTAACCCAACTCACAGGACCACAACATGACCTCACCAAGTGCTAACAATAAGGGCTTGGAGCCCCCTTGTCGCTTACCATTTGCTGGCTTGCCTGCCACTCTTTTACAGCCTCATCACTAAAGACCAAGCACCATTTTCATTCTTCTCTATGGAGCAGGGACCAAGCACTAAGTTATTCAACTTATTCAGTGACTGCCTGCTCCTCCAGACGTGATTGAGGTACTATTTTGTTCTTTTTAACTTTTAGTGCCATGCAAAAAGAAGGTGCGTGACAGGTAACAATATGCCCAGCAGGACAAACAGAACTGCAAAGATTTATTTTCTATAGTTAACTTTCTTTTATTTTGCTAAATCTTCTTTTCTCATGTTGCAATCATGTTTTCTTTTGTTTTCACTTGTGGGTGCTATTCTCAAAAGATGAGGACCATCTTGTACTAAATATTGCAAAGCAACATTGTTTCTTTTTTATGTGTAATTTCTGAAATGAAGCTTTAACCCATATATCTAACACCCCAATCCACACCACTCTAATCCATCGCTCTCAATCCAGTCCACCTCAGACCAACCCAAACCATCCCACTCCAATCCGAACTACTCACCCCAATCCAATCCACTTCAATCCACCACACACCAATCCTCCCACCCCACCCCATTCCAATCTGCCACATACCAATTCGCCCCACTCCAATCCAAAACAATCTGCCCTGCTCCAATCAAAAAACAATCTGCTCAACTCTAATCTTCCATACTCCTGTCTTCCCCACTCCAAAACAATCTGCCCCATTCTAATCTGTCCCTCTCAAATCCAAAATAAGATGTTCCACTCCAGTCGAAAACAGTCTGCCCCACTGCAATCTGCCCTACCCCAATCCAAAACAATCTGCCTAATTATAATCTGCCCCACTCCAATCCAAAAGAATCAGCCCCACTCCATTCAAAAACAATCTGTCCCACTCCAATCCAAAACAATTTGTCCCACCCTAATGTTCCTCACTCCAATCTGCCCGACTCCAAAACAATCTGCCTGATTCCAATCTGCCCCACTCCAATCCAAAACAATCTGCTTCACTCGAATATGCCCCACTCCAAACCAGAACAATCTGCCCCGTCCACTCTCCCCCACTCCAGTCCAAAATAATCTTTCTCCCACCAATCTGCCCCACTCTAATCCAAAACAATCTGTCCACCCCAATCAGCCCCACTCCAATCCAAAACAATCCACCCACTCCAATCCACCCCACTCCACTCCAGTCCAATCCACCCCACTCTAAGAAATCAACCCGTCACCATCCAACCCACCCTAATCCAGCCAATCGTGCAGAACACCCCTGTCCACCCCACTCCAATATACCTCACTCAACCCAATCCACCCCAGAACAATTTTATCCAACCCAGACAATTCACTCCATCCCACACCAATCCAAACCACTCACCCCAATCCAATCCACTCCAATCCACCCCACTCCAATCCTCCCTACACACATCACTCCATTGTGCCTCACTCCAATTCGCCCCACTCCATTCCAAAAACATCTGCCCCATTCTAGTCTTACGTACTCCAGTCTGCCACACTCCAAAACAATCTACCCCACTCCAATCGAAAACCGCAATCTGCCCCACTCCAATCGAAAACCGCAATCTGCCCCACTCCAAAAGAATCAGCACCACTCCAGTCTAAAACAATCTGCCCTACTCCAATCCAAAACAATTTGCCCCACTCTAATCTTCTGCACTCTAATCTGCCCCACTCCAAAACAATCTGCCCCATTCCAATCTCCCCCACTCGAATATACCCCACTCCAATCCAAAACAATCAGCCCCAATCCAATATCCCCCACTCCAATCCAGAACAATCTTCCCCATTCCAATCTAAAACAATCTGCCTCACTCCAATCAGCCTTGCTCCAATCCAAAACAATCCACCCCACTCTAGTCCACCATACTCCAATCCAATCCAACACACTCCAATCAATCCACCCCTCACTCATCCAACCCTCCAATCCAGCCAAATCCAATCTACCCCACTCCAATCCACCCCACTCCACCCTACCCCAATCCAATCCAACCTCCCCACCCCAATCCAGTTCACCCCACCCCAATCCAATCCACCCCATCCAATTAATCCACCCCTTACTAATCCAACCCACCCCAATCCAGTCAATTGTGCAGAC
Source organism: Pleurodeles waltl (assembly GCF_031143425.1). Classification (NCBI taxonomy): domain Eukaryota; kingdom Metazoa; phylum Chordata; class Amphibia; order Caudata; family Salamandridae; genus Pleurodeles; species Pleurodeles waltl. Next base: position 1,324,802,550 of record NC_090444.1, read on the forward strand.
ACCCCAATCCTCCCACTCCAATCCACCCCACTCAGTCCAATCACCCCAGACCAATTCAATCCATCCTACTCCAATACAAACCACTCACCCCAACCCAATCTACCACACTCCAATCCTCCCTACCCACCCCAGTCCATTCTGCCCCACTCTAATCTTCCATCCTCCGGTGTGCCGCATTCCAAAACAATCTTCCCCATTCCAAACTGCCCCACTCCAATCCAAAACAATATGTCCCACTCCAATCCAAAACTACAATCTGCCCCACTCCAATCCAAAAGAATCAGCCCCACTCCAATCTTAAACAATCTGTCCACTCCAATAAAAACATTTTGCCCCACTCTAATCTTCTACACTCGAATCTGCCCCACTCCAAAACAATCTGCCCCATTCCAATCTGCCCCACTCCAATCCAAAACCATCTACCCCATTCCAATCTCCCAAGTCCAAAACAATCTGCCCCACTCCAATTCAAAACAATCTGCCCCAATCCAATCATCCCCGCTCCAATCCAAAAAAATCCACCCTACTCTAATCCTTCCCACTCCAATCCACCCCACTCCAATCTAATCCACCCCACTCCAATCAATCCACCACTCACCAATCCAACCCACCCTATCCAGTCAAATCCTATCTACCCCACTCTAAACTGCCCCAGTCCAATCCACACCATCTCACCCCAATCCGGTTCACCCCACCCCAATCCAATTCACCCAAATCCATTCCCTCTCAATCCAATACACCACGCTCAAATCAATCCTTTTCACTTCACTCCAGTCAAATTGCCCCACTGCAACTCAATCTCCTCCACTCCAATCCAACCCACCCCACACCAATCCAATCCACCCACCCCACTCCAATCTACCCCACACAAATTCACCCGACTTCATTCCTCCCCACTGGATCGCACTCCATTCCACCCCACTCCAGCCCACCCTACTCAATCCATTTCACCCCACTCCAATCCATCCCACCTCAATGCAATCTACCCCACTCCAATCTGATCCACTCCACTCCAACTCAATACAATACACCCCACTTCATTCCAGTCCAGTGCACCCTAATCCACCCCACCCCATTTCAATCAACCCCACTCTATTCCACCCCACTCAACCCAAAACAATCTGCCCCACTCGAATCTGCCCCACCCCAATCCAAAACAATGTGCCCCACTCCAATTCATCCCACTCTAATTTGCCTCATTCAAATCCAAAGTAATCTACCCGCTCTAATCCACCCCACTCCAATCTGCCACACCCCAATCTAAAACAATCTGCCAAACTCCAATCCATCCTACTCTAATCTGC